>NC_090929.1:1364261829-1364864013 GCF_040938575.1 Ambystoma mexicanum | reverse complement strand
TGTATTCTGAGGGGTGTGCGGGGAGTTACAAACGTGAATTGGCAGTGTGGGTCCTCCCAGGTGCGCCCTCTACCCCCTCCCCAGCCCCTGCAGGCAGCCCACACCACAGGGGACTACCCTGCATCCCTGGTCATGTCCCATAGGCAGCCCATCCACCCTGGGCATGCCCCCAGCCAGCCCACATGTTACCATGCACTAGTGAGCACCGACTCATGTCCCCCTGCACCCCCACCCATCCAGCATTGACGGCACCTGCCAGCAGGCCCCAACTCATGTCCCCCTGCACCCCGACCCATCCAGCATTGACGGGCACCTGCCAGCAGGCCCCGACTCATGTCCCCCTACACCCCCACCCATCCAGCATTGACGGGCACCTGCCAGCAGGCCCCAACTCATGTCCCCCTGCACCCCCACCCATCCAACATTGGCGGGCACCTGCCAGCAGGCCCCGACTCATGTCCCCCTGCACCCCCACCCATCCAGCATTGACGGGCACCTGCCAGCAGCGCCTGACTCATGTCCCCCGCCAACATGTCATAAAGATGCACATTCATGGGCCTCATGTCCACCAAAATCCCACTGCACGCCACCCCAGTCTTGAGACCCAATCAAGTTTCCCATCCACCCCACACTGAAAGGCCTATTACATGACACAAACCAAAAGTCAACTATGTACATCAACACATGTCCGTCACACACACACACTGGGTGCCAGTGATTGTGTAAACCCACATTGTGACATGCAGTAAACCAATGAGCGAATACACACATGGAAGTAATATATCAAAATGTATTTTGCACAAAATGAAGGTAATGGAATGAAAACATGAAAAATATTTTAAAGAAGAAAATAAATGCATGACCAAAAAGGAAAAAAAAGAAATGAAGTCTCAATCTAAAGTAATCCAAAAGAAAGTTTGTCCAAATTCTCGTCCACCAAAGCAAATCCAAAGGAAACGTAAATTGTAAAATCCATTGATCCATGGTGATTAGAAATGATTTTTGTCATAAATCCACAGTTCAACTATGTACAACGATTCAATCCAGGGTCCATGAGCCCAACGAATGAAATGAAACCTTTCAAAAAACGACCTAAAAAATAACTATATACAAAAGGGTGGGGCATTGTCCAAGCATCCCAAAATAAAGCAAAACGAAAATTAAACCTAACACTACAAACTATATACAATGGCGGCAGGCTAGTCCGACGGCTCACTTTTTGATTTCCCGGGCCAGGGCATCATCAAACTCCTCGTCTATATCCTGGAGGCAGGCCTCTTCCATGGCCCCGAGGTTTTGCAGGGACGATGTAAGCAACTCCAACTCCCTGCGAAATTGCCTTGAGGCACTCAGCCCGCCTCAGCGCCCTGCGCATGGATGGAGTTCTCTGCCCTGACCATTGTGAGCCATGCCTCTTCTGCCCGCTGCCGCTCCACATCAATGGCCTGGCCCAACCGCTGCCACACAGATGACACTCCCAATCCAGGGTCCCCCTGCCCTCCGGCCAATGCTTGCCCCTCTGTTGTTGTTGGCCCGAGCCATCATCGCTCCCACCTTCAGCCTGCTGTTGCCATGCATGTGCCCTGCCCATTGTTGCCTGCACGTCATCCTCCCGCTGGGGTCCAGTTGTTGGATTGGCCACCCCTGCTGGATCTCCGACTCCCGACTGTGGCAGGGATGTGTCCTCCACCAGCTTGGCCGCTGGGTCAGAGGCAGCTCCACAGGGTACCCAGGTGATACATGGGCGGGAAGATGGCATGGAGGACGACTGGCGCATAGGGGGTTAAGGTGAGGAGGGGGTCAGAAGAAGGTCCAGCACACGGAGGAATCCAGCACTGGTGACCCGTCCTAGTAGGTCAACGTGGTCAAAGAGGCATCCAAGATGACGTGCAGTGTCTTCACGAAAACACTGCAGGTCAGCTCGCATGCCCCGTTGACGCAGCGTCATCCCAGCCAGGACAGGCTCAACCCGGTCCCGGATTGCCACGTCCGCAGGGATAGGAAGGCCAGTTGTTGTGTGCTCATCCCCTCTCCGAAAACCGGTCTCGACGTAGGCATCCCTGCTGGTGTGGGATGATGCAGTCACAGGATCGGGGACAGGATTACACACAGGCACCTCCGTGTTGGCCTGTGCTGCCTCCTGTCCCTGCCCCTGGACTGCACCACTAGCACCAGTGGAATGCCCCCTCAAGACCCCGTGTGTGTCCATTCCACGGCCTCCTCCTCCACCAAACCCCCCACCAACCTGGATGACTCTGTGCCATCTTCCTCCGTCGGACCCTGTGGGGTCTCAGCTACCCCTTCTGCTGCCGAGGAGTCCACCTCCAACCTCCGCCTCTTGGACCTACCCTCAGCAGCTGCGGCCTGGGATGCGGCACCAGACTCCTCACTCCCCAACGAGATGACAGCATGGGAGGGGAGCTGGGCCTTGCGTCTCCGGCTGGTGGGGCGATCGCTGCCGCTTTGCTCCACAGCACCCTCACCACCCTCTTCATCTGTTGATGCTGCAGACAGGGAGAGATAGAACACAGGCATCAGGGCACTGTACAATGGTCTGATACACAGATGACAGTTGTACATGAGTGGCAGTGTCAAACTTCAGACATGGCATCACACTCTCCAACACACATGTCATTTCAACTCACACACATGAGCAAATCAACAGGAATGTTGCACCAGGCAGAACCATCCATACACAAACAACAGCATGAGCAGCCGAAGGTGAGCCTGACGTCACGCTCAACACGGGGAGTGCAGAACACATGCACACACGCGACCAGACTTACATGCATCTGTACATCTCTACCACCTGTCGCAGTGATAACATCTCCATCCATGTCAGATCTGGCAATCAGCCTCCTACATGTCAGTGTCATATGCATCCATGTTGTATCACAGTTGCACACTTGTCAAATACACACACATGCACATGTACATAGTGCAGATACATGCAGCTGGAACCAGCATCCATGTGCAACACCACAACCATGCCACAGTACATACACAGAAATGTTTACATGTGTGCACCCACACATGCATTTGCCCAGCATGCATTTGAACACATACACCAATGATGTGTCTCACACATGACAGGACTCACATGCGGCAGCCTCATGTCCCTGTACATACACAACCATACATGGGCCTACAAAGACATATGTTGAACCTGCACACTCCTGGCACACCTCAACATGCACAGCATCCAATCAGTACGCATGTACACTTACCGCTCATCTCCAGACGGGTCTGCCTCTCCAGGACCTGGATGTGGAGCACTGGGTGTATACGTTCCAGGACCCTCATCTGGTTGTTAGTTAGGCGGACCCGGCACCCCTCAGCATCCGTTGCCTTCAAGAGGTGCCGGGCCTTGTTGAGGGTCCTGGACCTGAAGTCCTCCCAGCACTTCCGGACGTGTTGAATGTCGCGTGCTTCCACCCCCTCCACGTTGATACCAGCCACAATGTCCATCCAGATCTTCTTCCGTCCTTCATTGTCGGCGCGCAAACTTCCAAAGAGGGCATCATACTGCCCCAGGACTTGCTCCACCAGGATACCAACTTCATTGGCACTGAAGCTGGTAGGCCTCTGCCTCTCTGGCTGGGGGTTGCCAGTGGTGCTAGATGGTGTTGTGTCTGACATGGCAACCCCAGAGGCAGGTGAGGGTGGGCAACTGGGTCCTGGGGCTGGGCTGTGGAGCGATGGTATCCCAGTCGGGAGTCTTCTGTTCCAGCAGGGGTGGTCACAGCAACTGGACCCCTGCAGATGGCTGACGTGCAGGCACCAAACAGCAGGACACGTGGGCAGCAGCCAGGCAGACAGCAGCAAATGGCAGGTGGGAGCGTGCTCGGGGTTCTGGGGGGCAGGAAAATGGCCTTGTGAGCAGGAGCGTGGTCTTCCATGTGTTGTCACATGGCCAGCTTGATACGGAGTGATTTGGCACGTGAAAAAACTGCACATCAGCGTGTAATTCGAGGAAAGGCCCTTAGCGCGTATGCGCGTAAGTGACATGGCACGTATGCGCTGGCTTAAAAGGTACGTGTAGGATGCCATTTTCTTGTACGTGCTTTTTGTGGAGAGCGAGCGGGTGATTCTTGTACTTCTTGTCGGTTCACAGGCGATTACTTCACAACGGTTCCAGTTCGTACTCTCTGTTTACTCAGACAGCGTTCAATTCTTCTTTTGGCGGGGGTGTTGCCAACGCGCACACATGCGTCTTTTTCACCTTCTTTTTCCAGGCAGACGGTGAGTCGTGCACATATTTTCCAACTGTGGTTGCCCCCATGTGTCGCGTACCCCTTCACAGGTCATTGTAGGCTGCGTGTATCACGCGTATGCTTATTTTTGTGTTTCTGGGTGCCACAGCGTAGTGCAGGTTCATTTTTCCACGCACGTGGTCTACCAGGGGTTGCGTGCACGTTTAATTTTGTTTTCGGGGGCCTGTGCGTTGCGTGACCCATCATCTTCCCCCAAAGGTCACAGACAGCCTTGCTAGAGCACTAGGGTACGAATTCCATCTAGTACCCTACCCCTTTCACCCCAATTGCCCAGGACAATTGTTTACTGCAACTACCATACACACAACAACATCAGTGCCATGGTTGGGAAGCGACCAAGCAGTAAGGGTCGCAAAGGTGGCCGAGCTCAAGGAGGTGGGTGCGGTAGGGGACGTGGCCAGGATGTGCAGGGTGGCCCAAGAGGCCAGTGTCTGGAGGACCAATCAGGGCCTCCTATGCCCCCCGAATGGTTGGGGGAAATGTAGCTGACACCATCACAGCTCAGCCCTTGTTAAACCGGCCCATATTGTCAACTGAACCGACACAGGATGACTCCCAGGCTGACTTCCGTGTCACCAAGTCTAAGCCACTTGTGGCGGTGAAAGTTGCTGTCACCAGGCCATGTGGATCTGGGGCAGCAATGTCATCTGCTGCCCCAAGTAGCCAGGGTGAGGAGGCTGCAGGGGCAGCTGCAGCTCAATCCACCCCAGCTCCGAGTCTCCCAGCCGGGACAGTGTCGGTCCAAGTCCATCACACCGAGGTTGATCCTGCCAACATCACCCTGCAGCCAATGCCTGCACCGAGACCTTTGGTCATTGTGCCTTTGCAAACTTCCAGTACCCAGTCCACCTGCACTTCTGCCCCTACCAACCAGAGCGGTGTAAACCACTCAGGATCCGCACCACCTTCCAAGAAGAAGAAGGGTGCTCTTGCAATACAGGCTGGGAACCCAGACACGGCTACTCACTCTGGCACGTCAAGGAAGCCTAGCTTCAATGACGCCAAACTAGATGCACTTGTGGCCTATGTGTTGGCACTTTGCGGCAAAATGGTGATGACTGCAGGGTGCAAGACTACGCCTGCTCAACGTAGGGCCCACTGGCAGACCATCGTGACCCGCATTAGTTCCCTTGGATTTGTGAAGCCCACAGCTGATGATTGCTATAAGCGGTGGAATGACCTGAAACGTAGAGCAAAGAACAAGCTGGCTTCCAATCATGCCTCTACTCTGGTGACTGGCGGTGGGTCTCCACCAGAGGACGACCAACTCACTGAACATGAATCTGTCCCTGGAGCCTTCATCAGAGAGGATCAGATCTGAGGCGTGGGCGACCTACCAGATCTTGAAGCATTGTCCGGTGAGTGCCCATGCATGTGTGTGCAATCCATGTGTATGTTGCTTGGGTGATGTGTTCTGATTGAGTGCCAGCTGAGGTTGTGTAGTCATGACTGGCATGGGTCACCCATGTGGTCCCTCCAAACCATTCCCCGTCCTTGGGTTTGGGTATGACAGTATCCCTTCTCACCACAGTTGCCAATTTGCACCAGATTACTGCAGTTGCCCTTCAACTGTCATCTTGCAACAACATTGTTCAAAATGTTTTCCTGTTCATTCAGCCTGATTGTTTCAATTCTTGCCATTTTTACGACACATATTTTTGCCGTACTGCCACAAATGTAACATACCTCTGTCATAGATTACACCCCACAATGGCCCACATTTATTACCTTGTTATGGGAATGATTTAACCATTCAGGCTGATTGAGTATTGGCCTGCACACATACTCATTTTTGGGCCCTGTTTGAATGTTGAACATGACTGTTGTCTTCTGTCATGTTAAAGTGACCAACCATTGATGTATCCATCTGCCTGCCATCACTGTATCAGTGAACACTGGATTGGTTGCAGCGTGTGGCACATGCGTGTTTTGTCACACTATTTTGCATGTTTTATCTCATGATGTCCATCTCACATGGATGGGTGAAAGTACTTATTTCCTACCATATGGCTGTACTTGTCAAATGTACCATGGCTATGCTACATGCCATCTGTGTGCTGGCATGTGTCATGTATGTGTATTGGACATGCCACTCACAGGCTAATGTGTGATGCCAATGCTATCCAGCATGCAGCACATGTGTTGCTTTTAAATCTCGGAGTCCTCAATGTCTGCTTTTTGCCTCCCCTTCCAACTCATTGACAGTGCATGCATGGCAGGGTTACAGTAATGTGGGACATGTGTAATTTATGTACTGGATCTCTGCCTCATCAGGCCTATGTGTGTGCTATGGTGCTCATGCCTGTTTCCATTTGTTATCTTTCATGTTTTTGCAGGTGATGAGGCACTTGATGCAGTTGAGGAGGAGGAGATGGTGCAGACCCAGGAGGAATCACAGCCACAACCGTGCACCACTGGAGGACGGGGTGTGGTGGTGGGTGAAAACCCATTTGTCCTACAGACCATGCTGTCCATGGCCGTCTCTGGGTACACCTCCGCAGACCTCTATGAATCAGGTGCTGAATCGGACAGTGAGACATATGTGCCGTCGCAGGTGAGTGTTTCTGGCAGGGATGCTGTTCTGTCCAACCCACCTGCACCGGGGGTAGACCCCTCTATGGGGATTTCAGTGTTGGTAAGTACGCCTTTGGCGGTTACGGATGCAGGGTCACACTCCACAATATTTGCTCCTGTTCCTGCACCAGCAGATCAAAGGTGGAATGCAGTCCTGCACCCTCAGGCAGTGCCAGAACAGCAGGGTGCAGATCACCTTGCCCCAAACAGGTGAGGTGCCCGCCAACGCGGTGGCTGTGCGCCACCAGGCAATACTGTTTGGGAGAACTCCATCTACAGTGTAGCAGCACAACAGGGAGCATCGTGTGAAATGATGGCTCAGGCAATGGATAGGGTGGCCATTCTCCCCCTGAAAGGCATATGGAGCTCCAGCAGCAGGCAACAGACTCCATTTGCCACTCACACAGGGAGGACATGTTGGAGTCCAACAGGGACCAACGGGCTGGACTGGAGACTCTGCACGAAGCCATATCTGTAGAGTCACAGGCCCACAGGGAAGCCCTGAGGTTAGAACCCGGGTCCCTCAGAGATACTCTGGGTGAACTTGAGGTTTCCCGGAATTTTAGGTCAGAACAGCAGCTGGAGCAGCTCACACGTTCACTCTCAGCTGAGCTCCAGGCAACCCGTGCGGAGATCCAGGCATCACGCGAGGCCATGCAGGAAGAAATGTGGGCTACCCGTGAGGTGCTGCAAGGGGATCTCCGTACCATCATCCTTCAGAACCAAACCTTCCAGACCCGCATGTTTGCTGCCATGGAGGACCATACCAGGGCATTGCGTGGGCTTCCTCCCATATCACGGCCACTTCCTGATGTAGCAGCAGAGGGTGATGACAGCGACAGCAGTTCTCCCACTGTAGAGTAGTTGTGCAGGCCATGAGCCCATGGAGGTATTTTTTTTCTCAACATCCATGCATGTGGGTGTTGGGGTGCAACCTGTACCTCGTCCCTCCTGGGTGCCCCCCCCCCCCATGGTCCACACATGGCCATTTTTATTTTTATTTATTTATTTATTTATTTCAGTGTGTTGCTTTGTGTGGCTCCCGTGGGCATCCACTGTTTATTCCAGCTGGGCACATGCAGGCTTGTCCTGTCTTTGGGTTGGATGCTTGGGTTCCTGACACACACACCCCTACTGCTTCCCCTTTCCATGGGCTTGCAAAGGGTGTGACCAAGTGACAGTAACTTACACAGTGACATTGGGCTCCCATGAGTTGTATGGGCAGTCTGTAGTCAATACTGTGTGTACATCCCTAGTGGGGATTGTTGTTGGATTCTATACTGCATGGTGTATTGATATGTGCTTGTGCATCCATGTCTTTCTCCTTATATACATGTAGGTTCTTCATGTCTTCACAAGGCCGTCTCCTTTGCAGATGCAGTTTATGTTGTATGCAGTACACTGAGACATTTGCCTGACAGCAACACTCTGCAGTTGGAAGGGGTTGATGTGCTGCCTTAGTCAGGTTGTGAGACTTGCACTACTTTATTGTTTTACTGTCATATATTGCCACGGTTTCATCCTGTACTGATGTTTTGTGTTGCTAGTAAGTATTTGTTCATGTGTGCTGTTTCTTATTGATTACTGAGAGCATATTGTCTGTGGCCTGTTTACATTAGGGACAGTGCACTTTGTGACACTTTTGTTATGTGTTGTGTATTCATTTGGTTGCTTTCACATTGCATGCCATGCCATGGTGTGTTGGGTAGCTGAGATGGGGAGGGGTTGGGTGACATGGCACTATTTTGATGTGGTATTTTGCAAGGGGGTAGTCATTCCTGCTGCATGAATGTGTGTCTTTTTGTGACACAGCATTGGGTGTCTTTAAGTAGGTAGGGATGCACACAATGTAACACTTCCAGGTGAACAATCTCAGGCTGGTATGGTTGTGACAGCGGACTGTCCCTTTTGTCATCCTCATTGATTGTCAGCTGGTATGTGCCAGGCCTGTGTGCACTCCGCAGGGGTGGGATTTTAGGTGAAGTAATTTGCCACAAGCTGGGTACGGGCTGCCTCACCACATGCCCTTTCACCTCCCATGCGCAGCGGCTGTGCATGTGGTTGGGGATGTGGGGGCACCACCATGTCCACCGGCACGCCCCGGTGGGTTGCAACGCTGTGCACGGCACATGCTGCCACTATGATTCTGCACACTACTGGGGACGCATATAGCAGCTACCCAACAGAGCAGTCAAGGGAGCGAAAGCGTGACTTCAGCACTCCGAATGTGCGCTCCACTATGCCCCGGGTTGCAATATGGGCTGTGTTGTATCTTACCTCAGGTGGTGTGGTGGGGTTCCGAATTGGCGTCATCATGTAGGTGCTCAGAGGGTAGGCACTGTCCCCTGGGGAGGTTATGATGGCTATCATTAGTGGGGTTGTTACATTACTCAGTATCTGACATGCATGCATGTGCAGAGGCATTTATACTCACCAATCAGCCATGTGTCACCATGCCGCCCAGCTTCCAGGTCCCGGTTTAGGGGTGACATTCTGAAAATGAAACTATCATGGCTTGACCCTGGATAGTTGGCATATACTGAACTGATGATTCCCTTGGCTTCACATACTACCTGCACGTTGATTGAATGCCAGTGCTTGCGGTTTCCATATATGTGCTCAGTGGCCCTGGGAGGACGTAGAGCCACATGGGTGCAATCAATGGCACCTAGCGCTTTGGGGAAGTGTGCCACCCCGTAAAAGTCCTGGACCATGGCCTGCCTTTCTGCAGGTGTTCTGGGCATGTATATGTGCCTGCGGACTGAGGGGCGTGCAATCATGATGGCCAACACCTGGTGTAGACAGCGTGACTGCGTGGCCTGTGACACCCTCCCCACTGTGGCACTTGTCTGCTGAAATGAACCAGTAGCCAAGAAGTGCAGTACATTGAGCACCTTTTCCAAGGGGCTCAGTGCTTGCGAGCACATAGTGGGTGATGTGAGGTCATCCTCCCACTCACTCACCAGGTCGAGGATTATTTGTGGTGGACACCTGCACCTCCCATACACCTGGTCATCAGGCATCCCAAAAAGGCTGATCCTGGGTAAAAAAATGCAGGGCCTGGCTATTCTCCTCCTTCTGTGGTGTCCTACGACCACTGCTGCGAGGAACGGTATATTCATCGTAGCGTCTGAGCTTGTTTGTTGTTTGCGCGCACTTTTATGCTGCATGGGGCTGCTTATGCCTGCTTCCTGCTGGCATACGTGTTTCCGGATTAGTGTGTCTTTTTTGGCGCACGCCTTTCCCCTGTTCAATTCCATGAATACGTGTTTTTGGCGCGCGTGTGGATGTTGCGAGCATTTACCTCCTGTACTTCCCCCGTAACGCCCACATTTTCATGCGTTGTTCCCCATTCCACGTGTTACGCCCCGTGTTCTGCCTACTTTTGTTGTTTGCGCTGTGCCATGTGCGCTTTCCCAGTGCGTATAGCGCACGCCGTTTAATGATGTGTGCGCCCGCGTGCGCCACCCACGATTTTAGCGCACATCCGAGGATTTACATGCGCACTGAATTCCATGAATCGATGTGCGCGGCTTTGGCACGCGTGTGCTGCGATTTTCACACTTGTGCTGCAATTTTCACGCTTGCGCTCCCCTTTTTGGCGCACATTTATTCCATGAATCGGCCTGTAAATATTATCATAATGCACAGTGGCACATACTTTCTTTCATATATGATTATTTTGTATAAAACCTGACATTTAGGAAGAAATGTGTTCCTGTAATGTTAATACAATGAGGGCAATTGAAGATTTAAATGTGAACATTGACTATTTTCATAACACTCACTATTAAATATGTTTTTAATTCTATCTATACTTATGTTTTTACTACTACTGCATATACTTATTATATTATGTTTGAAAGAAATAACTGAAATAGATTTACCAGAATCAGGTACATTACCTTCAACGAAGTATTGTAATTGTTTACTAATACATGAAATTCAAATAATTTGTATAACGTTACATATTTTTATTTTAAACTTTATAAGTTGATGAATACTACACATGAATGCTCCATATGTAATCATATGATACTTCTGTAGCAGTGTATTTTTCCATGATATTTTCCAGCCAGTGGCCACGTCCGAACATGTTCCATAGTTTCTTGAGGTCTCACTAGCTATGGCCTTCTGTGCATGTTGCACTAATATCTTTCTTTTGGGCCCACTATGCTCAATCACTGGAAATGTCAAACTATTACTTTGTTACCAACACCAATTGATCCCTGCCAAGTAGATAAAGGCAATGCAGATGCTAAACCTTTTTTTCTAACTCCTGATTTGAGGGATAATTTCACAGTAATAATTTCCAATAACAGAAATTCCTCTGGTAGAGTAGCGGTTTGCCGCTTCCTGCGAGAACGGTAAACATTGCTCAGAATTAAGCAGTCTTCCACATCCTCAGAGGCACTCAACATGTGTCCCCCTTCTTTTTTCCAGGTCCCCGTAATCGACTGAATTGCTTTTTCCCTCCCTAACTTTCGCCCATTAGCCCCCAAACACACATCACTTCGTGTGATGCACATTTTTTTATGAGCATGTCTTGCAGCCTTGCTGCTGTAATCTCATGAGATTCCAATGGTCTTCTTCTGTCAACAAAACATTTTCAACCCAGAACTGGCTCTCCAACCAACCCCCAAATACCCAACTTCACATGGTGTTTTCTTTTCCACTCGTAACCTCTAGCCTGATGTAATTGCTTTTGCTATTGGTATTTGTATAGTGCCTACATCGAGACCATCTAAAAGCTGTGGTTCAAAACAATAAGTGTTCCCATAGGAGTGACTGCATAAACAGAAGAGATTTGAGTCTCTTTCTGAAGTCGAGAACATTATTAGACTCTGCAAGTCATGGGGGAATTCATTCCAAAGTTTGATGGCATCCTTTTTCCTCCTCCAAATAGTATTTGAGCTCTTTGATTTGCGGCTTCTACCGGTGCTATTGTGGGAATCACTTTCACTTATAAAAAGCCTCTAAGCCTCTCTGCTGCAAAGCACCAATGTTGATATACATAACAGTTTTAAGGAACAACTAATGGATGTATTTACACTACACCAGTCAAGGAAATTAGGTCAATGCTTTGTGCCCACATTTTTTCTAATTTTGACCAAATCTGCCCAGTAGTTTTCACACTAGGGCTGTTTGTAAACTGCACTTTTTCTCTATGTAAACAGAGTTTTTATGTTTTCTTAATAACTTTCCAATTTTTTAACAAATTATTCCCAAAATCTCCACTGAGGGGGAGCCCCTGACAAACCTTTGGTTTAGAAAGTTTCATCAGAATTGATCAAACAAGTCAACAAGTATTTGCCCCTCTCAATCTCTCTTCTGCAAAGCACTAAGACCAATACAAAGTTTTTAAGGCACAGGGCTGCACCCAGTTCTCTGTGGAATATTTTTCTTAAAAAACTACTGGATGAATTTACCCAAAACTAGTGAAGGAAATTAAGTTAAGGCTTTGTGCCCAAATTGTTCCTTAATTGGTCCAAATCTACCAAGCAGTTTTCATACTATGGTTGTTCAAAAACTGTACCTTTTCTCGATTGGAAAATTAATGCGAGAATGCTGAAAACAGAGTTTTATCCCTTCATAATAACTTTTTCATTTCTATCAAATTGTTCCCAAAATGTAAAGTTTAGTGGGGCTCTTGACAAACTTCTTCTTTGGAAAATGTTATCCAAATCCATACAGCAAGTCAAAAGTTATTAGACTAGTTCAGCAGCTCTGCTGTAACAAGCACCAAGAGCCACATTAAGGTTTTAAGGAGCAGGTGGCACCCCATTCTCTGTTGAATATTTTAAAAACTACCAGATCAACTCAAACTAGTCAGGACACTTAAGCCCATGTCTTGTGCCCAAGTTGTTTCTTATTTGGTCCTAATCTGCCCAGCGGTTTTCGTGCAATGACTGTTCAAAAACTGCACTTTTTATGAATGGGAAAATGAATGACTGAAAACTGTGAAAATGTGCTGTTTTGTTTTCTTAATAGCTTGCATTTTATAACATTTTGCGTTTGGTGGGAACTTTAAAAAATATAATCTTAGAAAATGTCGTTCAATTCCATACAGCAAATCCAAAGATATTAGAAATAGAGGTTTGGGAGAAAATGGCTCCTTTTTCATTTCTGAAATACCTCTCAGCCTCCTGCTGCAAAGCACCATGGGAGATATAGCTATATTTTTGGGAGAAGGGGCACCCCGTTCTCTGTCAAATATTTTAAAAACTATTGGATGCAATAACCCCAACCCCCCCCAGAGAAATCGAGTATCGAGTCAACACTGTGTGCCTAAGTTGTTTTGTACCAGGTCCAATTACGTTCAGCAGTTTTGGCTGCACGCTTCAGGAAAAATGTGACTTTTTCTCTATGGGATAATGAATGGGGACTAGGCCGAAACAGTGTGTTTTTGCTTTCTTAATAACGTCTTTCTTTCTTTCTTTTTTTAACTGATCTTTCCCAAAATGTCTAGTCTGGGGGCCTTGACAACAATTCTGTTTGCGAAAATTCAGCCAAATGCGTCACTCAAGTCAAAAGTTATTAGCAATTAGTTTGTCGGGTTTCCTGTGAAACTCGAGACTCACCTTTACTATAGTGCAGTGACCGCTTCACTACAATACATATCCATGGAAAAAACTTTAGTTGCAAGGATTTTAAGGTGAGAACTTAACGCAACAAAAACCTTGAAATTCAGCTAAACCCACCTTAACTTCATGCCCTCTGTTGCGCAGCCTATGAATACAATGATGTCATCACAGAGGACATCACTGATGACATCGCTAATAGCATCATATATGACATCAATGATTATTTAACTAATGGCATCAGCCATAAAATCACTCTACCTATTTGCCCATATTTAGAACACTGTTACATTTTCTACAAATGTTATATTAGCATTTTAGAATAGTTCATAACAACGAGTTATAACCTGGGCTATCTCTCGCATTGAGCAATAACAAAGATGGCGGCTGTTTCATTTCTAAAAAACCCTAGTTTTCGCCATTTATCCTCGATATACCTATGTATTTTTCAGCGTAGGGCACCACCTTCACCGTCACCGTTTTAAAACTGCTGCTCAGAGTAACCCCAAACCACAAAAAAACCTTTTTAAATGCTTCATTCCAAGTTGTTTCAGATCTGGTCCAAATCCATACAGCTGTTTGGGCTTTGTGGTCTGGCAAAAATGTACCATGTTTGTCTAAGGGAAAATGAATGGGAAGTAGGCCACAACTTTGGCATTTCTTTTGTAGTCTTCTTAATAACTTTTTTTATTTATTAACACATCTTTATGAAACTTTGCAGTCTGGGGGAGTCCCACACATCCCTAACCAACTTCAAGATTTCAGCCAAATCTGTTACTCATATTAAAAGTTATTCACTATAGAATTTATGGAGGTTCCCATGGGAGTCGGACTCACCTTAGTCTCTGCCCTATAATATAATAAATACTATAATATAGTACAACATAGTTCATAGAATAAAGTATAGTTTTTAGTTTGTAATATGCATAGTGTAGTATAGTTTTGAGTCTAGAGTTTCATAAAGTTTTCAAAGAAATTCTAAATGTAAATGACACGCAGATTTCAAAATGTACTTGCCCTCACTTACCGCTGTTATGTGCTGCTATGGTAGGTCTGGCTTTACCAGCCTACCGACCCAACATCACATCTCGGTCTGAAAATACGTGCAACCCATCATAACAGCAGTGACAAGCATGTTTTGTGCTCTGTTTCATATCAGTGTTCATCTCCACTTTTGACGCCTTCTCCGACAAGGGCTTTCTTACTTGGAGACACTATGCCTCAGCAACGACTGCAGCACACCAGTCATGTATCATGTAACATATTATATGATGCAAGCCAACTTCACCTAAGGGCAGTCTTTAAAAAATGGCAATAAAAAACATTGAAGGACAAAGACATTAGCTAATAGAGTAAGAGCGGGTGTAGCCAGGCTGGCCTCGGAAACAGGTGAATTTGCATACATGGGCTTCCATGCCAACTATGCCATACACATTAAGTGTAAATAAACTGAATATATTGTGGATAAGCGTTTTGATTTCCACAAAATGTGCTCTATCTTGACAAAAAACACTTTAATATGATGTTTTAGTTTAGCTGAATATACTTCAGAAAGCAATAAAGTACACCAAAGGGGTTATTCTTTGCAGCTTTCACTCAGCATAACTGTGCTGTTGTGGACTTATTCAGGCACTTACATATGTGTGATGATTTTCAGCCGCACTGAGAATTAGTGGAAAACTTCACCTGCTAAATGAATTGTTTCGTCATGCTTATACACACATTCAACATTTCTAACTCTCTATATGTCGACCATATATGTATACTTGGCCAGCATATATTTTAACTATTTAGTTATTTATTTATTCATTTATAGCATTTGTCACACACCCAAACCTAGAGGTATCACAGTGTGGGTTAGATAAGAGTGCTTTGTCTGGTTACAGAAGAAATTACAGTGCAGTCAGGGTAAAATGCATAACTGGTTACATACAACAGCATAGTTCGGGAAGAACTTAGTTACCACAATGGTTAACTATATAGCGAACAGTGAGGCTGGTTCGAATTTATTGAATATCCATGTTTTTATGAGTCTCTTGGAACGCTGGTGAGAAGGCTCATTTCTGATATGGATAGGAAGAGAATTCCAGATCTTAGGTGCAGCAACTGGAAAGCTGACACCTCCTGCCCTTAAACTCTTAAATTTTGGGACAAATGGTTGAGTGCTAGCACCCATTCATAGGGATCTAGTTGATTTTTTTTGGGTGACACTATTGTTGAGATATGAGGGGGCATTGTTGGTGATGCATTTGTGTGTGATGATGAGAGACTTGAATGGGATTCTAGCTTGGATGGGTAGCCAATGTGCTTCTCTCCTGATGTGGGATATGTGGTCACTTCATTTTAGTCTGAAGGCTGCCCTTAAAGCTTTGTTTTGTAGAAATTGCATTTTGGCCAGATTGGTATTTGTAGTTCCTAACAGGAGCATATTGCAGTAATCCAATTTCGATAGTATGAGTGCACGCGCTAGGGTGAGGCAGTTTTGTGGGGTAAGAAAATGGCGGCTGAGTGCAATGAGTTTGGCCATGTAGGCAGTGGCAGATGACAGAGCATTGATATGCTCAGTCATGGTAAGGTTGTAGTCTAGATATACACCCAATGTTTTGACCTGTTAGAGGACTGGAATGGGTTTTCCATCAATGGTAATGGTGGAGTAGTCAGAGTGGTGGGTTTTTAATCGGGAAGGGGGACCTACATTGATGATCTCAGTTTTATCATCATTGAGACACAAACTATGTGTAGCCATCCAGTTTTGTATGATGGCCGCAGAGTTTTTTTCATGGTAACCTGTGATGGGGATGCGGATCTGAGTATCGTCAGCGAAGTTGGTATCGTTGACTCCCATGGTGTCAAGCGCTGAAAATAGAAGTTTGGGGTAGGCGTTATACAAAGTAGGAGATAAGCATGAGCCTTGAGGGACCCCTAGGAGTACTGGGATGGAGTTGGCTGCCTCATCGCCAATGGATACTCTCGATGTACGTTCCGCTAGGAACGACTTAACCCAAAGGGTGGGTTCTGTAGAGAAATAGAAATGTTCTGCGAGAGCACTACAAAGCTTGTCATGGTCCACCAAATCAAATCGGCAGATAGGTGCTGCATCAATTGGTCCTTCTCGTGGTCCCCACTGATTTACAAGATGAGCTGAAAGTAATCGGCGTAGTTGCAGAAAAATAAGTCTAGTGACTCCAGGTCTTTGCACAGTGGGAGAATGTAAATGTTAAACGACTGGAGGGAAAGACTGGCCCACTGTGGCATACCACAATTAATAGTTTCCATTTCGGATGCACTGTCACCACAGTGGACTCACAAGCGATGACCCTCGAGAAATGACTTGAGCCAGTTTATTGCCTCCGTGGAGACACCCCATTCGGTGGGCATGCGGTCCAAAAGGAGTCCATGATCTAGCAAGGCAAAGGCTGCTAATAGGTCCAACAACATCAGCATCCCTGACTTTCTATGTTCCAATTTAGAGAGCATGTGAATCTGCAAGTCAAGCAGTGCACCTTCAGTGCCAAGATAGCTCTGAAAAGCCAGACTGTTTCCTGTGCAGGATATCAGCTCCCAAAACATAGGATTCGAGCTGTACAGTGGAAACCTTGCCTATTAATTTAAGAAAGAAAAGTGTGTTTGTGATGGGCCTGAGATTGGCCGCATCATTAGGTTCTAATCCCACTTTTTTTAGCAGAGGGGTAACCACAACACTCTTAATAGTCTGTGGGATGAGGCTGGTTCGAAACGAAGAGTTTACATACCTACAGAGAAATGGGGCAAATGGGTCCCTTTGCTCTAATATATTTTTGGACAGAAACAGTTCTCCAGGACAATTCTAGGATGCATGTTTTTAAGGACATCATGTATCCTTGCAATGGATGAGTCCTTGAACCTGAATCCAGTGTGTGGATCCGATTGAGTTAGGGTGTCTTGGTCCGTGCATTGGGGACCCTTTTGAGCACTAACAAAGTCCTCTTTCTTCATTGTCTTATTACAGTTGAGTGTGGCGGCTGAAGGGGGGGGAGGCTGCATCATAAATTCTGCTCTGATCTTATTTTGGGCCTTTTGCAATTGGTCAGCAAAGGCTTTCTGCACTCGATTACAATCGTCATTAGTTGGTTTAATGATGGGACTGGCGGCTAAAGGTTTTTCCCAAGACTTAAAGAGTCGAAAAAGCTCCTTCGTATGGTCCCTGGCAAGATTTGTTTGATCGTTATAGAAGCTTCTTTTGTCTTCCAAGATCTTGGCTTTGTAATCTCTATCTTTAAGTTTCCAGGTTGTCAGGTTTTCCACTGAATTATCTCTTCACCACACATGATGCACCTGTCTTTTATTAGCTTTAAGTTCCGCTAAGGCGAACCATTTCTGATGGTTTGGCGAATCTCTAATGGGTCTGTCTTTTAATGGGGCAATGTGATCTAACATACCTGTGAGTTCTTATTTATAGGTATTAATCAGGGTCTCAGGACCATCAGAGTCATTGGTTTTGATCATCAGACCCTTCATGCATTTGGTCCGAATAGAAGTCGTAACTGCCTTAAAATTCCTAGTTAATATCTTATGTGCAGGTTCATGTACTCTGTGTATAGGGGATTGAAGTTTCATCTGACAGGAAACAAGAAGGTGATCCAACCAAATACAGGAGGTGGTAGTAATATTACCGATCGGAATGTATGTTAAAGCTTGTTAAATTGTGGTCCGACCATGTGATTTTGGAGATGTATTCTGGCTAACATTTAGGGTCAGGATCCAGTCCAGGATTCTTCCTTTGGAGTGGGTGGGGTGGGGGAGTTAACAATTTGGGTGTGTTGGGTGTCCTGACCCACGTTTGGACTATTATGCTGCAACACTTGGTGCTGTGGGATTAGGAAATCCAAGAGGGCGGAAAAGCCCACATTTGTGCCAGAATCCTGGAGAACCGCGCAGTCTTTGTGCACAACAAAATGGTCGCCTCACCTGCCACCCACCAGTGTGAGCGTGAGGGGCCAGAAGCGCCATGAGCGAAATCAGTGCTAAGGAATATGGTGCTGTTCAAAATCTGTTGTTATTAATGTCAAAAATGGGTGCAATACTGGTGCTCACCACTACCAGAAAGCCGGCGTTTTAAAACCACCAGACACTTGTGTAAAACTGAACAAATGAACCAAACCAGGCAAAAGAAAGACTTACTAAGAGGTGGATACAATGTAAAACTATATTCTGAAATGACTTGAAGGAAGTAATTGTCTAATGTATGTATTGAAAATAGCTGGGGATGTCAGCAGCTTAAGTGAATTTGGGTTTAAAGCCACTAAAATCGAAATGTTTAGAATAAATGAGTGACCAACTTTTGAGTGTCACATAGGTTGCAATTGTTTAAATGTCATAGTTTTGAACTTAGAATCAGTGTTCTAGCTGCATGTGTAAAAATTGCAAGTTTGGTTTGAATGTAGAAAACTGGGAACGAAAGTGACATTTAGCTGAAGCCTGGCTTAAAGAGATTGAATTCTGCCTGACAACTTCCCCCGAGAGGAGTTGAAACTTGATCAGCAGCTGTGTTCCCAGGCCTGGTTGCATTCTGCTGCCCCTGCCAAAAGGAAATGACATCTCTCTGATTGAATTAGGGGAGTGGCACCTGGGGACTGCAGGAAACTGATCAAAGCACTGTCTTGGGCTCAGGCAAATGTTATATTAGGGGGGGTCGTAAAATAGCTTCCTCTTGGGAGAAGTGGGAGGAGAAGTGCCTCTGTGAGCAAGCTGAGCTTGGGGGAAGTGGACAAACCAGAAATTCCACCATGTACTTTGAAAAACCACACCCCTTTGGGGCCAGAGCATAATTTTAAAAAGATGGATATTTCATAGTGCAGACTTGTAAAAATTATATAAATAATATCATCATTCTTGTGATTTTTCTGTGCACATTTTAAGAGGTGTCAGGACTCTGTGGTATGTTCTGGGGAGTAGTAGCGGAAAATAAGGTTGTTACTCCAAATGTATGCATGTTAAAAATCTGACACTTTATCATCTGAAACCCATATCCCTTGTGCACATTTGTGTAAAAACTGGAAAAGTTTAGAGGTCGTTATCTGGATGAAAAGGGCAGAATTCTGTCAAAAGTGGACACGACATCTTACAAAGACAGGGATCAGATGCTTTGGTGCTACAGAAAATATGTTAACTGGACATATAATATTAGAAAAATGGTACATAGATAAATGTGTATTTGGATCAAATATAGATTTGTGTGCAATTTGACAAGGGGGGGGATCCTCTGACCATAAACCTACCTCATCACTCTGACTCACTGTTCCATTCTCAAATCAGGTCAAAGAGAAATCCTTGACCTATCAAATCGTGAGTGGGTTGGGCAAAGAAGGTAGCATCCACACCCATTTTCAAAAGACATAAAAAGAGCCACTGGAACCCAGGCAGGAAGATTCATTTTCCAACCTTCAACTGAATTCCTGCGCAGCACGCTGATGGAGACTCCAGACTTCAAATCCATCAATCTCCAGAGACCAGAACTTTGAACCCAGACTCCAGAACATGTAGCAGAGAGGCCTGAATCCACAAGCTGAATCCTTTTTCAGCAGGCCTCAAAATCATTTGCAAACTATTCAGCAGCCGGGCGAGCTGTTTGAATTCTTTGCCAAGAACTTTTGCCAGAACCGGTAGCAGACCCAGAAAGCAGAGCTGTATCCAGAGAGACCAGAGATCCAGAGAGATAAGACCCAGACCAGATCGCTGTGCAGTGCTGAGAGCTCACCCAGATCGCTGTGCGCAGAACCAGTACCCAGTACCCAGTGGCGAGAGAACCGCAGCCAATGCTGACCCGATCCGTGACCAAGTCCGTGACGAAGTCGCATTCCTGTCCAAAATATAGTGTGAGTACTCAGCCAGAACTGTGCAAAACCAATCTCTTAGTTTAAAATAATCTAATTCAAACTATTTTAACCTATTGAGAACTGCATCATAGAAATCGTGTCCCTCCTGTTGATTCAAAGCTGCAAAACTGTCATCTGTCATTCTGAGCTTTACTTTTATTTTGAGAATCTACCTTCACAAAATCGTCCGTATCTCTTGAACCGTTTGTGATAGAAGCGAGATTTAACTTTTATTTTAAAGCTGAGATTGTAAGCTTTCCAACAACCGACTTGCTATATAGTTCCTTCGTAACAGCTACCTTATCCTCTATACTACTCCTAAGTAATTAAACCAGTGTGCTAGTATAACCTCCTCCATTGTTGATCACTCACTGTCATATGTCTAAGTGTGATATCAAATATTAATTTATTATAAAAGTGTGATATATATCTATTGTTTAATTTTTCAAATAAACCTTTTTAATTTGCAAAACAAACCTACTTCTTGGCTCAGTGGGGTCAGGGGGATTCTAAGAGAGGGGCGTTATATTAGGGTTTATCATCCAGAGTATAACTTTTCATAAAAATATATAAATAAGGGCTTCCCTTGGGCGTCCCAGACGAGGCTCTGACTTAGTGGGATTGCTGAATTGAAGTCGCTTAACAGAGTGGGGGCTCGTCCGGGATTCTGGATTAGATCTATCACTTGTGCAGATTAATACAGTGTGCTAACTGACAGTATATATAAATTCTGTTGGATCACCACGCCGTGTTACACTGTAAACTGTAAAGACACCCCTCAAAGGAACGCTCTAAGGAAACGGTCTGTTTTGCAAAATAAAATACAAACTTCTGTAAGTCAGGAAGGAAATCAAGTTCCAGAATGACGACCTTGGTAGATATCAAAATAGCCAGAGAACACCTCTTACAAAAGCTATTTGTGAGAGGTGAGTGGACTCATCAGGACCAGGCGGTCTGGTTGCAGGCAATCGCACCCCAGATCACTGAAACAGGGTCATATATATGGAGAGATCAGGGTCCCTTACATGTGGCCCTGAGTGAGCTATATATGGCCCCTAAGGCCAAGGATGAGCACAACAAGATTGCCAGGGTAGCGGCATATTTATATTTACATATGGGAGCCATACAGGACAAATGTGCTGAAGGCCAGGATCTGGCAAATAGGCAACTGATGGCATTAGAGAAGGCCCAATCTGACCTGGTCTCTTCTGAGCAGAGGCTGCAGAGGAGCCAGGAGTCAGAAAATGATAGTAGGCAGTATATTATTAAAATAAAGGAGGATATGGATATCCTGCAACAGGAAAAGTCTGACCAGGATAACAGATTTCTGGCCTTGCAGAAGGAGTACCAAGAAGGTTTGGACGCCCTACTGTAGAGCCAGAAAAAGCTGGAGCAACAACTAGACTTTAACAGGGCATGCACAGAGCAGGTAGCCACCCTGCAAATCTGACTAGACAGAGAGAAAGAAGAAAGCAATAAATTGATTTTGAAAGACCTGGATACCCAGGCAGAGTTTGATCAAGAGGGCCAGAAAGCTGGTGCCCTTCAACGGCAGAGGGCCAAAATGGCGGCACAGATGCAGGCTCTTACTCAGGAAAGGGATACCTTAGGCCAGGAACTCTGCCACTTAAAAAGAAAAATTCAAGAAAATCACTTGGCACTCCAGGGACTGGGTGACCTCCAAAAAGAGCATCAGAACTTGTTAGAGCACACCGGGAAGGTGGAAGATGCTCTGACAAGAAAGGAGCAGGCCAGTAGGGACGGTGCCCAGGAGGTAACCACCCTGCAGCAAAGACTGACCCAGTGGTCCAGGACAAATCAGGAAGCACAGAGGGAAAATGAGGCTCTCTGTCAACACAATGATAGGCTCCAGCAACAGGTAGCCATGCAGGAGAGACTGATAGAGTCTAGTAAGGCCTTGGTTGAGGAACTGAAAGCCCAGGCTCTTGCATTGCAACAGGGAGCAGGGGCTGATAGAGATGAAGTTTGCTGGGAAAGGGAAACCCCTGAGCATAACCTCAGGAGCACTAGTACCAGAGGCCTCCACCGCTCTGCCACCCCCATGTCCCCTGGCGCACATGAGCACAGGGCCACAGGGATGGCAGATTACTATCCAGCCAAAAGTATGGGGCTCATAGGCCAGTACCACCCAGGAATGGAGGGGCGGGCATCCGGGTATGGGCACCTAAGCACAGTGCAATTTAGTGGGGAACCCCAGGAGAGTAGGCCCACTAAGGGCATCCTGAAAACCTCCGCCCATTTAGGTCAGTGGGGGGGTACCCATCAAATCCTGGCAGCAAGGAGGGATCTGAAGACTCCTCTGAGCGGCCCAGGACACAGGAGACCAGGTCCCCACATTCTGCCAGCCATTCCCAGGCTCGCAGAATCCGGGAAAACCTGGAAGATCAGACGGGCACCTCTGGGAGCAGTGCCTCTGAGTCAGAGGATGAGTAGACCAGGGTTACCGGCACCAAAAAGGCCAATAAGGCAAAAAGGGCCTTGCTTAAGGACCCCTTAAAGCAGATCAAGGCAATAAGGAGTGTCATCACCCCCTATCACAAGAACTCCAAGTATTCTGTTTGGGAGCACTTGGAGCTCTTTGAGCAAATGATGGAGACTTTCCATTTGAAGGACAGCAGTAGCTGCATCCAGTACGTCAAATGGACATTCTCCCCAGAATACTCCAGTTTCTTTGCGGGGCTGGAGGACCAAAATCATTCAAGATGGTTTACCTATAGGGCGGCCATCTTGAAACATTTTTCTGTTCATAGAAATCCGCAAGAGGCTCGCAAGGCAGCCTACAATTTGCAATGTGGGGAGGATCAGGCCCCACAAGAATTTGTGCAGGAGTTAAAGCGTGCTTTTGCGCAGACTACCAAAAGGGTGCGCACAGACAGCAGAGAATTCATCAACACATTTTTCCATGCTCTCCCTAAATACATAATGACCCAGCTCGTGAGAGATTTTCACGAGAAAAGATCTTTAGACTGGGTCATTGAGCAAGCCACCCGCATCTATGAGGTGCAGAAACCGGTGGAAAATAAGAATCAGCCCAAAAACCCCAAAACCAACAGCACCCCTGCTGCTGCCAAGGTGGCAGAGGTAAAGGTTGACCCCGTTTTAGATTTGGAGATGGGGGGACCTAAAAACCTGCCTGCACCAAATAATTCACAGTCCAGAAGGCCCTCGGGCCAGTCACAGACAGGGAGTCAAGGAGGTAGTCCCACAAATGGGGTCCCCCGCTCCCTTGACTATGTAAGTCCCCGCTATAAGGGAAACAGTCCAATCCTGGGTTATGTGTGGACTCCTCTGGCCCAAGGGGGGGATCCAACCAAGCGCCCAACCCAGGGAACTTCCCTCCACACTTCCCCCCGGAGGGCAGAAATTCACCAAATCCTGGGCAGAACTTGTTACCCAGGTATCCACCCAACTTCCAGCCCCAAAATCATCCATCCTTCTTTCCCCACTTCCCTGAGCCCAGACAACCTAATCCAGGAGAGGGGGGGCCAAGGGTGGAGGGGTACCCAAATCTTCCCAACCCGGGGCACTACCAGAGAAGGGATAGCTACCCTTCCAGGGATCAGCCCACGGGAGAAAACAGAACCCCGTATCAGCCTGAGCGGGTTTCCCAACTTGAGCGCCAGGTCCAAAATATGGCACGGGATCTGGGTCACATACTGAGGGCTCAACAGAACCCTCAGATGAGCATGCCACCGCAGAATGCCCCAAACTCTGGGCCTGGTGCTCCATAACAATGACAGGGGCAGCACCCCGATAACCCACCGGTTCCCGGGGAGGAGGCACAAGGGGAAGGGGGCTGTAAAGCCTTGGAGGAAGCGACCTTCCCAACTTGTAAACAGCCCCTGGAAAACCAGGAACCGGAAACAAAATCTCCTACCCCTGAAAGTCTGCCACCCAAGGAGCAAAGAGGAGGTAGGAGAAACAAAGGACCCAAACAGACCCATTTTGTGGAGGAGGTACCGGTCTTCCAATTTGAGGGAGAGGGATCCTGGGAAAAGTATCTTCTCCTTCAGAGATGGGGGAACTCCTCCCAAGGAAAAATGGGTCCCAAGGGATTCCAACCCAGACTGGGTAGATGTGGGGAATGAGCTATCGCCGCCCATCATTCTATCCCAGAACCAACAAGACCGAAAACCTCTGGTTCAAACCCATCCTGGTGACTGCCTCCAAAAACGGGGGGGCGGCCCAGAACCGGAACCAGGGGAACCTAAAACCGAGTCAATAGACTGGGTAGATGTGGGGATTGAGCTGTCGCCGCCCATCATTCTATCCCAGAACCAACAATACCAAAACCCCATGAGTCAAACCCATCCTGAGGACTGCTTCCAAAAAGGGGGGGGGCGGCCCAGAACCGGAACCAGGGGAGCCCGAAACCATTTCAAGTTGCCAACTTTTTCTTTCAGATTCCCGAGACTCTTCACAGAATTCTGTCAAAATCTCTTCTCTCTCAATGTCCAAAACCAGAAAGTTAGCCCACCAGTTGTCCAAAAATGTGCATTATCTGTGCCCCCTTGAGGAGAAGGAGGGAAGATATTATGCCCCGGTACAAGTACAGGGGCAGGGTACAATGTTGGCACTGGTGGACACTGGATCCCAAGCTACCCTTCTGTCCAGAAGGGCCTTTGACGAACTAAATGCAGGAAGTGGGGAGAATTACTGTATTCCTCTCACCTCTCTTCCTGGACAGCTTCAGAACTTTGATGGGAAGGAAATTCCCGTCGAGGAGACGGCAGATTTGGACATTAAAATTGGGCGACACAAGGTGAAACACCCGGTCATAGTAGTGACTCCAGAGGGCACCCCTTGTTTACTAGGGAATGACCTCCTGAGAAGGTTGTCACCCCTAATAGATTGCGTAAACAGGGTCCTCTGGACCCAGACTAGCCGACCAATGAAACTAAAACTGAGTGTCAACAATGTTAGTTTAAACGGCACCTGCAACATGGTTGAACAAAAATCTGACCAAGTAGAATTTCACTTCCAGAACAACCAAATTCCAGATGTGACAGAATAGCAGTAGGACAACAGACTGGTGATGGGGGGTCCTCTCTATTTCTGAAAATCAACCTTCCCTCCAGTTTAAGGTGGTATTCCAAACTGGAAGAAAACACTCTGAAATTCTTTACTAATCCACAATCAGACATTCCCACTCCGATAGTCCAGAAAGATGTGAAATCAGCTCAGAGCCTGGCTGATATTTAGCAAATTGGAGAGCAGTTGTTCATCCCTGTTCAGATAAATGATGGGAAGGACTCTGTTCTCGCCCAAATGTGTGTGAACAACGGTAAGAGCTTCATCAGCGAAGCCATGTTCCGCCAACTCTCAAAAGATCCAGCCATTCCCACATTCAAACTGATAGACAAATGGGAAATGGATCTGGAAACACCCAATTCGAAACATCTCCTGCCAAGCAGGTGTATGCTCAAAATCTTCATTGGCAACAAGAGCATAGTCCATAATTGTTGGGTCGTGCAAGATGTCACTGCCGCCTTTTACTTAGGCATTGACATTCTCAATCGCTTTGCCATTAGTTTGGACCTAATAAACTTCAAAGCTTGGTCCCGATTAGCGGATATTCCCATGGGCTTTGATGATCCAGAAAAAGCATTTAGGTCAGCTCAATTGCTAATTTATGCAGTTGAAATTCAGATTAAAGAGGAAGTCACCATCCCAGAAAGGACCCGACAATTCTCCCTGGGAGTGAAAGTTAAAAGAGGACAAGAATTGAAAAACCCTGATGCTTATATTCATCTAAATGCTTTCCTCCAACAGCAAGGGTTAGGGGTAAACCCAACACCATTAGTCAACATAGAACATGACACCATTCGAATAGAGGTGGATAACAGCGACTTAGAGTATTACTCTAGCCGCAGGCACCCTTATTGGAATGGCGGTTGATGACCGACATTTCTCCATTGATTTAGGAAATTAACTGTTAGGACCAATCCCCCAGGACTGTTTTGACAGTGATGACAATACAACACCAGACAGGATCTTTACCCGGCATGGGGGGAACTTCCTGGTGTACACTTCTTGCCCTTATGGTAAGCAAGATGTGACTTGTGACTTCGGAGGGGATGAGGTGATTTTCCAGGTCCATGAGGGCTGCCTTTCCCACCTGAAGCCTCCGGTCCAAATCAGCACTCTGACCAGGGACTTCTCCACCCAGCTGGAGGAGGCCGCTGAGATAGCAAAACCAGAAGTCTTTCCAGGCTTCAGGCAGATGGTGGAAGAGAGAGTCAACCTAGCTGATGCCTGCGTGACTCTGGAACAGAAGCAAAAGTTGAAACAAGTTTTCTTGGATTTCCAAGATCTCTTTGCGGTAGACTCATATGACTGTGGTCGCACCGACATCCACACAACAACAATACCCACGGACCCTGGCATGACTCCAGTGTTTGTGAAGCAATATCGTTTGCCTCTCGCATCCATGGAGTCCCTTACTGAAATAATTAAGAACCTTGAGTCCCGGGGAATAATCCGTCCAGTACACAGCACCTTCAATAATCCGGTGCTGGGAATATTGAAGCCAAACGGCCAGTGGAGACTCTGCGCCGACCTTAGGGAGCTCAACAAATGGGTCCATACTTCCCAATGGCCTCTGCCCTACATTGACCAAGGGCTGGCCCAGATTCAGGGGTCACAGGTATTCACTGCAATAGACCTGAACAATGGATACTGGACCGTGCCTGTCAGTAGGGAGGACCAATACAAACTGGCTTTTACCTTTGGGGGCCAGCAGTACACATGGACCCGGACTCCCTTCGGATACCTCAACTCCGGCAATGAATTCAACATTTTCCTACATAAAGCCATGCCCGACCTGGGTGCGAGGGGTAACCTGGCTTATGTAGATGATGTACTCATCAAAAGTTAATCTGTGGAGGAACATATAGCGGAGATCCGTTATGTTCTGACACAGTTGAGGGCCGCCGGAGCAAAACTTTCCTTTCAGAAAGCACAGTGGTGTAGAACCCGTGTTAATTTCTTGGGGCATGAGATTACTCCTCAGGGTCTCTGTCCCCAAGAAAAGAAAATGGAAGCACTTCAGAAACTGAAGGATCCCACAACTCTGCGGGAACTAAGGAGCCTCCTTGGACTGACTAATTACAGCAGAAAGTTCATTGAGGGCTACGCAGAGATCACTAGACCCCTGATTCATCTTTTGAAGGGGGGGTCAAGTGGGAATAGGGTCCAGAACAATCCGAGGCTGTAAGACAACTCAAAAGAAGCCTCTCACAAGTGCCTTGCCTAGCTTACCCTGTCAGAAACAAGGAGTTCTTCCTGGAGACAGGGTTCTCTAATACGTGCTTGATGGCAGTATTATACCAAAAGCATGACAAGGTCAATAAAGTAATCTCCTATGCGAGCAAAACTTTATCCTCTGTGGAGGAAAAATTCAACGATTGTGAGAAGGCACTCCTGGCAATGGTGTGGGCATTGAAGAATTACCGCCCGTTCATCCAGGGGGAACACATCATAGTGGAGACTCCACACCAGCCTCTGCAATACCTCCAAAGTGACAGAATCCGGGCCGGAAATGTGAGTAATTCCCGAATTACTTCCTGGATTCTGTCAAGGCAAGGCTTTCCTGTGGAGGTCAGATATGGCCAAAACAAGAAGAGTCCCCTCGCGCAAGCTCTGGCTGACTTGCATGATTGTGCCAGAGAAAACTGTCTCGAGGACGAAAGTCTAAAAATCAAGGACAACATGGAGGCATACCTTAATTTCCCACACAAAGTCTTTGAAGAAGACAGGTGTGAGGGAATGCCCACTGTCTATGTGGAAGGATGCTCTTACCATGTTGAAAACAACGGGGAAAAAGAACTGGTGGCCGGCGTAGGCAATGCGTGGGTGAATGAGTCTCCAGAACCCTCCGCTGGGTACAAAATTGGTCCCCGAAGTAGTCAAGTAGCAGAGTTGATGGCTGTGCATCAAGCCATCCTCACTGCTGTCCAACAATAACTCCACGAACTGGTCATAATCACAGATTCGGATTATGTACGGAACGGGTTCGTGGAGCACCTGGTTAATTGGAAAACCAGAGGCATGTTATGTGCTAATAGCAAACCCTTGAAACATGGGAAGTTAATCCAAAACATTGATGACCTGGTCACCTCGAATGGGATGACCATCTACTGGATAAAGATCAAGGGTCATTCCAAAGTAGAGGGACCAGACAAAACTGTAAATGACTTAGCTGATCAGCTGGCCAAAACCGGGGCCATCCAAGGGAATCTAATAGAGATTGAGTCCCTGTTGGGGGAAATACAGGTCACTGCTATCACTAGGTCCCAGACAAATGCTCACAATGATCTTTCACCTGCACAATGGAGTAAGGAGACCCCAGATGCCGATTTGATTACAGCTCAAAAAGGGGATCCAATAATTGGTACGTTTTACCAACACATTGAGGACACTGAGAACTTTTCCTTGACGGATACCGATTACATTGGGAAAGAGGACCTTAGAGTGTTGATGAAATGTCCAAAGATGTTCCTAATCCAAGACGGTTTGTTGGTAAGGAAATCCCAAGCTGGCCATGATCAGTGGGTGGTCCCTACCTCATTCCGAAGCCTGATGTTAAGTCACGCCCATGATGCGGCCACCGCCGGTCATAGGGGGTTTCATACAACACTTCAGATCTTAAGAGAGGTTGCATACTGGCCACACATGGGGCAGGACCTCGACCAATACTTGAAGGGGTGTCTTGTGTGTGCACAATTTCAGCCGACATCCTCACACACCGGGCACCTCTCCAAAAGAGGGGGATGACACTGCCATGGTCAGATTTGCAAATCGACTTCGTAGGCCCGGATATTCGCTCGTTTAGGGGAAACAAGTACATGTTGACGGTCACATGCTTGTTTACCAAGTGGGTGAAATGTCTCCCGGCCCCAAACTGCAAGGCAGAAACAGCAGCTGCCCTGATGATTAACCACATCTGTTCCCGTTTTGGTCTACCTCAAAGGATTGAGTCAGACAGAGGTAGCCATTTCACCAGCGAGGTAATGACAAAGATGTGGGAGATACTGGGGGTCAAAAGGAAGCTACATATTGCTTACCGTCCAGCTTCTTCTGGGGCAGTAGAACGCTACAACCGGACCATTGTGAGCATATTAAAACAGTTTGTGGCAGATTCTGGGCCAAGTTGGGATATCCGATTACCTCTGGTCCTAATGGCCATCAGATCTACCCCTTCATCTGCATCTAAAATGTCACCATTTGAGCTGATGACTGGACGCAAGATGGTGCTTCCCCAGCATTTGCTCTACAGGACCCAAGAGCAGACGTTGATCAATGCCTCCACAACTCATGAGTATGTGGAGAATTTGAGGAAACACCTCCAACATGCTTTTGCCTATGCTCAGCGAAATCTAGAAAGATCAGCTGATAGCATGAAGACCCATTACGATTTGAAAACTTCCAGGAAAGTATATAATGTGGGAGACTGGGTCTATCTATACAATTTCCAAAGGAACCAGGCCAAAGAGCGAAAATTTCTGCCTACATGGAAGGGACCCTTTCAAATTATAGACAAGATCTTCCCCATGGCATACAAGATCCGCCTCCCCAAAGGCAGTTTGGCAGAGGGGGAAGACAAGTGGGTCCACATCAATCAGCTAAAGTGTTGCCATCCCAGGCACACTCTGCAGCAACTGGAGGAGTCCTCTGCAATCCCAGAGGGGGCCGCTCCAGAATAATTCAGTTCCAAGCCTAAAATATCCCACATACAGTCTCTAAAATATTATGATTCTTAAATGCCAATGTATCCTGTTATATCTTGTGTTTTAAAATAAGACTGCAGAATGTATCCGGATGTATAAAATGTATATGTTCGCCACACCGTTAATAGTGGTGGAAAAATGTCTAGGAATGTGTATTGCCGCTTTGCTTTATCATCCTAGGAGAGAGAAAACCATGAAGACTGACCAAGGAGAACGACCCGGAGACCGGGAGCAAAGATCCGAGGGGCCCAGGGTACCGCCCAATATTCCCATCAGGACAGGCAAGGAGAACCGGTCGATCCAACCGGATGGAGGAAAAGATGCTGAACTGTGCCATCTGCGGAATCGGAAGAAGATGATGCGGACATACCAGCGCGTGGATCAAAACATCCTTTGCACCCGACTCCCCCTCGACTCGAAATCAAAGCGCAGTTGGGCGGGGGGGGCTTGTTGGGTGTCCTGACCCACGTTTGGACTATTATGCTGCAACACTTGGTGCTGTGGGCTTAGGAAATCCAAGAGGGCGGAAAAGCCCACATTTGCGCCAGAATCCTGGAGAACTGCGCAGTCTTTGCACACAACAAAATGGTTGCCTGACCTGCCACCCACCAGTGTGAGCGTGAGGGGCCAGAAGCGCCATGAGCGAAATCAGTGCTAAGGAATATGGTGCTGTTCAAAATCTGTTGTTATTAATGTCAAAAATGGGTGCAATACTGGTGCTCACCACTACCAGAAAGCCAGCGTTTTAAAACCACCAGACACTTGTGTAAAACTGAACAAATGAACCAAACCAGGCCAAAGAAAGACTTACTAAGAGGTGGATACAATGTAAAACTATATTCTGAAATGACTTGAAGGAAGTAATTGTCTAATGTATGTATTGAAAATAGCTGGGGATGTCAGCAGCTTAAGTGAATTTGGGTTTAAAGCCACTAAAATCGAAATGTTTAGAATAAATGAGTGACCTACTTTTGAGTGTCACATAGGTTGCAATTGTTTAAATGTCATAGTTTTGAACTTAGAATCAGTGTTCTAGCTGCATGTGTAAAAATTGCAAGTTTGGTTTGAATGTAGAAAACTGGGAACCAAAGTGACATTTAGCTGAAGCCTGGCTTAAAGAGATTGAATTCTGCCTGACAACTACCCCCGACAGGAGTTGAAACTTGATCAGCAGCTGTGTTCCCAGGCCTGGTTGCATTCTGCTGCCCCTGCCAAAAGGAGATGCCACCTCTCTGATTGAATTAGGGGAGTGGCACCTGGGGACTGCAGGAAACTGAACAAAGCACTGTCTTGGGCTCAGCAAATGTTATATTGGGAGGGGTCGTAAAATAGCTTCCTCTTGGGAGAAGTGGGAGTAGAAGTGCCTCTGTGAGCAAGCTGAGCTTGGGGGAAGTGGACAAACCAGAAATTCCACCATGTGCTTTGGAAAACCACACCCCTTTGGGGCCAGAGCATAATTTTAAAAAGATGGATAATTCATAGTGTGGACTTGTAAAAATTATATAAATAATATCATCATTCTTGTGATTTTTCTGTGCACATTTTAAGAGGTGTCAGGACTCTGTGGTATGTTCTGGGGAGTAGTAGCGGAAAATAAGGTTGTTACTCCAAATGTATGCATGTTAAAAATCTGACACTTTATCATCTGAAACCCATATCCCTTGTGCACATTTGTGTAAAAACTGGAAACGTTTAGAGGTCGTTATCTGGATGAAAAGGGCAGAATTCTGTCAAAAGTGGACACGACATCTTACAAAGACAGGGATCGGATGGTTTGGTGCTACAGCAAATATGTTAACTGGACATATAATATTAGAAAAATGGTACATAGATAAATGTGTATTTGGATCAAATATAGATTTGTGTGCAATTTGACAAGGGGAGGATCCTCTGACCATAAACCTACCTCATCACTCTGACTCACTTTTCCCTTCTCAAATCAGGTCAAAGAGAAATCCTTCACCTATAAAATCGTGAGTGGGTTGGGCAAAGAAAGTTAGCATCCACACCCATTTTCAAAAGACATCAAAAGAGCCACTGGAAACCGGGCAGGGAGATTCATTTTCCAACCTTCAACTGACTTCCTGCGCAGCACGCTGACAGAGACTTCAGACTTCAAATTCATCAATCTCCAGAGACCAGAACTTTGAACCCAGACTCCAGAACTTGTAGCAGAGAGGCCTGAATCCACAAGCTGAATACTTTTTCAGCAGGCCTCAAAATCATTTGCAAACTATTCAACAGCCGGGCGAGCTGTTTGAATTCTTTGCCAATAACTTTTGCCAGAACCAGTAGCAGACCCAGAAAGCAGTGCTGTATCCAGAGAGACCAGAGATCCAGAGAGACCAGACCCAGACCAGATCGCTGTGCAGTGCTGAGAGCTGACCCAGATCGCTGTGCGCAGAACCAGTACCCAGTGGCGAGAGAACCGCAGCCAATCCTGACCCGATCCGTGACGAAGGCGCATTCCTGTCCAAAATATAGTGTGAGTACTCAGCCAGAACTGTGCAAAACCAATCTCTTAGTTGAAAATTATCTAATTCAAACTATTTTAACCTATTGAGAACTGCATCATAGAAATCGTATCCCTCCTGTTGATTCAAAGCTGCAAAACTGTCATCTGTCATTCTGAGCTTTACTTTTATTTTGAGAATCTACCTTCACAAAATCGTCCGTATCTCTTGAACCGTTTGTGATAGAAGCGAGATTTAACTTTTATTTTAAAGCTGAGATTCTAAGCTTTCCAACAACGACTTGCTACTCATTATAGTTCATTTGTAATTGCGCTCGACGCACGCGACTAAATTGCCGCGATTTGACATTTTGTTTAATTTCAGCCACGTGTAAAAATATTTGTCTTTTGCTTCCATTACGGAATTCCGTTTTCAACCTGGTAACCAGCCCTGAATCATTGATAGGGCTGGCCTGAAATGATTTAAAGTATCTCTCACTCACCCTGAACCTCTAGAGGGAATTAAAATCATTGTTAGCATATTTTTCCCTTCTTTGCATACCACCTTTAAAGTACTTTGCCTGTGTTTAAAATCATCCCTATTTCTCTAAGCTTGCTAGGGGGGAACTGAATTCGTATTGTACTGTGATTGTATTCCTGAAGACTGTGTGTTTTACTTCCACCTCCTTACATTGCATAGAGGGGGGGTGAATTGCCAAAAGGGGAAAGTGATTATATTATGTTTTGCTGAAATCATATCAAGTTTATTCCTGTGTTGCTTCTTTTCCACCTTGCATTTCCTTGTAACATATAAAGCATTCTCAGCTACCTTATCCTCTATACTACTCCTAAGTAATTAAACCAGTGTGCTAGTATAACATCATCCATTGTTGATCACTCACTGTCATATGTCTAAGTGTGATATCAAATATTAATTTATTATAAAAGTGTGATATATATCTATTGATTCATTTTTCAAATAAACCTTTTTAATTTGAAAAACAAACCTACTTCTTGGCTCAGTGGGGTCAGGGGGATTCTAAGAGAGGGGCATTATATAAGGGTTTATCATCCAGAGTATAACTTGTCATAAAAATATATAAATAAGGGCTTCCCTTGGGCGTCCCAGACGAGGCACTGACTTAGTGGGATTGCTGAATTGAAGTCGCTTAACAGGTGAAGTGCATTTCTTGGACGGCCTTGTGAAAAGCGGTAGCTTTCTGGTCCCGGTTATCATTGAAATCAAGGTTAATGTCTCCTAAGATGAAGAATTTTGTATTGGGTTTGAGGACGGGGGGTGATGAGTAGGCGTATGTCTAATTCACGGTGGTTAGCAATATTCAGTGATCTGTAGATAATGAGAAAGTTAGTAGTGGTTTTAGGGTTGGTGGTAAGCTTGAGTAGCAGGAGTTCGTAGCCTGCCACTGAGTCTAGATTGCAGGATCTGAGTTGCAGTGTGGATTTGGCTGTGATAGCTACTCCTTCCCCTGTGGTATCCTGGCGGTCGGGCCTGAGAATGGTATAATCAGGAGGGATAGCCAGGGCTAGTATGGGGTCAGAGACTTGATGTAGCCAAGATTCTGTAACAGCTAGAAAATCTAGCTGTTGGTCAAGGAGTAGGTCATGTATGTGAGTAGCGTGCACTCCTAGAAATCGCACATTGAGGAGGGTGCCTTTGAGTATGGGGTTGGCTGTGGTGGGGCAGGGAGAGGGCTGTAGGTGTAGTAGAGGTGTTGTGTGGGGTGTGCACCAGAGTCCGTGAGCGGTCCTGGATGCGCTGCCAAGTGGAGGAGGCAGTCATCTATACCTTGGACTGAGCGGAGCCCTGGGGCTTCATTAGGACCCTGGCGGTAGCCATGCCCTTATTAAGGGCACAGCTGCCGCCGGTAATGAAATATTACTGCGTCCATGGAATGGGCAATTACCGGGTTATGCCGACCTTGGTCCTGGTAAAAAGTGAATCCCCATTCCCATTTGAGCCCCAATGGGCTCAATGGGAATGGGGATGATGCTAACAACGGGCCCTTTAATGACGGGCCCGTTGTTAGCATGCTGGTCCCCTCGCGGGACCCGCAAAGGACGTCTGGTCTGACCAGACCTCCAGAGCGGGTCCTGCGAGGGAACCTCGTAATAGGGCGGAATGGGTTTAACGGCACCGGCACCTTTACCGGCGCAGTTAAACACATTCCGCCAGGGACGTAATGAGGCCCCTGGTCTCTTAGTGGTACAGGGTCGGTGATGAGGGGGGTAGTCCTTTCATTCTATCATTCTGGACTGTACAAATGTTTCATCATAATTTCACCCTATAATATTCGCTGTAAATATTATATGCCTTGTAGGCTTTTTGCACTAAATAAAAAAATGTCAAACATAAATGTATGGTGCAGGCAAACATATTTTCTGTGCGTCCAAGTGAAAAGAAACAGGCAACTTCACTAAGATGAGAATTCAAAAAATGTACAAAATCGTGAAGGCGCGAATGAAAACTTGCACAACCATAGTTAAGAGAATATCCAAATGCCAATTACTATTAAAAGGTCAGATCCTTTGATTTGAGAGAGCACTTTAAACTGCACAATGTATTCTGAGTGTGGAGAGGGCAATGATTGGCTGCTTCAGATCTCAAAAGTCTTGTCGGGATGCAATCAGTCATATTGTCTTGGAGCAGTCAGGAGATGAGGCTATGAACACATTAATACTTGATAACCTCATCTTTCAACTTCAACTGCTACATGTGATCAGCGTCACTGAGAGAGAAGACGGGCAGACGGTTAAGGGAATCATTGCGAGTGCAGCCCTTCACACAAGCTACAGCTTCCAAGTGACGTTGCCGTCACCTCGGACGGGCACATCACCATATCCGCGAGATCTCAGAAAGGGCAGAATACATCAATGTGCTAATATGACAAGGGAAACGTACCACTGGTGCGCACGATTCCCACTTCCAATCACCCGAGGTCGCTGCCTCCTCTTCACAGCAGGCACTTGCAGCCAGGCGTATTCATTCGCCTTGGAACGTTCACATCAGTCGCCTTCGTTTACTCTGTAAAATGAGAACACGTTATTAAATAATCCATATACATCTGATTTTGCAAACTGGTCTATTAAACATGTATGCATTTATATATTTAGGAATACTAAAGTTGTCGCAATCTTATGAGCCCCACATTCCACCTTGCAATCACCCTTATCCCTTCAAAGATGATGGTATCCGCTGGCACTCCATTTTAAGATGTGAGTACAGTATTGTATGTTATTGAGTGGCATATAATTCACTTTCTCATTCATATAATAACTGTTGTGCCCTGTGTCTAGTGAAACATTTTTTATGGGCTGGTCCCTTCCTCTTTGTACCCAATTACCAAATTGGAACACAGACTGCACATTGGGATCTCGATCTTCCTTAATTTACCCCAAATGTCACTGTTATGTATTGTTTAATGTTGCTGCTTAAAATATCTCTAACCACCTTGTCTGGTCATTCTTCAGAGTGCTGTGCCCTACACAGACAATTAACGAATACTAGCAAGTGAGGCAGTGAATCCCTAAGCTCCAGTCACCAAAGGGATGATGAGAGTCATTTCCACAAACAGGAGAATAAAAGGTTTTAGGTCTCAGTGCGGTGTGAACCTCTCCATAGATAAGGTGCACACCAATTCTGACTGGGAATTTTCCAGACTACAGGCCCACAAATAGAAAACTAGGAAAGCATAGTTAGGCAATACGAGCTTGGCGGGCAGGCCGTCCTGATGGCCCCCAAAGTTAAGGGCCCAAGGGTTGCAGGGATGTAGGCCCACATGGCACAAGTAAAGGCAGATGGGGCAGAAGTTGCCTGCGGTGGTTGCATGGCCCGGCATTCAAAAGGATAGGTCCGTGGTCGACGTGAACAAAAAGAAGTAGTGGGACTATGTTCCCTGCTGGCCTGCTCCCGCTGCCCATCACTGCACTCCTCCCAGGTGCAATCCAAACCCCCCAGACAAATGCACCTGCTGTTTAAGGGAACGTTCAGTGCAGCGCACTGAAGTGCAGGTTTCAACGTCTTCCTACACTTTTCTTTGAAAACGAAGCCTTACAAAACAGTTTATTTTTAAACTAAAAATATAGGAACGGTAAGTAGAGGAGCACCACTCCCAACTACTCCTGCCCACTTCAACCACTGGGCTTGGTAGGAGGAACAGGGAAGCAGCAGGGTCAAGTGCAAACGGATGAAAGTCTTTGACCTTTTATCTCAGAGAAACGTAAACAATGGATAAGTGTGTTATTTATATAACACTTAAAATACAACATATATATATATATATATATATATATATCACTCAACCGGAGTTGGCACTCATTTATCAACCTCGGAAGAAGGAAAGGCGGAGTTGGGCTTTCCGTGATTCGAAACTGCAACCTACAGGTCACACACAGATCACAGCTGTAAGCACTCAACCCGCTGAGCTATCTCACGACAATAAAGCCCTATACATGTCCTGTTGCAAAGTATCCTGTGTACGTATGGGCTAAATAAAACAAACACACAAAGGGCCCTCATACAGCAGGTAATCCCTCTGTCATTCATGTGCTTATTGGTTGAAAGGCCCACAGGGTCTTTAATCTATGCTAAATGAAGCCAAGCTTCACATCTGATCCTCCTAGAAATATGTAGAGCATCATCTCTTTTTTTAATCCACTAATGTAGTTGTTATTGTTTCATGCAGCTATTCACAAGTGGTACTCGACGAGCACACATCGTGCTTCTACCAAATAAATATTGGCAGTGTTAGAGACACCCTATTGTCAAATAAGGAAAACTGTGTGACTAAGTTCTGTTTGATTATGGAAGATTCCGTCTGTGGCCCTTGAGTGTCTCTAATTTGAATTTGGTGCCTTAGACCTGAATAAGAAAGCAAACAACTGTGGAAAATCTGGAGATGCTCAGAGCATCTCCAAGATGCCTTTGAACAAATCTTTGTGAATCATATTTGCTAGATTGGAAAGAGGCATATGCTTTATGTCACTTTGGGTCAAGTGGTTTCCTTAGTTACAAGTTAAGTCAGTATTCTTTACAGACGTTCCCAGATCTATTTGTGTAAGTGTTACCAGGCTCGCTATACACGCAACTGCATGACCCAGAGGGATGCAAGACTGCTCTCAGCTCATTCACTTTATAGGACTACCTGGGCTTTGATGTGGGCAGCCATATAGTGGCTCATTGGATGAGCGTGATATGAGCCTGCCGATGAGGATAGTTGATGTTGGGTCTATGGTGATGTATGAGGCTAGGATTTATAACTCCTAAATGGTTACAACATGCCTGGGACATCCCATCCAAGTATGCAGAGTGCCAAATGAAGATCAGATGCCCAAAGTCTGGATTAGGGGTCAAGAAACTAAAATCTGACTGGAAATATAGCAAAGTCATGCAGAGTGTACATTGAGATTGGAAACGTTCACTTCTGCAAACAATAGAAATGCTGATTTTCTGGGGACAGCAGGAACCCACCAGTCCAATATGAGATGGTGGAGTTACTAACAATATTAATAAAGATGAAATTGGGCAGCAACATGCAAACAATGCGTTTTACCTCTTGAGCACTATGTGTGCACTGGGGAATGGCTTCACCATGCGGAATTGGGACACCATGCCCGGGGATGCACCTGAGTCTTGTTTTTGCAGGCCACAGAACAGCAGCAACCTATGGAAGTCTTAGAATCCAAAATAAACAGAGTGGTATGACCATGCCTGAATAAAGGGACTTCACCTGTTACCACGTGTAAGCAAAAAATGTTGTTTTGATTAGTACACTGAAGTCAGTTCAGGACTCTATTTTATCCCGAATAAAAGTTATATTTCTAGTTCAGGATTTAACAAATCTCCAGTTCGGCATCTGTGGAAGGGGGTAAAAACTGTGATAATCATGGAAGGTTTGGTAGTGGAGTGACATCATTTGTTGAGAGCAGAACCGGAAGTAGATGTAGCAATTTTTACTGAAGGCCTACTAGAAATGGAAATCCTATTTATAAATATGTCAACATTATAAATTCATACAAATACCCATCAATTAATGAATATACTGATTCATCAATTTAAAAACACATTATAGTTTAGTCACACAAGATTCGAAGACAATACATTATGAAATATATAATCTAAGCTTCCAATACAATCTTATTGAAATAGCTTAAAATACCTACTCTTAAAGACACTTTCTGAAGTATTCAACAACATAGGCTGCCAAGGTTCCTGTGTAAGAGTATTATTTTGAGATAGGAGAAAGTCAAAGTGAGTCTGTCTACTCACGGGCAATTAAACAACAAGTGTTCCAGATTATCTAACACATTCACTTGATTGCAAAATCTACAGTTATGATGATCTCTAGGAATAACAGATCAGGCTACTACTACTTCATTTGTTGGATACAGGTACAACTGAAATCTTAAAAACAGAATTCTCAGCTTTGGACAAGGACATTTTAAAAGATATCCAGGTATCACAATAAAAGATGTCAGTTTGTCATTAAAATGGTAATATACCTTATAACGTTTCATGTCTGCAGAAGTCTCAATCCAATCTTTCTGGCACCATTTTCTCTTTATATGCACCAGATGAGTTGCTAGTGTGGCAACAGTCACATCTAATTGTTTAAAATCGCTGACATATCTTTCATCCACGAGAGAAGGCTTTTATCACTTCCTGTTAACATCGTTTAGTATAGATGGTAATACACAGTTCCATCTTCTGCACTGGGGTTAATTATCAAAATATTTGCTTTCACAACATTTATGGAAAGAGGATTTACTTGTGCGTATTTAGCTAATTCAGACAGTTTATGCTGAAGTCCTATACGGCATTGATCCATTAACACCAAATTGTCAGTGTAAAGAAGTCGACTAACCAGTTGACCACCTAAACAGTGGGGAAGCATTTAGCTTTGCTCAGTTTCTCACCTATATCCAAAAGGCAACTAAATAGCAAAGGAGCCAGCATGCATCCATGTTTAAGACCCCGATCTGTTGATATGTGCTGTGATGGTTGGTCTTCTTGGATTAAATTGCATAATATAACCATTAAAACGGGTGTAAAAATGGCAAGTCACAAGTTAATAGCCAGGCATGAACAGTCACTCAAACCTTCACTTCTCCACATACAAAAACACATAATTTCTTGTAACCTGTTTGTAATGAAAGATGTGGTCTATCTAATTCTGCTCTATTCCTCCTTCCTTGAATATTAATGCGTAATAAAAGAGATGCTGGTCTGTCTCAAATAACATCATACTGTAGGGTATGGCCTAAAAAAATCAATATTACAAAGGTTATCCAATGAGCAAATACAATTGCACGGAAGCAGGAAAAACAAAAAGTGGATTAGATGCAACTGCAGCTGGGAACAATCCACGAGTCATTCAACATTGTATCATTAAATGGCTTCTTATATAGTGAGAAGTGGAATTATCTTGTAAACAGTGTTTCAAGATACCTGTAAATTCACATTCACTGATTGGATAGTCTTGGTTGCTCTATAGGTGATTCTATATCAATACTTAGCCTTATTGGCCTATCCTATCCCTTGTGACCATTGTAATGGCTACCTCATGACAATGATCTCATGGTGGGGTTATCTAGTTTCACCCAGTTTTGATTGGACAGGTGACAGGTTAAAATGTTTCACATACAACTTGATTGCTGATTGGCTTTGGCCCTCTGCATGTCCTGGGCAGGGTTGCTTCCTTCTAATTGACTAATAGAATTGTGAGGTTTGAACAGTATGGCAACAAAAGATAATAATTTGCATCCTTTCCTATGAGACTCAAGGGTTGGCACCAACAAACCGTTCTCACACTTGTGACTGTTCAACTGACAGTTAATATTGCGACTTCTCATTGGAAACATGTTTCTCCTTCCTTTTTCATGATGTGTCTGCATGACCTCATGGGGTGTGCTTCCTGGCCTTCTGTTCTGGGACCATGTGCCTGTATAAATGGTGTACTTCTGAATGGAATGCATGCAAGTGTATGGCCCTATTACATGTGCATATCTATAATTCGAGAGTTGTCAGAAATCAATGTAAAATCCTTGATTTATTCTTTATTATGTACATGGACCTCTTGGCTTCTCTGGGTTCTGAATATATATCTCTTCCTGATCTGGGGGCTCACATTGTTCTGTATTTGTGATTGCAATCCTAGCTGGATATTTTCCTACAGGGGGCAGTATATGTCTTCTCCATGATCAACTTGTCAGTACACTTTTCTGCTCAGTTCGTATTCTGAGAAGCTGTGATCTTCGTTTTGCTAGTTTCTAAAGCACAGTATAGGCATATTACTTGTTACTTGTTTAATTCACTCTGGGCCTGGGAAACTGCTGTACTTCTGCTTCTAGCCCATCCCGTCTGAATCTCTTGAACTCTTCCTCATGTGATTTTAGCAAAGTTCTAACACCTAATTAAGTCAATGCTCCTCATCTTGGGAATGGATAGCCTGTCTATTCTGACCAATCACAGCAAGACTTTACCCCCCTTTACACAGGCTTCTGATCTTGGCTTTGTGTCTCTCTAATGTGAGCTGGAACTGGATGAATTTTACTCTGTGTGCTTGTGAATCTAAATGTTCTATGAATATACCTTTATTCTGAGGCCTACCTTATATGTTACACAACTATGGGATATTAGATATATGTATAGCATGTCTTATATTTACTACCATTTAATGTTTCTAATGAATGCTCATATGACTACTTGAAGCACTCTTTGTGTACTTGTCTTGCTTACTTGGTTGTGCATGTCTGATTAAGCCTAATGTGTGCCTATGCATCAGTTATCGTTGCCATCATCCGACATTAGCTAAATTCTAAATGTGTGTGTGCGTGTCTTGCTGGATACTGTCTATCCCACATCAAAGAGAGATGGCAGGAGTGTCAGTGTATCGTGCATGATGTCTGAGCCACTGGCTTTCAGTGTAGCTTCAGACCCGCGTTTTATGGGTTTTCTTAGTTTAGATTTTCTCTCATGTGTGGGGCATTGGACGTTAATCCCAACAATAACTATTTATGATGATATGTACATCTTAAACAAAACCCTTTTGAGATGAGTTGAGTGTGCTTGTACAATGATGCTCCCCATTTAATAAATAAACAGTTTAATATTTATCCATTCTCAACATTTTAATATTTGCAAAAATTGTTTTGTAGTAAATCAATATTTTAATGTTTTATAGTTTTATCTTGATCAACTAATTCCAAAGGAACAATATTGTTCCTTGGATCTCACATATTTGCTTCTGAGTACATATTTATTTGTACCAATTCAAACAACATGATTAAAAACCATACATAATACAAACCTGGGGGGCTAGAGTATGCCAAGTGGCTTGCCGAACTCGAGTGCTGATCAGGCTCTGAGACCACTGTGTGGGGTGATGGTGTGGCAAAGGCGGGGGGAGAGCAAAGCCTTGCATACGAGGCCTGGAAGGCACTGATATGGGACATGTTCCTCCATCTGATGATAAACCCCCGTGAGCACCAAACATCTGTCTCTTAGGTGCTACAATGACTGAGTACTGAACTGCCACACTCAAATGCATAGTTATTGAACTGCCTGGTATCTCCCACCACTGGACTTTGTCTACACCCAGTCCACTGGACTCCCCACATCACCTCTTAATGTGACCCCCTGATGTTAATGGTATGAAGACCATCTGTTGTTGTACCAAGTCTCTAGTTGTTATTAATATGAATGCTAATAAAAACATTTTGAAATAAATGAATATATTACAAAATAATATAGTTCCATAACTAGAAACCTCAGATTATTTTGCGGTGTGTGGCTGTGTGTTCAGCACTGAGGTGGAGAGGTGGAGAGAAGCTACAGTCTACAGACAGAAGTCTGTTTTCCTTTATTACTGTGAAGCGGCGGTGGCAAAACACTCTTAAGCAGAGCGCAGCAGTGTGCAGCTGTGTGTTACGCAGTGAGTTGGAGAGGTGGAGAGAAGCTACAGTCTACAGACAGAAGTCTGTTTTCCCTTTTTACTATTAGGAGGCTGCAGCAAAGCACTCTTAAAACCCAGATTCGGCGGAGCACAGCTGTGTGTGGATGTGTTCCACAGTGAGGTGGAGAGGTGGAGAGAAGCTACAGTCCGCAGACAGAAGTCTTTTTTCCTTTTTTACTCCGAGGAGACGGCAGTGGCGGCAAAATACTCATAACCCCCAGACTTGGCGGAGTGCAGTGGTGTGCAGCTGTGTGTGACGTGTTCCGGGAGACAGAAGCGGAAGAGGACCATCTCACAACATACTGACGAAGCGACCAAGGTAAGAAGTGGGACGTCAATTGTTTGCGGGTGATACATATCTATTCAGCACTCATCTCATCAGCACTTGAGTACCCTGCCAATTACCCCAACATGCTAGGGGACCACGACAAAAGTCGTCTGACAGCTCTGGATAGTGGTGGCGGTCAACAGGCCCTGAGGGGGAATTCTTATGCGTACATGCTAAAGTCTGCAATTCCAAAGGATAAACAGCAAATAGCTGCCCCGACGGAAAAAAAGGGTTTTACTAGGCGCAGAAGCGTGTAGGTGAGGGGAGACCGGGACATTGGAAACTGTACCCCTGGCCCAAGGCATGTAAGGCATACGACCCTTCCTGAAGAAAAATCATAAAATGAATCCTCAGAGGTATGAAAACATAGCTTCTATGATAAACCTGACTCATTCTGAAGTGGCGCTATGGAAATGTCCAACGGGACAGCTGATCTCATTTGAAGAAATATCAGATTTCATGTTGATAGAGGAGTCTAGGCAAACAGTTCTTCAAAAGACGACTCTTAATGATGATTGTGAGCAGGAAAAAATAAATCCATCAGATGCTAAACGAGTTACACTGCAACAAGGTGCAGTAATTAATTTGACATTTTGATTGTTTTTATTCTACTGGTTTCGGGCTACTATCCTTTCAACACATGTAGCCTCTCAGGAATGTAGCACTCCGCCAAGATATGAATATTGAGATTTTACCTACAAACTTTAATATAGTCTCTAATTCTGATTATATAATTAAGGATGTTTAGGCATTCGAGGCAGATGAGTCTGTTATGATTTGTCATTCCGTTTTACACACACGTTATCCGATTGACTGTCCTGAATTGTGGCCACATGTGAATCAAGCAAGGTGCTCTCTTCACACTCTGTTAATGCTCTTAATCTCATTAAATCTGGAAAATCTGGAAAAAGCAGTAAACAAGTTAGTAAAATACGGAAAATAGAACTATGGCTAGGATGGCACTTTTAGTGAAAACCAACAAATACCTATTGTTTTAGATCATATTGAGCCCAAGGGCGGGCGCAGCCAAGTCAGTACCCATGGGGAATAAGCTTAATGACGGGAAAGATGCTAATGTAAAGAAAAGAGGGTCAAACAAAGACACCAAGGGGAGTTCTCTCCAAAAGGTTTTGGCACAAAAGATATACACACTCTATTTGTTGCCACCTATGTTAAAGTTAATGAAGTTATGTTTAAACCACACAAAAGTAAAGTGGGGGAAAAAAACGATACAATTCCAGACAAAGTATGATACGTCTGTAATATTAGAAGATTTACATCATCCTTCTGAGCGTAGACCCAAACCACCTTGGAATTTCTGAGGGACGTGAGTGCCACCCCTGTTGCAGATTCCCCAAATGTCATTGTCAAATCCCTCAACCTGTCAAGTGGCAGTTGACTCTTACATCGAACATCGGATCACACATTCCATAAATGAGCAACATGTCACTCATTGAATCTCCCAGGTTAAACCTGTAAGAGCAATACATTTGGGAAACCGACCCAGCCCCTGTCCAAACCAGGGTAATTAGGAGGCAAAGGTGCTTTTATAGGCCTGATACGTTCACCCTGAATCGATCTCCCTTCCTGGATCTTTGTAATTATGTCCCTCAATTAGGTGTCATCACCCCTAATGATATTAAAATGGTTGAAATAGCAAGTTTGGCCACAATACATGTCTATTTCTATCAAGAATCTACTATCAACTTTTTTCAGGCTTGCAAGGTTGATCACTATAGATTGGGCTACGCTTGTAGCATTTCCCCTGCCCCAGTGAAGGAAGATCAGGGGAATTGGAGTAAATCCTTGAGACCTGCGTTGCTGGGGCCTCCCGTGTCGATAAGGGATATTAATCCCTCGCAAACTATGCACATTGCTACAGACGCCAATGGTAGGAGGGAAGTATAGTTACATAATTGTTCTAAAAGCAGACCTGTCTCTAGTTTGGAAGAGTGGTGTCTTGGATATCTTCCCTCCTTTCTTGTAATTATGACAAACGCCCTTAACAACGGCCTTAGGCTGCTTTCGTGGAACACACGAGGATTTACATATCTGACGATGGATGAAGGCCTCTTTAATAACTTGCCACCTTTCACTATAAAAGCGTTGCAGGAAAGTTGGATCCCTTAGGATATAATCTTAGATTGTAGGACTACTATTCAAACGTGTGTGACTAAAAGGCCTGTTGGCCGTCCTAATGGGGGGGCTTTTGATAGCTGTTCTCCAGCCTGTTCTCGGATTAATCTAGATGTTGCCTCTGATTATAGTAGTGGGCATATTAACTTGTGATGTTACTGGCCATGGTTTTCTGAGATGCATTGATATTAATGTATGTGACCCACCGGGGTTAAATATATGGTATTAATCCGTAAACTCATTAATATCTAGTTATTGCTCTGCCTTCCTCATCTTACTTATGGGGATTTGAATTCAAAAATCCCTCCCAGCGACTTTGAGCCAGGTGATTTTCCCTTGCCAGAATTTAGGCAAACCAAAGTTGATAAGAAAGGCAAGGCTTGGTCTCAGCTTTTGAGCACTCTAGATATATATATATACATGTTAAATGGGAGAAGTGGGTTAGGTTACCCAGGTAACTATACATTTGTTACTGCCAGTTCGGCCAGCACCTTAGACTACGTGTTTTTGTAACCCTCCCTCCAAGGGGAAGCTGCATTGTTGATGTTTCCAAGAGATGGCAGTGATCATTTTCCAATGTTTGTGTTTATGGACTTTGATATCCGCCCCTTACGGTTTAATCACAGACAGCGTTTGTTTGTGAGTGAAGGTACAGATTTAATTATTTAGAATGCTACCAACCTGAATAAAGCTAACCATGCTATCCTGTGAACTCAGTTTAGTGGCATTCCACTGGACTGCTAATGAGCTGACGGGGAATGAGAGACTCAAGCAGTTACGTAATTTCATCACTGTTGGCTATTGCACACTCTTTATTTATTTATTGTGCATTTGTAAGGCGCTTATACAACAAGTACATTGTGTTTCAAAGCACTCACATAGCAACAGGGAGTGAACATGGGAGTACAATTATAAATAACACTATAAGAGAGAGGTGAACCTACTAGGCCTTGTGAGCATTCAGAACGTGCAAGTGCAGAGAGAGAGAAGGAGTGGTGGAGTAGGAGGCAAGTGCTGGGTGTATCGAGTGGAAAGTGCTAGGGAGTGAGCCGCTTTAAGTGCCTGTGTGGAATGGTATACTACCTTTTAAAAGGTAAGTGCAAGCATACAGTGGCATTGTACACTCTTGGCTGGTATCCTAGAGCAAGTGCAACCACATAATTCTGGTTCGCCCTACAGTTCTACCTCCCATCGGACACTCTTTGACAAATATATCAGCGGCGTTAAAAATTGGGCACAGCAAGGAACTAAGATTAATTACTGCCAAGAATTCTAGTAGCTCACTTGTAGCGAATTTGATAAAAGTGCAGAGGCAGTGTTTTTACAAATGGCTGAAATCTCACCAAAAGAAATAGAAATGTGAACATTAAAATGTATTAACTACTGCTATTTTGGATAATAACAGTAAAAAATATTGGGATCTGGTTCATGATGTAGGCCAACTGGTGCTCTGCATTGCCAATGTGGTTAAGGCTGATTGGGAAGCCTTTTTGGGCAATAACATTGGTAGACACGATAATGAGGTCTTTGGTCTGTCTCTAACTGCTTCCGTTTGGCAGTTTCATTTGTCTATTAAGGAAATGAACAGCATCATTGCTTCTTTCGGGCACCTGGGGGTGATGGTCTTAGTAGTGCTCTGCTAAAATGTGGGTTACTGTATCAACTTTTTAGTTATATCTCTGCTACTAACACATTCCCCTGATTCATGGCATGAGAACATCTTTGTCCCCATTCACATGAAGGGGTCTAGACAAAATGGTAAGAATTAAAGCCTTCTGGCCAGGTTAGACGTGCCGTTCAAAATCTTTGCTAGAGTGTTATTGTCATAAATGTCAACTTGGGCTTCAGAGGCTAACATGTTGAAGTTTCATATGGGTTTTGTTAAAGATGGCGGCATGCTTACCAAACTTCTGACATGTCCAATCTGGTCCAATATTCCTGGCAGGTGCACAACCTAAAAGTCTATGCTGTATATGTCAACTTTAATGCAATGTTCGACACTGTGGGCCTTATCATGAGTTGGCCGATAAACCAGTGGTATAGCGTTACCGCTGGGTTGTGCAGTGTTATTAGTGCTGTATCACAACCTGGCATGAACCCACCCCGACTCCGATGGTAACGCTATTAGCACCTGGTGGTAATAACACTGAAATAAGGGCTACCACCTAAAAAAAGGTGCTAATAGTGCTACCGCCGGCAAATGCTGGCGCTATTAGTGCCGACGGAAATTTCATTACTGCTGGAATGGGAATCATTGCGGCAGCCATTTTGAAAAACACAATCCATTAAATATCTCCACTTTCTGTAGACATCCAGACCTGGAAACAAGACGGAATGTCCCAGGAGAGGGTCAAAGGCAAGTGTGCCCACGATCGCCTAAGGAAACTCAAATTCTGGCAGGAGGATCTGGTGGTGCTTGCAGATGAGGTGGTAGCACACAATGATGAGTGGGATCAGGCAACAGAAAACATCAGGCTAGTGGAGGACAGCCATCTGCCATTCCATAAGCCAGAAGGTGACAGCGGTGGACAGTGTCCCTGTGATGAGGAGGACTGCCAGAAGTGATGGAATAACCTGAGCGTCAGGGTGCACGGACTGCTGGCCCAACACCGACAGGAGAGCATCACAACTGGCAGAGGTAGTGTGGAGCCACTGGTCCTCACCACATGGGAGGAGAGGTGCAGCACAGTGCTCGACATGGAGGCTATCAGCCAACAACCACAGCAGCCATGTGCCAGGACACCAATACCACCCCTTTGAGTCACAACAGAGGGGAGGGGAGGAAAGGCACCCATCCAAGTGCACTGCATACCCATGCTGACAGCACAGCAGTGCCCCATAGGGAGCTGTTAGTGCAATATAGCAAGCCACACCCATCAGAGGGGCACCCGTGGAGGCAACATGTGTGCATGGGGACCCGAAGCATGCATGCCATACACCAGCTGTACCATCATGGAGGCCTTGCCATTTCCACACAGAGGGCAAAGACCAACTGGCCATGTGGCACCCACCCATATCCACATCCGCCCCCATCATTGTGAACCCACATGCAAACACCCCCGACCAACCATGCATATCAGCCCAATTGCCTGGGAATCCTACTAAGCAACATGTAATTAATGTCTTGCATGCCCATAAACATGGGGTAATGAAACCTGATGACACCTCTAATGTCCCCTGCAGACACTTAAGCTATGCCAGAGACATCTGATGTACAAGAAAGAATACACCAAGAAAGGCTGAAGCCTGATTGCAACCAAGACATAGGAAAAGACACTTTCCACGTTTACCCAGAATATATTAGCCCGAACCAAAGTATTTAAAAAAAATTCAAAGAAAATAATCCTTAAAGAGATGAAAGCCAACAGTCTGTAAAGGGAATTACAGGAACTAGTACAGAAGGTAACAAGAGAATATTTGAAAATGGAGTATTAACAAAACACTGGAAAGATGAAGCGAGGTGCGAGAGTCATTCTCCTGACCTTAGTTTGTTAGAATAGTGTTAAGGTCACTTAGTTTTGGACAGTAGACTTATTCCTTTGGACATGTACTGATGACTGACAAGCACCTTAGCTAGTAAAATAGGCAGAGAATACCCCATAGCAATAGGCAACGTGAGGCATTATTCTTAATCTTTAATAAACACATCTTGGAAATGTCGGTCGAGTGTCCACATCCATCTTCTGACCTGCCACACTTTGCTAAATTTAAAAAGTAATGACGTCAGACTTGACAAAACCTTTCCCAAGCAGATCAAGGGCGCTTTCAATTGGTGCCCCATTTGTGGCAGAGTACTCAAATGTTTTCATGGAACGTTTAGAACAAATATGTGTATTACAAACCGAGATTCAGAAAAAAGAGTCACATGAACTCACCACATAGATTATGCTTTCAATATATAGCAGGCACCGCTTTCTCATCTTCATGTATTTTTCATTAATTTCACTTCCATCCAAGTAACTATCAAATGTACTTTTCACCTAGGTCCCATGAGTGTGAAATGTCTTTAGACGTCAGTAGACAGCAGTTCTTATGCAATCATTTCCACATGTTTTCAAACATCAACAAACTGCAATTTTTTACAGCAGTTGCATGTCTATTGATTGAAAGAAACCGGTAGAATTCGATTTTCTTGAATTTTTCTAATCCAATATTTTAACACAAAATGTAGGGGGAGACCCCTGTATGCCCCACTGCCTCTAACTACCCCACCAATATTCCCTGATCCCAATTTACCATCTACATTTTGGGGATGCAATTTGATTAAAACAATTCGAACAAATACTATGCAACCAATAGCTATTCGAGCAACAGAACCAGCAACAGAACCATTACTGCATACCAGTTCACTGCATCCAAGTAAAACAATATCATTGCTTCCTCATTTTCAGCTTTTAAGAGCTGGCTGAAACCTGAGTCATCCATTGAAATATGAAGTGACAACATTGAAGACGGAGAAAGCCTTGTTTGAACGTGGCTTTCTCAAGATAATATTCGAAACGTATCACATAAAGCTGAGAATGTGACAGGCAACACAGCATTAAACTCCCAGGAACCTCCCTTAGCCATCAACTAAATCAATTGTATTTTAACTTGGGTTCCTTCAAGCAAAACGTTAAAAAACATATTGAAGAAACATTGGCATCCATCAAGTGGTTCCAGAGTTTAGTACGTTATTTACTAATATTCCCAGAATCACCTTTCAGAGACTGAATAACTTGTCAAATCTTTTGATTCAAGCAGAAAACATGTCAAAAGTAACACAACCGTATTTATTTATTAACACACAAGAAGAGTACTTATGTCTCTCTCATGCAGCAGGGTCAAGTCCTAAGGGCAGGGACTCATCAAACACAATGGGATGTGACGCCGCCAGAAATTAGCATATTAAGTTGAAATATGCACATTTCATTAAATTTGCATTCATTCATTGCATAACCACCCAAATTGCACAGGACGAATGGCATTTGTCTTTCATAAAATCAACACATACACAAAACCAAAAGAGGATGTTTTCTTCTAATAGTTTTTTTGAAAACCTTAAAAGGTGTACATGTTTTACACTTCAAGAACCAATACAAACGTTTTCCCTGGAACTTGCAGCACCCAAATGGGACATTTCATCTTCACTTGTTTGTTATTTTTCATCAGGTTATATAGTGTAGTGGTGAAGTGTCCAGCTTGTAAACCTGACGACAGGGATTTGATCCCAGGGTCTGATCCCAGAGGTTGGCTTTAATTCATAAATTCAAAGAGGACATTAATTGTTTCTCATTTTAGCTGGGGTTGGGGACCCAGTCCACCCACGTGTACCCTCAACTTGAGCTCTGCTCATGCTCCTGCCCTAATAACATATGCAAGGAGAATGTGTATCTGATCCAATAACAGGACACAATATTCAGTTGAACGATGTGTCTGCATGCATTACCGGATCTGCAGTTTATCATGCGGAAATTCTAATGCACATTTCTGCATTTTGGGCAAACTCCCCTTAAATTCAGCGATAGACTTACCGAAAATAAAACTGATATCCACAATCACAATTTAAATCCTGCGACGAAGCATAAAGTCAGGCATTTAAGAGGACTTAAACTGGAGGCAGTAAAATAACATATTACAACCTAGTTTACAAACTCAGGATCGCTCCAGCCCCTGCCATTGAGCACACCGCCCTTCAACTCTGGGCCCTCTCTCCTATTATGATACCGACACAACCCCAACCACTAACGAGCTACAATGACCAACTTGATGAACACCTACAGCCTAGCTCAATCAAGTCCAAACCATGCAACACTACATCCAGAAATGCTAGACTCCGAGCTTGGCTTGCTAAAATACATGACCCTCTTGCTAGAACACTGACCACGTCCAACCGTAGCAAGCCTACACCTAATAGGAGTACTGAAAAACCTCACAACCCTAACTTCAAAACTCAGAACGTGCACACGCACACCCCTGCCATCACCCAAGGAAAGATACGCACACCTCCATCCACCTCCCCCCACCTCAAAGGTGCTCTAATTAACGCCAGATCTATGATTGCTCATGCCATTGAGATTGCTGATCTCATTCTTACCGAAAACCTCGACTTCTTGGCCATCACGGAATCCTGGTTTCATGCCGCTGCAGGACCTGCCATCGTGTTAGTGATCCCTAATGATTACACCATCCTAAGATCAGACAGAAGCGAAGCCCGTGGAGGAGGCATAGCCCTTATTGTCAAATCCTACCTATCTACTTGGATAGTCCCAGCTGACGACACTAAATCCTGCAAAGGCCTAACAGCCAAATTAGCTATCAACAACTCCCAAACCCTCACCATCCACTTGATTTATAGACCCCCAGGCCCTATCGGAACCTTCGAGGAGGACATTTCCACCACTCCATCCCATAACCTAAAAAACTCATCAAAGGTCATCCTCCTAGGGGACATGAACCTGGGCTTCAATGACCAAAACGACCCACCTGCAAGCAGAGTGGTTAACCTACTCTCTGAACTAGGTTTCACACAAAGAGTACTTCATCCTACCCATAACAAAGGTAGAATATTTGATTGGGTGGCAGACCACAATTTTAACGCCTCCATCCTATCTATATCCCCCCAAATTTGGACAGACCACCACCTTATAACATTTGCTCTAGATATGGACAGACCCACCCCTATCTTAGCCCAACCAGCTCCGTCCATCCCGACAAGGAACAAGAGAAACATCACCCCAGACAACCTACTCCCGCTCATCCTCCCTACACTCAATTCACTACCAGACAACTTGGACCCTGAAACTCTAGTGAATGATTATAACAAAATCATGTCCTCTGCACTGGACTCAATTGCTTCACTCAAAATGAGACAAAGTAAACCTAACCCCCACCTTAACTCCTGGTACACCCCCCACCTGAAAACACTTAGTTCCAAAAAAAGACAATCTGAGGTCGCTTGGAAACTAGAACCCTCTGAAGAAAATAAAAGCACTCTGAGGGATATATCTACCCTCTACAAAAAGGAAATATGGTCGGCAAAATGAGAAACCTATAACACTAGAATAGCCCAAGCTAATTCTAGTATCAAGGAACTCTTTATCATCCTAAAGGAAATAGAATCTCCCATCCCAGTGCCAGACAACTGTGTCAAAGACAAACTCTGGTGCACCAATATTCAGCTAGCCCTAGCTAACAAAGTGTCAACTCTCCAATCTAAAATTGCCAAGAAAAAATCCTCACTCAGTTTGGATACTAAGCCCAAAATATCTATCACCCCCCCTAAAAACAACAATGAAACGCCTCGCTTTAAGTTCTTCAAAGTATCTATTACTGAGACTGAAAAAGTCATACTATCACTCAAACCTTCAAATTGCCAGGGGGACCAATGTCCAGCCCAACTGATAAAGGATGCTGCCAGAGACCTTGCTCCCTTTATCTCAAAACTCATTAACGCCTCACTCTCAACAGGATCTATACCTAGTAACTGAGTCCTGGGTTCTCGCATTGCTTAAAAAACAGACACTAGACCCAGCCATACCCACGAACTACCGTCCAATCACCACCGTTCCATTCCTCCTAAAAATTATAGATAAATTGGCATACTCTCAAATTCAGAAAAACCTTGAAACCAACAACCTGCTAGGAGCACGGCAGTCTGGCTTCCGTCCCCAGCACGGGACCGAAACAGCCCTTTTAGATCTAAAAGCACAAATTGACAAGCTAAGAAATCAAGGAAAACCAGCTCTACTCCTCCTCTTGGACTTATCAGCTGCATTTGACCTTGTTGACCACAAGGTCCTTTGCAGGCATTTGGACATGGCTGCACACTTCTCCGAAGAAGCCACAAACTGGATCCAATCCTTCCTCAATAATAGGACCATGAGAGTCTTCTCCACCACTGCGGCAGCAGACTCCATCCCCATCACATGCAGCATGCCTCAGGGGTCCTGCGTTTCCCCCACACTCTACAACATCTTCACAAAGCCCCTTTTCGATGATCTGCACCTTCTTGGTATCACCTACACTAACTATGCAGATGATACTCAGATTCTCCTACCACTTACTGGTGATTATGATAAGGATTTGGCCTTGGTGAATAGGGTGTATCTCATCATCCAGGCATGGATGGCCACTCATGGACTATGCCTGAATGATGACAAAACTGAAATCATCATCCTTGGCACACCCTCCACCCTCAAAAAACTGGGCCCCAACTACTCCTCTTTTAACATAGATATCAACCAAATTACAACCGCCCACGCGGTAAAAACTCTAGGCTTCTACTTGGACTCTACCCTCTCTTTCAACAAGCAGGTGAACGCGATGGCTTCTGCCACCGCCTATACCTGCAAATTGATAAGAGCAGGCAAACCCTTCCTTTCCAATAATAGTTGCATCACACTTGCAAGAGCGCTCGTGTTATCAAAGCTGGACTACTGCAACTCGCTCTATATTGGGACCAACAAGGAAGTGATCAAAAGAATTCAAATCTTACAGAACAACACGCTTAGAGCAGCATTAGGCATCCCCAGGAGAACCCGCATTACTGGACTCAGAACGGCCAACAACTGGCTTTCTACTCAGGAGAAAATACAGCTAAAAGTGGCCTCCCTTGTTTACAAATGCCTAAACAATGCGGCACCATGCTACCTTTCTGAGAGATTCATAAGAACAAAACCAACAAGACTGACCAGATCCGCTAACGCCAACAACATTTCTACACCTAGATTTAGATTATCCATAGTCGGTGGTTGTAGCTTCCAGGTTAAAGCAGCTCAACTCTGGAACTCCCTACCACCCACCTTGCGGACAAATCAACCATACTTCACCTTCCGACACAACCTTACAAGGTGGATCAAAGACGCAGACAAATAACAGACCACCATTCTGCCTGGACTTATCCTGCATCTCTCTCCACTTCTGCACTTTGCACACACCTACTGTAAATACGTGCACCAGTAATCCTGCCGACAAGTTTATGCTCTGTATATTTCTTGTTTCTTTTTGCCTGTGTATATTTCTTGTTTCTTTTTGCCTTAAAAATGCGCCCGATTACCCTTGGGTCTGGTGCGCAATACAAGTAATAAAAACAAACAAACAAACAAACAACCGTTGATGAGGGAATCGTGTTGTATATACAAACCGAAAACTGTATTTCCTCAAGGACTGAATGCATTTACAAATGGGCTTATATCATTTGTCAAATCTGTCTTTATTTTATTGAATGAAAGTTTTAATCTGTTTTCAATTTTTAGTAAATAATGTCCACTGTCAGTTCATTCTTCCCGTCGTGGCGTTGACTATGCATAGAATGACTGCTTTGTTACTCTGAAGGCACGAAATATGTAGCCATTTATAAGGATCCGGTTGTATAATTACTTACTTTAATTTGATAATATCAGCCGAAGACCTATCATACTAGATTGATACATGTTTGCTGTATTGCGTCAATTGCTAAAGGGCAGGATTTCCCGTGCACTTGAAGACATGATTTTGAAATAGAATTAGACAAAAACTAAATAAAGTTAAAAAGACTTTAACGATGAAAGGTTTGCATTATTTTGTATTTGTTAAATTAAGTGTGATACATGAAACAAGAAAGCATTGCACTAAATATGCCTGGTGCCTTACTTTCTATGCCTCCCCTCACACAACTCCAGATTGGTTGGCAGACAGACAGGGAATCTACTAATAATCAAGGTTATCTTGTTCTAGCCCCTCCTTTACCCCCAAATCCCAGAATAATGCACATCTATGAACAGCACATATTCCTGCACCCCCTAGTCTGGCTCTGGCTCATCTCAACCCATGTATTCTCTGGCTCTCCCAACTGTATTTGTAGCACCCCCACACCGTTGCCATTGACATCAAAACGCGCCTGATGGAAGGTTCAGAGCCAGAGTGTATGACTGGAAGCCATCTTGCCACTGAGACAGGAAGCCCTGTCAGAAAGCTTGGCTTGTGATCAACACCAGTAGTTCTTGACTCGACTCTGATTGCTTAAAGCACTGTCTCTATCACAGTGAGTGCACCACTTCAGTGTGTCACCTCCTAGACCACATTTTGCATTTTAAAGTGTGTCTCTTGTAATGTCGGATCAATTCATAAATTCAAAGAGGACATTGTTTCTCATTTTAGCTGGGGATGGCGGGGGGCTGAGTCCAACCTCTGAAAAAAGTGGGTGGACCCAGTCCACCCGCTTGTACCCTCAACTTGAGCTCTGCTCATGCTCCTGCCCTAATAACATATGCAAGGAGAATGTGTATCTGATCCAACAAAAGGACACAGTATTCAGTTGAACGATGTGTCTGCATGCATTACTGGATCTGCAGTTTATCATGCGGAAATTCTGCATTTTGGGAAAACTCCCCTTAAATTCAGCGATAGACTTACCGAAAATAAAACTGATATTCACAATCACAATTTAAATCCTGCGACGAAGCATAAAGTCAGGCATTTAAGAGGACTTAAACTGGAGGCAGTAAAAAAACATATTACAACCGTTGATGAGGGAATCGCATTGAATATACAAACCGAAAACTGTATTTCCTCAAGGACTGAATGCATTTACAAATGGGCTTATATCATTTGTCAAATCTGTCTTCATTTTATCGAATGAAAGTTTTAATCTGTTTTCAATTTTTAGTAAATAATGTCCACTGTCAGTTCGTTCTTCCCGTCGTGGCGTTGACTATGCATAGAATCACTGCTTTGTTACTCTGAAAGCGCAAAATATGTAGAGATTAATGACCTTTTTTGTTGTGGAAGAATCATTTACCCCCACATGAGTTCACCACAACAAAAAAGGTCATTAATCTGTAAGAACAATCATAGAGAAACAGTGTTAGTATGGGAGGGGCTATACAATGATAAGAGTGCCACAGGGTTATAGAGCCCAGCACACTTCTTGATTCCAACCCACAGTCTCAGTGATACAGCACCCAGACAAGTGTTCGCATTCTCTGTCTTACACATGTAAAGTAAAGTCCACATACTGGCAGTCTTCATCCTTGGAGTATACTGCACTGCACACATCTGGCAATATTGATCCTTCAGATTAAATACCCTGCTTGCTTCTTTGAGAATATGCTACCAACTATTATTCATTGCCCCCACCTCAAGACAAATATCAGGACTAGATATTTTCCGATTTTAGTTGTGGGGCACTATCCTACAGCAGTGAATCAATTTTCCAACATTCCTACCAGCATTTATTTCTGCCCTTTTGCCTATACCGTTTGTCAGGCTGTGGCAGTTTTACCCAACAGCCATGGGTCTTTGTCCTAGGCCTCTTTTCTAATGTCTTCTTAGTTGTTCCTCAAATCTTGCATAGACCCTCTTACAGTCACCGGGTTAAATAGTAAAATGGTCTAGACATGGATGGTCTTGTAGTCTCTGTCCTCCCCTTCTGGCTTCTGCTCTCCTTTTCCTACTAGTCTCCAACCTGTTCTGTGACTATCCCCTTTACTTCTGGCCTATTATTATTGGTTTTGACACATTTGGTGGCTCCTGTGCCATCTAATGGCCAAAACATTGGTATTATAAAAGACAAAGGAGAAAGGGATTGGCATGCAACTTGCTGATGCTTGGTGATGAAATGGCCGAAGCACTAGCTGGGTCTTGTTTTTTCAAGGAGGTCTGTGCTTCCACCATTTTCACCCATACTTTAATGAGTTCCAAGCTACTAGAAACATTTAGTAGATTAATTGTATTCAATTATCATTTTAATTTAATAACGTATTACGAGCATTTTATATGTATACTACAATGTATTTAACATTTTAAATCTGTCGTTAACTTTAGAGAGCAAGAGTACAATGGTAGTTACTAGTTCAGGGTGATTACCTCATGTACTGTCCCAGGAACAGGACTGCGAATCCAAGCAGACAGAAAAGCTATCAGCTGCCGAAAAGTGACTCCTCCCCAGTCACCCGGGAAAGCAGGAAGCAGCTGATCACTCTGGCAGAGCTGCACTTCAACAAGTCAACCCAGAGGACTAGGCACTAGAAATGCAGCCCAGTGAGCGGATTCTTAAGTGACAGTCGGACCAACGTGGCTAAGAAGGTGTCATGTCTGGGCGCTGGGAAGTGGAGGAAAGTGGAGGCGGCGCAAAGAACTGCAGGGGGAGGCGGCTTATGCCAAGGGTTCCGAACACAGCGAGAGCTCCCCCTTGATAAAAGGAGGTCCTGGGTCCAGTGACATGAGGGCCATGGAGGTGAGAGCTTCAAGGGACAAGTGGTAGCGTAGGGCTACCGTTATTCGTATGTTTATTCCTGGCCTAGACGGTATTGTTGGGGACATTCAATGGAATGCTGAAGTTTCCAGATAAATGGGGTCCATAAACATTGGATTGCAGATTGGTTGTTGATTGGAAGAAGAGTCTGGTGAGAATGAAGTGAGTATTATTGGCATAAATTTAAATGGTGTTTGTGTAGTATAGCGTGTAGTGCAGGCAGGTCCATAAACCGCACAAAGGCTTTGAGTTCTTCCTCAGCTGTGTTTGTGTTTTGGCCGTTGCATCTCGGTTGGGCTGCATTTTGGGGGGCAGGATCTTCAAAGCACGTTATTTACTCCATTAGCCTTACGCTTTCCCAGGTTTGGTTTATTTCCTTGCATTGGTGATTTCCCCACGTCTGTCTTGAGTTTTGCGTTCACCTCCATCATAACAACTGGGTTATAGAATAGAGGCTCACCTGATGTGCACTTACTGTTTATTTGAGTTTTACTTATAGCACTCGCTGTAACTTTGTTAAAACTTGTCCAGTTTAGCAGCTCCCACGTGTGAAATATGTCATCTTGCAATCAGAGTCTACTAAGATCTCGGCACACTTCATCACAGGGCAGTCTAATTACAGATTTTCATTATATTCGGTATGGATGGCCACTCCAAATTTCACTTTTAGAGAATACATGACTTCCCTTAACTAAGTAGCAGCAGCAAACTTCCGGGCTGGGGTGAGGGGCAGTTAGTTATGCAACGTAAATGGTGATGCTGAAACATATTTTTCACTTTTCTTTTATTTCGGCTAAAAACTCCTGCATTCTATGGCAAGACTGGAGACAAGCATTATGCTTCCACTTCTTTTATTATTACTCCTCAGCAGTTTCAACAAACCAATAACAAAATACTGCAAAATGTCCAAAGTGACTTTTCCTTTTCTCAGAACTACAATCCCCATAGTCTCTGTAGACCATCTCCATCTCTGCTCAGCTATGACCACATCCTGTCCCTGACACCTCTTCTTTTACTGCTCTTCAAGCAGATAAGTACCAATTTTACCACCTCCTATGTTGACATGTTAAATGACTACGTTTTGATGTTTAATGACAGGCTATAAGTGTATTAGCACAGGAAAGGATTGCGAGAGCATGAGCAGGAAGGTTAGCACAGCGCAGCCGTGTTATAAACTATATTAACTACTCGTTAAGTGCATCATTTAATGTAAATATATGTCGTTTGCAGCTATTTGCAGAGATGCACATTCAAGCAAGAGAGCCTGTCGGATATCAACCGAGTCTGAGGTCCGCACCGGGCGGCCCTGTGCTGTATTCCCAGCACATTAGGGGTTCAGCACCGCGGCAGACCTCTGCAGAAGCCTCTTCACAGCTGCAAGGACCCACCCGCAACAGGAAAGAGCGCTCCGGCCCCCTCCTTTGGAGAGTCGGAGCTGGAGCTCTTCCTGAGTTACCAGTGCGAATTACACGACGGAACAAGACAAAGGAGCCGGGCCCGGCGGTGATTGTCAAGATTTTAAGCTAATAGTTAAAAGGATCTTAATACTTTCCAGTACACGCCGCAGCAGGAAGCATATGCACAAAGCTCCTGTGAAACCAAGCATATCAGGAGAAGAAGTCCCTTTCTCCTTCTCTTCAGCATTGAAGTGGATTTAGCTTGTTAAGGCACACAAGCCTCATATAAGAGGCATATTAATGACATACAGCCTATTGAGGCAGTGAAGAGACAATAGTCGGTTGCAGCCACTATATAAAAAAAAATACAATAATAATATTGGAATTGAAAAAAACATATACAAGCATCAGACCAGCAACGTGGGCATGCTCAGACACCTTCATTGGTATCAGGCACACAGCACACTCCTAAGCATGTCAGAATTCGAATGGAACGAGGAGGAGCAATCCCTGGACCTCGCAGCCAGCTTTAAGGAGGTGCTAGGTGTTCACTCGTCGATGCAGTGCTCAAGGGTGAGACCCCTGCAAGAAAGACTGGAGAGGCTGGAGGCAATGCTGAGCCAGCCTACAGATAGCACCGCAAGGACAGAACGCACGCCCACCGAACCTTCGGAAACAGGGACTAAGGGGAGTAATAAGGCCCAGAAGAGGAAATCCTCTCAAGACCCCCAGGGCCCATCGGATGGGGCAGACGAAAAGGCTCCGGAGGTTGCTGATGCCTTCGCAAAGCTTAGGGAAGCCTACTTTCAGCTCCAGGCAGTGCCAGACCTTACGACCTCCACTCCTGGTGAAGACATTGGTGGAGGAGATGAGCCAGGCTTGCAACAATGGCCAGTGTAAGGGACCTGTCCTCTCTCGATGAGGAAGAGACAGTGGAAGAAGATTGGTCCAAGCCCAGCGGGGGGAAGAAAGGCTGCAAGGAGAAGCACCTCGAGGAGGTACAAGAGGACATGTTCGATCCGGATAGCATCCGGAACCCGTGATCTTCAGACTTGCAACCGTCACCCAGAGTGGCACAGTACATGACCGTACGATTGAGAAAAGCTCTTGACAAGGAGGTTAGACAACGGCTGCATGCAGAGTGCCCAAGACCAGACCTCCCATGTAAGGTAGCGGAGAGCCCAAGCTCGACCACAAAATGTTGACCTTTGTATCCAAGACCAGTAAGGACCCCCGAAAAGGAATATACAGGTCATGGAAGAGCTGTCAAGAGAAAGTACTGGACTTAGCAGGGCCACTGGCTAATATCATGGATCTAGTGTAGAGGGCTAAAGATACAGGAGAAGAAGTAGACCCTGATGCCCTTGCAGGCTGGGCTCAAAGAGCAGTCTCTTTATTGGGCAATGCCAACTGCGCAATTGCCTCAGAAAGGAGGAGAGGTTTATTGCTGAAAATAGACGCCAAGCTTAGCGATCAACCCTCATACGAAACAGGGGAAGCAGCCCAAGGCTTCCTGTTGGGCGAAACTTTTGGGACAGAAATGGGTTGTTTTATCGGTACCTATACCTCATTGGAGAAAGCACAAGCTTTGATCCAGAAGATCTTCCCTAGTAGAGTTTTTGCCGGGACCAGTCACCACAGGGGTCACATGGCTGGTCGAAGTCAAGAAGGGAGAAGGCCCCAGAATCCCAGAGCTGAATACTGGGAGAACAAGCATCAGGATTCCTTCTTCTCGGCCAGAGGACATTTCCCCAGAGGATGCGGAGGGAGACGATCCGGCAGAGGCCAAGGATTTACACAAGGTGAAAATGATTCAGTACCCTCCATTGAGGGGGGACTGGTATGTTTTGGCAAAACTGGCACACGGTGTCCAACGATGTGTGAATATTGCAAACCGTACATGGTCTGCATCTAGAGTTTATAGAGCCATCCATACAAGCGTGCAAGCTACTCCAGCAGCGTCTAGCATGCGCAGGGCAGAGCTGTTTATATGTTCCTAATATACAGGAAAGAGAAGGTCTGACCAGTAATAAACCTGAAGGAACTAAACGCCTGGGTAGTATACCGCCATTTCAAGATGGAAGGCATTCACCAGCTCCGAGACTCGATAAGAGAAGGAGACTGGCTGATGAGACTAGACCTGAGAGACGCTTACCTGACAGTCCCAGTTCTAGAACAGCACAGGACATTCCTGGATTTGCATTGGAAAGGCCAGTATTGGCAATTCAAGATGAAGCCCTTCGGTCTTGCATCAGCTCCCTGGGCATTTACCAAGCTGATGAAGCCAGTAGCAGCAGCAATCCGGGAGAAAGGCATAAGGCTGATCATATAAATAGACAAACCTGCTGTTGTTAGCCGAAGACCGAGAGCCGCTGGCATACCAGACAGAGTGAGTACAGAATCTGCTCTTGTCGCTGGGATTTCTAGTGAATGAGGAAAAATCAGATACCACTGCAGCACAGAGGTTGGACTTCCTACGGTTCATTCTAGACAACAGGAAAGCCACACTAGAGATGCCAGTGCAGAAAATGCAAGATATCAAGAGAGAAATCAGAGGATGCCTGCAGAAATGAGTAGTGTCTCTCAGAGTACTAGCAAGGATCGTAGGGCTGCTAGTGGCCTCCATTCATGCCATATTCCCAGGGCCTTTACATTAATGTGCGCTGCAGAGGCTGAAGATCAGACACCTGCAGCAGGGATTGAGATATCATCAATTAGAACCTTTGGATCAAGAATCCGTGACAGAACTGGAATGGTGGTTGAAGAATATGGATGCCAGGAATGGGCGAGCCATTTTCGGAGACCGACCAGACCTAATCATAGAGTCAGACGCCAGTCACCTAGGCTGGGGAGCCTGATGTCGGGATTTACAGAAAGCAGGGTAATAGAGCGAAGAAGAGCTTCGCCTTCACATAAACTGTCTGGAGCTGTTAGCAGGGTCCTTCGCGATCAAAGCCTTCACGAAGGGAAGGATGAAATCATGCGTATTTCTGAAGATGGACAACATTTTGGCTGCCCGCTACATAAATCACCTAGGCGGAACGAAATCCAAGATGCTAGCCGAGCTGGCAAAGGATTTTTGGCATTTTTGCCTCCAGTCAGAGATGTCAATGACGGCAGAATACCTGCCGGAGCGCTGAACGTAGTAGCGGACTGGAACTCACACTCCTCACAGACTCCAGCAATTGGAAGCTGGATCCCACAGTGTTTTGGACGCTGAATCAGATGTGGGGACCATTGCAAATAGACCTCTTTGCGTCTCGCCTCAACACACAAACAGTCAATTATTTCAGCTGGAGACTGGATCCAGAGGCGCGAGGAACAGACGCCTTCCCACACTATGCCTTCCCTCCTTCATGATGATGAACAGAGTTCTAGCGAAGTGCCAGAGGGAGAGAGCAGAACTACTGTTAATCACACCACTGTGGAAGTCACAAGTATGGTTCCTGACTCTAATGGAACTAGCTGTGGACCTGCCGAGAGTTCTACCAGAAGGAGAGCAACTGCTCACGGACCTAGGTGGGTCGTGTCATCCTCTGAGAGTGAGAGGGACACTCCCACTCATCGCATGCCGGATATCAGGAGATGATGGACGCTGCCAGGCATTTCGACGCAGGCTGCAGAGCTTATCATGAAATCCTGGGCCCCTTCCACTAGGAGGAGCTACGACGCGTCTTGGGCCAAGTGGAGCAGCTGGTGCAAAGGGCGAGGTGTTCATCCCATTTCAGCCCCTGTGGTAGTGATCCTGAACTTCCTAGAGGAATTATTGCAGGACGGGAAAGCATTCCGCACGATAGGTGTGTACAGATCAGCGTTCTCAGCTGGATATTTGCTGATTGAAGGCTTACCAGCGAGCAAACACCCAGCAGTAGTGAGGCTTATTCGGGGGGCCAGATTTAAGGTTCCCCCAGAACCTCGTTATAATATAGTATGGGATGTGACGGCAGTCCTTCAACTTTTAGAAGACTGGCATTCAAACAAATATCTATCCCTTAAGCAGCTGTCAGGTAAACTAGCGATGCTACTATGCCTAGTGTCTTGTAAGCGCGTATCAGACATCAAAGCTCTAGAGATAAATAGGAGATAATTTGATCCAGAAGGAGTTACCTTCTCAATAGTCAGAAGGACTAAGACAGGAACCTCTTCAGTACACTACCCGTATTTCCCGAGCAAGAACAAGCGGTGTATTGCAAACTGCATCAAAGAGTACGAGCTCAGGAAAGCTGAGCATAGAGCAGCCAGTACCACACAATTGCTCATAGCTAGTGGGAAGCCTTTTTCAGGCCGTATCTACAGCCACCATTGCTAGATGGGTTAAAGAAATTATGCAAGCAGCAAATATTGACTTGGGGAAGTACGGAGCACATTCAGCACATGGAGCAATGGCATCCAAAGCCTTTACAACAGGGGTATCTTGAGAGAAATTATGCTAGCAGCAAATTGGGCTTGTGATCATACCTTTAATGAGTTTTACTTTAAGCCAACCGAAAGTATAGCAGCTACTGTGTTGGGAAGCTTTGAACAAGCATAATGCTCGCCTCCAGTCTTGCCATAGAATGAAGATTACCCCTGCTAACTGTGCAGGGAGTATTAATTCTATTAAAGACTCGGAGTCAAGCATTACATTCCCACCCATTCATGTATTGATTTATGATGATATTTTAATAGACTGGTTGCATTGATTAATGATAATATTTCACACGTTGGTTACAATATATGGACGCCACCCTGATTATTTTGCTTTGTATCATCCCTAGGGGAAGAGTAGAAAAACAATTGAGAGAACAGACTAGAAGCAGTACACAGTTGAAGTCGAGGAGGATCGACGCTCCAGTTTGAAGTGGTTAAAGTCTTTGCTCTGTTGGCAGGACATAGTGTGGAGTTCTCAAGTGACAGCTCAGAGCATGTAAAAGAGAGGAGGAGCTCAGGGGCAGGATGTGGTCATAGCTGAGCAGGGATGGAGATGGACTAAGAGACTATGGGGATTGTAGTTCTGAGAAAAGGAAAAGTCACTTTGGACATTTGACCTCCACGTTTACAGTTGATGTCTGCAGCAGCGGTACCTGGAGGCACTCCATTAGTATGAGTCTTGTTTACCATCCCACCCTGACCTCAGTGTTGATGTGGATACGTAAACTAGCCAACATTTAAGGGGTTGTGCTGTGTAAAACCCCTTTTTGATAGAGTGCAAGGACAACACTGTTGTCTCTATTAGGAACCCTCACATGGTGCTAACAATGTGTCATTAGAAGCAATGCTGCACTGGGAACCAAAGGTGGACTTGGATTTATTTTTGAAAATGGCCTCATGTTACATCTTGCAGGCATATATGGCAAACAAGTGTAACCCCAGCATATAAGGATGCAAAAAAGAAACCCACTCCTCATCTCTGTATCTACATTTTAAGTTATTACTCTCTCTGGCTTGCACAGCTATCACGCTTATCACTCACCAACTCTGCTGATGTCTCAGACCCTGCTTAGGCATGCGAGTTTTGCTTGGGCCTTCATTTGTTTAATTCTCTACTGTCTTTTAGAGTATGCTCTCATCAGCTCCGTAGTCCTGATCGTGGTTTCAAGAGTCATGTGTTGCCCATGTGGTTTCCACTGAGCAGTGTAGTGTTGACCTTGAAAAGGTGAAGTTGCAACTTTACTTCCCCTTGTAAATACTTTTTGATACGTTTTGAATGTGTTTGGGGAAGTGGTTTGGGTTTCAGTGAATGGCGTATGGATGTATAGCTTTCTGAATTTCAGGGCAGTGCAAATAAATTGAGAGGGTTGAGTGAGGGAGGAATCGGGGCGACACAGTGGTGTTTATTTACGAGCTGAGGGTGCAGCCTTTTCGACAGATTTTATATTCTAAGCATAAGTAACTTGTATAGGGACCTGTGTGTATTTGTAATCTACCCCCAGACCCCTCACTTTTTTGTACTCCTGATTACCAGATTATATGTAGCCCAGGTGTTTTTACTCTGGCTCACTGACTCTCCCTTGCCCAATGGTCCTGTAAGGAGCACTACTAACACGCCCACCTTAGACCTTCCACAGTGGTGCTCTATGTTCATTAAAGCAACATGCCATAAAGATAACAGGAGTCCCCACTGCCGGAGTCACTATCTGGCCACCCTTTGCCCCATGATGAGTCAGCCTGTAGGGGGGCAACAGAATTGGTATCTGTCACAACCTGCAAATTCCAAGGACTCTGTGCACTCCCTGACAGATACAAGCCGGTTACTGGGTGTGACTAAAAGAGAAAAGTAAAACCAACGGTTTATCCTCTGTCTAGTTTTTTCTATATTACTTTTAATCTTTGGTCAAAGTGTATGAAAACAAGTAGTGGAATTATGTTCACGACTGACCTGCACGCGGTTGCCACAATCCCCATCGCCACGCCACCTCCCATGCACAATACAAATCCCCAAACACATTGGCCTGCTGTTTAAGGTAACGCTCAGTGCAGTGCATTGAAAACCAAGTTTCAACTTCTTCCTACACTTTTATTTTAAAACAAAACCATTCCGGAAAAGTTTCTTTTTGAAACAAATGTATAAGAGCAATGAAACGTAATTTTAAAAAGTAGACGAGCACTGCTCCCAACCACTCCCACCCACTCCGAACACTGCTTTTAATCATGAGCAATAAGCCTCAAGCAATATATGCTGTACACAAACCTCCATACAAATAAACTCTTAAAGGCAAGCAGGTTCTAATTTGGTTCCACCGGGTCCCCTTACTCAGGGGTGCACAGGAGACTTTTCCTCCCTGCAGAATCTGAACTGGTGACCAGAACTACCCTATCCTGTGTCATCATGTTTGAAGCTTGACAAAGGCCCCAGGATCCCTATTGGATAGTTAGCACCGGCCTCCAATCTTAATAGGTAGAAGTTGGTTTGTGATATTAGCTTCCTAAAGTTACTGTTCATGTTGTAATAACCCCTTAGACATACTACCCATCTTTATCCATATATAGTGTCATAATCACATTGCCTTCAGGCCCATGCTTGCGAAACGCACATGCTCCTCATCATGGGTAGTAATAATGGGTCTGGTTCCTTCCAGCCCACACACAGCTCACCACCCACTAGTGCTCCTCTCCTTATAGCTGTTCACAGGTTGGGTGCTCTCCTATATCTGGGACCCGCTCACCTTAGAGCTTCTAGCATGAGTAGTGCTTAGGGTGAGCATGCCCATCCTTAGTCAGTCTGCGACTGTGCCCAAAGCCTTGAGTCCAGGCAAAGCTCCTCATTCCTCTGGTGTTCTGTTGTGTCTTTGACAGGGGAGTGCTCTCTTGCAGGCTTGACCTTCCCCTTCCTCATGCCAGGGCGTCCCATTCACCCTGTATTTTCACTGTCTGCCATTCATGGAGTCTGTACCCCTCCTCAGCCTTGTCTCCTGTCATCTTAACATGGCACGCTGCAGTCCAGCACCATCTCTTTGTTGAGTCACCCAGCTCGCATGGCCCAGGATTCACACGGGCTGCTCTGGGTGTCACTGCCACCTGGGGATTTCATTCTACCAGCGCTGGATGCTGTGTGCAGGGCTCCTAATGGTGCACAGATACAATATTGCCATGCAACTGGCCACACCTGCTTGGTAAGTCTTGATGCATGTGTCCCCCAGGGGGGTTGGTTGTGCTGATACAATGACTAGGATCTGTACTGCTTAGAAAATTCGATTATTGATGTGTAAGTTGGATAGAGTGTAGTGCAACAACATTTCAACTTGGATATAGCATTGTAAAAGAGCCCAATAGTAATACATGCTATCCACTTCTCGGTTGGGCCAAAAGCCCTAAAATTTAAGTTGGTGGGCTAATTAGCATATTGAGTGAGTAACGCTGAAGGAAGTGAGTTCAGAGTATGTGCATCCACAGCATGGCAATTGCAACCTCTTTGAGGGCCTACCTGGATATGGACACCGTACATCCCATTCTCTCTAGCCCTACCCACCCTAACCCACTCTCTGTAGCCACACCCACCCTACCCTCACTCTCTAGACTCACCCACTCTACCCCCACTCTCTATTTTCCCTTTCCTATTTGTTTTTCATCATGCATTTTCCTTTTCAAAAGAAGTTTCCCAAGTGGGTGTGTTAATTGACACCTTCTTGGTAATTATTGTGATAAGGATCTGCAAAACAGCAGCCAATGATTTGCAAGGCTGACCGAGCATTTGACGCCCGATGGAGGTAGCATTCCAGCTTCACTGCTATTGTTTGTCAGTGTCTCCCCATTCTCTCCAGATAGCTCCCTAAACATGGTAAAGATATTTCTTCTTTCTTGTTGAACTAGAAGGAGCCAAACTGTGCTCACTCCTGAGAGTGCTGATCCAGGGAGCACCTTCTGTGGTTTTACATAGAATCTCCCACAGACACAGACATATCTGGACATATTTAAGCTTTGCTACTTTTGAAACCAAGCCATCAGAGGACGTAGGAGGTGGTGGTGAGGGGTGGGGGTGGGGGGCGTAGTGCATTATTAGGGGCAAAGTCAACTAGGAAATGGATGGGTGTGTTACTACCTTCATACTACATAAGCTATATAACTTTTTCACACTCCTACATTAGATATCGTTAAATATGCCAGTTGTGTATGCAGAGAATCCTCCATTAATCACTGGAGGGTCACATGGGCCACATTTATTAATTGGCTTTTGCTTATCTCATAGACTGGAAATCAAAAGTGCATACCTTCTTTTTATGTTAAAAATATCTCAAAATGTAGCTTCAGTCTGCAATTTCCATGAAATCATCAATTAACATTCTTAAAACAAAACAGTAAAATTGCATTTTAATAGCCAAGATGAAAAAAGATCAAAATTATACATCATCATTTAAAATTGCATCCAGTTCAATCGGGTGAATTTAAAACAATATAGATACCACAGATAATATAATGGCAAGATCATACCGCAAGCCCCAAATTATTTTGAGACCAAGCATTAGTGAGAGAAGTAGTATAGCACAGTAAAGCAACTGTTGGGGGTTTAAGGGCTGAAGTCCCCGGCCCCTCAGCAATTCAGGACTGGGAAATTATAGAAAGAGATGTTGTAGGGGAACTGGGAGAATGGAGGGGTAGGAGCGTCAGCAATAGATGTTTGACTGTAGTGAACATGTGGTGAATTCTGATATTAATATTACATGTGTAATGAGTTTCCATTTTAGAAGTTAGACGCCATCTAGAAATTGAGGCCTATTGCCATAGCTATGTCAGTACGTCTAATCCCACACCGAGGTTTAGAAGGGTGTGTGTTTGTTTTCTGTTCACAGCCCAGGCAGACCTGCAGAAGGTTAATTCAGTGAAGGCACACAGTTCTCCATTGTGTCTTTTCATTAGCAGATGTAACCCAGAAGGAATGTGGCCTGCAAAGCAAAGGGAGTGCTGGAATTGATCTTTGGAGAGCTATCCCTTGAGAATGGGCGCGAGGGCTTTAGGCCTCCACCGGTCCAGATCTTTAAGTTATAGTGGTCAGGGACCCCTGAGTCAAGGCACCAGGCATTTGAGTGCAATGGCCAGCTCAGGACCTCTAGCCATAGACCTGGAAATTGGCCAATCGATTAGGAAGATCAGGGATTTGTGACGGGTCACATACACCAACGGTTCATGTGATTTGTGCTGCAAGGTGCCAGGGGATAATTGAACACATTTACACTGTGGATGGAAATGTTTTGGAGGCGCTGGCATGTCTGGGATAAGAGCTGGGGTTCAGGTCGTTCAGAGAAGTTATCACAACCTCGAAAGTATCTGCCTTGCACATGTCCTTGCTACCATGTGCACTGTAGAGCTATGAAATAATGAACTGTGTACCTAAGTCACCAATTAGAGCCTTTGTATCACCGAAGAAGAAGATCTCCATGTGGAAGAAGATGGACAGAAGATGCTGGGACCAATCGCCTGGCATCCCATATGGAGCAAGCTATATGTGTATAGGGTCGCACCAACCAGCTATGTGGATTTGTAACCTATGTAATATGTGTCACTTTTGACGATGTGTATCTTTTAAAACCCATTGTGTATGCTGTTTTTGTCAAAGTGTTCCATGGCAGCAGAGTTCTTTGCTGGCATGTATTTGTATTTTTGGTAGTTTAAACCTTGTTCTCCTTGCAAGAAGTGTGCTGGGCCTTTTTCCCTAGTGGGTTGTATTTATTTCTGGTGTGTGCGTTGAAGGGTTACTCTACAAATTAGTGACCCTGACATGATCCCAGATTTTCTGCAGAGACTGAGGATTTCTGGCCGCACATCTGGAGGGGCCATGCCCACCTGCAGCGACCAGTCCAAAACGTGCAACCCGTAGTGGGGAACAGGAGCCGTGTTAACAGAATTGCTGTCTGCTCTTTAGAGCGGGGCACAGCTCCTAGGATGGTGCAGTCCATTAATGGGACCCTGTGACGGAGGAGTTCGGGTGAACATGCACATGTAAGTACACCTCTTGCAGGTGAAAACAATGGTGGAAGGTGCTGTGAGGGGAAATTGGGGGAATCAGAGAAAGGGTGGGTGGGTTTGTGTGTGTTGAAGAGAAGGGGGTGAGAGTGCATGATGGAATAGTGTGCAAATGAGTAGAGTAATGTGTAAAGACCATGTGGCGGGTATATGTTTTTGTTATTAGTATACATATATGAGAAGAGAAATGGAGAAGTGGGATCCTTTCCAAGACAGGGACGAAGATGGCGCCATATTTAGAATAAAGATAAGCGAATACAGACGTATGGGTTCCGTAAATTTAGAGGGCCTAAATTCCTGTGCCCAATATATTTCAAGTGGGGGAATAAGGTGAAGTAGTGGTTGTTATTATTTTACTTTCTTGTTTTAGCTTGTCATTCTAGTGTTTTTAACTCATATTGTACAGTGGGAGGGGCTCAAGGAAGGGCCTGTGGAAGAAGTGGTGTGGGTGTTGTGTGGGTGAAGTGGGTGTGCATGGATTGAGAAAGAAGGGGTATGGGTAGGGGGTGACAGGGGAGACAGAATGGGAGACTGGTAGGGATGCTTAAACGAACTATATTTTGTATACAGTGTGACATTTTTGTATATAAGGATTTTCAACATGGGGGTAGTTACGCCGTTAGAGTATATGTGTAGTGCATTGCTGTTGTATAAGGATAAAATTGCGAAACATCATATTTATTTATTTATTGGACATTTGTAACAGTCGTACTAGGCCTTGTGACATTCTTACTGTGTAAGTGAAAAGACAAAAGTGCAGGGGACTGAATAATGGTACATAGGAGGAGTGAAAGGGTTGCGAAGGGGTAGGGGGAAGGGGTAGAGGGGTAGAAGTGCAGGATTGAGGGGCCCAGGGGGGCTGAGCAAGTGCTAAAGAGAGCCACTAAGGAAAATGTGCCAGGGGGAGGGGGAATAAGTGCAATGGACAGGGGGATGCCAGATCCCAGCTGGTCAGGTAAGGGTGCCCAATGGCAAGTGCTGACATGGGTGCTTCGAGACAGTAGTCAGGGCTGCCTGGCCCGAGTAAGACTCAGAAAGGGCTAGGCACCAATCACAGCAGCGGAGGAACATTAGCAAGGGAGGGGGAGAGGGAAGGAGGAGAAAAGGAACATTTTGAGAAGTTTCTAGAATTTGAGAAGATCCGGCTCAAATCTGAGGGGGGCAGGGACAGGGGTGGACTGACCTATAGGGTGCTCTGGAGATTTCCCGGTAGGCCTCTGCACCCTGGGCGTCATTGCTGAAAATGTGTAATATGGAGTCACTTTGAACATTATTTCCAGGGCCTCTTATGGCTATCAGTCCACCCCTGGGCAGGGAGGCCATTCCAGAGGAAGGCCTTTGCTGAGGAAAGCGATCTACCTCCCACTCTCTGCTTGGAGAAATGTCTTATGTACAAAGAGTTGGAGCGTGGTGGCAGGGACACAAGCAGGGATGTTCTGCCCATGGCCATGAAGGGTACCAACAACTGACGGATATTGGAACACATGTACACATTTTTAGCCGCTAAATATACAGCTAAAAACCTTTAAAGGAGGAAAGAGATTTTAGAACTATGAAAAATGGTTGAGAACATAGAGAACAATGATGAGTGCAAATCCCAGTCTGACAACAACCCAACCTCGAGTGTAGTTAAAGCAGCAGTGTCTGTGGAAAAACAGTGACCTCCACCCCCAGTAGGATGCTATCCAATCCTTCCCACCACCGGATATACAAATACAACATATGTGCCCCATCAGCACCACACCCATCTGTGTTACCACCCCCATACCAAATGCATACTAATACTACCTTGCCAGAAAATATCTAGAGAGAGACGGACAGGAAACCTCAGAAGGAGTTAGGCATTAAAGGCAGCTTAGATGGAGTTGGCATGGCTGAGGGCCCTCAGGGAGGAAGGGAGCAAATCGGGGTGCAGACTAGATGAATGGAGGGCAGGAGACATTTTCTTTAGATTGGATAGCACTGGGATTGATGATGTTCACTTTGAGAAGGAAAAGGGAAAGGGTGATGAACGAGGAGCCGGAAGTGTAGAATAGGGGACAGAGAGGTTGGATGGAGAAACAAATAGGAAGTTGCGGGAGGAAGAGTGGGACACAGTGGATGAATTAGAAAATGAAGACAAGATGTCAGTAATTACCCCAAGGGTTGAGAGCTTGTGAGGACCACAGTTGAGGAACAGATTTGGGCAAGCAGCAGTGGCAAGGAAAAAGGTGATAGAAAAAGGTGAGTGACAGTGAGAAGGGGAGAAGGGGAGTGAGCACACAGTTGCCATTATTGCATAAAATCCCTGGTAGGATGCATTATACACCTTGGGCTCAGATGGACAGAAACAACCTGATCAAAATGCTCCTGCCTCTCACTGCAGGAGCTGGGAAATGGATGGATGCTTTTGAAAACAAACGGCTAGTATCCCTTTAGCAGTCAGAGACATAAAAAGTTTGCTTGTAGCAATTGTGGGGGATCAGGCAGGGGATGTTTGGCTTAAGTATGGATGCCCAAGAGTAAAGATAGATGATGACATACATGATGGGGCGCACTTTTATGACATCAGAGCGCAGGTGTGGGCTGCACTTCGGTAGGCATACATAGATACACCAGATTTGCAGTCCATAATGCAGCATACAGTGGAAGATGATGAAGACTCCACCCCGCTCAATACATTTTAAAAGTACAAAAGATGTGGAGGACAGAGATGGGGGAACAGTGCGACAGCTCAGTTTCAATTTTTTACTTTGTTAATGAATGGGGATTGCCCAAAGATGTGCAGAAAGCTCTCTATAAAATAGAGGATATAGAGGCGAAAGGGTGGGTCGAAATACAGACTATAATTATACATCACTGTAAGCTGATCAAAGAAAGAGAGAAGGAAACGGAACACAGGTTGCAGGCTGAGAAAGCAAAACTAGTGCAGAAGAAGTTAGCAAAAATAGCAGTTGAAGGGGAAATCGTGTCATTGACTCAAACTAACTCAACGGAGCAGAGAGTGGCACGAGCGGATGCAAGAAAAGCAGCGTTCTGGTCAGGAAGAGGGCAGGAAGAGGGCAATTGAATGGTGGGTCTCAGTCATAGTATTCTGAGTGGTACCAAGGGGGTCAGCAGTGAAGAAGAGGAGGGTTCTAAGGAGGAAGTGGGGTAGAGGTGGATTTGGAGGAATAGGGCAGAGAAGGGGAGCAGGACAAGTTCTTTGTTGGGGATGTAGAAACATTGCTCATTTTGGGAGGGAGCGTAGGACCTGGACAGGGGTGGGATACAATTCATACTTTCCTGCATTCACAACACCACAGCAGCAACACTTCCCAGTTCCCCAATGCCCACATCAATACTATAAGGATTAAGGTGCTATGTAAATAACACATCATTATCATTATCATTATATGAGTTCCTCGAGCATATACACAGTTGCCCTTATACACAGTTGCTCCCACGACCCCCTCAAGCACAGCTGCCCGCCCTGCCCAGCCTCTTAACCCAAGCTGCACTGCCAGGCTAATAATATGGTGCCCAAATGCCCAGTAGCAATGCTGTTCCGAATGGGACAGTGACGCATTACATAGGAACAAGTGTCATGAGAGGCAACCCCATTCACGTTCCCAGGTAAAAATACACATCCTGATTAGTACAGCCAACAGAAAGCTCTTTCATGCCGAGCCCTGTACATCACTACCCACCCAGATGAGGAACCCTAGGTGGGCGCTGAGATAGGAAATACACAATTCATCTTCATGGTTGACATGGGTGCCACTAAATCATGCATTAGTGGTGTCAACTTCCCGTTATCAGGTGAAACTCTCAACACACAAGGCTACTCTGGGGCTGTGGTAATGGTTCATTTCATAGAAGAAGTACCCATCAAAATAGGAGGCAAAGTGGTACATGCCCCTTTATTATATTTGGAAACCTCCTCAGTAAATTTGTTAGGGCGTGACATTTTGAGCAAGCTTAATATGACCATCTCCTTTATAGATTGAGGAATAGTATGTGCTACTACAGGAATGTGTGCTATGAGAGCCATGATGAAAATACATGCAGAGAGGAGGAGAGGCAGTGGTTCGTGCCATTCCTGTTCAAGTCAATATGTTTGTGTATAGGATTACAGTCTTGCTTAATGCAGGGCCCCAAGTTGGAAAAGTGTGTTGGTGGATACCATCTGATTTTATCTTCAGACCTGTTCTGTCCCTGGAGCTTGTGGCCGGGACAGTCATTTCACTGGACTTGAAGAGGATTGTGGTATTCAGGTCTGATTCAGACGGGTGTGATTGGCTCATTGTATTGTGAATTGAGCCAACAGTACCCTTGAAAGAAGTAACAGATGCTGAACTGTTTGAGGATAGGCTGACAATGGAGAAATAGTGTTGGCTATTTGCATACCCTGTGAGATAATGGTGCAATAATGCAGAGTACGGTGTCTCATGATTGCCCTTGTAAAACCACCCCTTTCACTGAAAGTGACCTAGCAGAGGTTCCTGAGAGGTTATGGACAACCAGTGACCATGATGTAGGCCTCTTACAGGGAGTTTCACACATTCAAATCACACACACTCAAACAAGATGCAGTATTGCCCCGGGTGAGACAATATCCTCTGTCCAAAGAAGCAGACGAGGGGATAAGAGGCATTATTTCTGCTCTCCCAAGTAAATGGATTATTGTGCCCTCCAGCACTCCATGCAACACGGCTATATAGCTGATAAAAAAAGGGGACGGGTCAAGTTAGAGAATGATACAGGATCTCCACCCCTTGAATGACATTGTACAGATGGAGTTTCTGGTAGTTCCTAACCCTGCAACCATGTTGTGTATTATCCGAAAGCACATTTCACCATTGTAGACCTTAAGATTGGCTTCTTTTCCATACCCCTACACCCAGATTCTCAATATCTCACTGTGTTTAGGCATGGGGAAAGTGGTACGAGCACAGAAGGTTACCACAGGAGTATTGTGAATCACCTAGTATCTTTAACAGAATACTATGTGCAGATTGGGGAAACATACAGGTACTCATCATTCAATATGTGGACAACTTGCTAGTATACAGTGATAATGAACAACAGTGCTGAAGGGACTCTGTGACGATATTACAGCTGTTACGACATAAGGGGTAAAAAGTGGATAAGGCTAAGTTACAGTACTGCCTTCAGGAGGTCTTTACTTGGGCCAATTGATATCTGTCCATGGGAAGAAAAAACACCAGACGTGATGCATCAGTGCGCAATGCTCCCCAGGCAAACACTGTCAAAGTAATTGGGAAGTTCCTTGGGCTGTGCTCTTACTGCAGAGCGTGGATCCTAGATTAGGCTGCATACACTAGGCCCTTGTTGCAAGGCCTTAAAGAAACACAAAAGATGGATAATAAGATAACATGAACAGAGGACATGCTCACAAGCTTTAATTAACTAAAAGAGGTTATTTCCACCGTCTGTTGTTGCCAACTCCTGACTACATTCAAGAGATTTACATGTTCTCCCATTCTGATGGTCAGATGATGATGGCAGTACTCACTCAAAAGTGCACCATCGGCCACACGCCATTGGTCTATTACAGTGGAGTGCTGCACTCAGTAATACAGGGATAGTTCCCTTGCAAGCAAGCGCTTTCTGCTTCTGCATTCACAATAGAAAAGCAAGCTCCACAATCACCATTGGGTGTTCCATGAGATCCTATGTGGAGCAGGCAGTATTTGTCATATTAGAAAAATCTAAGTCCATGTTAACCACACAACAAGAATCCGCATATGAGGCTTTTTATATCTAGCCCAAATACCCACATAGTGCAGTGCAAGACAGTAAACCCTCCTACCTTCCTGACAGAACTGTGTACCGAGGAAGATAACGCTAGGCATGACTGTGTAATATTTGAGGGGGAGGAAGAGGACATACCAAAAGCAAAAGATAGCCTGCTTGAGAGGGGGGATACTTGTTGTTGATGGTTGAGCCACCATTGACACAGAGACAGGCTTGAGAAATGCAGGAGTGGCAGTTGCCCACTTAGTGGATGGTGAATACAAACTACTGGTACAAAACAGGCTGCCCATGCATTATTCAGCACAGGCAGCGGAGCTAGTAATGCTTATTGAAGCACTTCTAGACTCCCAGGGGTGCTGAGTAACCATTTATTCAGACTCGGCCTGTGTAACAACAACAGTGCATTCTGGGCTAATGAGGTGGAAAAGGAGAAGGTTTGGGAGGGCTGTCAGGTTCCCAGTCCAACATGCAGCCTTGTTAGATAAACCGATTGAAGCCCTTTCCCAGCCATCCATGATGGCGCTGGTTAACGGCACTGTGCATACAAATGATACAGATGAAGTTTCATTCAGCAATGTCATCACGGATGTAGCAGCCAAACAAGCTGCTTATCTCCCAGTGTCTAACATCTTTGAGTATCTAGTAATATCACGGGGACAAGAGCAGTTGCCTGCACGATATACTTCCCTTCCGATAGCACAAATTATTGAGTTGCAAGGACGTGCCCCTCAGGAGGAGAAACAGTCATGGCAGAAAAGAGGGTGTTCACAATCCCCCACAGATTTCTTATGGTGACAAGGAAGTACGGGTAAAGTCATGATGCACAAACTATTGCTGCCCGCCTTTATCCAGTTACATCATCCGTCCTATTTGTCCAAATAACATATCGCTGCAGATATAAAAGAGGACTGGTTTGTCCCCAAACTGCAGGAAGTTCTTACCAAAATGGTGATAAATTGCATCACATATCGGACCTACAGTGCTGGTCACACCTTAAGGATGATACCAGGTGTATCGTCTCGCCCTACTGGGCTGTTTCAGGAGCTCCTTATAGCTTACGCTGTTTTTGTCAGAGCGCTCTGTGGCAGCAGAGTTCTAATCTGGCACATATTTGTATTTCCGTGACATTTAGGGGGTAATTCATAGAATGCAGCGCACAAGTGGCGCACGCGGCTGGCGTGCGCTAAAATCCATTTCCGCGCACAGCATATTCATGGATTCCAGCCACCAAAACCAGCCGTGGCGCACAGTGGCGCAGCGACCCTGCAGCAGCGCCAGTTACGCCCCCAAGAACGCCTCTCGCACAGGGAAAAGCCATCAAAATCCCCAATCCAGCGCAAAGGGCTGCGCTAACCCTGTACCAGCACAGCAAGCGGGCTACGTGTATCACTAGGGTGCGTGGGAAGTACCTCACGCGATTGGCCCCGTGCGAGCAGGGTACACGTATTTCAGGGGTGCGCGTGAAGTTCCACACGCGATTGCCGCAGGGTACGTGTATTTCAGGGGTGCGCGGGAAGTTCCAAACGCGATTTTAGCAGGGTATGTGCATTTCAGGGGTGCGCGGGAAGTTCCACACTCGATTCCAGCAGGGTACGCGTATTTCAGGGGTGCGCGTGAAGTTCCACACGCGATTGCCGCAGGGTACGTGTATTTCAGGGGTGCGCAGGAAGTTCCAAATGCGATTTTAGCAGGGTACGTGTATTTCAGGGGTGCACGTGAAGTTCCACACTCGATTCCAGCAGGGTACGTGTATTGCAGGGGTGTGCAGGAAGTTCCACACGCGATTTCAGCAGGGTACGCGTATTTCAGGGGTGCGCGGGAAGTTCCACACGCGATTTCTGCAGGGTATGTGTATTTCAGTGTGCGGGGGAAGTTCCACACGCGATTGGGCCCGTGCGAGCAGGGGAAGTGTATTTCAGGGGTGCGCAGGAAGTTCACGCGATTTCAGCAGGGTACGCGTATTTCAGGGGTGCCCGGGAAGTTCCACACGCGATTTCAGCAGGGTACGTGTATTTCGGGGTGCGGGGGAAGTTCCACACGCGATTGGGCCCGTGCGAGCAGGGTACGTGTATTTCAGGGGTGCGCGGGAAGTTCCACACGCGATTGGCCCCATGCGAGCAGGGTACGTGTATTTCAGGGGTGCGCGGGAAGTTCCACACACGATTGGCCCCGTGCGAGTAGGGTACGCATATTTCAGGGGTGCCCGGGAAGTTCCACACGCGATTCCAGCAGGGTATGCGTATTTCAGGGGTGTGCGGGAAGTTCCACACGCGATTTCAGCAGGGTACGTGTATTTCGGGGTGCGGGGGAAGTTCCACACGCGATTGGCCCCGTGCGAGCAGGGTACGTGTATTTCAGGGGTGTGCGGGAAGTTCCACACGCGATTGCCGCAGGGTACGTGTATTTCAGGGGTGCGCAGGAAGTTCCAAATGCGATTTTAGCAGGGTACGTGTATTTCAGGGGTGCACGTGAAGTTCCACACGCGATTCCAGCAGGGTATGCGTATTTCAGGTGTGTGCGGGAAGTTCCACACGCGATTTCAGCAGGGTACGTGTATTTCGGGGTGCGGGGGAAGTTCCACACGCGATTGGCCCCGTGCGAGCAGGGTACGTGTATTTCAGGGGTGTGCGGGAAGTTCCACACGCGATTGCCTCAGGGTACGTGTATTTCAGGGGTGCGCAGGAAGTTCCAAATGCGATTTTAGCAGGGTACGTGTATTTCAGGGGTGCACGTGAAGTTCCACACTCGATTCCAGCAGGGTACGTGTATTTCAGGGGTGTGCGGGAAGTTTCACACGCGATTTCAGCAGGGTACGCGTATTTCAGCGGTGCGCGGGAAGTTCCACACGCGATTTCTGCAGGGTACGTGTATTTCAGGGTGCGGGGGAAGTTCCACACGCGATTGGGCCCGTGCGAGCAGGGGAAGTGTATTTCAGGGGTGAGCATGAAGTTCACACGATTTCAGCAGGGTACGCGTATTTCAGGGGTGCGCGGGAAGTTCCACACACGATTTCAGCAGGGTACGTGTATTTCGGGGTGCGGGGGAAGTTCCACACGCGATTGGGCCCGTGCGAGCAGGGTACGTGTATTTCAGGGGTGCACGGGAAGTTCCACACGCGATTGGCCCCATGCGAGCAGGGTACGTGTATTTCAGGGGTGCGCGGGAAGTTCCACACGCGATTGGCCCCGTGCGAGCAGGGTACGCGTATTTCAGGGGTGCGCGGGAAGTTCCACACGCAATTTCAGCAGGGACGTGTATTTCGGGGTGCGGGGGAAGTTCCACACGCGATTGGCCCCGTGCGAGCAGGGTACGTGTATTTCAGGGGTGTGCGGGAAGTTCCACACGCGATTGGCCCCGTGCGAGCAGGGTACGTGTATTTCAGGGGTGCGCAGGAAGCTCCACGCGCGATTTCAGCAGGGTACGCGTATTTCAGGGGTGCACGGGAAGTTCCACACGCAATTCCAGCAGGGTACGTGTATTTCAGGGGTGCGCGGGAAGTTCCACACGCGATTTCAGCAGGGTACGCGTATTTCAGGGGTGCGCGGGAAGTTCCACACACGATTTCAGCAGGGTACGTGTATTTCAGGGTGCGGGGGAAGTTCCACACGCGATTGGGCCCGTGCGAGCAGGGTACGTGTATTTCAGGGGTGCGCGGGAAGTTCCACACGCGATTGGCCCAGTGCGAGCAGGGTACGTGTATTTCAGGGGTGCGCGGGAAGTTCCACACGCGATTGGCCCCGTGCGAGCAGGGTACGCGTATTTCAGTGGTGCGCGGGAAGTTCCACACGCGATTCCAGCAGGGTACATGTATTTCAGGGGTGCGCGGGAAGTTCCACATGCAATTGGGCCCGTGCGAGCAGGGTACGTGTATTTCAGGGGTGCGCGGGAAGTTCCACACGCGATTTCAGCAGAGTACGTGTATTTCAGGGGTGCGCAGGGAGCACCACACGTGAATTGCACATGTGGGTCCTCCCATGTGTTCCCTCTACACCCTCCACGGCCCCTGCAGGTGGCTCACACCACAGGGGCCTACCCTGCACATGTCCTGCAGGCCCCCACCCATGTCTCCCAATCCCCCCCACCCCCCAGCACTGGGGGGCACCTGCCAGCAGGCCCCCACCCATGTCCAACTCATGTTCCCCACCACCCCCACCCCCCAGCACTGTGGGGCACCTGCCAGCAGGCCCCCACACATGTCTCCCACCCCCCCACCCCCCAGCACTGTGGGGCACCTGCCAGCAGGCCCCCACCCATGTCCAACTCATGTTCCCCACCCCGCTCACCCCCCAAAACTGTGGGGCACCTGCCAGCAGGCCCCCACCCATGTCTCCCACCCCCCACCCCCCAGCACTGTGGGGCACCTGCCAGCAGGCCCCCACCCATGTCTCCCATCCCCCCACCCCCAGCACTGTGGGGCACCTGCCAGCAGGCCCACACCCATGTCCAACTCATGCTCCCCACCCCCCACCCCCCAGCACTGTGGGGCACCTGCCAGCAGGCCCCCACCCATGTCTCCCACCCCCCTACCCCCCAGCACTGTGGGGCACCTGCCAGCAGGCCCCCACCCATGTCCAACTCATGTTCCCCACCCCTCCCACCCCCCAGCACTGTGGGTCAACTGCCAGCAGGCCCCCACCCATGTCTCCCACCCCCCCACCCCCCCAGCACTGTGGGGCACCTGCCAGCAGGCCCCCACCCATTTCTCCCACCCCCCACCCCCCACCCCCCAGCACTGTGGGGCACCTGCCAGCAGGCCCCCACCCATGTCCAACTCATGTTTCCCACCCCCCCCACCCCCCAGCAGTGCAGGGGCACCATCCACCAGGCCCCCACACATGTCTCCCACCACCCCCACCCCCCAGCAGTCATGGGGCACCCTCCACCAGGCCCTCGCCCATGTCCCATCCATGCCCCCCTGCACCTGGGCCCCACCAATCCCCAATCATGTCCGTAATGGCCATCCTCCCCTGCCAAAAGGCCCAACCTACTATCACATCCACCCACATATCAAAGGCAATTACATGTTACACACCCAATGTAAATAATGCAAATGAACACATGTCTGTCACACACAATGGCTGCAAGTGAATGTTAAAACACCCAACATGACATGCATGAAAGCAATGAGATGATACGACACATTGAAGGATGAACATAAAAATGTATTTAAAATCAACTTGAATGGAAATGAAATGAGAAAAACCACAAAGCAAAACAACCAAAAGAAGATGAATGTCCATGAAAAAAATCAAAAACACACAGCACAATCAAAATAAATGGTGTCCAAAGTCACAGTCAGAAAAGTAATCCAAGTGTAAATGATAAACAAAAACCATTGCTCCATGGCGATGAAAAAAATCCAAAAAATAAATAAATCCATTGAAGAACTATTTACAAGATAATCCCGGGTCCATGAGCCCAACCAAATGAAACCTAACTATGACAACTAACTAAAAACTGAACTATATACAAAAATGTGGCGCATTGTCCAATCGCAACCAAATAAAAAAGAAATTAAAGGAAACCTAACACTAACTATATAACTATATACAAAGGCGGTGGGCAAGTCCAGCGGCTCACTCCGTGGTGTTCTGGCCCAGGGCATCATCGAACTCCTGTTCGATGTCCCGGAGGCGGTCCTGTTCCCTGGCCCTGAGGGTCCGCAGGGACAACGCCATCTCCTCCTCCAACCCCCTGCGGATTGCCTCGAGGCACTTGGCCCGCCTCAGGGCCCTCCGCATGGAGTTCTCTGCCCTGACCATTGTGAGCCGCCCCTCTTCCGCCCGCCGCCGCTCCGCACCTATCTGCTGGCCCAACCGCTGCCACACGGAAGACACTTTCCGTCCTGGGTCCTCCTGCCCTCCGGCCGATGCCTGTCCCTCTGATGTTGATGGCCCCGAGCCATGATCCCTCCCACGTTGACTCCGCTGCTGCCTCCGACGCTACTGCCTCTGCCAGCACAACGGCATCCAGGCTGATGGAATCCACCGACGCCGTCGTGCACGTGCCCTGCCTGATGATGCCGGCACATCCTCCATCTGCTGGGGTACAGTTGCTGTGGTGTCCACCCCTGCTGGACCTCTGACTCCCGACTGTGGCAGGGATGGGATCCCCATCGAGCTGGCTGCATTGGTCAGGGCAGGTCCACAGGGGGCCCTGGTGGCATCTGGGCCGGAAGATGGCAAGGAGAACGACTGGCGTATAGTCTCCGCAGAGGAGGAGAGGGCCGCCAGATTGGCCGACACATGCAGGAAACCCCCGAACATGGACGATCCCAATTGGGCCACGTCGGCACGGTGCTCTTCGTGATGACGTGCGTGCTCCTCCTGGGAAGCACGCACGGCATCACGAATCACAGCCATGCGCATCGGGACCCCAATCAGGACCTTCTCCATACGGCCAGGGGTCCCCTCCTCCGCAGGTGGAGGGGAGTCAGATGACATGGACATCCCCTCTACCTGCGGACTGGCCTGGGACGGGGCATCCCTGCTGGTGCATGGTGGTGCACCCACAGGGTCAGGGACAGCGACATGCACAGGCCCCTCCACGGTGACCTGTGCTGCCTCCTGCCCCTGCTCCTGGACTGCACCACTTGCACCAGCAGGGATGCCCCCACCAGGCCCCATGTGTGCCTCAGTGGCGGCCTCCTCCTCCTCTGTGGAAACCACCAACCTGGATGGCTCCTCACCATCTTCCGCCGTAGCAGGCCCCTGTGGGGGCTCACCCACCCCTTCCACTGCAGCCGTGGGGGCATCCCCGCCGCCTTGCTCCGCAGCACCGTCTCCGCCCTCTTCTTCACTAGCCGCTGCGTAGAGGGAGACATAGAACACAAGCATCAGGGTACTGTACAATGGTCCCCTAGACAGGAAGCAATAGCAGATGAGTGCCACTGTGAAAGTACACTTCCATCATGTCCCTCCACAACACATGTGTCAGTGCAGGCAAAACACACACAGTGACAGTCATGGTGCATGCCATGGACATTTCCATACATGTCCAATGGACTCTCGAAACATACAATGTAATGGAACTTACATGCATCATGGGTCATGCCTATCACATGCACACACTTCACCTCAGTCACATCCATCTGGCCCCGTACACCCCAATCACAGTGGATACAAGGATGACTAGGCTGCATCAGTGAATCTGTACATTGTCACAGACATGTGTCATGCATCCATGGCATTCACAAGTCACAGACACGCAGGTCAGGCACACAGACATGGATACCATACATGTACCTGGCATCAGCACCCATCCCTCACCCCCACCCAAGTCCAGGAACAGAGACTGCCATGCTCTCAAGTGTACAATCTGCATAGGGCTCCCCATGTCGCATTTAAACACATGCAACAACCGTACGGTTCACACATTACTGGTCGCACATGCATTACCATGATGTCCCTGCACACATACATGCGTACATGGCCTATGTCACACATACAGGCAAGTATCAGACAACCAGCACACTGCAACATGCCCTGTCTCACACAGCAATGCTTGGCCACTTACCGCTCAACTCCAGACGGGTCTCCCTCTCAAGGACCTGGGCGTGGAGCGCTGGGTGTACGCAATCCAGGACCCTCATCTGGATGGAACTCATGCGGCCCCGGCCCCCCTCCATGAGGCGCCGGGCCTTTATGAGGGTCCTGGACCTCAAGTCCTCCCAGCGCTTCTTGACCTTCTGGATGGTGCGGGTTGCCACCCCCTCCGCGTTGATGGCAACCACACAGTCGGCCCAGATCCTCTCCCGTCCTTCCTTGTTGGCGCGGGATGATCCGAAGAGGGCATCATACTGCCCCAGGACTTGCTCCACCAGGACACCAACTTCGGTGGCAGTGAAGCTGGTGCCCCTCTGCCCCTCCGGCCGGGGGTTGCCACTGGTGCCAGATGTTGATGTGCCCGACATGGCAACCCCAGGGGCAGGAGTGGGTGGGCAACTGGGTCCTGGGGCTGGGCTGTGGAGCAATGTTATCCGAGTCAGGAGTCTTCTGTTCCAGCAGGGATGGACACAGCAACTGGACCCCTGCAGATGGCTGATGTGCAGGCACCAAATGGCAGGGCACGGTGGCAGCAGGCAGGCAGGCAGGCAGCAGCAGATGGCACGTGGGAGGCTGCTCGGGGCACTGGGGGGCAGTAATTCGGCCTTCTGGGCAGGAGCGTGGTCTTCCGTGTGTTTTCGCGTGGCAAGCTTGATACAGAGTGATTTGGCGCGTGAAAATCCTGCACGTCAGCGTGAAATTCGAGGAAAGGCCCTTAGCGCGTAAGCGCGTCAGCACGTGTACGCGATTTCATTGGACCAAAGGCCCTTACAGCGTAAGCGCGTCTGTGACGTTTCACGCACGGGCGTTGCCCTGGCAGGGCTTGGAGATCCCACGTGCCTTTACACTGCTCTGTACGTGCTTTTCGTGTGGTGCGTGTGTTTTCCATCTGTTGGGGTTCACACGCTATTACTTCACAGCGGGTGTTGGCTACGCGTTCTCCTAAAAAGTTCACGCGAACCGCTGAAATACACGTAGCACGCTCCCCCAGGCCCTATCGCGTGAAAAAGTTCACACGAACCCCTGAAATACACGTAGCCCGCTCCCCCAGGCCCGATCGCGTGAAAAACTTCACGCGAACCCCTGAAATACACGTAGCACGCTCCCCCAGGCCCGATCGCGTGAAAAAGTTCACACGAACCCCTGACATACACCTAGCCTGCTCCCCCATGCCCGAGCGCGTGAAAAAGTTCACACGAACCCCTGAAATACACATAGCCCTCTCCCCCAGGCCCGATCGCGTGTAAAAGTTCACGCGAACCCCTGAAATACACGTAGCCCGCTCCACCAGGCCCGATCGCGTGTAAAAGTTCACGCGAACCCCTGAAATACACGTAGCCCGCTCCCCCAGGCCCGATCACGTGAAAAAGTTCACGCGAACCCCTGAAATACACGTAGCCCGCTCCCCCAGGCTCAATCGTGTGTGTAACTTCCTGCGCACCCCCGAAATACACATACCCCGCTCAATCGCGTGTGTAACTTCCCGCGCAACCCCGAAATACACGTACCCCGCTCAATCGCGTGTGTAACTTCCCGCGCACCCCTGAAATACACATACCCCGCTCAATCGCGTGTCTAACTTCCCGTGCAACCCTGAAATACACGTGCCCCGCTCGCACAGGCCCAATTGCTGTATGTTGCCACTTTTGTAATGCGCAGGGACGCTACCGACTGTCTTCCTGTGGCAGACGTGTTTCGGCTTGTGCGTGTCTTTGGCTGTGCGTGGCTTTGCCCTATTCGATTCCATGAATACGTGTGGTTCGGGTGCGTGTGGGCGTTCCGTCTGCTTCCCTGCAGTACATCCCCAGTTACGCCCTTATTTTCACGCGTTGTTCCCCATTCTGCGCGTTACGCCCCGTGTTCCGCCCACTTTCTAGTGTATGCGCCGAGGTTGTGCGCTTTCACTGTGCGCGTCGCGCACGCCTTTCGGGATGTTGCAGTGACGTGTGCGCCATGCACGGGTTTGGCGCACATCCCGAGGAAAACACGCGCAGGGACTTCCACGAATCGCACGCGTGTGCGTGCGCCTGTTTTTTTGCGCTTGCGCCTGCTTCTGCCTGCTTGCGCCTGCTTGCACAAAGATTTTCGGCGCACGTTTGTTCCATGAATCGGCCCCTCAACCTTGTTCTCCTTGCAAGAGGGGTGCTAGGCCGTGTTCCCTAGTGGGTTGTATTTTTTCTGGTGTGTGCGTTAAAGGGTTACTCTACACAACCATATATTTACAAGCTAGTACCCCAGGTGGGTCTGACTCTGTTCCATCTCAGTTAAATATATATTTATATATATATATATATATATATTCAGTAAAAAAAAACTTTGTTAAAGGGACGTTATGGTTAAGTGGCGCTACTAAAAACCTATGAAATTCAGTGAAAAAACTTTGTTAAAGGGACGTTAGGGTTCAAAGTAAAACCGAAAACCCCCTGAAATTCGGCATTTATGATAAGATAAGCAACCATAACTCGCGCCGCCACCGTGCACTGTTAACATTAACACCCTGGACATCAAAGATGACATCACAAATGCAAATTGCAATTGTACTGTAAGTAACCCTTTAGATTATTTTATACCAAATATAAGTTGAACTTGTTCATTGAAAGAGGCATAATGTTTTCTACCGTGCACTATCACCGCCAAATTGATCCCCTGTCGTTTAGAGGGCTCTGAAAAAGGCAGACGACACAGGGTGGGTAAATATAAATAATTTAACCGGTCTATAGGTGGTCAAGTGGCACAGCAAGTACAACGCTCGCTTTGACATCCGTGCACAGCTTGCTAACGCAAGTTCGAATGCCAGCAAGGCCAAACTCAGCCTTTCATCCTTCCGTGGTCGATAAATGAGCACCACACACCGTGGTTAATAATAAGCACTGCTTAGATACCTCACGGTTCTTAGAGCTATATGAATGGGAAAATATTATTATTTTATTACTAACATACTCCGTTGCACTATCTTTGATAGCAAATGGTTTCACGCCCTAATAAATAAAATGATGATTTTTAATGAATATCGGCTGGTGAGACTAATTTATGTTTTTTAAAACAGATATGTGGCCCCATTTTGCCTATGTCACGATTTACAGACTCCAGCGGATGGGGGTCTTCAACTGCCAGGTGCAGGTCCAAATATGCAACTTCATGACCCTCACCATTTTATGGGACAATCGCCAAGGACCAATATGCCCTTACGCAGTACTAGCGGCTACAGACAACATACCAACCAATAGGGTGGTCTAATGGCTCGTTGTTGGAGCAACCTTCCGATTATCAGAGCGACCATTTACTGCTTTTATCATAAACCAACAGCCTATCTACCGCAAAGGAACAACGCGTGGCTCCAAATAAACTTTTGCTGATCGACAGCAGAGACAATAGCAAATCGCTGAATATGCACTAAACATTTCATGTGAAATAAATGTACTTTACCAAATGTACAATCCTGCTGTTTACTTTTAAACCACAGTTTCATATTCCGAATTGTGGCGCACTGAGTTGTAAGCTGATCTAACTCCCTCTGTACCGCAAAGGAACATTGCTTGCCTCAACATGAACTTTTGCGGATCGACAACAAAGACAAATGCAAATTGCTGAATATTCTCTAAACATTTGATGTCAAATAAATGTACTTTACAAAATTTACAATCTTGCTGTTTGCTTTTAAATCACTGTTTCATATTACGAATTGTGGCGCGCTGTGTTGTGACATAATATGTGTTGTCTTCCGGGTTCTGTGTAAAGTCACTTAGGACTGGAGAGGACTGGGCGCGTTTGATGACGCACCCTGTAACGTCACAGAGAGAGGCGGGGAATATGAATGCTTTGATAATATCAGGCTTAGGGGCGGGAGATATGATTCAGTGTCTCAAAAGCAAGTCAGCCAGGTCAATAGCGCCAGTCATAGGATTATCACATAATGTCGGCGCACACCAGCCGGATTTATCGTTTCTTTAGTGGACAAAAAGTCGGTTGACGCCCATAGGAAATTGTACTATTAGCGGACAAAAGGAGTGGTCTTAAAACACTTTCACCCTGACAGCGAACAATGCAAACAACGTTCTCAGAACACCCCCATTGTGTGTAATTGCAACCATTTCAGGACACCGCGAGTGTTCTTAGAACACATTCAACTAGACAGATTACAATACGGACAGCGTCCTGAGGACACCCCCAGTTTGTGTATTTACGAACAATTAAGTACACCGCGAGTGTTCATAGCTCATTTTTACCTTCCTTGCGAACAAAAATGACACATACTCCGTCCTCTAAACACCCCACCATTTAGTTTATTTACAAAATGTCAGAACAGCCGTGTTCTTCGCGGACAAATCGAACGCAACAAAAACGTCAAGCACATAAAAAAACAAAACATTGAACCTATCTCATACATCCCCACCCTCCCCAAACACTCTTACACACCAACATATAGCACTAAATACAATTTTTTATCCACGTTTCACCGCGCTGTACGCCGTCGACGGTGAATACAAGATGGTGGGCGCCACAGAAAATCTGACGCGCTCCACGCCCCTCACCGTCCAATCAACAAACATGTCACATGTCCGCGGACATGACGCAAGGCCATGGGCCAATCGGGGTGCTGTCCGCGGAGCGAACAGGGAAGTCCGTCCGCGAAGCGAACACAGATATCACTAATTTTTTTGCCTTACATTTTGGTCATTTTTAAAAAAACTACTGGACGGATTTACACCAAATTTGCAAACCAGGCCGCCGCTAGTGCCGCAAATTTGGTGTAAATCTGTCCAGTGGTTAGGGCTGTAGCCGTGCGCAAAGTCTTTTCCCATTCAGTCTATGGGAAAAAAAAAAGTTTTGGCACCCCCCTATAACTTTTCCCCCCCTGGACGAATCCTCACCAAACTTTGCAGAAAAATTCAGAGTGGGCCATATACTTTTTTTGCAAAGTTTGGTGAGGATTCGTACAGGGGGAGCGAAGTTATAAGCTGCCCAAAAAGTGCTCTTCCTATGGAAACACCAACTTAACCATAACTACATGGCCACTACCATGGCCATGTAATATATATATATAACATGGCCACGGTAGTGGCCGTGTAGTTATGGTTACGTTTCTAAACCCATAGGAAGGGCACTGTTTGGGCGGCTTATAACTTAGCCAAATTAACAAATGGGTGACTGTCTCTGCTACATATGTGTAAATGTGTAAATCACTGAACTGCTGCTATATTGGCTTCAAAGTACTCAGAAGATCTGTGATTATTCAGGACTGTGAGCTGATTTAGCATTGCATACTCCCAACATTGCAGTTGTTAACAGATAACTTGCCTTTGAAGAGAAAACTAGACAATTTTAATGTTCAGTTTATTTCCAAGTGAATGAGGTTGTAAGGAGGAGAGATGAAGAGTGAAAAAAGGGAGATGCCCGAGATCACACAGTATGGCCACTGGAGAAGATGCCATTAGAAGACGTGTTGTAGTCTCAAAGCTGACAATTGAGTTAAAACCCATTTTCTCTCAATTGTGAAACCAAACTGTGAACATAAAGAAGAGAAGACGCAACCAACTAATACATACTTGCGACTGAGAACTGTACAGGGAATTCAAACATAGGAAACTCGAGCAAACCCATTAAAAAATGATAAAATGTAAATTAAGATGTGTTCTGTTTTCCAAAATGGTCTGCTTAATCACGGTTATATAGTTATTTTTTTCAAATATTCCTTCAGCGATGGCAGTCAGTATTACAAATCTGTGGACTCACAAATGACAGAAAACGAAAGTGAAAAGTAATAAGGATATCGCGTTGTTGAAAAGTGTATGCCCTTTGCGTGTGTGAAAAATACACAACCAAAGCAATTAAGCTACATGATAAAGTGGCAAATCTTTTTACAGGCAGATTAAAAATCAGCCATTGCAATGATGCAGAGTTAGAGGCCTTTCGGATTCCTTTTACCGAAGCGCGCTTTTTGTTTGGTTGGAGTTAATTTGCTTTTATTTGCATATAGATGGGCAGAGTAAAGGTATACAATGAGCATAATTCAGCGAAAGCAACTTCGCATATTTAGCTCTAAATGCCATTTTATCCCGAGGACAGAAGAATGCTGATGTGAAAGCATTCATTACTTACTATTTGCAACATCAAATATGGATTCATAACTGCTGGGAGAAAGGGACTCTGCAGCTCGAGCTCCAGGGGACATTAAAAATGATAATCTGATGATGTTTGTGCAATACACGCTGCTCTCAATTACAGCAAAAGAATTCAAGGATCCAGGCTCAATCAGGACTGACCGGGCTTTGTGAACTGGGGAGCTGCGAACAGGGAGGCCGGTGATCCAGAGGATGAGAAATGCACCCGGATTCTCGCCTGCATTGCTTACACTACACAGCTACAGTGTGAGGCAAAATCCAGAGTTTTGCTGTGTTAAATGTGGTGACCAGTTTTGAAGGGCCTTTCAAGTAAGGTATCTCCATGGTTAGGTTTTTATTTAGAAAGAAAAGTGGCATATATACGAGTGCGCATTCAAATCAGAGCACATATAAATGATACAACGTTATCTGCTGTTGTACACTCATTTTGAGGGTATAAATGGCTTGCACTCATGTTTTTTTAAATTTATTTATATACAGGAGGAACAATGCTCTTTTGATCACAAAAGAACATACAGTAGATAAGAAATCAGATTTGATAGAAAGCAATGAGCTTCTTACAATGGGGTGATTTTAAGAGACATTCTGGCCAGGTTGTGTAGGGGAGTAAATGGGACAGTCACCATGGACAATACATTCCTACCATCCAGGAATCTCCTTGGTTTCAACTGAATTTTATGAGGCCACCATCTAAGCAACCTGTAAACAATCCTCAATGAATCGGTTCATTGTGTTTTCTTTAATGGAATTACCCACCACAAGCCACAGACTTCACCCAACTCAGAAACTCATCAGGTTGATCAATATGGATATACTAGAAACCACAGCAGCTGGAAAACAGCTGTGCTGCACCCGGCTTTCTTAAGAGGATGGAAGAAAGGAGAGTATCACTGGAGTACTGAAGGGGCAGCACCAGCAGTGATTCGAACTCACTGGTGTATCATTGTTTGTTCTTTTCTTGCTATCAACTGCGCATGTGTGAGGCATTTCCTCTGATCCCCAATTACAAGTGGCTTTTCTGGAGGCAAGGATCCGGGGCCAATTGTGCCTAAAATAAACTACTTCCTGTGCTGCATTCCGGTGCCAAGATAAATGATGGGTGTACCCATCCAAAACATGTGCTGACTTCTCAATCATAGTCTCATTGCTTAATCATGAATTACTAACACAGATACTTTGGAAGATAAATTGGATAAAACAGAAGTACAATATTTCATACTTTATTGAGATTGAATAAAATGTTAATGATATGACCTATCTATTTTTTAAGCCAAATTGAGCAGGCATGTCCCAAGTGGGCCCACTGCACTTCTTGAGCATAGTCTTTAGTGGTGTCAGTGAGCCTACCAACTGTGAGAGTCAAGCAGGTGGGTTCAAGGAGAAGGGAACGTGAGTGACACTAGCATCTGCGCTTGACCTACAAAGGGAGTGTGATACTCCTCAAATATTTTAGACTGAACATAGAGTAGGATGTGGGAGCCCAGGGGTGCAGTGTCCACTTGGCTGAGAGAGCCCCATTACGCACGGTTATGGTGCCAAGAGGCAGATCAGGCACTCATTAGGCACTCAATTTTGTGTCACAATTGTGCAGATGGTGTTTATTTCTCTTCCTATTCGGGCCTGCACTGCTTGATTTGCTTCATTTTTCAAATGGAAGAGCCCCAAGACTAAGTAACAGTCTGGGCAGTATGAGACTGTAGCCCAATTTTGAAACTTAAAATATTCCCCTGCACACACACCACTGAGTAAGGCACTGTGCTCAGAAGAACTGCCATCAGAAAAAAACACTGCCGTGGAGAAACTTGCTATTTCACAGATTTTTACAAGCACTGTCATAACACTATATTGGGTGGGATGAAAAAGGCCCCTATCTCTTGGGAGAACACAAAACGGATTCCTCAGGTAATGAATATGTGCTTACAAGTCAAGCACATTCACGCTGATGAAACAGCAAAGTTAAATGTGTTAAAAGCTGGAGACTCTGCAAAAACAGAAAGGTGATGGCCGGAAGGTTTTAGAATAAATCCTAACCTCTCGCATTGCTCTGGGAAACCCTCCAGACCATCGTTCTTTGGCTGCCAAGCCATTGCAGAAGGGGAAATACCATATGCAAACTAGGCTTGGATGCACCCCAAAAGGGGGAGTCCAGCCCAATCTGCTAGATCACATTCCTTCTACATGAGACCATAAGAATCACCAAACATGTTTCAGCCTTATTGGGCCTAAGCAGGCACAGGACCCATGCCTGGGCATACCCGTCCCACTCGGGGTGACAAAGTAAAAACAAGAAGGTGTTGGATGGAAGGTTTAGAATTAATCCTAACCTCTGCCATTGCTCTGGGCAACCCTCCAGACCATTGGTCTTCACCTGCCAAGCCATTACAGAAGGGGGGTGGCCATATGCAAATCAGGCTTGGTCCCACCCCAAAACGATGGTCTGGAGGGTTGCCTGGAGCAATGCCATAGGTTAAGATTGATTCTAAACCTTCCAGCCATCACCTATTTTTTTTTTGCAAAGGCTGTAGCTCTGGCAGTAGTAGTTGAGTACATTGCAATCCAGATTCTTAAATTCTTCCCTCATCAATTGATTTGGCTCTATCAACCTGTGGAGCCACTCTTTGAGCCCTTATTGGACTCTCAAAGGGATGATCTACCTAAATGTATGTAGCTCTACCAACAAGCATAGCCATTATCTGAATCCAATTACTGGGCTCACAAATTGGAGGCCTGCCTCAATTTATTTGGCTCTACTAACCAACAGAGCCACTCTGTAAATTCGAATTCGACACTCACAAACTGGATAATGTATTTGGCTCTACCAACTAGTGGTGCAAATAATGCCCTTTTTGTGAACTCTACCAGTGTACCATGACTTTAATTTCATACTCTCTTGCCCAAGTCATTTAGAAGAGCACACGTGTTTTGCGCTTTCTCTTCATTCAGATGAAAGCCCACATCCAGTTCAAAATACAATCTAAAATGCCCCTCAAAATAGCAAAAAACCTTCTCCCTTCCTTTTATTTTTCCTCTTCCTTCCTCTTTTTTTAGAAAAATATGCACTAACTTGTTAAATACCTTTGCCTTCTGTGTACACTTTCCATAAGGATCTATACGTTCATCCAATCAGAATTTCGTTATTTACCCAACACCAAAGTCACAAACACAAATTGTCATGTGATAGATTCTTCCTTCTGAGTAAAATAGCCCATGGACCACAAACATATTTTTTTTATCTGAATGTATATCTACTTTCTGTGCCTTGGCCTGTTCTTTCAACAGCAATCCGTGTTGTAACAATGTCGCCCTCATCATCTTCACTGTTCCGCATGTAACAATGCAACAGTTCACATGTTGCAAAACAGACTTTTTCTCACTTCACATTTAAGTTTACATTTCTCATTTTAATGTAGATCAACCATGTGTGGCCAAGCCATTCTCTAGGTTCTAGGTTTTAGTAATATGACACACTGATTGTTACAGTATTTGAAATCATGTTTTAAGCAACTTGCCTTCCAAGCATAGCAAAGCAATTATTTATGTGTTAATGTAGGTTAGTAGTATTAATGCATTTCCCATTATTATTTATTTGTATTTACATATCAGTGTACATATTTTACGATGCTACATGTTCATGTAATGCAGTTCCCCTAAATGACTCACCCATTCCATGTTAACCCTTTAATGTTTAGCCTTTTGTCCTGACATGTTTCTCCTTATTTAAAAAAATCATAACCTTTAAGATATTTGAAAAGTAGAAGAATTTCAGGCAAAATATAAAATAAATCATACAAGTCTTAATTCTGAACTTTTTCTGCAAAATATTATATATATATATATATATATATATATATATATATATATATATATATATATATATATATATATAAATATATTGAAAGAAAGGGAGGAAAAAGGAGAGACCGCACTCTCCGCGGACCCAATAAAATCCATAAATCCATCAATCCAGAAGGAAAAAATGCGCAGCTCACAGGAGGTTATTGGAACACCCATTTTAATGAAAAACAGCACAGAATGTGCAAAACAAACGGCTGGGCAGACAGCAAACAAACAGAGGCAGGACGCCTATAGGCACGACCTGCTTACAACGCGTTTCACGCTCAACTGAGCGCTTGGTCACGTAAAGAAACGAAGGACAAAAGCACAGTTAAAAAAGAATGTAGTCCTTTCACTATGTCAGTGGGAGCAGGGGTGCATGAGGGGACTGATTCAATGGCGGCCATATTGGAAGGGAAAATCAAGTCATGGCCAGCAATAGAACCAAAAGGGACCGATAAAGTATGCCAGTGGAATGGTAACAGCAAACCAATGTTTGGATAAAAAATTACATAAAAACCAAAGGCATCAAAGACAGACAGACGGTCAAATACAAGAGCAAGGCCATATGGGCCAATTCCCATACACCCCAATTTCCACTGTTACTGGTCAACAAAGGAAAATACAACACACGTTTAGCAATTAGGTGAGTGCATAGTGCACTCCTAAAATAAAGTCACAATACCCCATAGCATCAGAATACATACGTATAAATCAGTAAGTCAAATATAAGTCAGGCTAAAAGCAACATAGTACCATCATATGCACAAAGATTAAAAGGCCAAACAGTATGTCATATCAAGATGAAATGTATGGGAAGGTCAAAACAGACTGTACAGAATAAAAGGACTGAAACGTCATGGCGTCCTATAATGACAGTAAGGCCTTGTGCAAATCAGCAAGATAGCAGCATAAATATGTACAGGATGGCAAAAAATGCATCACATTCGTAACAACAATATGTGAAAAAGAGCAAAATTGCAGTCCTAATAACAAGGTGCATAACAATAGTGGCTTCTATAAATCAACTGAGCAATAGACCTTGTATAAGTAATAGCAGCATAAATATGTGTAAGACGACAGAAAATGCATTATAATCGCAACATGAATATGTGCAAAAGAGCAAAGATTCAGTCCTGGTAGTAAAGTGCAAGGCAACAATAACTTACGCACGTCAACCAAATGACATTTCAAACTGGAACCAAAGTTGCAAGAAATAAAGTGCAAGTGCAGGCCAATTGAAAGCAATACAAATATGTTCCAAATAAGCAAAAATCACGTTGGCAGTCTAAAATAGCAGCACTATGGCTGTAGGTACAGACAAGAAGTCAACATAGCGGCATGGACATATGAGCGAATGCAGGTTATATCGTCTACACATAGCAACTGTAAACATATGCGGACCAATCAAAGATGACTGTGGCTGAATAATGTAAGCATGAGACCCATAGATGGAAACATTCGGCCTGACAAAATTCCTAAACCAAAAAGGAAATAATAATCTACGGGGTACAAAGGCAAATTTGTGTTGTAATAAAAGAGTGAGAGAAAGAAAGACCAAGTAACCAGAATGAAAACAAATTTAAAAGACATAGTGTAACAGAGAGTAAACAATACGGATTATATAAAGAAAATAAAATGTACCAAGAGTCCTACTAGGTCGTGACTGCAGCAGCTAAAGAATGAAGAAAAAATAGAACTAGTGCATAGACCAGGGACAGATCAGTGAAATGAACAATAAGAGAATACAAACTGGAAAAACTACTCATATCGACTAAGTATAATCAAAGAATTGGCAGGGGAAGGCAAAACAATCCAGAAGGCAGCAGGGGGTATACTCTCATGTACCCAAAAACGTATAAAGCTCCTCATCGAGGTTGTGACCATTTTTGAACTTGGTGTCAAAATCCAAAATGAATCTGGTCTCCAACTGTCTGAGCTTTAACACGCGGTCACCACCCCTAGGATGTATCGGAATATGTGGCACTGCGAAAAATTTGAGCAAGGTGAGGTCATTGTTATGTTCTTGCTTAAAATGCTTGGCCACAGGGTATGCGGGATCCGAGTTTTTGATTGCCCTAAGGTGCTGCAATATTCTAAGCTTAAGCTTGCATGTGGTACTCCCGACATACCATTTCATGCAGGGACATGAAAGAACATAAACCACAAAGGCAGTATCACAGTTCATTGAGTACTTGATGAGCTGGTTGCATTGGGTGACCGGATGTAAAAAATATTTACATGCAGTGGCATGAGCACAGGCCTTACATTTAAAACATTTGGTAAAGACTATGGGGGAGGCCATCAGTGATCTGGTGAGAGAAGAATTAGTGTTGATGGGTGACAGGAAACTAGAAACTAGTTTATCCCTGAGTGAGGGTACTCATTTGTATGTGATGGTTGGACGTTTGGAAAGCAGAGGGCACAAATCTTTGTTAACGATGAGAACATGCCAGTGTCGCTCTATGATTTTGCAGACATAATTAGAGGCATTATCGAATGTGACAATAAGTTGGGGTTCATCATCGATGGCAATCCTATCCGGCTTAATGCCGTACAGTAAGTGATCCCTGCAGAATCTGCGTGCCTCTGAATAAGCCATTTCTATGATTCTGCGCTGATAGCCTTGTTTAACAAAATCTAGAGCCGCCAGGGCACAATGATGTTCAAAGGATGCTAGATCTGTACAATTCCTGCGATATCTGATGAATTCACCATATGGAATACTACGTTTGCATGACGTAGGATGGCAACTAGTTGCTTGCAAGGGTAGGCCGGTGTTTGAAGGTTTTTTGTGTAGTGCTGTGTGAAAGCCAGATCTTTCAAGGGTCACAACTACATCAAGGTAAACAATTTCAGTTATGCTGTGGCATTCTGTGAAACGCAGATTGGACATGTTGGTATTAATATGTTTCACAAAAGATTGCCACTCGGCTACAGTACCCTTCCATATGACAAAGACATTGTCGATATATCGCCACCAGGCGACAATTTGTGTGGCAAAGCTGGATGCGAGAAGATCACTGAGAATGGTGGCCTCCCACCACCCCATAGTCAGGTTTGCGTAAAATGGAGCAAAGGTTCTGCCCATGGCAGTACCCCTTACCTGATGGAAAAATGAACCCTCGAACAGAAAGACATTGTTAGTCAGACAGAAGGACAGCATTTCAAGGATCATGGAACTGTGACTATGGAAATTCAATGAGCGGGTATCAAGGAAGTGTCTGCAAGCTCCCATACCAACCTGATGGTCAATGGAGGTATAGAGGGAGACAACCTCAATGGTTGCTAAAAGGAGACCATCCTCCCAAGGTGTGTTAGAGATATGTTGCAAAAAGTCCTTGGTGTCCCACAAATAAGAGGGTAAAACTGACACAAGAGGAAATAAAGTTTCATCAATGAACTGGGCCAAATGCTCAAGGAGGGAACCACATAAAGTAACAATTGGTCTCCCTGGTGGATGAATAAGAGACTTCTGAGTTTTGGGCAAGAAATAAATAGTTGGTATAGTGTAACAGGAGGGAACAAGAAATGTTACAATATCATCATCAATAAGGCCAATCTCAGCCCATTTAATACAAAGATTTGTAAGTTCAGACTGCATGTCACCAAAAGGATTTTTGGATAGTTGGGCATAACACAGTCGATCCTTGAGTTGACGATTGGCCTCCGCAACATAGTGTACTCGGTCTTGGATTACAATGTTTGACCCCTTGTCGGCCAGTTTGATGACAATATTCGACAAACTCTGCAGTTCGCAGATGGCCATAAATTGGGCAGAGGTGAGATTGTGTTTATTCATGATGTTACTCCTCCGTAATTTTCTAAAGTCACTGATACACAAATCATAAAATGCTTCGATACATCCACCAACAGGGAACTGGGGATTAAATTTAGATTTCACCTTGAGTTTGGTATGTACATCCCAGTCAGGGTTGATGTCAAAGTCAGCAAGATAGGCATTGGAGGGATCAAAATCAGAATCTTCAAGACAGGCCATATCCATTAGAGATGGAATGTCAGAGATCAAAAGGTTAGTACGGCCCGTATGGGGTGTCGAGGGTTTCGTCACAGTAGGATTCAAAGAGAAAAACTTCTTAAGTCTAATTTTGCTGACAAATTTGTCTAAATCAAGACGTGCCTGTACGTAATCAAAGGCTTTAGTCGGGCAAAAGTTGAGGCCCAATGAAAGGACTGAAGTTTGGGCTTTAGTGAGGACATGGGAGGACAAATTAATGATTTGACACAGCTTCATGTTGTCAATGGTTATTTTTTGGCCCCCGAGCGCGTTGATCTGCTCTCTTGGCATGCTACTGAGACGTTTTCCACGCTGGACTCGCCGAGTTGTTTTCCTCCTTGCGATTTCTGTCCTTTTCCTCTTCCTTTGCCCCTGCCTCGGCCCTTGCCGCATTGTTTTTGATTTTTCCCGTCCTGGCATAACAGCCACATCTCGTCTAAAAAATGTAATCTAACAGAAGGCTCCTCATTCTCAGAAACTGAAACATCTGATTCAGACGAGACAGAACCAAAACCAGCCTCACCCCCGACAGTAGGCTGAGTGGCAGGATTTTTACGTAATGAATCAAATCTTCTGGCAAAAGTAAAGATCCTGCCTGTTTCAATATCAATTTTGTCCCTAATAAACTCGCGATGTTTTCGTTGCTTAATGTCATCTTCATATACAAGCAAAGCTTCATTAATTTTAATACGAAGTTGTTTCCCCTCTTCAGAAGAGGGCATTTTATTGAGTTCCGTTTCCTTTTTTGCAAGTTCTTCCAGAGCCTTTGCTTGGTCTGATTTGGCATATTTAACCAAGATAGTGAGGAAATGTGCCAAGCAGCCTTTGCTGGCTTCTCCCCACTCCTGGAGTATGCCAGGATCTTGGTCCTCAAATGAAGGCATTGTCAGAATTCGTAGTCCTCGTGGTATACGTCCAATGTCCAAATAGTTTTGTAGAGAGTGTTCCTCCCACCATTTGGAAATTTCCTTCCTGTGTAGTTTTTCAATATCTTTGAGCAGAGTTATTTTGGGATTAAGGCTTGTATTATTCTTTTTAGCCCCAATACTAGGTAGAGCAGTGGGCATCACTTGGGATTACTGAAAAGGTCCCTGACCTGCATAAATCGAGCTGCTGCCCAGGCGTCCTGCATGTTTGAAATGCTGTGAACCCCACCGTTTGAAATGTCCGAAAGAAAAAATGTTTCAGTGGACAGAATTACAAAAAATGAATGTTAACCAAAAGCCTCAAAACACATGTGAGCAGAAACGTGCGCTGTTAGAAAAAGGATAGCCGCGGCATGCCCAAACTATTGCAACCAGCAATAAAGAGCGGCAACAAGAAAAACTGGGGTGGAGTACCTGAGAAGTACGATAGCATCAAAATGACAAATGAGGAAATATGCAGAGCACAGAAGACAAACCTCCCTTACGCCCACGATCTGCCTGTCCCCAGTACGCTTCTCGCACTCGTGCAGGCAGGGGACCTCAGGCTACGTTTCCTCACGGGTACAAGCCGGCTCCAATATGCAGTCAAATCTGCCCCCGGCGGCAGCGTTTCTGCTTGAAAAAAGCGACTCTAAGCAGGGGCGCGCCAGACGACGAAAGTCTCGGTGCAGGTCCAACACGGTACGCTCCGTGTAAAAGTATTGAAAGAAAGGGAGGAAAAAGGAGAGACCGCACTCTCCGCGGACCCAATCAAATCCATAAATCCATCAATCCAGAAGGAAAAAAAAGCGCAGCTCACAGGAGGTTATTGGAACACCCATTTTAATGAAAAACAGCACAGAATGTGCAAAACAAACGGCTGGGGAGACAGCAAACTAACAGAGGCAGGACGCCTATAGGCACGACCTGCTTACAATGCGTTTCACGCTCAACTGAGCACTTGGTCACGTAAAGAAACGAAGGACAAAAGCACAGTAAAAAAAGAATGTAGTCCTTTCACTATGTCAGTGGGAGCAGGGGTGCATATATATATATATGAATTAAAGGGAAGCAATTGCCACCCTATAGTTAAGGTGAGTCGGACTCCCATAGGAACCTTAAAATATTCTATTGTTAGTAACCTTTGATTTTTAGAAATTAAATGGCCATCATCTTCTTTGTTTCTCAATGCGAAAGATAGCCACGGCAATAGCCGATGATATCTGAAAATGAAAAGCAGTGGAAAAGCCATTTGTGGGTCAGCATAATTGCAAATATCATTAGTCTAGAGGTTTGGGGGGATGGATACAGTTCACCAAGTGAAATTTGGTAGTTGGAGGAGGTCTAAGGACTGAATTTGCAACACAAAGTTTTTCTGTAACCTTGGCTATAACCTTAAAAGCAAGCAACTCAAAGCAAACTGCGTCACAGAAACAGTGTGTGTTGTTGGGGGAAGGGAGAGGGCAGGGGAGGTGAGGGGGGCCTTTTGGGAGAGGGGGAAGATGACACAGATGGAAGCACTTGGCAAGGGCCTGGAGGGGCAAGACATCTTTTTTTTGGCAGTTTTTTCCAATATTTGTGGTTATAATAAAGTACGGATAACCGCAGCTATCTGTAGTTCATATATAAAATGAATACAGATAGCCAAGGTAATTTGCAGTTTGTACCCACGGCTATAGAAAAAAAAGTATAAAACAAATAAAAATATATATTTTGACAGGTACAGTGATGTTGTGGGTGAAAAAACACTCATAATGGTCTCCCATCCAGACAGTACCTGGGACTGACCCTACTTAGCTTCAAAGCGAGGAAAAGGCAAGCCACCTCTGACCACTGTAGAGAAGGAGCCACGTGCCCAAAGCTCTGTCCCCATGCTGCCTATATGCTGAGAGCCACAGTGTGAGACACATGCAGTACCAGTGAGAATGCTTGTACCGCAAAGACTCATGGAAGTTAGGTACTGATTGTGGAAACCATATATGCACACATGAAAATATGATGGCCATTTGAATGAAATCCTGGAGGAAGTGTGAAAATGAGAGAGAAAGGAGACTGGTGACATCATGCAAAGAAGAGCTGACGCACCCAGAAAAGAGGCAAGAGGCCGAAGAACATAGATTTTCTATAGGATCAAGGAGAAGGTGTTAAAGATGAGCAACATTTTAGGCTCGAGATGAAGATGCTCATGCTACAGAAACGATGAAGAAAATGCAAAATAATTTTACAATTGTATAGATGCAGTAACACAAGCAGACAAAGTGTTCTTAGGGCTGGCTTTTTAGTGACTAGATTGCGGCAATGTGCCAATGTATACTCATAGGAATGTATGGAATATGGATGTTCCACAATACACTTTAGCAGAGCTTGGACCCCGCGAAAGGAAAGTCTTTTTCAATGTGGCACAGTCAGAAAACACAGCTAAATGGCGGAGGTGAATTCAAGAAAGGCTTGGCTGGCCCAGCACCAAGAAGTCAAGGCCGCCGTGAGCCTGAATGTTCATTCAGTAGCTACAGAACATGTGAAAAGAACAAACCCCTGTCTGAGGTGGGGTGGAAGAATATTGAAGAAGTCAGAGGTTCACCATTTAATAGTATTTAATACAGCAAAAAGCTCTGAAACATCGAAACCAAGAGACAAACTATGCCTACACTCCCTTTTATTCTCAGGCACAAAGAACATTTACAAGGCCATGATCAAAGGCCAAATGACTGGCAGACTGTAGGAGGGATGATAGATCTTAGGCTAATTAGGTGGGAAGCTATGGTCAAGACCAGCCACGAGCACCTGGGTTGAAAGACCAAAGAAATATCGAGGCTTAGAACCACAAAATGAAATATGCCAATCACGGGTCAAAAGATACAAGTATCTTTATTCCTGTACAGATTACAAAGCAAAACAGATAGCTATCTGGCTCCCAAAACCTTGCAGTGTCTACCAGCAGACACAGTGAGGGGTGAGAGTGCTAGACATCTCAATGCAGGTTATTTTATACATTATTCCAATCATTGTCCAGCCCCTCTCCAAACTAATAATTTACATGCTAAGGTTTGTGCCCAGTTCACATGACAAATATGGCAATATTGCTTAACATATTTAACAAGTTTGCGTTTCCGTGAAAAATCAATGGTAACGTTGAATCTCCAATCCACAGTAAATCTTGTTTCAATGATGATCACAATGCAGTTCAGCAAAAACACATTGTCTCGTTGTTTATATGAGGATGAGGCTTGTGAGCGCAGACAACACTTAGATTGCAGTTCATAGGAGTCACAAGGCTTCTTTGCACAGAACAAACATTCTGCTCTCAGCAGCCTAAATGTTGATGTAACTCAAAGGTCATTCGGGTCAGCTGTAGTTGAAAACACAATCCACCATTTTAGGACACGAAGCAAGAGTTGAAATCACAATGGCGGATGGTTCTTAAAATGCCATCGAAGTTAATTCGAATCGGAGGATTTCAAATGCGGTTTTCTGTACAACGCAAATGGCTTAGGCTAATATTCATAACAAGACGGTATTATATGAATATGGTAGAACAAACCCTCCTTTTGGCCTAAGCCAAGAGTATCACTCAAACATTCGCTTCATTCAATAGCGCACGCCTCAATTTCCGTGTATCCTGAATGACATTCTTCAGAAATATCAATCACCATGAGTTCCTTGATGGCATCATGGAAATATCCTCCATTACAAAAGCATTAGTAGTTTTCTTGGGTGTATGTACCTTAGGTCTTGGTGTACGTATCGTTTGTGCACAACATCCTCCTAACATCGAACATATGATAGGGAGACATTGTACACAGCAACAACAAAACAGTAGAATACCAAGAACTATCATTAGGACTTCAAAGATTTTCCAATCCCATGTTCATAACAAGTCCCAGAACCAAGCCCTAAGATCCCAGTTTCCCTCTGGGACATGTACTTCAGTACACAAGGTATGTATATTTTGTATTGCCTTGAATATGGTAGGAGAGGAGTCAGACACAAAAACACAACACACCAATCCCACCAATTTGCATACTCCACCACGCTCAGCTAGGATAATGTCTAACACCATCCTATTTTGGAGGGCCACTAATCTAATTGCCGTTTGCTCCTGCATCATGTTGTACAGAATATCGGTGGTCCTATTGATGATCTTTTCCAGTACCCTTGCTAGTCTTCTAATATCCTCAGAGTTTATTATCTGTCCCCAAAATGGCACAAAGGATTTTGTTACAACACCCATGACTTGTGAAGGTGTATCACCATTCTCATCCCACCTTGGACGAGCTCTAGAAACTTCAAGGGTGGTAGCCACGTATTCCCCTGATAACAAGATACTCAAGTGACAAGTACCCTGCCAATCTCTGGGTAACCAAGCATAGGCCAAAAACAAGTAAACAGGGTCTCCTACATACAAAGGTCTGTCCTCACTGGTTAGATTTGCAATGTTAGTACAAACCTCGAATGTACCCATTGGCTGAGAACCTTTCTTTTGTATAGAGAAAGAAACAAAATTGGGGCTATGATTAATAGTATAGGAAGGAGGCATGGCATCCCGGTTGCCTACGGGAGCCATTTTGAAAGAAATCAGTGATTGAAAAGGTCTAGAGAGTCTATCAGAAGGCCTAATAGAAGCAACATTGAGTTTGCTTCTATTCGCAAAGAGAGAACATCCCAGAGGTGTTAAGACTCGTTTTTCAAATTCATTCAGACTAGTCCCATCGAAGTTCCCAGAAATACTATCATTCCAACGACCAAAGAATAGTGCCCTGAGTGAGGCATAGCATGCAGTAGTTAAAGGAAGAGGATGAATATACCAGCCCAGCCTCTTTTTCCCATGTTGTGGTAAATGTGAACACACCCAGAAATGTGTTCTGTTCAGAATCGCATGGGTCGCATTCATGATCATTAAGAGAGTGTTATTATGGTAACCCTTTCTATATTGGGAGTCTCGAGGAGGAAGAGTGTGCAGATGCAGGAAAGGTGGAGACAGAGTGGCAATTATTTCAGTGGGTAACAAAGTATCAAGTGGAAGCACCCGTTCTATGTACCAGAACCCAAGCGTAAATATAACTATAAAACAGAGCAGTACTATGACTAGAAAACAGTGGTTCCTCAAGGACCATGATCTTCGATGTACATATTCTTTATCAGCCAAGAGACCAATAGCTTGTTCCGCACAAGTGGATTTAGGAAAGGGCATTGTTTCTCAGAGTCTATTTAGAAGCCTCTCCATTAGGCTCTTTTAGTTCATCCATCGGTGGCTCCTGACCACGTGGCCTATCTTGCTTGAGGGTAACTTTGCTGGTCCCCGCCTCTTATTTATTTTTCATTGGAAGAGTGAAGAGGGACTGGATCAACGATGATTCCTTGTAGGTACAGCCGATGCTGCGCTGTAAGTCTGATGTCTTGGACGCAGATCGTACCTCAAGACTCCAGGTAAGTTATGATCTGCGAACAGCGTGTCATCGCTTCCTGAAGGAAGTGATGAAGCAGAAGCAAGGTTTCTCAACGGTGAAGAGAGATTTGAAGAAGAACTTGAGGATAAAGCAGCAGTCTCCCCAGGCCCCATGGCCTCAGGAAGGATTTCCGCAGACACAACAGGCTCGTGGTGAGCATCAAAGTGAACAATCTCCTTCTCTTCCCCTTTGTTGTGGGGCGGAGGAAAAGGAATCTTCTTGATATGTGTTGCGCATATCCAGTGTCGTTTCCCTTCCACTCATACGGTGGTCTTTGTGGCCAGGAGGACTTGGTGCGGTCCTCTCCAGCGAGGTGCAAGACAGGATGCTCTTTCAAATGAGTTAATGAGCCGCCAGTCACCAGGTCGTAGTCGATGACCTGGACCCTCATATTTTACTGGGAGGACTTCTTGCACCTGTTGATAAATCAAATACAAGTTTTGAGTCAACGGGTCACAGTACTCGGAAAGGAGCAAATGCTCTACATCTATTAGCAGCATGGGTTTAGGTACATTCCAAATATTGGCTGGTCTCCTCGTGATTATTTCATAAGGAGAGAGCCCTGTCTTTGATTGTGCAGTTGTCCGCATTGACAATAAAGCTATCGGTAAGGCATCTGCCCATTTCAAATTCCTGTTTGCACAAATCTTGGCGATCTTATGTTTCAGTATGCCGTTATGGCGTTCTACAAGTCCGGCACTCTGAGCATGCCTGGTCGAATGGAACGGTTTATCGATCTGTAATCCCGCGCATACTTCCAGGATAACAGCAGCGATAAAATGTGGACCATTGTCCGACCAAATGACTCTCGGAAAACCAAACCTAGGAAAATATTCCTTCAGCATGGTTTTCACTGTCGTCATTGCTGTGGCATCTTTTAGAGGAAAAGCTTCAACCCATTTACTGAAAGCGCAAATAACTACTAGAACATACTTATAATTCTCACAATGCACCATTTCAATAAAGTCAAAGTGATTAACCTCAAAAGGAATAGAGGGGGGTCCAAAACTACCCTTTGTTGTCGGTGTACCTTTCCCAACATTATGCTGTAAGCATATCATGCAATTTGGAACAAAACGCTCAGCAGTTTTTTTAAATATTTACATTAACCCAGACAGGTTCTAACAATTTACAAATCTTTTTGGCACCTATATGAGTTGGCCCATGAGCCATCGTAACCATAGCGGTGACATAAGTAACGGGCAGCATCCATTTTTGTTTTCCATTATCTACCCAAAAACCTTCATTGTCTAAACTTGCTGAACCCTCAGCCCACTGTTTAAGTTCGTCTGGAGTGGCATCAGCCAGAATTTCTTTTATGCAACCAATTCCTACATCTATCACACAAGTGTTGGTGACCTTTGATCATTATATACATATTGGAATGCAAATTGTTAGCAGTCTGTTTGGCTATTCTGTCAGCAAAAGCGTTTCCTTTCCCCACATCATCTGTTACTTTCTGGTGTGCTGCCAGCCATATTGGTACCTTTGAACAGAACTTAAATCCATAGAAAATATTACTTATTCAATTGTAGGGTTCTCACAGTACTGTGCCTGGCTGCCTCCCAGTCTCCTAGGACTGCCATCTGAAGACTGGGTGAGTGCAGTGGTGCTGCTTTAATTACACTTCTTCTGCACTAAGGTTAAATCTGACTCTTCTTAAGTTACTAACCTTGGCTCCCTATTTTTGATTGTTTTCTTGATAGGTCAAATTCTGGATCTCTCCAGCCCTTGATGATAGGTCAGTAACATTCCTTTATCTCACGTTTAGCCTCACTTTGGGCCTCATTACGACCCAGGCGGTAAGTTACCGTCTGGGTCGTACCTTTACCACCATGTTTACGTTTACGCCATGGTGGTTGGCGGACTTACCGCCCCATTCCGAGGTTGGCGGGGCAGTAAGTCCCCATTAACCCAGTTACCCTTCCCCATTCCCATTTTTGCCCCATAGGGCATAATGGGAGTGGGGAAGGCGTTAATTACGCCACCATAAATTACGGTGGCGTAATTAACAACAAGGTCCCTTAGCGCCATGGATTTTAACACCTGCTAAAAGCAGGTGTTAAATCCTCCATGGCGCTAAGGGACCTCGGAATCAGGCGGTAAGGGTTGGCGCTCTTTACGCCGCCGTAAACCCCTTACCGCCTGGGTCCTAATTGTCTTTATTCTTGTTAGTTAACTAAATGAATGTCCTTTTGAATTGTCCACAGGACAATTACGTCTAACACACTTTTCACTAACAATCAAAACATTATTTTTGTATTGCTATGCTCACCATTTGTTTGAAGTATCAACCTTTTGTTTGAAGTGTCAATGTTTCTTGATATGTCATGAAAGACAATAATGTTGACATTTATCACTTGTATTTGTGTAAAACTAGAGAATTAAAAGATTCTCTGGGAATTAAGTTTGAGACTGGGTCTATTGAATGAAAAATATCATTTATTTATTGAATTAAAGGTATGCGACAAAGCATGAATGCTAACTATTTGTATCTAATCAGATTATCTATGAATGCACACATATATATCTAAGCCTCCGCAGGCTAAAGTTTACCAAAGTATTAATGAATGTTGATTGGGACTTTCTGTTCCATTAGGAGTGCATTTGGGCCTACTGGGGAGAAATACACAGTGCTGTTTTTTTGACAATTTCCATGTCCCAAGTGGCCTTGTGATGTTTGCCCGTTTGCAGCTGAAATAGCAATTAGAATCTCATTACACTTAAGTAGAGAGATATATCTGAAAGTTCAACACGCGTTGTTTTATAAATTGGAAGTAGCTGTGCACCCCTGCACCCCAAATCCTAAGCAACAAAACAGCTCCCCCCCACAGATTCATGCCCCCCAGACATACACAAGTCAATCCTCACACAGGGAACACTCATCGAATACTACAGAAACTTTTCCAACCAATCACTTTCAACAGGGAAATTGCTGTGATCATTCAAATCGGCATACATCAAACCGCTCCTCTAGGACAGAGCAGGAAACGTGGAAGACCTCACCAACTACAGACATATCTCCAACATCCCCTACCCAGCGAAAGTACTCGAAACATACGTCTATTGAATGAATAAGAATTCATAGAAGAACACCAACTGCTGGACCAAGCACAAGTTGCCTTCAGACCGATGAGAGGAACGGTAACAGCACTGCTTTCAATCTGGGATGATCTAAAGGCTAATGCAGATGCAGACAAAAGCACAGCTCTAATGCTTCTGGATCTCTCCTCAGCATTTGACACAGTCAACCATGAAATCCTCATCGGGAGATTGGAAGAAATAGGAATCACCAACTTAGCCCTACTATGGATTATATCCTTCTTAACAAACAGAAAAGAAACCATATGGATCAAACCTTTCAAATCCACTACCTGGGAATCCACCTGTGGAATACTACAAGGATCTGACTTCTCCACACTGCACTTCAACATATACCTGATGCCACTAATCAAGCTCATTAAAAAACACAGCCTCACTTCGTACAACTACGATGATGAGATCCTCTCCAAAATACAAGATACACAGGAAGGAAACACAACACTGGAAGACTGCCTACAACAACTCTACAGATGGATAAACACTAAAAGCCTCAAACTCAACCCGGACAAAACAGAAAAAATTATCATATCAAAAAGCGGGGAAAACAATCACTACATCCCATGGCCAACTGAACTGGGAACCACACCAACTCCTTCAATGATATTAAAGAACCTGGGAGTCCTAATAGACAACAAATTAACACATGAGCCACAAATCACCACTATAATCAAGAAATGTGTCTTCCTCCTACACTCAGTAAAAAGGATCCTACAATTCCTCTCGTTCACACACAAAACATTCACCATCATTGCACACCTCATATCTAGAGTAGATTACTCCAACAGCCTATACCTAGAAATGCCACAATGACTACAAAATATGTCAGAGCATCCACACACTGCGGCCAGGCTCCTCCTCAAAATACTGTGAAGACAACACATTATGCCGGCACTAAAACTGCTACATTGGCTACAAATAAAACAGCGAATAACGTTAAAAATGATGTGCATAACACACAGATCAATCCACGGCCAAGGCGCAGAGTTCCGAAAGGGGAAAAAAACGTACACCATTCAAGACCTCTCAGATCAAGCAACGACATTCGCTTAGAACCAAAACCATACAATAAAAGAAAGTTCAGAGGATCATCCTTCCCTCACCTAGCAGCAATAACCTTGAATCACCTACCAAAAAACATCTGCAACACAAAGGATCATCTGGAATTCAGAAAACTACTCAAAACTTGGCTCTTTGCCCCAAAAACAGTACGAAACGACTAGGAAGCATAGACCCAAAGGGAAACAAAAATCCCAGGGAGGAAATCATAACCTCTAAGTTAATCAACCCTAACCAGATGGCTGGGGGGATGCCCTGACCACCCATGTCCACATGCCACTAATCCACAGAGGCAACCTAGGTAGGTAGGATCCCCACACGGGATGGGCAGGAAGGGACCATAATCCTCTTACCTAAACATAGGTAGGGGAATACACCGGCATTTGCCAGGTACACATACCACTAGAGGAACACAGAGAAAATCTGCCACTCCTCAACAGGCCTGCCAACTAGGCAGACAAGCTATAACTCCGGACACACAGGATAATCATAGATGTTGAGCACAGAAACACAAAGACAAAGAGCTAAGGAAAACCTGCTAACCCAATTCTCAACTTTCTGCAAACACTTCTCACACAGACACTCACACAACCTCATCTTGGCACAGCAATCTACATTTAAACACATTGCTACAACAGATTAACAACACATAACCTGGGACAACAGCACATGGGAATTCACACTGACCCAAAAAGTGCACTTAAGCTCAGCAAACGCTGCAAACCAAACTGAAGCTGCCAACAGGCCATCACAACTCTCACGTTCCTATTCCCACTACAGCCTACTACCCTCCACTCCCCCTTTTCTTCACACTCCCCTTTTCAGTTCCACCAGAGTGCCTTGGGATCACTCCAGTGGTGATGGTGTGCGGTATAAATACCTTTAACATTAACATTATCATTAACAACCACCGCTCACAGCTCCAGTGAAGAGATAAAGAACACATATAAGCCAAAAAAGGCTGCAGCCCAGTATGGGGCAAACCCTTCAGAAGGCGTTAGGTGCTAGTTTGAGACATAGTTCACAGCACCTATCCCTCATTTAGAATTCATTAAAGTTCTCCCAAGGCATGGACAAGATCAGAAGTACTGGCAAGCATGGAAGAGAAAAAGGGGGACGAAAGAAAGCCCAGAGGGCACATGATGGCCACAGACTTTTGAGTATGTCACAGAAGGAGCAAGGTGGAAAGAGAAAAGTATTGATGTCAAGTATGAAAGAAAGCAGATTGTAGAAATATCCTCACCAGCTTGGTTATGGAAAACGACAACTGGCAGAAGCAGTCCAGTGAAGAGGAGGCAAAAATGTTGTTATCTTCCATTGAAGATAAAGACAAACAAGCTCTCAAGAAAATAAAGCCTGAATAAAATAAGAAGGACAATGGAGACAACTTTGACCCAGATACTCTCATTGATCCCTGTTCATCAGAATAGGAGCCACCAACAAAAATAGCAGCGAACCTGATGAGGAGGTTGAGAACCCACTGGCCCAAAAAGCCAGAGACAAACTATGGAATGAGTGTCCCAGCCCACATCTGCCAAAAGGAATTGCTGAATCACCTGAAAGAGACAAAATAATGATCACCTGCATGGGCAAGTATACTAAACACATGAAGAAATTACTTGATGCTTCTTGGAAATCAGACCAAGATAAATTACTTAGTGTGTTGGGACCAATTACAAAGATACTCCACCTCGCTGATTAAGTAAAAGAGAAAAAGGGGAGCATAGACGCTACGGTTCTGATGAAATGGGCCCCGAAAGCCATGGGCCTATTGCATAATACCAACAGTAAAACCACAAAGGAAAGGACAACAGCCATCATAGTATAAATGGATCTTATTTTGAGTGAGCTAGCAGCATCGAGGGCAGCAGCAGCCAAAGGCAACTTATTTGGCAAATCGTTCATCAAAGAAAACCCTAACAATTTTGTTTTCATATTTATTCATTCGTTCAAACTTTCTCCATCCCCTATTTAAGAAACATCACTTTGAAAAATAAACATTTGTTACTTGTTCTGTTTTGTTTGATTTTTATATAAATCACTATCTTAAAAATCTTCAACTACATATCCTGCTGACATATTTAAAAAAATGAATAAAATAAACACCAGGGATATGTCTAAGTTGCATTGGCCATTGGGCCTCATTCCGAGTTGGGCGGTAAGGGTTTACCGGCACCGGTAAGGATGCCAGTGCCGGTAAACCCTTACCGCCCTATTCCGCGGTCGCTTAGCGGGACCCGCAAAGGACGTGTGGTATGACCACACGACCACACGTCCTTTGCAGGTCCCGCTAAGGGACCAGGGCGCTAATAATGGACCCGCTATTTGCGGGCCTGTAATTAGCACCTTCCCCATTCCCATTGAGCCCTATTGGGGCTCAAATGGGTATGGGGAATGGTTTACTGAATGGGGATTTACCGGGTCCTCCAAGGTCAGAATGACCCAGTAAGTCCCCATTCAGCCTGACCGGACCCGGGTTTGGAGGCAGCCATGGTGCTAATAGCACCATGGCTGCCTCCAAACTCGGAATGACCCCAATTGTCACCTTCTTGGGGAATATGTGAATCACTTGCTCAAAACTTATAGGAAACCTGCTCAGCACAGAGAGGAAAAAGCAATGAAAGAAAGTTGTGAAGATGTGCGTCAGTATGCTAAATATTTGTCTTAACTCCATGGAAGAATCAGTGTGCCTAGAAGTGTGGCACTGACAGCTGGCCATATGTCTGTGTCAAGTAGCATTGGAGTATGAAGGACAGTACGCAAGTTCAGTGTATTTTCTATTATAAGATTTTGCAGATGCAAGCTTCCAATAAACCATTCCAAACCTTTGCAACATCACTTTTGATTCAGCACCTCATCCAGTTCTATTACGACAATGTGGAGAAACCCAATAGGAAGGCTAATTTCCAACAAAATGTAGAAACCCATGGCCTATAATCTGCACACAGGTATCTGCTGTAGAAAAGCATGTCTGCGTTGCTCTCTTCCACTTCTATTGCTTCCTCTGTTCCAGCCATCTCCACCCAACTTCCTACCACCCTCCCTATACCAAACTGCACGACTGCAGAGTAATGTGTTTGAAATGTAATAACTGCATCATGGTGTGAAATCGCACTCTACATAGTTTCAGAAGAGCTATTTTACAACACCAAAGAAAGCAAATTCTGCCACTACAAACATATATAAAAAGAATTCAGTGGCATTTTTTATCCCCTTATTTTACAAAAATAAAAACAGATTAAAAACACAAACAAACCCATACTACAAATATTATTTGTGGACTGAAATTGCATTGCTGAAGCCCATAGCTCACCTGCGTTTATTGGGTCAGCTTGCACCAGAAAAAAACATTCTATTTCTTTTTTACATAATAGTTTGCACAAATAATACCATTCCTATATTTTTATAAGTGTATATTTAAAAATATAACCAATCAAAAATATATTTCATGAAATTAAACAATAGGTTTCACAAAATAACAAACAACAAATGAAGACAATACATTTTCCCGTATATATAACCAAACAGTAACACACTTGAGCAAAAACATTCTCTTTAAAGCAGACACATGTTTAGATCACCTCCAAAAACACTTTAATAAACACCATAAGTGATTATAAAAACATTGTAAATAAAATCACGTTTCTACTACTCTGTGATCATTATTTTATTTTGAGTACAGGAGGTGTACTTACTGATTCTATATTATGCACCTCACTGAAAACATTTTCTTTCCCAATAAACAACTTCCAACAACTGTTCCCTCCCATTTTCTACATATAGAGCAGGACCACTTAATTGTTAACAAATACAGTTAGATACAAAAATAAATCACAAAGCCCCATTATCAACATATTATTAAATAAATCTTTCAACAAAACAGTGACAAACAACTGATGAATGTCAATAATATTTTGTCACAGGTAACATGAACTGCACCATGAGCACAGTGTGAGTTTTGAAGTCAAAATGAGTAAAGTAGACAAAAAGGTGGGTTTTATTCTTTCCAAAATCAAAAGCAGAAAAGAGGACTATATTGTAAGAAAACTAATAAAAAGGCTGACACATATTCACTGTAACCTATCACAAAGAAGTACACATTTAAAACATTAACACCAGGCAACTGGAAACACTGAAACACATACAAAATCATGCCCATCATATAAATATCATTATTGCACAGAAAATGTATGGTTTAATAGCCACGGCTATAACCATAGCCGCACCTACGTGTACAACTTATAAAATGACAAAAGCATTGATGCGCCTACGCACATTCTTTTTATTGACGTAGTTATAGAAAAGCCCCTTCATGGCCGTTTGCTGTTAGCCTTCGGCTATACGAATAAAAATATGAATAAAAAAAATATTTACACTCCCACTAACTTCAAACAAGTATCCCTAACAAACCTACCAACCCCCCTCTGCTCCCTATGTTCCTCCTCCACTCTTATGGTCTCTCCCAATCCCCAAAAATGTTGCATATCTGCAGCTACCACACATCCACAAACACACAACATGCCATTTGCTGGAATATAGCTTGTGGCTGCACAGGGTGCCAATTTTACCCGCGGGTAGCAACGCCGGGCACCAGATGGGTGCAGAATAACCACGGCTAAACACCCCAGTTGTTGCTGTTGCTAGGTGCGATCCTCAATACACCAATCACTCCCCTTTATGAGGGATATTCGCAGCTCTGAGAATTCTTTTTTGTTTTTTTTAAATTTGAGTATGGAATATAAATGACAAAAGAGGCAATAGTGATACCATGGTACTTAAAAGGTGTCAATACAATAAATGATTGCTCATGGAGTTATTTAAAGTGGATGACGATAAAGTATGCATAGTAGTTGGATATAGAAGATTGGGGTTAGGTAGGGTGGTTAAGGTTCAAAAACAGGTAAAGGACGGGTTGGACATAAACAATGAGAGTAAAGTGCAAAGGGAATTCTACAATCAGGAGGACATAACTGCATAAAATGATAGCTTTTATAATTTCCAAAATCAAAATCAGAAAAAGAGGACTATATTTACTCACCAAAGTACATAAATGGCGACACATTTTGAGTCTAACCTATCACAAACAAACACAGAATTACAACAATAACATCACCATTTACAAACACCAAAACACCCAACTCATACATACCCTATTCAGAGAAATTACTAGAAATTCAAGCTAAGAATAATTTTCCAGGAAACAGAGAAAGACTGCAGATATCATGGCTGGTTTGAAAACTGTGTGGCTGATCAGAGACAGTTGCTGTTTTGGTTACTGCTTTTTGTGAGAAACTAAATATTAACATGGACCTTGGTTTCTGAGATTTTACAATTGAATGGTATGGATTGCAGGGAATGCATTGGTTCCACGTTTTTTCAAAATGGCCCAGTCTGAAAAGTATAGGGCACCCAGACGTCATACTAATTCATTGTGGGGGTAATGATTTGGGGAATGTACAAGGGGTGTCCCTTACTTTAATGATGAAACAAGACTTGAAAAAAGAAATACAACTATTTCCTGACACCCTCTTTATCTTTTCCAATCTGACTCAGAGGCACACATGGAGATGGACAAGCAAATTTAATGATAACATTAAAAAATTACGTAGAAATGTTAATAAAGTAGTTTCATCATTCATTAGAGACCACAACCAATTATGGATTTCAAACAACAACAACATACATGGCCAATTTCTATAGTTATGATGGAGTAAACCTAACCGATTAAGGAAATAAGGTGTTCCTTCATAACATCTAAACCGTGCTAAAATTCTGCACTCAGTGTACCCCAAAATAGTCCTTTTAGGGGCTACTTACCACATATAACTACACAAATCCAATAAAATAATACCCCAAAAAATGTTTTTAATATAACAACGGTTAGAAATTGTTAGTGAAAGGGGGGGCTCACTTCAGATTTTATAATACAATAGAAGTTAAAAGATCAATACAATAAAAGACTGCTCATTTAGGTATGGAAGGTAGATGAAGATAAAGAAAGCAGAGTATAATACATGACAGTAAACTAGGTGGAGATACATTTAATATGTACAATTACAACTAGAGTAGGGTGGCTCCTTTTTCTTTAGATTTTTTTTAAAACATTTATTCTGTTTTTTTCCACAGTCTAACATGTAAGAAAGTCTGAAAACACACAGCCAAAATAGATAAGACTCCCAAATACCTACAGTGTCACTGACCATCGCCTTTGGCCATGGGCAGTAATTTTTCACCTACAACGTCACTATACGTATAAAAATTATTTTCAAAAACAAATAAAACACAGACACCCCAAAATGTATAGACAAGGGTACAGAACTACTCTTACCCGTGGTTATCTGCAGTCCTGTTTAGCCTCAGATAAACCCGTGACTATCGGAAAAACAACCCAAAAAAACGCTTTCCTGCCCCGAGGCCCACACCAAGTGCCCCTGCTCATCTGTGCTAGCTCGCCCACTCCCCAAATGGCCTCCTCACCTCACCTACCCTCTCCCTTCCCCCCACAACACATGCTGTTTCTGTGATGAAGTATGCTTTGACATGTAGCCTATTCAAGGCTATAGCTGAGGCTACATAATGCTTTGTGTTGCAAACTCACTCCCTGGACCGCCTATAACTCCCAAATTTCACTTGATATCTTCCAGCAACCTTCCTACCTCTAGACTAAAGTCATTTGCAATTATCTGAACCTGCAAATAGCTGTTTAACTACTTTTCCTTTCTCGTTATCCTCGGCTATAACCGTGGTTTTCTCTCGTATCGAGATAAAAACAAGATGGCGGCTGTTTCATTTCCAAAAACACCTGGTTTCGGGTAAATCCCAGAGATATAGCTATCTATTTTTGAGAAGGGGCACCTCTTTCTCCATCAAATATTTAAATAACTACTGCACGGAATAACCCCAAACACCCATGGTCCACAAGTCAACACTTTGTGCCCAAGTTCTTTCAGACCTGGTCCAGATTCATCCAGCGGTTTGGGCTGTAAAAGGATTAAATCCAGCACTACAGCTAAGTCAATGCCTAGTCTGGGATACTGAATGGAAACCCTTATTGATATATCTTTATGTCGAGTTCATGAGTTCTGGATGACTACCCCTATATAACACCCCTCTCTTGGAACCCCCCTGACCCCACTGAGCCAAGAAGTAGTTCTGTTTTGCAAGTTTAAATGGTTTATTTGAGAATGTAAACAATATATATATATCACACTTTCATGATAAATTAATAATTAATATGACACTTCAGAACAGGAGCAGTTAACAACAATGGGTAATGTTCTACTAATAAACTGATTTGGTTACCCAGGAGTATTATAAAGGATGAGGTAGCACGCTTGGGAATAGGAACAGAAGAATAAGGTGGTAGAGAATTCTTTATCTAGTTTCAGATGGATGCAATGTTGAATGAAAATGCAATGCAGAAAATATTCAATATGATTTCAACAAAACAATGTAATCACTTTTCTCTGGCAATCCAATGTAAGGAAATGAAGAAATGCAATACAATGTAATTCAGTTCACCCCAGCAAGCTTAGACTACAGAAGTTTGAAAAACAGGCCCAAAATGCTTTTATATGTGCTGGCAATGAAGTGAGGAGAAGTTTAGGGGGTTCAGGGTGAGTGAAATATACTTGGGATGAGTTCAGGCTCACTTTAGCAAGGATCTAGGTGTAACTAGCAGGTTAAACGAACTTTTGGCAAAGGAAAGCAAGGAAGCTGCTGTTTTCACACATGGCTGGATTTTTAACCAAATCGTGAATCACGGCAAAATTCGCGAATGCGTGAATCACGATTACGTCAAAAGTATAAGGAGTAACAAGTCGGTTTTAGGTTCGTTGAAAAGCTAAGATTCTAAGCTTTCAGAGGAAAGTTAACGCAAGTTTCTAGCCCAAACGGTTACGGAGTTATGAACGATTTTGTGAAGGTTGTTTTTCGGATTTGAAATTTTAAAAGTTCAAAGCGACAGGTTACAGCTTGCAGCTAGAAAATGACAGGTGACAGCTTTGCAAAATAACAAGTGACAACTTCTAGGAGGCAGTTCTGGTTAGATTAAAATAGTTTGGATTAGATTATTTTAACTAAGAGATTGGTTCTGCACAGTTCTGCTAGGTACTCACAATATATTTTTGAAATAGGCCTCGCCACGGATCTGGTCAGGTTTTGGACTGGACTCCGGTTCTGGTCTCGGCACTTCACAGTGATCTGGATCAGCTCTCTGGTTCTGCTAACAGCGGTCTGGGTCACTCTGGATCTCTGGCCTCTGGTTCTGGATACTGCTCTGCTTTCTCTGGGTACAGCACTGCTTCTGGATTTTTCTGGCACAGGGTTTTAGGCCAGAATCAACAGCTGGGTCTGGCTGTGAATAGTCTGCAAATGATTTTTGGGCCTGCTGACAAATACTTTTGCTTGCAGTGGGCCTTCTTGCTTCAAAGTTCTGTAGTCTCTGTTTAGCTTGGAAGTCTAAGTGTAGGATCTCTGGATGTGAAGTCGTCGGTCAGCATGCTCCGCAGCAAATGGAATTGAATGTCTCTACCTGTCCCAGCAGTCTCTTTTTATGTGTTTTGAAAGTGGGTGTGTGCCTGGGCTTAGCTAAGCCTGCCCCTTTCTACTTGTCATTGGCCCAATTCTCCCCTCTCCCATGATTGGGAGAAGGAAATGTGAGTCAGAGTGATGCTGTAGGTTTTATGGGTCAGAGGATCCTCCCCTGGTCAGTTTGCCCACAAATCTATATTTGACCTAAAGACATATTTCATAGATACACAGTGGTTTGAAATTACATGCACCCATCACGTATCACATGAGGTATACTCTGTTCAAACTCTGATGTTTCTAAGAGCTTGCATTCAGAAATGGCAACATTTTGCGTTTTTTAGTGGGTTTTGCAACATCAAATTTTTCTCCAGATTTATACACATATACACCCCCCTCCCACACATATCTCAGTAACTTTCCAGGTCGCTAGCTTAAACACAGAGTCTGTAGTATCCATAAATAGCGGGGTTTAGCCCCAGAACATCACACAAATTGGAGTTTGGGCTTGAATCAAAGGTACATTTTTTAAATTAAGGCTCTCAAAGTTATACATTCCTGTCATTTGATTACAAAGAGTTATCAGTGTTTCTGTAAAATATATATTTTGCTTTCAATTCAGTTCTCAGAGTGTTGGAGTCTGCCTCCAAGACTTGGGTGGGTCAGTGATCACATGTGTCTTCTGCTGGGAGCTCTTTGTGTACAGTCAACAGTCAACATCAGCATATTCTATTCAAGTGCAAGAGCCTATTGTGTGGTCTCCAGGAGGCTGCCAGCCAGTCTGTCTTCTATCAATCAAGAGGTCATGTGAGATTCTGACTCCTGGTGTGAATCTCTGGAGGTGAGAGGTTTCCCAGCCTTTGGCCTGTTAATTAAATCAGATTGTCTTCTGGGAACAGCATGTGGTTAAGATTTTAATTAACTCCCAGCCTTTGATGTAAAGGCCTCTCCTGCAACTCCTGACATGCAGTTTCCCTGTCAGAGTTTAGACCGCTAGCGCCGCCCTCAGTCAAAAGCGGGTACTGCATGCATTTTTTGGATCAGTCTTGAATTCAAGCATTTCAAACAAGAGATATTACATGGAAGTATATTGTCCAGGTTCAACAAATGGCATTGGTGTAGTTCTACAGTAAATTAATTTTGTGCCCATAAATTAGCCATGTTTGACCTGAAGAAAACGAATTCCCAACAGTTATGGGTTGCTTTTGGCAGTCAGCATTTCCCCTTTTACAATGGTTTTAGGCTCTGTGCCCTTCTGTGCTCACAACATAGGCAAAAATGGGTGGCACCTTGGGTGACCATCTTGGTGTGCGCACAAACTGCGTGGTTCTCCTGGATTCTGGCGCACATGTGGGCTTTTTGGCCATCTTGGATTTTCTAAGCCCACAGCACCAAATGTTGCATGATAGCTCAAACGTGGGTCAGGACACCCAACAGGGCTGACCGCTTTGGCAAACATGTACCCTGTTTGTCTATGGGAAAATGAATGGGAAGTAGGCTGCAATTTGGGAAAACATATTTGTTTGTCTTCTTAAAAAGTTTTTTTATTGTTCAACAAATCTTTACAAAACAGTCTGGGGGGGTGTGAGTCCCTATTCACTTTTGAAATTTCAGTCTAATCTGTTACCCGGATCAAAAGGTATTAAAGATAGAATGTTGAGGGGTTCCTATGAGAGTCGGACTCAACTTAACTATAGGGCAGTAGCGGCCCTGTAGTTATGGTTAAGTTGCCAAGTTGATCTACCCATGGGAAAAGCACCTATTTGGTGGGTTAGAACTTTGCCCCCCCAGACGACTACTCACCAAACTTTGAAAATAAAGTATAAGGACCCCTCATATTGATTATGCAAAGTTTGGTGAGGTTTCATCAAGGGGGGGCAAAGTTATAGGGGAGGTCCCAGCATTTGTGGTTTTCCTCATAGACACAATGGAAGCAAATGTTTGCTCATGCTTACAGCCCAAACCGCTGGACAGATTTTCGCCAAATTTGCAGCATGATCGGGGGCTTGGTCCCAAATGCGTGCTTTTGTAAATCTGGTATAAATCTGTCCCGGAGGTGAACAAAAATGTGTCATATCTGGGTTCGATCCGTGGACACACTTCCCTGTTCGGTATGCAGACAGTCTTCCGATTGGCCCAGGGGTTGCTGTGATGTCCACGGACATAAGACGCACCCACTGATTGGATGCTGAAAAGCGTGAGGTGCGTCATATTTTCAGAAACGCCCGCACTGTTGGATTCACGGACAGCCGCCTTCGTCAGCGGACATTGTGGTAGAAACATATTAAAAAACATAACATTGCACTTCTCAAACTAATGAAACAATCTCTGGGAGGTGAGGGGTGATGGGGATGGGATATCAGTTTGACTTAATGATGAGGCAAAAAGCAGAAGGTCCTGGTTCCTTTTTCAGCCCTCTCAGCCGAATGCAGTCTCAAACAGTGGAATGGCGGGCTTCGCTGCAACGATCTCCTGACCCGGCTTTTTTGTTCTAAGTGTTTGTTATTCCAAAGAGGGGGAGGCTTCAGAAATTTGACGCTGCGCCTCAAACAGCAGGGCCCTTGGAGCAGCAGACTTTGCTGCAAGGGTCTCTTGACCCAGCTTTTTTGTGCAGTGTGTACGAAGTACCAAAGGGGATGGAGCTTCAGAAATGCATCCAGCAATCAATGCGGCACCTCAAACACTGATGACCTTGGAGCAGTGGTCCAGTTATTATGAACTCTACATACTTCATCATTTTCCAAGATGTCACAGGTAACATATTCTGTCCTGTAAGACCATGAAGAATACACTAAGAAATGTCCCCCATCAGGTGTTGATCTTTTCTGGTGGGATACTGTCTGTATAGTTGTAGCAATCTTCCAGAATTGGGCCTATGATTTAATTTTCTAAATCAATCGAATAGCATTGGGAATTGACTGCCATTCCATTAGAGGTGTCTGGACCTGAAATGATACTTTGAGGGTCACTGTTAATAACCAATATTCAAATTGTGTGGTCTTTCAGACCGACCATAGGTGTTGACAGTGCAACAATTCTTTTTGTTGGAGAGTATGACTAATTTTTCAGGGTTTGTTCTTTTTTATTTTGACCAGTACTGTAATATGTTGCACCTGTCCTGGGATAGTAGCCTCTTCTTTTGATTGGACTTCAAAGGCATAAAGCAACATCTAAGCTGACTGAGATGCTTTTTCAACATTGTCAAAGTCCATTGGGTTACCACCCAGTTTTGACCAAAACTTTGCCATTATTAAAATCTAAATTAATTGCAAATCAATGGAGAATATGATTACTGAGATAAAATTCAGAAGTGACATCTCTAACGTTCCAACAATCAGGGTCAAATGTTTTATTGCCAATCTACATTTTTTACATGCACCTACTTGGAAGGGCATGTTTCGAACTCTGGGTTTCCCAACAAACTTCCCATTTATTTGTCAACTTAAAGCAGAGAATCGTCTGATCTTTTTGGAATTGCCAAAACAGGGCTTTGCTTATGAAGCATTTTGTTTAGACACATTCTGCCAGGCACAAGAGCTTTCCCTCCATGTATCTGAATGGGAAAGAATGTGTGTACACCCTTTTTCTGGATGTCAGTGAAAGTATGACTTTGTTTTTCTAAACTCTTTTCAGGAGCACTTTGGATTTCTTTGGGGTACTCCGGAATATAGATTTTCAAAGTATCTGCTTCCAACATGGGAAACCATCTGTTGTTAGGAGGGAGATACATTTTTAGAACTTGAGATTAGGTTCCCTTGGTGCTCTGTTCTCCTATTAAGATGAGGGTGATCTCAGGAACCTGATTATTTTGAAAAGGAAACACAATCTGATTGGGATGTCGTCCAATCAACTGACAAGTAACATTCAGGCTGACATAAGTGATCCTTCTCTTCAGCTTGATGGGAGGCTTTTTTTGGGTCCAGAGAATCTGGTTCATGCAATCAGAGGCCACATCCGCTGGAAAAAATCCTTCCCAGGTAAACGTGGGGTGCCCTCTGGAGCCACAATAATCACCAGATTTTTCAGACGGTGTCACACAATTTTGATTTCCAGATCTGCAATCCCATTGACAGACATATTGTTTCTGTCAAAATTCTGGAGTTCTCTGGAGAAGTTGGAGAGGAATTGTATGACTCTCCCCGCTTCCTACTTTGGGTTTATCAAATGTTTGTTTTTAACTCAAGTTTACCTGTGTCCACCAGAGCTGATATATTACACTGACCTTGTATCTGGAAAGGAGCACAGAATCTACCTTCTTTAGACTATAGTTTACAAAGAACATGTGAGTTATTGGACAATTTGGCATGACTATTCTTGATGTCAATAATATTTCGCACTTGACCTAGGGTCGGCACCATGTATGCAATAATTACCTTGGGATCATGTTAACGCGAGTTGGCTTGGGGACCTGTCAGAATAAACACACATTTGAAGATAACTTAAGGAGTAGGTGTATCCCCCCTATCCACAGACTCTTTGTTGTCTTCTCTTTTCCAAGGACAGTCTTCAGAATCCTTCATGGAGGGAGGGTACCTCACAGATTCTGGATTTTCTGGGCTTATAATATCTATTTTATCAGATTGGATTTCATCTCTAGGAGTTTCTTCACACTTTTCAGTCTCTTTTTCTACATCCTCAGATTCAGGGTCTTCTATTTTTACCCACCTTTCTTTAGGAGGTGTCACTCCATCTTTGAAAGAGAACACTTTCTTTTCTGTGTTTTCTGTGTTCTCCTCTGTCTCTCAATGGTGACTATCCTAAAAAAGAATCTTGGAATGTCACTCTTTTTCACTCTTTTTCTCTTTTCGTTTGTTTCAAGTTCCCAGTGCAAAGAGTTGTCACTACTATTTTCTGACCTTTCATTATTTAATTCAGGGGTTGTTGTACTCTAAGAGTTGGCATATCTTTTCCTCAATATCCCTTTTTTCTTTTTCCACTGGTACACTGTTAATCTAATGTTTTGCCTCTTATGATTATCCCCCCGGGGCACCTGACCCAGATGGCGTTGGGGCATTTTGGGGAACACTGGCAGTCTGCAGGTCCCGATAGGCCCTCAACATTTTTCCAATGTTCATGGTCAATTGCTTGACCATTAGCTCAAGATGAAAGATCTTTTCCCCTTCCTAGAAAGCATAGGGAGGCCTTTAGTCATATCTTTGTTGCTCCCTGGAAGGGTAAGTATCCCTCCTAGAAAATTAACTTGGATATGGTTGAAACATTTCAGTGTAGTCTTCATTTCTGGGTCTCCACCACTTTTGAATCTGGGCACTATTTTCCTAGAATCTAGGGGAAGGAGGAAGATTATTTTTAAAGTGTTGATTTGGAGGGGGTTTTAGATTCTCTTCCCATGAGAAATTGTGATTACGATTTCAATGGGAAACTGTCCTGTGATTGTTATTATCCCCCTGTTGTGGGGAAGTGTATCTGTAGCCAGTGATAGGCCTAGAACCCATGTACTGTAGACTTAGGTAGGTACGAGTGTCAGAAGTGTCTGTATTTTGGCACAATAGTTGGGTGTCGCGTGATTGGGACCGTACAGAGGGCCTCCTCTGTCGGTCATTCTGTTTGGTGTTAGGAGTTCTTTGAACACACTCACTACAGATCAAAAGGAGGGCAGTCTTCACCTCTGACACTTTCGTGGTGGTAGGTGTTGTAGATGGTTTGGGAGTTTTCAGATCGTTTTTTTCTGCAGGCTTTTGGACATCGTAAATCCTAGTAGCTTGTGAAAACACCCATTCAAGACTTTGCAAATCATCAAATTCCCGCACTATTTGGGTGACCATTTATTTTGGGAGAGGATGTAAAAATGCTGTAATGAACTCCCTACTGTTGGCAATTACCCGTTGAGATGTTTGTGTGAATGCACACTTCAACTCTTAGGCAAATTCTCTCAGAGATTGGTCCTCACCAATCACCATACACATGCAACTTTATGGGTACTCTAGTGGGTTTCTATGCATTGAGAACTGTTTTAAAATGACTGCCTTATAAATAGACCATTTACAGTGATTTTGATCCTCCAGCACCTGCAAAGAAGCTGGCTGGAAAACTCATGGGAGAACTTTCTTTTTCCTTTGTCAAATTCCATAATGCCTAGAAGTATCTTTACAGTCTCCCTGATGGGAAGCAATGTTTAAAATGCCCTTTCTGGAATGACAATGTTATCTTTCTATCCCAGCAAAGTGACCTAGATGCTTTTATACAGTTCCAGATCTTTCAGTCCTGCATGATATATTTCCTCAGGTCCACATGTGTCTTCATTTCCACTCCTGTCCCATCCTAACATGCTGAATTGGGCATCCTCCTCCCTTTTCGCTGGTAAAGGTAAAAGGCATACTCTCCTTCCTGATCAGAAATATTTGGGAGAGGGGTAGTTAGACACATCTCAACCTGACTATAGGAAGTTTTAGGTCAGTGGAATGAGGCCTTTGGTGAAAAGGAATGATACCTCCTGTCCAAAGTAATTGCCTCTGATCATTGTCTGCTGGGTAATTGTAGGACCATTTTATGATCCCTTACTTCTTGGTGTAATCTTTTATTGTTTTCAATTTTAATAATCATTTTCTGCTTACACTGAACAAAATTCTCTCTTAAATTACACATATTGACCTGATTAGCTTCCAAGGTTTTGCTATGGGGAGTTGACAAGTCCTTCTTATTCTGCAATTCCTACTGTAAACATTAATTCTCATGTTGTCAAATTTGAATGACACTATACCTTTCTTGACTTTCTCTTGCCAGTTCAGAAACTTCTTTATTCAAAAGCACTCTTATAGTTGAACTGCCTGTTCCAGGTCAGTCTCTATGTGTTCCAATTTGTCTTGCAGACACAAATGTGCACCTTTCACATAGGCTAATCCATGAGCCTTTTCTAGTTTTTGTATTAGTTGCTGCTTCTCATGAATCAGATCATTACATTGTTGTGCGAGCTGATCTCTCTCTGTCATTTATTGTCACTTAAATTCTGATGAATTTCATCAAACTCATTTTGGGACTCAACTGCTTTGAGAATTAATTTCCCTTTTTTTAAAAAATTACGCTAGGTTTCAGGGTCATAATGTTGTCTAAGAACGTATTATTACGTGTAGACTGGTCGTTATATATCCTTGTAGCTTATTTGGGGCCTCCATACACTGATTATAAGTGTCTTGAAGACTCCGAAACGGTGTCACTTGGTTCTGTGGCTCAGCACAAGATGTTTTAATTTCAACTTGCATGTGATCCATCACATTTTGTTGTTGCAATAAGGAAGCCTGATTTTCCTTCAGTGCTTTTTGCAGCTGCAAAAAGCCTTCCATTCTGTCATGACACACCTGCAGTTCAGCAGATTTTCAGAATATTTTTGGGCCGATACTTACCACTGTTTCATTTGAGCATTCCTGTCTGCTAACCTGCCCCTCCAGCAATTGGAGGTGAAAATACAGGTCTGAAGAGAGGCAGATCTGCTTTTAAGTCCTCTTCTTTGAAAAGTGAAGTCATATATAGTTCCTGTAGAGACTGTTTGAATGGGCCTCTCTCATCTCAAATGTCCATGCCCACTGTGGCGATTCTGTCTAACATCTCTGTTTCCCGAAGGATAATATCTGTGGTTGTCCAATCCCCTCTCAAATAAAACTTTAAAAGAAGATTGGCCCTTTCCACGGGTACTGCTTGCAGACATTTCTCTTTTTTTAAATTTAACAACCTGCCTCCAAACTAGCCTCACTAAACAGAAATGCTAACTTTTCTCACTCACTTAATCACTTACAACCTCCAATTCAAATTTTTATAATTTTCTATGTAACAATCTCTACTTCTGGGCACACCTTAGTATTTCCTTAGGAGGCTGCAGCATCAATACCGCATAATTCACTGTGACACAAAGCTTCCATGCACATTTGTGAACTCTCCACAATTTAAGTTAAAAAGTCTATGCAGCTATGGCACTAGCTATCCCAGAAATCAGATCTCGTGGGACCTCCAGTTTTGTAGATTGTTTTCTTTGGTAGCCATCTAATTAAGGGGAAATTTCGAGATACCCCAAACCAGGCGTGCACAATTTCCTTTTTTTATAAAGTTGTTTTAATGAATCAGGGACCCATGATATAATAACATTGATTCCTTACATACTACCTCCTCTTTCGGGATGAGAAACACACAGGGTTACGAAGAAGGTATATTTATTAATCAAATAGAAATAATGTAATCAATTTAAAGATAAATCATTTATATGTCCACAAAATGGCAATAATGAAAAATAATCAACAGACTATTCACATCATTTTTCAATGCTATAGTCATTGAAATTGAGAGTTTTGTAACACAACCACCACCACCTTTATGTTGTGTTACCCTTGGCGTGCATGCATCATTTAGTAAAATGCACGAGGGGCCAGGATAATACTTTTTCTTGAAACAAATGAATTAATGTAATACATTATTTCCTGTTCTCCCTACTTCCCCTTTATTGCAAATAGAAACCACCCCTTACTCAAAAGGCATGCCAGAATTTCAACTGCACTCTGACAAACTCAATTGCAACAAACTACTGTAGCTGCCTGTATGTAAATGGCATGTAGAAAGGAAAATGTATGTTCATCATGTATGTAGGCCAGATTCCCTTCAGTGATGTTTCAATTTAATTACCATGTAAAAGTGTACCTTTCTCACTTTCAATGGGCAACTTAAAAATGTGAGAATAAGTAGCGATGAATCACCCTTTCACTTTTGTCTGGAACAATTTAGCTTTAACACCAACTTTCTGCTTGATTGTATAACCAGGAATTGGCTTCAATTACTGTATTGGTCTAGGTTTACACTCAGTGTGATGTCCTATGCTCTTCTGGGCTTGTACATTGCATAGAATAGGAGTCAAGTGGATCTACCTGGATACACACCATAAGATCTATTCATTCAAAACTATATTCCAGAATCACATAGGCTTAGGAAATGTTTACTTATTTCTCACAATGTATTGTCAGATTACATACCCCATCCCTTGAGTACTTGCCAATAACAGGGCCAGAATTTAATCTAATTCCCTTTATAGTATTACTCTCCTCAGGAATATTTCCCATTTAGATCACACTCACATATGAATTTATTTTGGCTGTATCACAGACAGGCCAGCCCCCCTTCAATTCTCCCCCTCTAGGAACAGGTAGGCATCAGTCAGCATGATGGGATCAGCTTTCCTCCACAGCCTGTCTGCTGTCTCTCCCTCTTAAGAAGGTCTGGCACTTTAAATTCTACTTGGCCTCACAGACAGGGTTATGGAATTCATCCAAAATGGGTCCAAAAGGAGAGCAATCCATTCCTTCTCCTTCATGTTGTTGTCAGTTATTCCTCTTCCTCTCCATCAAAGAGTGAGTGAGTCCGCCAGTCAGCCTGTCAATCTCCCCCTTTGAATGTGGGTTTGACCTTTTAAAGCACAGTAACCCCACTTTTTTGAGGTTTGTATAATTTTCTCCACTCTAACTGGTCAATGTATGTGATTTAGCAGGTGCCAAAAATGTACTCACAGTAGACATACCCCTCTGTGGGTACTGGGCATATTACTGAAGGGGAAAGTCTGAAGGGAGTATTAAATTGATGGGATAAAACTATTTAAATAAGTTTAAATAAGAAATTAATTAAACAGGTGCGTTCCTGCTGATGGGTGCTTATGGGATGGCAAACACTCTATAAGGGTACCTGGTAAAGTCTTCATCTCCAAAGGTTATTATAACGGACCGCTCCAATGGGGGCAACTACAGGACCCATTGTGTCTGTGTTAGGTGACTAGATCAGATCTCGGATTTCTTACAAGAGAAACCATGTCATATTTGTAAAGAGAACAGATAAGGAGTAGCCAAAAACAGCTGTAAAAAGAAGGAACCTCTAACACAGCACAACAATTACAATCAAAGACAAAGGGGTCCCCGAAGACCAGGTGAATAAAGGTTACATGTATACTGGAAGAGGCATGGACTGGTTGAACAGTTAAAGGATAGCGTACATAGAGAAAGACCAGGCCACAGAGAGTCCTCGCAGAGAAGAAGCATAAGACACATGTGCGACTAAGTCACATACACGTGTGAATTCACAATGAAAGCTGGAGTGGTACATCAATTTCGATTACTGTTCTGAAGAAGGCCGGAGCAGTAATTAGCTTTAACAGTCAGCTAATGAGAACCGGCTGAAACACGTGTCGACAGTCAGTCAAAAGAGATATACAAATGTATTAGATTTGTTTTGTGTGTTAATGGTAGATTTATGGGTTCCATGTCATTTCATCGAGTGATGTTTTTTCGCAGGGTTTTTTACTGCTGATTTATTTACAAAAAATCTTCTCAAATGTTTTAATCTGTAATTTTTGCGGGGGTTACCCCCGAAAACCCCATCCCCTTTAATTTTTTATATATTCCCAAACACCTGCACCAAATTTATATATTTTTCTACCCCCCACCCCCTGAAAAAAATTTGATGAGTTTTTTTGGCAACAATTCCATAGTAAAAAAAACCTGAAAAAACATCACACGATGATAGGACGTCATACCGATTTATGATGTTAGTAGCACTAGATGTATGATTAAGGATGTGAGAGTGAAGTAAGGGTGAATAGTACAGTTGGGAACAAATGCGTATGAATTGTGGAACATACATGTATTCAGAAAGATAATATTGGGTGTCTATTGAAGTATATGTAACAAATGTATATATCTGTATGATAAAATGGTTTTAAGTAAATAAACTGAAAGACCTATTCATTGTCACAACAAATGGGTAAAGCAATATCATTTATTGAGTGTTGATTTCTGTTTAGCACTAGTAGGCTTGATCACAGTTCTTTTTTTTTTGCCATGCTTAAGGGATGGGACACAGAAGCAAGGTCACTTCATATCTGTTAAAATGTGGCAGTGAAGATATGCTGGATTATGTGTGCTCCACACCACTCGGGTTAAATGTAAAACACCTGTCTTTCCGTAAGTGCATCCACATCCATGAAGGCAAGAGACCTGTAAAAATAAAGATAATGAAAGAGGTGTGCATCTGTGCCATTCAATTTTTAAATCACTGCAATGCCTTGCAAGCAATGGAATGGATTAGTGAACATATAATCACTGGGAAATACGGACAATAACAAGGATGAACGTGTTTCGGGGAAAAGCGAAACAATTGAGTTCCAAATGTAGGCTGACGTTTGCAAAACGAAATAAGTGAAAACCAGGCCTGGTAGCTTGGAGAATGTAACCCTCCTCTTACTGGGCTTGATGGTGTGATCAGGAAACAGGACATTCTTGAGTGACCATTGTTAACCAAACAACATCTTATTGTATGAGGAAAATAACAGGCAATTGAGGTCAGAAGGCGGAGGTTGTGAAGAGAGGGTTTCACTGTTACATTGGCAAATTGGGCAGCCCTGTGTGGTGGGCCCCACGGAATCAGGACTGACTGAATGTGTAGGACAGCGCATAGCCTGGCGACTTGGGTAATGACAAGAAAGATTATAACAAACTTGTGGGAAAAGGGAAAATGACTCAGCATACAGAGGCCCACATGCATGTAGAAGAAATTAGGAGAAAGGCAGATGAGAAAAGAAGGAATGGGATTCGTTTATAATACCTGAGACCAGTCTTTAAGTGCGGGACCGGGATTCGAACCTGTGTTGCTTTGTATTTTCTCAAATGCCCACGAGCTATGCTCCAGGGTCTAGAGGGGAGACACCCCGGGAAGAAAGAACGAGCTGAATCTCTTGTTCCATTGCATGTGATAAACGGTGCAAAAATCTGAGGGGGGGCAGTGGCTGTTCTCATTTAAGTGAAACAGTAGTTTCAGCAAGTGATTAATTGATCCTGTGTGTTTGCTTCAACATATACTTGTGAGTGGCATGGGAATAGTAGTGTAGAAAGAGGTGCTTGTCCATATTGGTAGTACACGTTATTAATTCTTTTTGCAGTTCATGGCGTTCACTGACTCACAAATTCAGCACAGCATGCTTGAAGAACTTGAATGATAAAGCAGTCACCATATACCCGGGCACTGGGTGGGATGATTGTTTGTTTTGCAAGGCTTCTCTTATTAAGGAAATATTGATTTTTCTCAGCCTTCTTTCCGATATCTGAAAAGTACTGTGAGAAGCCAACATGAAAAAATTCAAAGGGAGGTGAAATAAATGTTCTTGGCCAAATACAGATCTTAATAGTGTTAAGGTTGGTGGCACTAACAATAATGTTCTCTATGTTAAAGGTTGACCACGATTGAAATGTGACCTACTGCAACACGGTTGTCTAAACAATATTATCATTCGTTGCCGATGTCTTACCACATTTTATAACAGCGTGATGTTGGAACATTACACTTTGTTTTGGTTCTGTCTCTATGTCTGTATGTTGTTTTTATTGTGATTTGTAGAAAATCATATCATGAAGGAGTTGTGTTGGGGAATTGCTTTGCGCTTTGATTGTGTGCCTGCACTGTCTCATATGCATTCTAACAACAGTGCTCCATGCTACCCTCCATATTAGACCTTAGTCTCTGAGTACAACATTGTGTATGCATGTTGTGCTAATTGCTATATGCAAAACACTTCTTAACCAAGTCTATGCCTTCCTGGCTCATAAGTGCATGCTATGATTTTATGCCACTGTTGTTCTATGAAAATCAATTTACAAACAGTGGGAGTTCCTGTGAATATCAAGGTGCAACACCAACTGACGAGCCACAACCTCATTAGCTGCTGTTGAATGCTCCGATTACTTACAGATAATCTTCATTATGCCTAGTACTACTCTTCCTTGCCCCAGTACATCATTATGAGGTACCCTTAGCACCCCCAGGAACCCTTCTTCTATTTCTTTCCTGTTGTCCACCTCCTCCCTCCTCCCTTTGGGGCATAAAGCATCCCTGACCCGACACACGCCTGTTACTTAACTCTGATCTGAGAGGCCCATTCACTGATTTCCAGTTGGGACGGAGAGATGGGATGTATGTACTGGGACAAGGAAGAGTAGGGCTAGAAGTAATGAAGATTACTGGTAAGAAATCGGAGAATTACCTCCATGCCCCTCTTCCTTGTCCCAGTACTTAATTATACCAACTCTAGGTAAAGAATGGGTCTGGAATAAAAATGCCACAATAGCCAAGGTGTATGCACAACCACCATAACCAATTCCCGAAGGACAAGCATAAAGCAAATGAACAATGTCTGTAACCCTAATCGAGGCCTACCTAAGCCCCTGCACCAAAAGCACCTGCTGTAGAACGGTTGAGGCTGAGGCGATAGTGACTGATTCTGGATTGGTGAAAATTGGAGACCGCCCCTTGGAGGAAGGAGACATAGCACCTGAGAAACAGGGCCTCCTAAGCACCTACGAGAAACGGGGCCTTACAGGACAGAGCACAAGCTCCCCAAAACATCTGGTTGAGGTGATGGCCACTGAGAAAATGGTCATGGAAGGCAGGAAAGATAAATGAACGCACCATAGGGGCTCGAAGGTTGGGGACTAGAGAGCTTTGAGAACCAACAGGAGATGCCAGGGAGAAAGTCCTGAAGTTGGGAGGGTCTGGCCAGAGAGAAGGACCTCAGGAGTCTAGTCATCAAGTCCAGAATGTCAGAATGTGCTTGCCCTGGGAACCATAAAGAGTGAAGAGCTACCCACTGAGGCCGAAGGATGGACATGGATAATGCCAGGTGATCCCCCCCTGTGGAAAGGGAAGGACGCTTGCCAAAGGTCCTGAGATTAGCGAGATAGACTTGTTCTGGCACCAGCATCAAAAGTCTCCCAGTGCCTATGAAATGCCAGAAGAGGTAAGGGTTACTGGGTATTGTGAATGGAGAGGCTACTTCCCTTGAGTCACCCCCTGTTATAGTTGTTCCCTCTTAATTTCCAGACCTGCCCAGGTAATGCCTTGTGGTACCCAAGACCCCATATAGCAGCGGGAACAGAGGAGGAGAGAGTGCAACATGGGAGAGACTGCTAGGGCTAAAGAGAGAGGCAACCAACTGCATTGAGGCCAAAAGAGAACCACCAGGATGGCCCCAGGCTGCTGATCCTGAGAGGTGGAAATGGAGGGAGGCAGACAGGAGACCAACGGGTTAAGGATTTGACATTGCATCTACACCCATGCTCCCAGAGATGGGAATTGTGAGAGGAACCCTGCCACCTTGGCAGGCTTAGGGGAGACAAACATCTAGAATTGGGTGCCCAAGAATGCTGCAGATGTACTGAAATATGACTGCAGACTGTTCCCAATGTGCCTTTGTTCACATATGACACTGTGGTTGTATTGACTGCTATGAAGAGAACTGCTTGCCTGTGAGCAGGGGGACAAAGGCTCTGAGTGCCCTTGCTGCCACTGCCAGGTCTCTACAGTTGGACAGGTGAAGAGCCTTGTGATCTATCCACAGTTCCTGATGAGCACAACCCTGAATCACTGTGCCCCACCCTGCCAGACTGGTGCTGGTGGTGACAACAGTCTGTGTCAAGGCTTCTAGTGAGAACCCCTTCAAGAGTTTAGCAACTGGAACCACCATTTAAGAAGCTGGTGGAGAGACGGGGGAACTAGGAGCATGGCAAAGAAGTGCAAAGACCCTTCATTAGAGAAATTGCAGAGGTGGATGAGAGGGGGCCGTTGATGCAGGCTGGCCCAAGGCACTAGAAACACACAAGACGACATGGGTCTCTGGACCTGAAGAAAGGCCTTCACATAGCCTGCTAGGAGGCCATCAACTGGCAAAGTGCTGTCCAAATTCTGAGAGCACTGTCCAGAATAATCAGCATACCCTGGGCTGTCCAGGAATTAGCCCCTATAAACTGTAGGGCAGAGCCGCCAGAGTCAGGACTATGCCTGAGGATGAATTCCAATGTGCCAAAGCAGAGAGCAAGTTCATTCCACAAGATTGTGATGAGGTCTCGAGAGTGGGAATACCTGGACCCACTGCACATTAAGTGCAGACACCACTGGTCCCAGGAGATTGGTGAAGATGCAGGGCTGACCTCGGCCCAAAGAGGAGAGCCTGGTACTGAAAGTGGCTCGCATCCACCAGGAAATACAAGAACTGCTGGCGTAGCCCCCAGATTGGAACCTGAAAACATGTGCACTGGAGGCGCAGTGAGGGAAGGAAGCCCTTCTCTGGGAGCAGCGGAATGATCATTTGGAGGCAGTACATTCTGAAATAATGAGTTGTCAAACGGCGATGGGAGTGATTCAATTCTATGATTAGATGGAACATCCTTGAGTGCTGTGGGACCAGTAAAACAATGTAGCACAGACCCTTCCCTCTTTCCTAGAGGGGGTATCCTCCTGATTGCCCACTGTAAGATATTTTGTCGTATTGGGGTAAATTTGGGATTTGGCGGAATTTTCTTACCGTACAAATATTGGCAGTAATTTGGTGGTAAATTAGTATTGCATTTAGATTGGGTTTGGCCTCATATTATTTTAGTGACCACACCTTGTTAGCTTATATTGGTGGTAATTTTAGTGGTATCTTGTTTTGTGGTATTTCTACCTGTGGTATAGTGGTGAGCATGGATTTCTTTTTATACTATAACCCGATCATAAAACAACAATTTCCTTTCTATTAGAATACCTCCTAGTTGTCTGTAGAGAGCACCAGACCTATGCATTTGATAAGAACCCAATGATTTTATTTAGAGCGCCACCTACAGTTTGTGGCTGGTATCACTGGCTTATGTACATCCAGTAATCTATGTGTCAGATCCTTTCCTATCATCATGCAAGGAAAGGGGCATTCATCATACCGCACACAAACCTTCTTTTATCTGTTACTTTACTTGCGTTGTTAAATGGGAAAATGCACTACTGCATTAATATGAGCCTCCCCTTTAAACATCACCTATGGAAAATAATTCACAGATGCATGAATGACACAAACTCCCATTTGTTTTCATAGGTACTTATTATATTGAATAACTTTACATGTCATCAGGTCTTACCATGGTTATTTACAGCAGCCTCTGGAATACAAAATAAAACAAAACAGAACAATCAGGTCTATTTGAAACATAGATTAATGTTCCCACATTCTGAAAATGACAAAAATAAACATGCAATGATTTTCTGACTTCCCTGCCCTGTGATCAACCTCATCCACTCATACAGCATTTCCCAGGGTCCTCACTTGGCATGTACACATCTTAACAAGATTGTTATTTCTTTGAAGTCCCAGGCACGACTTTGCTATTTTCGCAAATGCAGGCCCAGTGTCATCGCAAAATGCTTCTGTATCTTGCGTGGGGAGCACCAGCGAGATATCTCTCACAGCCAGAACTCTAACCCCTTGGAGCTCCATCTGTCTTCCCAGCCCAGTCTGAACTAAGTTTTTTCCGCATTTCTTGTCCCAAGAAACCTTCTGTCCTTCCCCTTTTGACGTTTCTTCTCTGCCTATAATTTCCCCAATCAGGTTAACAAGAATGCATTCTGTATCAACCCTCATGTTTAGAACAATGAGGGCTTTAGGCCTCCCTGAATAAATGTTTCATTCTGTTTCTGCAGCTTTCCCTCTGCTCTCCACAAGCTAATATAGAAAAAAAAATCCCAGTGTGCTTTTAAAAATGAATTACAGCAGTGCCACTAAACATGGATTTTGACCTCATGTTGCATATGAGACTGCATTATGATGTTAGGGAAGTTAGAATTTAGTATTTTAGCAATGTTAGCTATGTTAGTCAGTTATATAACTTAATGTAGTCTCCATGTATGAGGTATCCAAAAAAATATGGTGCACTTCATTGTTTGGCCTGGCAGCACTAAGCTTTTTATGCATGCATTTCATTCTCTGCAGTTTCAAGTTGGGCTTGGCTGTATTGTAAAACCTGTACTTTGCATGCCATCCACAACACCTTTATGTGTCATACTGGCAAAAAAAAACATATTACAATGCCACTACATTTTGGTAAAATGTACATGTCCTTACATACCCTCCTTTTCCACCAATTCTGGCTACCAAAAATCCACAATTGGAGGAAACCCAAATTGTTCTTCTTTCTTTCCATTAGCTTAGAATGTATGTGCATTGGGATATCTTTCATTTCCCATTGTTGCCAATATCATAAGTAACATCTTCATCTTTACAGACAAAATAATCAACCATCCTCCCATCACTAACACTACTACTGCTAAACACACCATAATGTGTTGCACCCAGGTTCCTCAATTAAACACATTCACCTCCATTATACCCAGACTACTAACTGTAACATTGTTCTTTCTCAGATTCATCTTAATAGTATGCTTTTCCTTATGACTCAATAAACATTCTACATCCGGGTCTATCGGAAATGTATCCCTTTGAAAAAACTCAACATTTTCCACTTGGCTTTCCCAAATATCATTTGTAATATGAAATAATGTTAGACCCCCTTTGAAGACAACCTCCCACACTGGCCACGATGTCTGTTGACGCTTAGAGGGTGATGTGAGTCTGGAGGTCCACTATTGCTGGGCAGAGGGCCATGCTTGGTAGCTCCCTCCAGAGGGGTGGGGTTTTGGGAGTTACTTCGTTTGGAAGGAGTGCCTGGGCATATGTTCTTTCTTTGCAGTTTACCACCATTCCTATCGTCCTTGAAGACATGGTGGACCGTATCATCGAGGGTTGTACCAAAGAGCATTTGACGCTCAAAGGGATCTTCATAGAAATGATCTTCTGATGTGAGGCCATATCTCAATCATATAAATGAAGATGTTTCCAGTGGGCTACTACAGAGACCATGGCCACCACTGATGCTGTAATGTCGTCAAAGGCTGGGTCAGACACAACTCCACCTGAGATCTGTCCTCCTTTAGGGTTGCAAGGGGATCTGAGACAACTCCTATCATCCGAGTTCCAGCTGTAAAGTCCATATCAAAGCTGCATATACTGTATAGGAGGCCTTAAAGGTTAGATGGGATCCCCCATATTCCGTCTCGAAAGCCCTGTCCACCATATCATTGGCAGAGACTTAGACTGCCTATTCTGGTGCCATGGAAGAACTTCAGAGCAAGCTGGGCAGTATTTCATCAACCAGGACAGTATGTGCCAGGAATTGAGGGACTGCTTTTCCATCGTGTTCCTCCCATCCATGGAGAATGTCCTCTTCCATGTCAGTGAGGAGAGGAAGGCTGGTATTAAGGGTGCGCTTAAATTGATACAGGGAACCTGCATTGTTCCAGGAACTGGCAGTAGGAGGTCTTAGTCTGAAAACCCCACCCCACAACCTGTTTGAAAACATTGGTCACAAAGTATACATATACTTCCCCATAACAATGTCTCCAGTCTCTGGAATAGAGTGATTCCTCTCACGATCTGGAGGAAGAATCCAATGATGAGGAGGAGGGGGAATAACGTCCATGGCTGCCATTCACTTTCATTCCACTGGCGCACAAATTCTTTATGAGAGACTTCCAGTAAATGATCCTCAGACACTGTTCCATGCTGTTGGATTGGATTGGGTAGCAAGAGGAAGATGGGGAGGAACTATGCTCAGGTGGCACTTCCCCACTGTATGTGTCCCATGAGTACACATCAGAATCGCAGCCAGCCAGAAGAAGGAAAAGAACCAGTCTTTTCCCTTCCTGCTGGCATGAAGAAACAAATACTTGTAGGGCTTTCCCAATGGAGAGTGAGCCAACACGTGTTGCTGAGCACTGTCTGCTCAGCACGGATCTATATATAATTTATTTTATATATATTTTTCTCTTCCAAAAGTACAGGGAGCTTCTGGGCATCCCTGCCTTACCTGCACCTGGGGCTGATTACACAGGGATCCCCTGTCCTGCATCGGGACCCTCTTGCCTGACATAGGCAACCGGGAGCGGCAGGATACAAGCCACCAGCACAACCGGCAGGTCAAATCTTTGCAGGTCCTCTGGGAGTGTTGGCCCCAGAAGGGAGAGGATCCTCTTTGTTGGGTCTCTTCCCAAGGGCCCCCTGGACTGTTCGCTCCCTGGCCCAGTCTGCAGAGGATTGATTTCGCTGTAAAAAACAGGACATTTTAGAACTGGTGTGTGTCGGGTCAATGATGCCTTATGCCCCAAAGGGATGAGGGGGGCCAAAGGAAGAAAATAGAAATAGAAGAAGGGTTCATGTGGGAGGTAAGGCTCATAATTAAGTACTGAGACGATGAACAGGGACGTTGAGGTAATGTACAAACAGCAGCATTTATTGTGAGGAATTCACCCATCCGCACATAGAGAGTGCGCTCACCTGGGCTTTTTTGTTTATTTAATAATGAAAATGAATGATGGGAGACCAACCTCCGAGAAAGGTGCAAGGCTATTCCGAGCACATTTCATTTGCTTCCCACACAAAATTCATAGTCACATGTATTCCGAGAAGAAACAGCCTTCAAGCGCTGCCTTCCCCTGTCATATTCAGCTGGAATGTGACAGCCCTGGGTACATCCAAGCATTCCAGGAAGGGGGAAAGCACACCTTCCTCCAGCTATGAGCAGCCTAATTTAAATATCAAAAGCTCCATGGATCTGCATTCCTTTTGTCTAAATTCAGCTGGTGGAAGTGCAGACTAATGAGATAATTGAGGCGAGTCTGAAGGGGCTTGTTTGCCGAATAAGAGAACACAAAGGCGAGACTAACATCCCTTTGGTATGCAATGTATCAACTTAAAGCTAGTTCCCTCCTCTCTGTATGAAAGGCAGTGAATGGCTTGTCTGGGTCCAGCAGTTACTGCAAGTGTCCCTGCAGAGCAGACCCCTTTTAGAGGGATGAAGAATATGATTTGGGAGTGACAGGATGTCTGCTCCGAGCACATACTTCAAGGGAAGCATACACTTTAATTAAGAGTCAAAGAGGGCTCACTTAACCAGGGAGACACGTGTATCTTCAACAGACAGGAAGATGGGTGGGACTTAGGTATATGTTGTCACCCCTTGTCTGTCCTGTTGCCGAGCACCCTGGTCCTGACCTCATGCATAAATGAATATTGTTGGTGGGGACACAGGATTGTTTCATTAAAGTAGGCTTAGCCTGCACCAATCACTGGGGCCCATTTGGCTTTAAAAGAGGGCTGAACCCCTCACTTAGCAGATCATCCAACGACTTTGAAAGGAGTAAGAATAAGGACTCATTTGGACCCAGGTTGAAGGTACAGTCTACCTTACATCTTCAGCCAGTGAAGGAAGGCCAGGAGTTCCAAGAGGGAAGCAAGATCCCTCCCCTAAACATCTCAGAGGGAACAGAAGGAGATATCGGACTGAGAGGACCCATCCAGCATCTCCAGAACCAGTGCCCAGCCAGCACACAGAGTGCCCTGCTAGGTTCTGCCAGCAAGCTGCCTAGGTGGGAAGTGCTGGAGAGTCTCTGGACAAAGGACAAGACAATTACTCCCCTGAGCTTGGGCCTGCCGCCTTGAAAGGACACAAGCCCAGTGAAGAAGCTAGGAGGAGTGCCACACAAGCATCATCCATCTTTTAAGGACATTTTTGAGACAGGCGATCCCTCGAGCCACATCCGGCTGCACTGCTGACTGTTGTAACACTGCAGCCACCAGAACCGTCCGAGCCACCTCGACTAGCATTCCAGATCTGCCAACCAGCACAGAGACGGTGATTCTTGGCCCTGAGCCACTGCGCCAGACAGTCTGCAGACATCCGGCCAGCCTCGCTTGCGGAACTGCCTGCCGCCTGGTACCCGCAGCTGTCTCACTCCACTAACTCTGTCTCAAGCGCTGTGAAGTGCCCTGTAACCACCTCAATGCTGTCAAGCACCAACATCTTCTTCAGCACCAGGTACATTGTGGTTCGGCCCCCACTGGTCCTTCTCTGAAGGACCCTAGAGACAGGTACGACCCTTTGCCCCGTTGGTCCTGGAACCGAATAACCTTGAACAGTAAGAGAGATTACTTTACCAACTATCCTCCTGTCAGTATCCAGAGTGCATCCCTTTCCTTCATGAAACTTTCTGTCCTCTGTGTACGTTTAAAGGGCGGGCCGTAATTGTAGTGTGTTAGAACTGTCTGTTGTAGTAATAATACAGTAGATATTTGTGTGTAACCCTGACTGGACAGTCCCTTTTATCATTGGGTAATAATTGTATTTTCGTTGTGTTGCAACTAACCAACGATGCGTTCTGTCCACGTTCCCAAAATTGGAAAAGGAGGTCTTATAAATACACTTGTATTCCAATTTGTTCGGATCCGTTCTGGTGTACTAGAGGTGTGGCGTTGATGGTTTAGAAACCGATATTCATCCCTGGTTCACTGGTTCCCCGGAAGTTGATGAATCACAGTTGTAGGTGGTGGTTGTCTCCCTCCTGGGTGCATTCTCTGTTCCATGACTTGGACCACACTTAGAGCAACAAAACGCAGGCCCAGTACCTTGAAAAACGGACGTTAGAACAACCCCAACCTCCCAAAGCAGAGCAATACTAGCCTGACTTGTAGTAACGGGGAGTGTCCTTATTAAGTAAGCACATATAGAAAACTATGCATATTAAAGCAAGGACATAATGACCCTGGCTTTCTTACATCATGCTGAAATCCTAGCTGTGAAATGTTACTGCCACAGACCACCTGCAATACATTGCAATACGTTTATTTCCTTATGTACTGCTGCTCGACACTATGAAGCTAGTTTAAATGCATTATTCAGATTCTCTCCTGACCTGTATTCGGTATTTTGGGAATGCTTAAACTTTCCGACCCGGATTATTTTATAGTCCCTGTTCTTGTCAAAAAAATACATGAGTCGCAGCAGATGTTCGAATCTTGACGTTGGACTGAATGACCTCTGCATACATTCATTATTTCAGCCAGCAATGCAAATAAAGGATGCAGAAACATTTTTTGCTACACATTTGAATGCCACATTTCCATCATTATCCCTGGTTCCCCTTTCCGTGGTAAAAGTGAGAGGGTTATCTCTTAGCGGTATATCACTAGGGAAGTGCAGTGCCTTAAAATAAAGATTTCTCGCCAAACCATTATCCAGGTTACTTTCTCTGAAAATGGAAGAACGAAGCTGGACTGGTGATTAAATCTATAGCTGCTGCATAATTAGATTACAGCGAATAATGATTTCCCACTGGAGAAGTAGCGTAGGTGGAAGGTGCGGATGCCTGCATGTACATTTAAGTGTTTGAAATAGTAAGCAGCAGATAAGGCATTGATTTATGTATGCGCCTGTTAACGCTGCGAAGAGTTCAGAGACTACGGGCCTGATTTACAAACGCCTTTTTCAATGGGGCAATCCCATTGCAACCCGCTTTGTAAATCCGGGCCTTCATATCCAGAAGGGCAATGCTAGAGTTCAATTTGCTAACAACAGGTGGTGTCTGTGAAGCAAGGACATACTGCATGAATATCTTGGTTGCTCTGGGAGGAATCTTAAATACTCAGAGGCCGATTCATGGAATAATTAGCGCGGCGCAAGTGGGCAAAAACGTGCGAATCGCAGTGGAATAGCGAAAATCGCAGTGCAAGTGCGAAAATCGCACGAAAAGCAGCGCACGTCGATTCATGGAAGGCCGTGCGCGAGAAAACCAGCGGATGTGCGATAAAAAAGTGCGCGGCGCACGTTGGCGCACGTTGGCGCACGTTGGCGCACAGGCCATCTAACAGCGTGCGCCAGGTCACAGCGAAAATCGCACAGGCCACAGCGAAATTCGCACATAGCGCGGCGCACGCAACAAAAGTAGGCGGAACACGGGCGTAACACTCGGAATGGGGAACAACTTGCCAAAACGTGGGCGTCACGGGGGAAGTACAGGGCACAAGTGCGGGGAACGCCCACACGCTCGCCTACAACACGTATTCATGGAATAGAATAGGGGAAAAAAGCGCACGCTCAAACCAGCGCACAGGCACAAACACGACCGCCACAAGAAAGGAGGCGGTAGCGTCTCTGCGGCTGTAAGAAATGTGCGCCAAAAGGTGCGCCAACAAATAGCACCTATATACTGCCATGATGAATGTCCCATACTGTGGGCCTCCAGGAAAAATGACGTGCAAAGGGGTACCCACAAACACGGACACCCGCTGACAAAAAATACGTGTGCATGTATACCGGGGTGCGCGGGAAGTGTCACACGCGATTTGCAGGGTACGTGCATCACAGGGGTTCGCGTGAAGTCATTCACGCGATCGGGCCTGGGGGAGCGGGCTACGTGTATTACAGGGGTTCGCGTGAAGTTCCTCACGCGATCGGGCCTGGGGGAGCGGTCTACGTGTATTACAGGGGTTCGCGTGAAGTTCCTCACGCGATCGGGCCTGGGGGAGCGGGCTACGTGTATTACAGGGGTTCGCGTGAAGTTCCACACGCGAATAGCCTGGGCGCGTGTATTTCAGGGGTGCGCGGGAAGTTCCACACACGAATAGCCTGGGCGCGTGAATTTGAGGGGTGCGCGGGAAGTTCCACACGCGATCGGGCCTGGGGGAGCGGGCTACGTGTATTACAGGGGTTCGCGGGAAGTTCCACACGCGAATAGCCTGGGCGCGTGTATTTCAGGGGTTCGCGCGAAGTTCCACACGCGAATAGCCTGGGCGCGTGTATTTCAGGGGTGCGCGGGAAGTTCCACACACGAATAGCCTGGGCGCGTGAATTTGAGGGGTGCGCGGGAAGTTCCACACGCGATCGGGCCTGGGGGAGCGGGCTACGTGTATTACAGGGGTTCGCGGGAAGTTCCTCACGCGATCGGGCCTGGGGGAGCGTGCTACGTGTATTTCAGGGGTTCGCGTGAATTTTCACACGCGAATAGCCTGGGCGCGTGAATTTGAGGGGTGCGCGGGAAGTTCCTCACGCGATCGGGCCTGGGGGAGCGGGCTACGTGTATTACAGGGGTTCGCGGGAAGTTCCACACGCGAATAGCCTGGGCGCGTGTATTTCAGGGGTTCGCGGGAAGTTCCACACGCGAATAGCCTGGGCGCGTGTATTTCAGGGGTGCGCGGGAAGTTCCACACGCGAATAGCCTGGGCGCGTGTATTTCAGGGGTGCGCGGGAAGTTCCACACACGAATAGCCTGGGCGCGTGAATTTGAGGGGTGCGCGGGAAGTTCCACACGCGATCGGGCCTGGGGGAGCGGGCTACGTGTATTACAGGGGTTCGCGGGAAGTTCCACACGCGAATAGCCTGGGCGCGTGTATTTCAGGGGTTCGCGCGAAGTTCCACACGCGAATAGCCTGGGCGCGTGTATTTCAGGGGTGCGCGGGAAGTTCCACACACGAATAGCCTGGGCGCGTGAATTTGAGGGGTGCGCGGGAAGTTCCACACGCGATCGGGCCTGGGGGAGCGGGCTACGTGTATTACAGGGGTTCGCGGGAAGTTCCTCACGCGATCGGGCCTGGGGGAGCGTGCTACGTGTATTTCAGGGGTTCGCGTGAATTTTCACACGCGAATAGCCTGGGCGCGTGAATTTGAGGGGTGCGCGGGAAGTTCCTCACGCGATCGGGCCTGGGGGAGCGGGCTACGTGTATTACAGGGGTTCGCGGGAAGTTCCACACGCGAATAGCCTGGGCGCGTGTATTTCAGGGGTTCGCGGGAAGTTCCACACGCGAATAGCCTGGGCGCGTGTATTTCAGGGGTGCGCGGGAAGTTCCACACGCGAATAGCCTGGGCGCGTGTATTTCAGGGGTGCGCGGGTAGTTCCACACGCGAATAGCCTGGGCGCGTGAATTTGAGGGGTGCGCGGGAAGTTCCTCACGCGATCGGGCCTGGGGGAGCGGGCTACGTGTATTACAGGGGTTCGCGGGAAGTTCCACACGCGAATAGCCTGGGCGCGTGTATTTCAGGGGTTCGCGGGAAGTTCCACACGCGAATAGCCTGGGCGCGTGTATTTCAGGGGTGCGCGGGAAGTTCCACACGCGAATAGCCTGGGCGCGTGTATTTCAGGGGTGCGCGAATAGTTCCACACGCGAATAGCCTGGGCGCGTGAATTTGAGGGGTGCGCGGGAAGTTCCTCACGCGATCGGGCCTGGGGGAGCGGGCTACGTGTATTACAGGGGTTCGCGGGAAGTTCCACACGCGAATAGCCTGGGCGCGTGTATTACAGGGGTTCGCGGGAAGTTCCACACGCGAATAGCCTGGGCGCGTGTATTTCAGGGGTGCGCGGGAAGTTCCACACACGAATAGCCTGGGCGCGTGTATTTCAGGGGTTCGCGGGAAGTTCCACACGCGAATAGCCTGGGCGCGTGAATTTGAGGGGTGCGCGGGAAGTTCCTCACGCGATCGGGCCTGGGGGAGCGGGCTACGTGTATTACAGGGGTTCGCGGGAAGTTCCACACGCGAATAGCCTGGGCGCGTGTATTTCAGGGGTTCGCGGGAAGTTCCACACGCGAATAGCCTGGGCGCGTGTATTTCAGGGGTGCGCGGGAAGTTCCACACACGAATAGCCTGGGCGCGTGTATTTCAGGGGTGCGCGGGAAGTTCCACACGCGAATAGCCTGGGCGCGTGTATTTCAGGGGTTCGCGGGAAGTTCCACACGCGAATAGCCTGGGCGCGTGAATTTGAGGGGTGCGCGGGAAGTTCCACACGCGATCGGGCCTGGGGGAGCGGGCTACGTGTATTACAGGGGTTCGCGGGAAGTTCCACACGCGAATAGCCTGGGCGCGTGTATTTCAGGGGTTCGCGGGAAGTTCCACACGCGAATAGCCTGGGCGCGTGTATTTCAGCGGTGCGCGGGAAGTTTTACACGCGATTTCTGCACGGTACGTGTATTTCAGGGGTGCCGGGGAGTCCCACATGTGATTTGACAGTGTGGGTCCTCCCAGGTGTACCCTGTACACCCTCCACGGCCCCTGCAGGCAGCACACACCACAGGGGACTACCCTGCATCCCTGGTCATGTCCCGCAGGCAGCCCACCCAACATGGGCATGCCCCCCAGCAAAGGCACATGTCTCCTTGAACTAATGAACACCAACACATGTCCCCTTGCACCCCCACCCCCCAGCACTGTGGGGCACATGCCAGCAGTCCCCCACCCATGTCCAACTCATGTCTCCCACCACCCCCACCCGCCAGCACTGTGGGGCACCTGCCAGCAGGCCCCCACCCATGTCCAACTCATGTCACCCACCACCCCCACCCCCCAGCACTGTGGGGCACCTGCCAGTAGGCCCCCACCCATGTCCAACTCATGTCTCCCACCACCCCCACCCCCCAGCCACCAGGGTCACCCTCCACCAGGGCCCCACTCATGTCTCCCACCACCCCCACCCCCCAGCACTGTGGGGCACCTGCCAGCAGGCCCCCACCCATGTCCAACTCATGTCTCCCACCACCCCCACCCCCCAGCACTGTGGGGCACCTGCCAGCAGGCCCCCACCCATGTCCAACTCATGTCTCCCACCACCCCCACACCCCAGCACTGTGGGGCACCTGCCAGCAGGCCCCCACCCATGTCCAACTCATGTCTCCCACCACCCCCACCCCCCAGCCACCAGGGTCACCCTCCACCAGGGCCCCACTCATGTCTCCCACCACCCCCACCCCCCAGCAGTGCAGGGTCACCCTTCACCAGGACCCCACTCATGTCTCCCACCACCCCCACCCCCCAGCACTGTGGGGCACCTGCCAGCAGGCCCCCACCCATGTCCAACTCATGTCCCCCACCACCCCCACCCCCCAGCACTGTGGGGCACCTGCCAGTAGGCCCCCACCCATGTCCAACTCATGTCTCCCACCACCCCCATCCCCCAGCCACCAGGGTCACCCTCCACCAGGGCCCCACTCATGTCTCCCACCACCCCCACCCCCCAGCACTGTGGGGCACCTGCCAGCAGGCCCCCACCCATGTCCAACTCATGTCTCCCACCACCCCCACCCCCCAGCACTGTGGGGCACCTGCCAGTAGGCCCCCACCCATGTCCAACTCATGTCTCCCACCACCCCCACCCCCCAGCACTGTGGGGCACCTGCCAGCAGTCCCCCACCCATGTCCAACTCATGTCCCCCACCACCCCCACCCCCCAGCACTGTGGGGCACCTGCCAGCAGTCCCCCACCCATGTCCAATTCATGTCTCCCACCACCCCCACACCCCAGCAGTGCAGGGTCACCCTCCACCAGGCCCCCACTCATGTCTACCACCACCCCCACCCCCCAGTCACCAGGGTCACCCTCCACCAGGCCCCCACTCATGTCCCCTATCACCCCCACCCCCCAGCCACCAGGGTCACCCTCCACCAGGCCCCCACTCATGTCTCCCATCACCCCCACACCCCAGCAGTGCAGGGTCACCCTCCACCAGGCCCCCACTCATGTCTCCCACCACCCCCACCCCCCAGCAGTGCAGGCTCAACCTCCACCAGGCCCCCACTCATGTCCCCCTGCACCCCCACCCCCCTGCCACCATGTGCAGCCCCCACCAGGTCCTCACAATCCCCAATCATGTGCGTAATGGTCAGCCTCCACAGCCAAAAAGACCTACCAAGTAACCCATTCACCCACATGGAAATGGAAATCACATGTTACACCCCCAATGTACATGAAGCAAATGAACCCATGTCCGTCACACACATATTTTCAAATTGAATGGGAAAACACACAACATGACATGCATGAAACCAATGAGATGAAACCACACAGTGAACAATGGAAAAAAAAATGTATTGAAAAAAATACAAATGCCAAAGAAAGAAAACTAACTACAATGTAAATGTGAAAAAATAAGCTGCATGTCCGCATAAAAACACAAAACTAGAAAATCAAATCAAAAAAATTATGTCCAAAGTGAAATGTAAAAACTCTCCATGCAACAAAGAACTATGTACAAAAATAACAAGGGTCCATCATCACAACTGAACTAAGGAAACCTCCTAAAAAACCTACCTAAATATCAACTATATACAAAAAGTGGAGCAGTGTCCGTCGACTCCAAATAATAATAAGAACGAAAGGAAACCTAAAACTAAAGAACTATATACAAAGGCGGCGGGCAAGTCCAGCGGCTCACTCTGTGGTGTTCCGGGCCAGGGCATCATCGAACTCCTGTTCGATGTCCCGGAGGCGGTCCAGTTCCATGGCCCCGAGGGTCCGCAGGGACGACGCTGTGTCCTCCTCCAACCCCCTGCGGATTGCCTCGAGGCACTCGGCCCGCCTCAGGGCCCTCCGCATGGAGTTCTCCGCCCTGACCATTGTGAGCCGCGCCTCTTCCGCCCGCCGCCGCTCCGCACCTATGGCGTGGCCCAACCGCTGCCACACGGAAGACACTCTCTGTCCTGGGTCCTCCTGCCCTCCGGCCGATGCCTGCCCCTCCGATGTCGAAGGCCCCGAGCCTTCATGGCTCCCACCATCTTGCTGCTGCTGCTGCTCTGCCTCTGCCCGTGCACTGCCTCCTGCTGCCTGCACATCCTCCGCCGGCTGGGGTGCACCTGTTGATGTGGCCACCCCTGCTGGACGTCCGACTCCCGACTGTGGCAGGGATGCCTCCTCCACCAGCCTGGCCGCACTGTCAGAGGCAGCTCCACAGGGCACCCAGGTGACTGATGGGTGGGAAGATGGCACAGAGGACGACTGGCGCGTAGGGGGTCCAGTTGAGGAGGGGGTCGGAGCAAGCCCCATCAGACAGCGGAATCCGGCCTGGGTGACCTGTCCCAGCAGGCTGACGTGGTCAACGAGCCATTCGAGATGACGTGCAGTCTCTCCATGAAAAGACTGCAGGTCACCTCGCATGGCCCGTTGACGCAACGCCACACCAGCCAGGACAGGCTCAACCCGGTCCTGGATGGCCACGTCCGCAGGCAGAGGAAGGCCAGTTGACGTCAGCTCATCCCCTGCCTGAAAACGGGTCTGGACGTAGGCATCCCTGCTGGTGCAAGATGATGCAGGGACAGGATCGGGGACAGGATTGCACACAGGCACCTCCGCGGCCGCCTGTGCTGCCTCCTGTCCCTGGTCCTGCACTGCACCACTAGCACCAGTGGGATCCCCACCTCCAGACCCTGTCTCTGGTGCTTGCGCGGCCCCCTCCTCCACCAAACCCCCCACCAACCTGGATGACTCTGTGCCATCTTCCCCTGTTGGGCCCTGTGGGGTCCCAGCTGCCCCTTCTGCTGCCGAGGAGTCCAACTGCAACCTCCGCCTCTTGGACCTCCCCCCGGCAGCTGCGGCCTGGGACGCGGCACCTGACTCCTCACTCCCCGACGAGATGACAACACGGGAGGGGAGCCGGGCCTTGCGTCTCCGGCTGGCGGTCGGATCCCCGCCGCTGTGCTCCACAGCACCTTCTCCGCCCTCTTCATCAGTTGACGCTGCAGACAGGGAGAAACAAAACACAGGCATCAGGGCACTGTACAATGGACACATACACGCATGACAGTTGCACATGAGTGGCATTGGCAAACCTCAGACATGTCATCACAATCCCCAACACACATGTCATTGCAACTGGCACACATGAGCCATACCACAGCCATATCGCAACTGCCACCACCATCCCCACACATACAACAGCATCAGCAGCCAAAGGGGAGCCATACATCACATGCAACACAGGAAGTGCACCACACATGTACACACACCACCACACTTGCATGCATGTCTACACCTCTGCCAAGTGTCGCACTGTTCAGACGGGCATCCATGTCACATCTGCCAATCAGGCTTCCACATACCGCTGTCACATGCATCCATGTAGCATCACTGTTGCACCTTTGACAAATACACACACATGCACATGTACACAGTGCTCATACATGCAGCCGAAAACAACATACATGCCTGACATCACGGACATGTCTACTTACATACACATTCATCCAAACATGTGTGCACGCACAACTGCATTTGCCATGCAAGCCCACACACACAAGCACCATCCATGTCTCACACATTACAGCCCTCGCATGTGTCAGCCCCACGGCCCTGTACACCCCCACCCATACTCCACCCCATACAAACAGATGTGCAACTGGCACAATGGGGAATGATCACCACACGCCCTGCTCACAACCAGGATGCATGTACACTCACCGCTCGACTCCAGACGGCTCTGCTTCTCTAGGACCTGGACGTGGAGCGCTGGGGATATGCGTTCCAGGACCCCCATCTGTTCTTCCGACAAGTGGCCCCGGCGCCCCTTGGCATCCGCTGCCTTCAAGAGGCGCCGGGCCTTGTTCAGGGTCCTGGACCTGAAGTCCTCCCAGCGCTTCCTGACATGTTGTAAGTCCCGGACTGCCACCCCCTCCGCGTTGATGGCAGTCACGATGTCTGTCCAGATCCGAGTCCGTCCTTCCTTGTCGGCGCGGGAACTTCCAAAGAGGGCATCATACTGCCCCAGGACTTGCTCCACCAGGACACCAACTTCGGTGGCACTGAAGCTGGGGCCCCTCTGCCTCTCTGGCCGGGGGTTGTCAGTGGTCACAGATGGTGTTAGCCCCGACATGACAACCCCAGAGGCAGGAGTGGGTGGGCAACTGGGTCCTGGGGCTGGGCTGTGGAGCGATGGAATTCCAGTCGGGAGTCTTCTGGTCCAGCAGGGGTGGTCACAGCAACAGCACCCCTGGCTGATGTGCAGGCAGCAAATGGCAGTGCACGTGGGCAGCAGGCAGTCAGGCAGCAGCAGATAGCAGGTGGGAGCGTGCTCGGGGCTCTGGGGGGCAGTAATTCGGCCTTCTGGGCAGGAGCGTGGTCTCCCGTGTGCTCACGCGTGGCCAGCTTGGTACGGAGTGAATTGGCACGTGAAAATCCTGCACGTCAGCGTGAAAACCGAGGAAAGGCCCTTAGCGCGTAAGCGCGTCAGCACGCATACGCGATTCCATTGGACCAAAGGCCCTCAGCGCGTAAGCGCGTCTGTGACGTGACCCGCACGGGTGTTTCCCACACAGCACGTGATGACAGAGCACACGTGGAAAGACTGCACGTCAGAGTCTCATTGCGTGTGATTGGTGGAAATGGCCGTACACCGGGATACAGGTGCGCTGACGTACTTGCGTGTGTAAGTGTCCGCGCACACCTCATATACACGTACATAGGCCAATCGCGTGTACACGCACTTTTGTCCAATTACACGCAATGAGACTCTGACGTGCAGTCTTTCCACGTGTGCTCTGTCATCACGTGCTGTGTGGGAAACACCCGTGCGGGTCACGTCACAGACGCGCTTACGCGCTGAGGGCCTTTGGTCCAATGGAATCGCGTATGCGTGCTGACGCGCTTACGCGCTAAGGGCCTTTCCTCGGTTTTCACGCTGACGTGCAGGATTTTCACGTGCCAATTCACTCCGTACCAAGCTGGCCACGCGTGAGCACACGGGAGACCACGCTCCTGCCCAGAAGGCCGAATAACTGCCCCCCAGAGCCCCGAGCACGCTCCCACCTGCTATCTGCTGCTGCCTGACTGCCTGCTGCCCACGTGCACTGCCATTTGCTGCCTGCACATCAGCCAGGGGTGCTGTTGCTGTGACCACCCCTGCTGGAACAGAAGACTCCCGACTGGAATTCCATCGCTCCACAGCCCAGCCCCAGGACCCAGTTGCCCACCCACTCCTGCCTCTGGGGTTGTCATGTCGGGGCTAACACCATCTGTGACCACTGACAACCCCCGGCCAGAGAGGCAGAGGGGCCCCAGCTTCAGTGCCACCGAAGTTGGTGTCCTGGTGGAGCAAGTCCTGGGGCAGTATGATGCCCTCTTTGGAAGTTCCCGCGCCGACAAGGAAGGACGGACTCGGATCTGGACAGACATCGTGACTGCCATCAACGCGGAGGGGGTGGCAGTCCGGGACTTACAACATGTCAGGAAGCGCTGGGAGGACTTCAGGTCCAGGACCCTGAACAAGGCCCGGCGCCTCTTGAAGGCAGCGGATGCCAAGGGGCGCCGGGGCCACTTGTCGGAAGAACAGATGGGGGTCCTGGAACGCATATCCCCAGCGCTCCACGTCCAGGTCCTAGAGAAGCAGAGCCGTCTGGAGTCGAGCGGTGAGTGTACATGCATCCTGGTTGTGAGCAGGGCGTGTGGTGATCATTCCCCATTGTGCCAGTTGCACATCTGTTTGTATGGGGTGGAGTATGGGTGGGGGTGTACAGGGCCGTGGGGCTGACACATGCGAGGGCTGTAATGTGTGAGACATGGATGGTGCTTGTGTGTGTGGGCTTGCATGGCAAATGCAGTTGTGCGTGCACACATGTTTGGATGAATGTGTATGTAAGTAGACATGTCCGTGATGTCAGGCATGTATGTTGTTTTCGGCTGCATGTATGAGCACTGTGTACATGTGCATGTGTGTGTATTTGTCAAAGGTGCAACAGTGATGCTACATGGATGCATGTGACAGCGGTATGTGGAAGCCTGATTGGCAGATGTGACATGGATGCCCGTCTGAACAGTGCGACACTTGGCAGAGGTGTAGACATGCATGCAAGTGTGGTGGTGTGTGTACATGTGTGGTGCACTTCCTGTGTTGCATGTGATGTATGGCTCCCCTTTGGCTGCTGATGCTGTTGTATGTGTGGGGATGGTGGTGGCAGTTGCGATATGGCTGTGGTATGGCTCATGTGTGCCAGTTGCAATGACATGTGTGTTGGGGATTGTGATGACATGTCTGAGGTTTGCCAATGCCACTCATGTGCAACTGTCATGCGTGTATGTGTCCATTGTACAGTGCCCTGATGCCTGTGTTTTGTTTCTCCCTGTCTGCAGCGTCAACTGATGAAGAGGGCGGAGAAGGTGCTGTGGAGCACAGCGGCGGGGATCCGACCGCCAGCCGGAGACGCAAGGCCCGGCTCCCCTCCCGTGTTGTCATCTCGTCGGGGAGTGAGGAGTCCGGTGCCGCGTCCCAGGCCGCAGCTGCCGGGGGGAGGTCCAAGAGGCGGAGGTTGCAGTTGGACTCCTCGGCAGCAGAAGGGGCAGCTGGGACCCCACAGGGCCCAACAGGGGAAGATGGCACAGAGTCATCCAGGTTGGTGGGGGGTCTGGTGGAGGAGGAGGCCGTGCAAGCACCAGAGACGGGGTCTGGAGGTGGGGATCCCACTGGTGCTAGTGGTGCAGTCCAGGACCAGGGACAGGAGGCAGCACAGGCGGCCGCGGAGGTGCCTGTGTGCAATCCTGTCCCCGATCCTGTCCCTGCATCATCTTGCACCAGCAGGGATGCCTACGTCCAGACCCGTTTTCAGGCAGGGGATGAGCTGACGTCAACTGGCCTTCCTCTGCCTGCGGACGTGGCTATCCAGGTCCGGGTTGAGCCTGTCCTGGCTGGTGTGGCGTTGCGTCAACGGGCCATGCGAGGTGACCTGCAGTCTTTTCATGGAGAGACTGCACGTCATCTCGAATGGCTCGTTGACCACGTCAGCCTGCTGGGACAGGTCACCCAGACCGGATTCCTCCGTCTGATGGGGCTTGTTCCGACCCCCTCCTCAACTGGACCCCCTACGCGCCAGTCGTCCTCTGTGCCATCTTCCCACCCATCAGTCACCTGGGTGCCCTGTGGAGCTGCCTCTGACAGTGCGGCCAGGCTGGTGGAGGAGGCATCTCTGCCACAGTCGGGAGTCGGACGTCCAGCAGGGGTGGCCACATCAACAACTGCACCCCAGCCGGCGGAGGATGTGCAGGCAGCAGGAGGCAGTGCACGGGCAGAGGCAGAGCAGCAGCAGCAGCAAGATGGTGGGAGCCATGAAGGCTCGGGGCCTTCGACATCGGAGGGGCAGGCATCGGCCGGAGGGCAGGAGGACCCAGGACAGAGAGTGTCTTCCGTGTGGCAGCGGTTGGGCCACGCCATAGGTGCGGAGCGGCGGCGGGCGGAAGAGGCGCGGCTCACAATGGCCAGGGCGGAGAACTCCATGCGGAGGGCCCTGAGGCGGGCCGAGTGCCTCGAGGCAATCCGCAGGGGGTTGGAGGAGGACACGGCGTCGTCCCTGCGGACCCTCGGGGCCATGGAACTGGACCGCCTCCAGGACATCGAACAGGAGTTCGATGATGCCCTGGCCCGGAACACCACAGAGTGAGCCGCTGGACTTGCCCGCCGCCTTTGTATATAGTTCTTTAGTTTTAGGTTTCCTTTGTTTTTTCTTATGATTTGGAGTCGACGGACACTGCTCCACTTTTTGTATATAGTTGATATTTAGGTAGGTTTTTTAGGAAGTTTCCTTAGTTCTGTTGTGATGATGGACCCTTGTTATTTTTGTACATAGTTCTTTGTTGCACGGAGAGTTTTGACATTTCACTTTGGACAACATTTTTTGGATTAGATTTTCTAGTTTTGTGTTTTTATGCGGACATGCAGCTTCTTTTTTCACATTTACATTGTAGTTAGTTTTCTTTCTTTAGCATTCGTATTTTTTTCTAATACATTTTTTTTTACATTGTTCACTGTGTGGTTTCATCTCATTGGTTTCATGCATGTCATGTTGTGTGTTTTCCCATTCAATTGGAAAATATGTGTGTGACGGACATGGGTTCATTTGCTTCATGAACATTGGGGGTGTAACATGTGATTTCCATTTCCATGTGGGTGAATGGGTTACTTGGTAGGGCTTTTTGGCTGTGGAGGCTGACCAATACGCACATTGTGAGGACCTGGTGGGGGCTGCACATGGTGGCAGGGGGGTGGGGGTGGTGGGAGACATGAGTGGGGGCCTGGTGGAGGGTGCCCCTGCACTGCTGGGGGGTGGGGGTGGTGGGAGACATGAGTGGGGGCCTGGTGGAGGGTGCCCCTGGTGGCTGGGGGGTGGGGGTGGTGGGAGACATGAGTGGGGGCCTGGTGGAGGGTGCCCCTGCACTGCTGGGGGGTGGGGGTGGTGGGAGACATGAGTGGGGGCCTGGTGGAGGGTGCCCCTGGTGGCTGGGGGGTGGGGGTGGTGGGAGACATGAGTGGGGGCCTGGTGGAGGGTGCCCCTGCACTGCTGGGGGGTGGGGGTGGTGGGAGACATGAGTGGGGGCCTGGTGGAGGGTGCCCCTGGTGGCTGGGGGGTGGGGGTGGTGGGAGACATGAGTGGGGGCCTGGTGGAGGGTGCCCCTGCACTGCTGGGGGGTGGGGGTGGTGGGAGACATGAGTGGGGGCCTGGTGGAGGGTGCCCCTGGTGGCGGGGGGGTGGGGGTGATAGGGGACATGAGTGGGGGCCTGGTGGAGGCTGCCCCTGCACTGCTGGGGGGTGGGGGTGGTGGGAGACATGAGTGGGGGCCTGGTGGAGGCTGCCCCTGCACTGCTGGGGGGTGGGGGTGGTGGGAGACATGAGTGGGGGCCTGGTGGAGGGTGCCCCTGGTGGCTGGGGGGTGGGGGTGGTGGGAGACATGAGTGGGGGCCTGGTGGAGGGTGCCCCTGCACTGCTGGGGGGTGGGGGTGGTGGGAGACATGAGTGGGGGCCTGGTGGAGGGTGCCCCTGGTGGCTGGGGGGTGGGGGTGGTGGGAGACATGAGTGGGGGCCTGGTGGAGGGTGCCCCTGCACTGCTGGGGGGTGTGGGTGGTGGGAGACATATGTGGGGGCCTGGTGGAGGGTGCCCCTGGTGGCGGGGGGGTGGGGGTGATAGGGGACATGAGTGGGGGCCTGGTGGAGGCTGCCCCTGCACTGCTGGGGGGTGGGGGTGGTGGGAGACATGAGTGGGGGCCTGGTGGAGGCTGCCCCTGCACTGCTGGGGGGTGGGGGTGGTGGGAGACATGAGTGGGGGCCTGGTGGAGGGTGCCCCTGGTGGCTGGGGGGTGGGGGTGGTGGGAGACATGAGTGGGGGCCTGGTGGAGGGTGCCCCTGCACTGCTGGGGGGTGGGGGTGGTGGGAGACATGAGTGGGGGCCTGGTGGAGGCTGCCCCTGCACTGCTGGGGGGTGGGGGTGGTGGGAGACATGAGTGGGGGCCTGGTGGAGGGTGACCCTGGTGGCTGGGGGGTGGGGGTGGTGGGAGACATGAGTGGGGGCCTGGTGGAGGGTGCCCCTGCACTGCTGGGGGGTGGGGGTGGTGGGAGACATGAGTGGGGGCCTGGTGGAGGGTGCCCCTGGTGGCTGGGGGGTGGGGGTGGTGGGAGACATGAGTGGGGGCCTGGTGGAGGGTGCCCCTGCACTGCTGGGGGGTGTGGGTGGTGGGAGACATATGTGGGGGCCTGGTGGAGGGTGCCCCTGGTGGCGGGGGGGTGGGGGTGATAGGGGACATGAGTGGGGGCCTGGTGGAGGCTGCCCCTGCACTGCTGGGGGGTGGGGGTGGTGGGAGACATGAGTGGGGGCCTGGTGGAGGCTGCCCCTGCACTGCTGGGGGGTGGGGGTGGTGGGAGACATGAGTGGGGGCCTGGTGGAGGGTGACCCTGGTGGCTGGGGGGTGGGGGTGGTGGGAGACATGAGTGGGGGCCTGGTGGAGGGTGCCCCTGCACTGCTGGGGGGTGGGGGTGGTGGGAGACATGAGTGGGGGCCTGGTGGAGGGTGCCCCTGCACTGCTGGGGGGTGGGGGTGGTGGGAGACATGAGTGGGGGCCTGGTGGAGGGTGACCCTGGTGGCTGGGGGGTGGGGGTGGTGGGAGACATGAGTGGGGGCCTGGTGGAGGGTGCCCCTGCACTGCTGGGGGGTGGGGGTGGTGGGAGACATGAGTGGGGGCCTGGTGGAGGGTGCCCCTGGGGGGTGGGGGTGGTGGGAGACATGAGTGGGGGCCTGGTGGAGGGTGCCCCTGCACTGCTGGGGGGTGTGGGTGGTGGGAGACATATGTGGGGGCCTGGTGGAGGGTGCCCCTGGTGGCGGGGGGGTGGGGGTGATAGGGGACATGAGTGGGGGCCTGGTGGAGGGTGCCCCTGGTGGCTGGGGGGTGGGGGTGGTGGGAGACATGAGTGGGGGCCTGGTGGAGGGTGCCCCTGCACTGCTGGGGGGTGGGGGTGCAGGGGGACATGAGCAGGTGTGCAGGGTAGTCCCCTGTTTTGTGGGCTGCCTGCAGGGGCTGTGGAGGGTGTACAGGGAACACCTGTGAGGACCCACCCAGCCTAATTGCGTGTGATAATTCCCGCACACCCCTGTAATACACGTACCAAGCCAAATCGCGTGTGATAATTCCCACGCACCCCTGTAATACACGTACCTGGCCAAATCGCATGTGAAACTTCCCGCATACCCCTGTAATACACGTACCCTGGCCAATCGCGTGTTGAACTTCCCGCGTACCCCTGTAATACACTTACCCTGGCTAATCGCGTGTTAAACTTCCCGCGTACCCCTGTAATACACGTACCCTGGCCAATCGCGTGTTAAACTTCCCGCGTACCCCTGTAATACACGTACCCTGGCTAATCGCGTGTTAAACTTCCCGCGTACCCCTGTAATATACGTACCCTGGCTAATCGCGTGTATAACTTCCCGCGTACCCCTGTAATACACGTACCCTGGCCAATCGCGTGTTAAACTTCCCGCGTACCCCTGTAATACACGTACCCTGGCCAATCGCGTGTTAAACTTCCCGCGTACCCCTGTAATACACGTACCCTGGCTAATCGCGTGTTAAACTTCCCGCGTACCCCTGTAATACACTTACCCTGGCTAATCGCGTGTTAAACTTCCCGCGTACCCCTGTAATACACGTACCCTGGCCAATCGCGTGTTAAACTTCCCGCGTACCCCTGTAATACACGTACCCTGGCTAATCGCGTGTATGACTTCACGTGTACCCCTGTAATACACTTACACTGGCTAATCGCGTGTTGAACTTCCCGCGTACCCCTTTGATACACGTACCCTGGCCAATCGCGTGTTAAACTTCCCGCGTACCCCTGTAATACACGTACCCTGGCCAATCGCGTGTTAAACTTCCCGCGTACCCCTGTAATACACGTACCCTGGCTAATCGCGTGTATAACTTCACGTGTACCCCTGTAATACACTTACCCTGGCTAATCGCGTGTTAAACTTCCCGCGTACCCCTGTAATACACGTACCCTGGCCAATCGCGTGTTAAACTTCCCGCGTACCCCTGTAATACACGTACCCTGGCCAATCGCGTGTTAAACTTCCCGCGTACCCCTGTAATACACGTACCCTGGCTAATCGCGTGTATGACTTCACGTGTACCCCTGTAATACACTTACCCTGGCTAATCGCGTGTATGACTTCACGTGTACCCCTGATATGCACGTTACCCGCTTTGCGTTCCTTGTTTGGCTGCCCTGTAAACTGGTCCAGGGTTAGCGCAGCCCTTTGCGATGATTTAGCGATTTTGCTGGCTTTTCCTTGCGCGAGGGCGTTCTTGGGGGCGTTACTGGCGCTGCTGCAGGGTCGCTGCGATACTCTGCGCCACGGCTGGTTTGGGAGCATGAAATCCATGAATACGCTGTGCGCGGAAATCGGTTTTATCGCACGTGCCTGGCGCAGTCAATCGCACGCGGACACTCTGCGCCAGCCGCTTGCGACACTTTTCTGCGAAATTCTATGAATTACCCTGACAGTGTGGCATTACCTCAAGCAAACAGTGCATTTACAAAAGTCTGTAGCTATTGTCCTTGTTTGAACGATAGAGAGTATGGACACTAAAGTGTTTTTTTTCTTCTGAATTTGCAGTAGCTCCTGTGGTTAGATAAATTAAATATCCAGTGCCAGCTTTGGTAGAAAATAAGTAGTGATTACATCCTTTCCACAAAAATGTCCATTCAAACGAGTAATGTTTACATTGATCGACTGTGTACTATAGAGAGTCTAACTAACAATGGTTATATAGGAAACTACACCAGGCCACCTCCAAACGCACATGCCACATTTGGTGCATCTCATGGACGTTTCAATGAACATGTAACAAAAATAATGTGCAAACAAAGGTATTTTTGCATTGAGTTTTCAAAAGATCAAAACAAATTGGGAAGCTTTTCTCAAAATTGCCTGGTTCGATTTCTGAGATTTTCAGCACACCCCACTTCTGTGGGAACTAATGCACACCGTAAACAATTTGAAAATCATATCAGCAAAACTCGAGATATTCCCTTTTAAGTTTTCATAAATGTACCAATAACTCTGGCACATTATGTCCGAACACAGATACACGCTTTTGGTTAAGGATCATGCATGCCCGCCTCTAGAAACAACACAGATGTATGAGGACATCATCATGGATGAGGATAAGACATGCACTCACACTCACCCTTACATAGACCTGTGCATTATAGAGCCGTCTATGGACAGGGCCACAAGTATTCACTCACACCCACGCACTCCCATAAATTGCCATTTAAGCTCTCTCTCTCTCTCTCTCTCACTCTCCACCATCACACCTACACTGCAACTTTCTCCACCTCATTACTCGACCCCCGCACACCCACAGAACACAATACCAGCTTCAATACTGACTGGATTGACTCAGATCAAGTGTTTTTTTAAACGCTGACTGAACTAACACATTTGAACTTTCTCTCTCCCATCTTACCTCATGAACCCCGCTATTGAAGGCATTTCAAAATATGCACAATTCAAAAAGCAGATTCAACAATCAAATTCTGCTGGTGAGCCCATACAAAATACAGCCATATCCTTATAAGGGTAAGTCTGTCATCATTTGACATTAATTACTAATTACCAACATTTTTAGAATATATGTACATAACATGAATATGTCACAAATAGTGAATCAGATTGAATTAGGAGTGAACAAATTCACAAATCTATTCAGACCCTCGTTTACAATTATTTATTTCGGATTAATCAACAAATTGAGCACTCTTTACCTCCTGAAGATCCACATTTAGTGGTGAAACATGTGTAGAGGTTTTTGGATGAACACAACGCACTAAGGTTGTTTGCAAAAAGAAGTAAATAAAGAAATCAAAACTTAAATGTATCTTTTATTCTTTGGCGCATGAAATCTAGAGATCAAAGTCTAAGATTTACTATTACTGGTGGGCAAACACACCAGTGAATATCTAATCAAGCGACAATGATACCTCATTTAAGGATCACAATACTCGCCAAGAAATGGAGTGCAAAAATATAAACATCATTTAGTTAGTGGTTTCATTCTGTTTAAAATCAATAAAAAAACGTTATGTAGTTACAATTAGAGCTTCGAGGATTAGTCTTTTGCAATAGTTTTTAATGGTAGATCGTGACTTTTTGGCAGTCTTTTTAAGATTGTGAAGTGGAGTTTCTTTGTAAAATAAATCTTTTGGAATGCTTAACTGTGGCTACGTTAACATTGGACGATATAGTGTTAGGTTAATTAGTAGGTTTGCTTTTGTTTAAATATCTGTTTTACTTTTAGTTTTTGGAAGAGGGGTCTTATGGCCTCATTACACGGATGGCGGTGAACTATGGCGCTATTAGCGTCATGGTTCATGCCGGTAAAATACCGGCACCGCCTTGGCGGAAAGAAGAATTACCGCCCCATTCCAAGGTTGGCGGGGCGGTAATTCCCCCTTCCACCATTGCCATTCCCCATTCCCATTTTTGCCCCATATGGCTCAATGGGAATGGGAAAGGCGTTAATTACAGTACCGCAAATTGCGGTACCGTAATTAGCTCCCTGGGTCCCTTTGCGGGTTGATTTTTAACGCCTGCAAAAAGCAGGCGTTAAATCCCCCAACCCGCAAAGGGACATCGTAGTAAGGCGTTAAGGATTTACCGGTACCGGTATTTTACCGGTACCGGTAAATCCTTACCGCCATCCGTGTAATGAGGCCCTTACTCTTTTATTGGTTGTTGGTTTAGTTGGTTTAGTTGTGTTGAGTGAGGTTACTAGCTGTTTTGCTTTAATGTTTTTTATAAATTGTTTGAGAAGTGGATGACTATCTGGCATGCTTTTATTCTTATCTGCTTTATTTTTTCTTTGTTTTCTACAGCGTTGCTTTTTAGTAGGCATTTTCTGTCTGTTGGTAAAAACAAAGTTTTGGGTTGAAAGTTGTGGAATGTATATGTATGTATTGTGAATGGGTGTGTGGGTGTAATTATAGAGATCAAGGGAGTACTGTGCGTAATCTGATGGCTTGGGCTAGTGAGTAAGGGAGTGGCAGCGTGATTGAATAAGTAGGGACATTATGATTTTTGAGGAACACAGAGGGTGTTGTAATGGTGGTGTTGAGATGGGAATAGAAAGAGTGTGAATGTTGAAATATAATGAGTAAGAGTGAAATAAATGTTGTTAATTCCAAGAAAATCCTCTAGACTAATATATAGTGAAAGTACATTGGTACATTTAAAAAGGTATACATGCTATATTAATGTACTTACTTTGTAAGATGTGAACAGTGTTCTTTTTTTCGGTTGCTGTCTTTGGCAATCTTCTTCTTTCCTGTAATTGTAAAAGAAAGTTAGTGGGTATATGTGGTAATGGTGAAGTACTTTTAGAAAGCAAGGTTGTTATTTATTAAGGTAGGAGGAGTTGTTGGAAAAAAATGTTCATGAAGTTGTGTTATGGGTGGTGTACTAAAGTGTGTTAACTATGTTGTTAGAACAATTACAGTATGACTACTGCTGTTTGGCACATTAGAAGTAACATGGAAAAAATGGGTGTGAGAAAACAGTGCCTATCTTGGTTATTTTTGTGCTGCTAATTTTAAAACAGGAAGTACTGTGTTTGTGGGGTAATATATTTGTAATGTGCTACAGTGTTTTTAAAAGAATAGGAAAACTGTGGCCTAGTGGCAATGCAATGACAGATTGTTGTTGAAGTAGTGTTTGGTGTTTTATAGTGGAGTTTGGGAAAGAGGAGTACTTTATATTTAAGGTGAAGTGTTGCATTTAGATACATGGTGGTATGCACATGTGTGTCATCAGGTGGAAAATGGTGGCAGTGTAAGGGATTTTTTTTACTCGCAGTATGCAAATTCTATTTTTAACATTTGGATAGATATGGAAGTCAAAGACACCACAGGATCGATTTAACATTGTTCTGAAAACGGACGTGTTTGGCCTGTTTAATATTGGGTTTATCCCAAAATATGGCCGACAGGTTCATGGAAACCAAAAAAGGACCAGGTTGCCATGACGCCACCTGTCAACAAAATCTCACTTCAGAAATGGCTCCAGCTGTTTTGCAAAGCAACTTAGAAGTCGCTTGTTTGAGCATATGAAGCTAGTAATGAATGTTAATCATCATAATGTATAGTTAGTAGTGGCCGCATAACAAGATTTTTTGGTGTTTGATAGATATCCCTCGTAAATCACGAACCATCAGACAAAGCATTCTTCAGGCATTTTACACGCACACATCTAGGATGGGGATCTCCCAGCTCAACAATTGGAAAACACCAGAATACGTTTCTGTTTTACTTGTTACGTATCTGATATATAAAAAAGTACTAACGCGCACGCATCCAAACTGTGGTACCTTTGAACCTAGCCACATACAAGCAGTATAATGCACATATCCTACTTTTTTGAGCCGTAGATGGCACTTAGTTCTAATGTGAATCATTTTCCTTCATGCCCCTAATTTACAAAAAGCACAAGACGTGAGCAGGTGCATTTGCAAAAGGAAGGCAACGTTAATGAGTGGCATATCTTAACCTTAATTCATGTTCTATTCAGGGATTTAACCCGGCTAATACTACTGCAACAGAACACATTAAAAACAGACAAGGCTAGCACACAAATACAGGTAAAACAATGATTTAATTATGTATTGTGAAATTTGCAAATATTATTTTTTTCAAATTGAGGTAATACACACTTATGCGGGTAAATTGTATCATTTTCTTTAACTACCGCAAGTTTAGCAGTGACTACATAAATAGATGTTTTGTGAAACTTCCAATTCCAACAAAAGTTTTGTTTCTTTTTCATTGACCTTTTTCTCTTACCGCATTATCCTTCCCATTCACCCATCCGTCTTCTCGGTCGGTCTTACACTTACATATGTCAAAATCTGATTTATGCTATATGTTATGCTGTTGGATCTGTCAATATAATTTGTGTTTGTTCATATTTCATTTGATTTCCATTAGTGGTCCAAAATTAGTTTTTGTTTTTTGTACAGCCCTGGTTTGAGAAAGACACTGTTCAAATGCCGAAACACATGTTACCAGATAGGGCATTTTGTCAGAATTAATCTAGAATTGTGTGTGCCAATAAAAACTGCAATTCTGGAACTACTGAACTTGAAGTGTGGTGCATTTATATGAAGGAGGGTCTATCAACCTACTAGTTTCATAGAGGTGGGGTCTTGGACCTCTATCTCTCCAGCAAGTGCAACACAGGTACAGTGAGTGTAATCTAACCCTATGTAGCAAGGTCGCAGAGTGTTACAAATTGGCTTAAAAAAAAACCTCACCGTTTCGGAAGTAATGAGTGAGGTTGGAAAGTATGACATTGATATGGAATGGAAAATGGGAAATGCTGACTGTCTGGAAATGTTTCTTTTAAGAGCAGTTTGATGAAAGTAAAGAAATGCAGAAATGCATTTATAGCAGCACTTTGTGTAACTTTTTTGTAAAAGCAAAGAAAAGCATATGGAGAAGATTTGTAGCTTTTAAATGGCAGTTGGTATGTGTACATGCATACTTGCCAACATGACCCATTGCGATATGCAATTCTTATAAAGTCTTGGTGTTTTCTTTGCATTTTGGGAGTTGTACTTATACTTTTTCCATTAGAAAACTTGGAGTGCAAGCCCCAGAATGCATAGAAGAAACTAGGACTGGAAACAGACCTACAGATTGGAATGGGTCTTGGTAGCAAGTAAGCATGTAGTGGCATTTACATATGTTGGAGAAATGTTTTGCATCTGCTTTTTGTTTGTTTTATAAAGACGTTACACACAGCGCTGCTGTAAATGTATATGTGCATTTTGTAACTTTAATGAAAATGCTCCTAAAAGAAATATTCTTAAACTCTCAGTATTTTCCATTTTTCATTTAATTTAAATGTGACACTTTTTAATTGTGCATTCTAGGCCTGGTTAGCTTTTTTATTTGCTTTCTGGGACTTGTAGTCAGAGTTGTGTAATGGGAGAAGTGGTATTAGAAGTCACATAATGCAAAGAAAGACGCCTAGACTTGATAAGCAGCTATAGTTTGGAATGGGTCATGTTGGCAAGTATGCATGTACTGCAAACATATTAAACCTGCACACACCAGGTGCCACTTGTGATGCTGGAAATGCATCAGAGGGATAGGGCCTCTGAATCCTTGTCCTTTATTGCTTTATCATGTATGTTCTGACTTGTTTCCGCGCAGGAGTTCATGTGGGACTCCTGGCTTTGTGGCTCTTCCTTTATTTGGTTTGGTGAACAGACCCTTGGGATACCCTTATGGCACCAATGGGTGGGAGTACGACCCAGTGCTCCTAGTGTATGCCCACAGAGCAGAGTACAGGCTGGTGGCAGCTCCGTGCTGAATTGACAGGTGCCTCGTGCATCCTCCAATTTGGGATGCCCAGGCACTGTCATTGGAGTCAGTGGATTCCTAATAGGAAACAAGATGGCCCCTGTGGCCTCTTGCTTTCTATCGCCTGTTACCTTCTTTTCCCGAAGTTCCGGGAAACACTGACTCTGTCCCTTCCCCCTGACTGGCTGTTGGGTGGAAGTTCCATATGTGGTAGTGTGGGGAAGTTCAGACCAGACTGGCTGGAGCCTTTCCAATGCCTGTATGTTGTGGGTACGCCCGTCGGGTGGAACCTGGGTGAGTGGAGTGTGTGACGAATACACATTCTGTGTTATGGGTGTCTAGTATCTGGTGTTTGACACAATGACTGAGACAGACCTGCCCAAAACTGGTATGAATGCTGTGTATAGTGCTGAATGACAGAGTACTTGTCCAAATCCACATTCTGTGTTGTGAGTGTCTGGATAGAGAAGAATGGGCTGAATGCACTGTTTGCCTGATTGGCTGACTCGCACAGCAATATGCCCAAAAAAAGTCTACATTTTAAGAAAGTTGTTGAAAGTGCAAAAGGTCTGTTTTTTTACAAACACACACAGCAAGACACAAAGGCCAGTAGCTAAAACATGGTTTCTGATATTTGAACAAGTATGATTTTAAATTCACGAACTCACGCGGCAAGGGCGAGGCAGTGATTTAGCAACTGTGTGCCTACGGACACTCAGCCGCATTTAACGTAACAAATTGCAACAAATGCATCATGTTGATAAAGCATAAATCGTGATTAACTAACACACCACAATCATAAGCACATGGCACTTAAACATGTGCAATATCCCTATTTTTTACTTATAAATGGAACAATGTTTATTAAATCCTAGGTGGGATTTAACCCATGAATTAAGCAACCTGAATATAATTCCGACAGAGATTATGGTGAAATACTCCCTCATGAAGAGGAATCTATATTCACAGTAACTATCCAAAATATAATCACAAGTTTAGAAACAATGCACTTAGCATCAGCACAATGCCTAATTGGAAATAGGATGGCACCATATAGATTCCTATCGCTGGCACCTATGAAAAGTAGCTACTGTAATTTACCAAATTTTAATTGAACAACCATAGGTACAATTCATTGTGAAATGTCAATAATAATGTTTTAAGTATTGTTCCTTTACTTATTCAAATTTTCTTTTCCCTTTCTTTTCTTTTTGTGATTTTCTTTCACAACCCTAATGACCCTGCCGGATCCCCCCCCCGAATCTCTGTGATCTTTCTACGCATCATGAATATTTATAATGACTTTACAATACCGTGACCTGCATACTTTTCTTACCATTACTTTTTCCACTATACTATATGTTGTTATCTGGTAATTTCAAATTGTTTTGTATACACATTTTTGTTGGATGAAGTAATTCACAGCTATGCCCTGATTTGAAAAAGACACAGCAGTGTCGAAACAGGTGTCATCACAAGGGCCATGATTAAACCTTGGTTAAACCAATACAACAGATGTTTGAGTTTTAATGCACGACCTGTGGCACAATAAATGGTGTGTAAGAAACTCATCTTAATCATACAACACAAGGTACATTGAGTTGCAGAACTATAGAAGAAGATAAGACTCTAATAGACAGTGTATGGATCGGACTTGTAGTGCATCTTCATTTACAGGTTGCCCAGGTGGGGGGATCCTCACACGGAACTGTGTCTAGATAACAGGGCCAATTGTCTAAACCAACTTATCTTCCTCCTAAGTCTATGGTTGATATTGTTTTGCTGTATTGATTTGTATGCTATTTGAACTGAGTACAGTTGATATGTTTCGGAATCAGAGTAATCGTGGTACCTCCTAGAACTGTATATATTTACCATTTTAGAATTGTCGGAGCACAAAGTATATTATTGTGATTGTGTACATAACCTTGAACCTTATTTATATAAAGAGCTGTGTTTTAACTAACATAGCATGTGGACATTCCTTTGTGGGTGCTTGGGGACTACACTGTACTTAAGAACCAGCCTGCATCACCTCCTCAGAAGCTAGGCCTTGATTGCTCGTCCATTGCTACCGTAATAGAGAATCTTGGCTGGGGTCCTCTGTGCCTCTCCTGTGCCCTATAGAGAGCAGGAGTAAAGACACCCCCCTCCGGTTGCTTTACACTGGTGGCAGCGGTGAGATGATTATGGTTTTAAGAATCAGTGTGTAAGCTTGCCTCTTACAAAATATCTACACTTAGTTAAATTTAGGTTTAGTTGTGTACAAGATAACTACATTACAAGCAATGGAATCTATTGCGAATGGTAAATTGACTCAGATGAGCTTAGAGGCTCTCCAGAGTGCTTGTGAAGCCAGGGAGTTGATGGCTGCCATGGCTGCCTTGGTGGACTACCAGATTGATTATGAAGCTTTTGCAGGGGAGGATGTAACCATTGAGGCCCCTGTCCCTGGGGTTGCTGTTGAATCTGTTTCTGGGAATGCCGCCATTCCTGCTGCCTCTTTTTCGACCTCCAGCAATGTTTCTTCAGGGAATGCATTGGAACATGAGATATTAAGGATGAAATTGGCCTTAATATCTCTGCCTGGCTCATAAATAAACAGTCACCTGGAATTAGAGCCTATGCAGCAGGGGGTCCAAAGTAGTCAATTGCTTGATTCTGTCTTAAAATACCCACTAGGGCAGACAGAGCTGATAGACGCCCCCATGGCACAATTGCGTTTTGTCGGCAGGTAAAAAAAAATGAAAAATGGCTGCCTTCTTCAGGGCTGGAGTAGCGACCCCTGTAAGGCAAGAAAGAAAAGCCTTAAAACTGCATATGGCCTTTGAGGTAATTTCAGAAGACAATTAAATTGACAATTAATATTTAAAAACTTTTAGGCAAAAAGATGCTGCTCACCGTGGGAAAGAGAAGACTTGCCACTGGAGCCGGAACACCGCTTTTCCTTTTACACACGTTTATCCCAGAGACACTGCGATTGCTGTGGATGTCCTCCTGTCAAGTATGAATCACAGGGAGGAATCCCAAGATCTGCGCGTGGTAGTGAGCAGAAAGAACTATGGTTTCAGAGGAGGCCCTGTAGTGTGTGGCAAGAGATGTGCCAAACTTAAACAAGGTCCTGGGGACTCCTCATCTGTGAAGAGAGGGCCGGGGCAAGGGAGGAAAGAAAAAGAAACGGTCCTGTATAAGACTGAAAAAAACCCATTCGGATCTTGTCATGCCGGTTTGAGCAAGTCTAGGATGTATGTCTGGTAAATCTGCCTTGACATGTGTATCCCAAAGCATACAACTGGTGCAGCGAGTTCTCCACGTTGCAATGTGCTGGACTTGTTGTCGCCCTGCACTGGAAAGATGGTCTCGGATACCGTTGTCCAAATCGAGCGGATGCGTGGTGCTGTCTGACGCTTCCACGCCGTCTCATCCTGTGCATCGGTCACCAGGTAGACCGCAGTTGCTAGGCAGAAGTAGCCGTCTCCAATAATGCAGATTTGTGTGGGTGCATCATGGGTGTGTGCAGGCCATAGCCAATTCGAGGGGAGCCCTGCCTGAACGCCTGGCTGCTGCCTGTGCTGGCATTGCCTCCCAAAATCACAGCATGATTGGTCATCCCAGCAAGGTACTATAAGCCCCCAATCCCATTGGGATTCTTGCTTCGGACGGGCTGTATCCAGTGATAAACCGAAACTCAACTGCTGATGGAGATGAGATAGAAGACCCTCCTGCAGGAGAGGTTCTCAACCCGGAGGACCACCCCAACCTTTAACCTTTAATGCCTGTTGGCTGGAGAGGGACCCTCCTGGGTGGACTTCTGTAGGGGTCAGAGAGAGTGCCATCCTCTTGAGGGTCTGAGGAAACAGGCTCTGTCCCAGGCACAGGCAGAAGTGCCAGTACATTCCGGATCTATTGGGAAGGTGAGCTCCTTGTTAGTGAGACCACTAAGCCTGAACCTGGTGCCCTCAAGAGGTTGCTGGTACCTCAGGTTTACAGGGCCTTCCTGCTGCAGTTGGCACACGAGGTGCCCCTGGCTGGTCATCTTGGTACCAAGAAGACTAAGCAGAGGCTCTCTGTCCATTTGTACTGGCCCCAGATGAGAATAGAAGTGGAGTCCCACTGCAGGACCTGTCCAACTTGTGAGTTGTCTGGCAAGACTGGAGGCAGTGTCATTGCCCCACTGCAGCCATTGTCAGTGGTTGGCACACTATTTGAGAGAATGGGCATCAACATTGTCGGTCCCCTTGACCCCCTAGTTCAGGTGACCATCGGTTCATCCTGGTCTTGGTTGATCATGCCACCAGGTACCACCAGGCTATACCCCTTCGGACTGTTACTGCCAAGGTGGTTGCCAGGGCTCTCCTGGGCCTTTTTACCCATGTTGGATTTCTTAAGGAGGTTGTCTCTGACAGAGGATCCAACTTCATGTTGAGCTACAACTACAGCTAAAACGAAAATGATGTGGAAGGAGTGTGGGTTTACCTACAAGTTCTCTACCTCTTACCAACCCCAGACCAATGGTCTGGTTGAGAGATTTAATAAAACTCTCAAGGGCATGCTAGGCGCCTTGGAAGAGCCCCTAAGGAGGAAATGGGATCTCCTCCTGCGATGCCTGCTGTTCGCATACAGAGAGGTACCTCAAGAGGGTGTTAGTTTCAGCCCCTTTGAGTTACTCTTTGGACATCCTGTGAGGGGGCCCCTTGCCTTGATCAGAGAAGATTTAGAAGCCACCCCTTCAGGTCCTGCCAAGCAAGTGGGGGACTTTGTGTTAAGCCTCAGACAGAGGATGACACAGATGATGGGTCAGGCGACAGTGAATCTCAAGGCCAGCCTGGAATTGAACAAGTACTGGCATGACCTTAAAGCCTCACAAGCAGATTGGACTTGGACTCCAGGACAGGAGATCCTTGTGATGGAGCCTACCAAGCCTCGAGCTTTGGCAGATAAGTGGACTGGACCCTTCAGGATCATCTCCAAGATGGGCAAAGTCAATTATCTGATTGACATGGGAGTCCCTGCAGTAGCCCCTCAACTATTTCATGTTAACAGGCTCAAGCCTTTGCATAGGCAAGCCGAAGTCTTATGCCTCATACTGGCTTCAGAGCAAGAAGAGGATGAGAGCGAGCCCCTTCCTGATTTGCTGCATAGCATCCCTCAGGATGGCTCAGTGGAGGGAGTGCATCTCTCACCACATCTGACGACAGAGCAGCAGAGCGCCTGCTGGACTTTGCTCCGGCAGTATGCCTCTTTGTTCTCACTGACGCCAGGCCTTACACCGTGGTGTAGGCACGAAATTGACACTGGTGACAGTGTGCCACATTCTGGCCTTTTACTTGACCAGCTTTACAACTCTATTTTAGATATAGTCAATTTCGTCCCTGGCAGCTTTTGAGAAGAAAAGAAAACTCAGGTTGGGAGCATTTGGGTGCCGTGGGAGCTGTAGGTAGTGAGATATGGAGTAAGCATTCACAACAGCCAGGCCACTTTGAGGGACAGCATTGCTAGTATTCATAAAACAGATCAGTACCTGAATAACACTTACTGCATTGACCTTGTTCTTACTCCCTCCCGGAGGCCTAGAAGTCCACCAGAGAACATTGAGAAGTATATGTCCTGACTGCAAGCAGATGCAGAGTCACGTTCTGTAGGATGGACTTCTGCCTCACTTGCAGCCCGATTCACAAAGGGCCTCTAAAAGATTTTTCCTCCTTTGCACATATCTGCAAATAAGGGTGCAATTTTCTGCCTTTTAAAATGCATCCTGAATTTACAAATGGGATGTGTTTTAAAATGCCCAGAAACAAGGGTCACCCCCCTGCGCCTTTTGAAACAGGTGAAAATCCTCGATCTTACAATTGTATGTGGTGCCTTTTTCACCCAACCTGTTCCACTTGATCTCACTCTTTCATGCCATTGTGCTCCTATCACTGATGTCCTATGCTTCTCTTTCCCTGCTTCTCTTACTACACTCTCTCTCTCTTACTCTCTCTCTTACTCTCTACTTTCATTCTCTTTCTCTCCCTCCTTATGTCCCTCAGATGTTTAAAGAACTCGTTCCTTTTTCCTCTCTTCCTTTCTGTCTCTCTCCCCCGCCTGCCCCCTTTGGTCACTTTCGCTACTACTCTCCAATCTGATAATCTCTCTACCATTCGCTATTCTCCACTGCCCTCTCTGCTCCAATTTCCATTGCACCTCTACTCTCCCCTACTCTCCACTCTCCTCTCTGCTGTATTACTCCTTGCTCTCCTCCACTCTACTCTCCACTCCCTTTTCCGGCTCTACTCTCCACTACTCGCTACTCCTCTTCTCTACTATTTTCTCACTTGCATTTAGCACTCGGTCACTCTCTCATTCACACTTCTCACCCTCACTCACTTAGTCTTGTGCTCTTTCACTAACCTTAATTGACCCTTCTACCTCACATTACACACACTCTCACACATTGATAAAAGTGGGGAAAGTGGTACTTCCCTCATGGACCAATAACTCACATTTAACACACTTTATCTTAGTCTCCCATCCTCTGCTCCACAGTCCTTTCTCTGCCTGGTCTCTTGGTCTGTGTTAGGTGACAATTGGTGCAGTCACACTACGTGAGACTACACAACACTTATCTGCTTGGTATTTGGTAACCCGCCTTTTGGTATAGGTCTGTACTACACAGGCCTATTTCAAGAGGGGTAAATGTGAACTGTAGGGCTGTACAATTTAAATTCGTAAATACAAGTAACCAAGTAACACTTACACTCAACGTTTCAGTTATAAATAATTATGTATTTATTTAACGTCAGTTTTAAATAACCATTAGTTAAAAAGGCAAGTTGTTGTAACAATTCAAATATACTTTTCAGACTCAAAACAAGTTAATGGATAATCTTGGATATAATTCATACACAATTCCTACACCCTGAGGTGACTTCAATCACAAGGACAGTAATGGCATTTATATATCACATTAGTATATTTTGCAGATTCCGAGGTTGCAGAAAGGAAAGGGGTTGGGAAGTAAAAAGGTTAGAACAGTTACTCAGTAAATGTGAGGACAACTAAATCCTCCACTGAAGTCTAGATAAGCCTTTCCCAGCAGTACCAGTACACAACAAGTTACCACCTATGAGGGACCAACAATATCAAAATCAATGGATTTAGAAGGGTGCCTTTAGGAAGCCAGGACAGCCAAAGTCATTTGGAACACAGTCTGTGGATCTGTTGCACTTCTTGGATCAAAGTCTTGCACAAAGGTAGAGAGTTTAGTAAAAAATCAGTTGTAGGGCCACAAACTGTTAAACTTGTGAGAAGGGAGTTGAAATCAACTCGAAAAAGGTAAGCCAATGCAATTCCCAAGCGAGAACAGTGTGGCTAAAGGAAACCAAAGCCTAAACAGTACCTCTGGTTGGAAGAAGAGTGGTTCAACTTGAGGATTCTGTCTTCCTACAGCGGTGCAGACCCTGGTTCCTGAGCCTCAGTCATGGGACTATAGGCAGGACGTCTGGGGGGCTCCTGCGGCACATATGGGAGGTCACCGCCAGCTATGGGCTCTTTTCGATTCAGCGGCACTTCGTGGTTTCAGTGCTTAGAAAATAGCTGCAATGCGGATCTCGGACACCGGTTGGATTCTCTTCCCTCCCTCGGTCCTGCACTCTGCTGAGGGGACTCTGGATCTGGAGGTCCTGCTTCTGGATGGTCCTTAGGAGTCTCCTGGACCTTCTATTTGGATTCTTGATCTGGATTCGTTCCACGGCAGACGTTGCACTCGACTATGGACATTCGACCCCTGGCATTGGGTTCTCACAGCAACAAAGAAGCACAGACAGTCGGGGATGATGGTCCAGTGGAGTTTGCCTCTGGGTTAGTTGGTCCCACTAACCCAAGGGGAAAAGTTATTCTGTCTGGAGCTTCTCTGTCAACGTGAAAAAGGAGGTCAGAACAGCAGCAGGTCTTCACCAGGCAATTGAAAGGTTGCAGCAAGATTTGTTCACGGTTTCTTTGTCGGGTGTTTCTCCCAGTGATCGACTCTACCTGTAGTCCCAAAATCCTCGCCTTTTAAGCAGGTTTTTCCCATTCATGCACAGCCGAGGCTGTCAATCACACAGCAGGGTGTGGGTCAGCCAATCAGGACTAGTTGCGTTTGGGCATTCCTAGAGACGAAGGACAGGGGAGATTCGGGACCCTCCGTCGCATCCTGTCCTTCCAGACACAGTGGAGTCAGGGGCTGGATTCAGGGCTGAAGCCCACCAAGGGCAAGACAAACAAAGGGCTCAAACCTGTTTCAACACATAGCGTAAAACCCAAGAAAGCCCTCACAAACAGAAAATGGTGAAAAAAGAAGACATGGGCCATTTTCACAAAATGGTCACCCATGAGTGCTGTACTGCTGCTGAGTGTTCAGCCTGCGGTAGAAAAGCACAATGGTAGGAAAAAGTAAACCACTACCACCAGCCATTTAAAGTAGCGAGGGTCACATAAAAATGTTACATGAGAATGTAGGATAAGGGGTTACTAAGTAACCGCCCCCCCAGCATTCCACATAAGATGTTGTGTGCTGGACCTACAAACAGATAAGGTAAGTATAGTCAATTTCACTTTACTATTCTTGGGAACTGCAGTTCAACCAAGACATGATATTTAAACCTTAAGAGAAATCTAAAGGATTTCTCAGTGACACTGCGCTTAAGGTGCTCCCATACAAAAAACAGCTGCCTATGGAGTTTTTCATACTCCAAAAACAGTAAAAACACAAAATCCAAATCAGGAGAAAAACACATGAGAGAGTGAGAAAAAGGTCTCACTTACTCCAGGGTTAAAAAGTACTAAGTCCAGCAAAAGAGCTGAGGGTCTCTAAGGTTGAAGGGAATTAGCACAGAAATGAAAATTCTCCCTTGCAGCCTTTTCTCTCCTTGACCTCACCCAACCCAGGCTTCCCTGTTCCACTCATGCTCTTTTATACTATATTTTGAGAGTTTTTGGCAACTCACCCTTGCATTGGTTAACATGACCTGGAACATCAGGCCAATCTCTACATAGCTTTCTCTGAGGGGGCAGGTTATGTTGGTGTGAGGTTACAAAATGAGCTTCAAGTCCACCCCCTTCCTCAGCATAGATCCATTGGCATGCCGTGATGTTTGGTCAGTGGGATGCCATTGGACTTCAGAGCTTGTTTCATGTTGAATTGAAGTGTCTTTGCTGTTGGTAATTAACACATTATGTTCTGTTTGCTCGGTGTAGCTTTCAGCATCTCTATTTCTTGGGTCTGCTGTTTCAACCTTCACTGTAAGGCTTTCTGGTCTTCCTGGTTCCAAAAGAGAAAAGGGAGAATACTGAGCAGCCTATTGGGCGATTAAAAGTGGTGCTCCCCAACTGTAACCAGGCAGAAATACGGGACAGGGAATGGGCTCTTCTGAATTCCCACACTCTGCCTCAAGGACCCTTGTAGGCCTTCTGTCCCGGATTGAGAGGGGTCCTTCTCCCCCTTAACAGGGTCAGGTCCCTTAAAATCTCATAGCAAGTTTAGCACTACCTTAATTTGTATAAATGTGCTTGATGGATTTTCAATGTCATGATTTCAATTGGTGTAACAGTGTAGCAGATTCAAAATAACGGTTCATTTGTTTTATGGCATGTATTTATTTGTTTTGCAGTATAGCCCACTCTCTGAACAGCAATCTACAGTGATATCAATTTTGTAAGTAATTCCTACGTAGTGTTTTGAGTGGTGTCTTTGACTTACTATTTCATGGCTCATTTCATGTTTATTTTCTCTTAATCGTTTGGCACGAGACAGCTGCCAGATGATGTGTATTCTGCCATGTCCAATCTGAGGAAAATGTACAAATTATACACATTCTGACAGGTTTACGTGAACCTTGCTGACCTGCTTCACATAATGTGAACTACGGCTTCCTGGTTATGCTTTATAATTTGGACATCACTTTTAGCCATGGAGCAGTGTTGACATTTTGCGCCTTGGGATTTCAGGGTTGTCACTTAAAGAATGTTCAATCAATCTCACAATTAGGAAGAAGTTGCTTCGCTTTGCAACTTCAATAAAGTCAGTGTTCTGGTGCAATAATCAGTTTGATGAAAAAGTACCATAGTTGCTCCATAGCTTCACATAGTGTAGACACTGTGTGCTCTCGTAAGTAAACACTCATCTGCATTTGACCTTTTTAAAGCATGGGATATAGGAAGGATCTTGCTCTAAGGAAAAGTAAAGGACTTTACTGATAACACATACTGCAGAAGTAGTAATCCAGAACGAACCTACCTCTGGAAACACCAAACCACTCGAATATCTCCAGATTCGGCCAATCAAGGCATGTGTGGTTGTAGTTAGTGATTAATTTTGTAGGCCAAAGCACAGTCAGGAGATTCATGGTGATCTGGTGATTGTAGGCAGATAGGGAAGGGTTTTCAGTTAAGTTACATTAGGGTAATTGAAGAAAAGATAGAACATTGAAATTGAATGAGGTGGCTGTTTTTTAAAAAGTTCGAGCGTTTTCTGGAAGCAGGCAGGGGATCGCCTTTCAATTACTTTAACTCAGCATGCCCTGTTTTTCTGACTACTATGGAGCAGAGTAGTCTTGGGAGAAGGACATGACACAGCTGGTTAGAGTGCAGGAATAAGCAACAGACATTCAATGCGTTTGTGAGTTGGGAGGAGTAGAGAAACACAGTGACCACCTGCATGACATTCACGCTTGACATTTGTTGTCTCTAACTACTGAGGAGTAGAAAAAAAAACATAGTTGTTTGGAGGCAAGTGCCTTTTATTGTGACTATTAGGGAGGGGCGAATTCTGAGAGACTAACTTCCCTGATATGCATGCATTTTACAGCTTACATCATCAGAAGAGGTATCAGACTCAACCACGAAGGGCTTAGCATGATCCCAACACCCTCCTTGTCCAAAGACAAAATGCTCCCAAAGCGATCCAGTATGAACTTTTAACAATTCTTCTTTTTAAAAATCTTGACAATTATCACAGCGGGGTTGAAGCAAAGAGCAAAGGTACATTGTGGGGGGAGGGAGGCGGAGGGGTACTAAAGGAAACGTTTTCACAAAGGATTTCAAAAAGAAGTTCACAAAGAGTTGTTTCATTTTTGGATGGATGAAGGGCAAGGGAAGGAGTTTACAAACATGTTCTCTTTTTTCATTTTTGGGGTGTAGTGGGGAATGGTAAGGGAACTCGCTTTTATAAAAGTTTTGTGAAGGGTGTTTCACAAAGAGTTTGCACAGGGTTTCATAAAGGGGGAGAAACTGTAAGGGACTACACAAACCGAACACAAATCCAAAAAGAAGTCACAAACAGGCAAACAAAACAAGGGGTCTGAAATGTTCCACCCACTCGTGCTCTTACCTGGTGGGGATCAGCCCTGTTGCTCCATTTAGTAGTCAGGCCCAACCCACATAGAAAAAGGAAGTGAATCAGACCTAGAGGTCATAGGACTCAGATTGACCCACCAAATCTCCGAGAGAGCTTCTGCAGTTCTGCTTGGCATGCAAAGCTGTTGCCAACCTGAGGGGCATAGACACAAGTTCAAGCATGATTTCCAAGCGCTGCCTAATCTCGCAAGAACTTGGAAGTCAATCAAATCCTGAATATGGATTTGATTCAAAGAGTGAGTTTGGCAACGTGGGTGCAGGTTTATGAAGGAGCATCTTGAACATGTTGTGCTCAGGGTCGCCATTTGCGCGTTGCCAGGGGTCTCCCTTGCAACCCCTGAGGTCTAGCTTGCTACCCCTGGGTCTCCCTTGCTACCCCTAAAAAAGTTGTTTTTTTATTTATTTGTTTAATTGAAGTTTCTGAGATGTGGCCAGCACCATATGGTTCTTTGTTTCTGGAGTGATGTCTTTCTTAGTCGGCCTTAATAAAACAGGAGTTTCACAAGTGTAACACTTGAGCAGTGACTCTTTATTAAGAAAGAATAAGAATAACAAATCATTTGTCTTTCTGGAATGCTATACAATAAATGCTGGACTCATTAAAGGTTTATTTCAGGCACACTTCAGGGCGTGATTCACTGTTCTTAAACACCTCAAATTCATAATGCAGACAAAAACTTCCAAAATGCATTTAGTGTAGAATAAGCATCCATTTCGGACTATGCATTTTGCTTTTCACAAGTTGCAGTTATAGCATGTTTTTGTCTGCCATTGTCTCTGTTACGATCACCACAAGACATTCCATCTCGGTGTCCTCTGCCGTCACTTGACAAAATCCTTTTCCCTAAAAGCTTGTGTACAGTGTAGAAATGTTTGACCAAAGCACATGAAGTGAGCCTTGATTAATTGTGCCACAATTTATGCTTGTAATGTTCCTATCTCCATGGCATGCAATTTAGAATGATTGTTTGCATGTATGAGGTAACGAGTGCCCATAATGTGGGATGCCGCGTGAGTGTGCTGCTTTTCCTAGGCTACTCTAAGTTCTTTACTACACAGTTATGAACCCTCCCAATGATATGTATTTTGACAACCTATGAAGCCTGAAAAGTAGATCCACGCAGGCTTGACATGTGGCCAACTTTGCACCAGACCTGCAGATGAACTGGCCTGCTGTTAAATTCCAGTTACCAGTTTAATGGTATAATCTAAAGAGTGTAATTTGCTTTCTGACTTTGAGAAAATTCAGTCATGTAATTGCTCATTTTACTATAGCTGGTAAAATAACTATAGCTGGTAAAATAACTATAGCTGGTAAAATAGCTCAGTGGGTTGAGTACTCGCTGTTACAATGTGTTTGTAATCTGCATGTTGCAGGTTCGAATCCTGGCAAGGCCAACTCAGCCTTTCATCCTTCTGAGGTTGATAAATGAGCACCTACACAGGTTGGGTGAAATTTTATGTATATATGTTCTATATAAAGCGTGTAAGTGCTATATAATAACACATTATCATTTGTCCTTGGACGTCTGCTTGCATTCACAGTAATTTAGTAACATGGGCCAGTACATACTGATATTAACGATACATATGGGGATCCATTCTTGTGTGAAATGTGTATCACATTACAATGATATTGTTACCGTACTTTTCGTAGTGTACTTAGGAACAATGCTACATGGTGCCACTTCCTGTTTTGTCAAGGGTGAAAGGTCATATTCCATCCCCTCCAGTGATGTAACTTTGCAGTGGGGTCAAATGACATCACTTCCTGTGATGTCATCCGACATCAAAGGGCGTGTGAATTCACTTCCGCTACCCCTGGCATTTTGGTGAAATAACGTCCCTGGATGTACTCTCTACAGAACAGTATGTTATCTAGGGCCGGGTGCAGGGAGGTTTACAGAAACTAGGATGTGATAACATTCAACTAAAAAAAATCCCAACTCAAACATTGGTTTTGCATTGCACACCACTCATGATTTTGGTAAAAGTCACTATATATCTGTGCTGTTTAGAAAGCATATAGTTCAGATACAAGACTGCCTTGTTTTAATGTATTCAGTGTTAGGAATAAATGGTGGCATGATGAATTGATTGTGGCACTTCTAGTAGTGGTGTGAGCTCTCTCCACCCATTCACGTGCAAACACATTACTATTTTTATTTCAAATTTTCTGTTCATTGAAACTTGCGCCTTCGAATGAGGAAATGAACCTGCTGCATTGATTCAGTCAAGCAGGCACTTTTTTATAGGAGGTGATAATGAGTGTTAAGTTTCACCACAAGTGTGAAAGTAAGAAAACATAAAAGTTTGAATAATTAAACTTTTCATACTAAAATAGATCTGTGTGTTTGTGTGCGTGCGTAATATCGTTTTTATAATTCAGTTTCCTACTGTGCTTGACAAGAATAATATAAAAAGCGTGCTTAGTAAAAAGAGAGTGATTATTTAATTTAGGGATCAACTTTTTTTTTCTTCTTATCAATGCTACCTATGCACATAAGGTGAAACGTATAGCCATTAACATTTTTATAAATTATCTTGCTAATAGCTTTTGACTCATTTAAGATATCTTTCTGAAATTTAAAAAAAGGTTATGGGCCTCATTACGAGTAGCCCGGTAAAAGCGGGTTCATTACCGGCATGCCGGAATGAGCGGGTCCGTGCTCGTATAAACCCGCTAATAGCGGGTGATTACGAGTGCGCGAGCACGCACGTCCCCCCATGCCGGTAATGGCAATACCGCCATCCCGCTAAAGGCCCTCCAACCTCCCTACACCGTCATCACGGGACCCGCCGATAGCGGTACCGCCTCATACCAACCCCTAAATACCGGCACGGTAATACCACCATGGTAATACCATGTTCGCAAAAAACGGACCCGGAAATTACGTCATCGCGCAGGAACGGGAAATGGGACGTCGTCCATCTTTAAAAACACAATCTATTGCCATCCTCCCTAACCACCAGTCGATACTCGGAGAGCACAGTGGAAATCCATAGAGAATGTCAAAGGCTACCAGGAAGACCACCCCCCGGCTGCGTAAACAGCGTTCCTCAGACGCAGAGCTCACCATGTTAGCGGACACTCTTGCTGCACATGCAGACACAATACAATCCCATGAAAAGAAGCGGGAGGTGCAGCAACAAAAGAGGCAAATCTGGCAGGAGGTAGCCCGCAAGGTATCAGCCGTAGGTACCACCCCGCGCAGTGTGAGTGACTGCAGGAAGCGGTGGGATGAACTCCGGTTGAGGGTACGCAATTTCATGGCCAACAATTGGAGGGAGGCCATGGCTACAGGCCAGGGTGCCCACCCCCTGCCAAATTGATGCCCTGGGAGGAGACGGCCAGCAGGTTCATCAGTCCTCAGTTCATCGAGGGATTATGCGAGATGGAGACAGGTGTGGCATCAACCGCGGAAGGAGGTGAGTGACCCTGCAGATCCCTGTAGGGGAGACCATGATGTAGCACAAGTGAAGTGGTAGAGAGTCTAGGCAAGGCAATGCATGTCCGAACACCCACATGACCATATCCAAATACAGGTGGCAAGCCAAACGCTGCCACACTGAAATCCATGCTGAGTGCCAATTCCCATAACCAACACACAGCCAACACAACTGGAGCTTGCCCATGTGATACATCACACAAACCCAAAATCAACGGCATGCCACCTGCCATGCAGTGAATGTTAACATGCCCCCTCTGAATACCCTGCATGACACACCTGTAAGACATGAAAGCATGATCAAATGAATAATGAACAGCACCATCTCATGCCTCTGCCATGTCACACCATTACTGATGCCCTGGATCTCTTCTACCCCCCCAGGCACTGATGAGCAAGAAGCAACCCAGGAGACAGCTGCGAGGGCATCCACCTCACACCCTAAGAAGAGGGCAACCACCACCACCACCTCCGCTGGAGGCAAGCAGGCCACACCCACACCTGTCCAAGGGGAGTTTCTGGAAGCACCCGCCTCCACTGGGGAAGAACTTGATGCCAGTGTGGAGCCTGAGGGAGACACCGAGGTGACATGCCTGGCCACACCGAGCCCCGTGCCCACCCCCTCGCCCCAACACCTGCCGTCACCCACCTGCAGTGAAGCTGATCCCTGCCTCTGTGGCTGTGACCTACCCACCTCTGAGGAGTACAGTCACGAAAATGCCATCCACGTGACTGCACAACCCACCACTCCAGCCCACTCCAAAACCCTGGAGACGTGATTGTCGATGGTGGAGGCCCAACAGGAGGCCATGTTAGACGTACTCCGCAAGTACATAGCGGACGGGGAGGAAACCAGGCGGGGTATTGCCACAGCAATTGCGGGGACCACAGCGGTCATCGAAGCCAACACAGCCACTGTCAATGTATCGGTTCAGCTAATGAGGGACTGCCTGGGGCGGTGACACAGGTGCTGACCTTAATGCTGCTTCATATGCAGCGGCCACGGCTTGCAGGATACCTACTACCTCCACACCAGCTTCATCTGTCCCCACCAGCCCAGTCCGTCACACACGTAGGAGTGCAAGGCACACTGAAATGCCGCCTCTGGACAGGAAGAAGTCCCGGAAGTAGTGTGGGGGGACAATGGTAGTGGGACACAAGGTTGGGGATGAAAGGGTGCATCTTGTGGAGTCTATTGGGGGTGTTTGTGTTTGTTGGAGAATCTGGGAGTTTGTTTGGGGGGGTCTGGGAGTTTGTTCGGGGGGTCTGGGAGTTTGTTCGGGGGTCTCGGAGGGGGGAGTTGGCACATTTTTGCTGTTGTAAATAATACACACGTTGTGATTAGAAAAATCCATGGCTGGACATTGTTATTTTCGTGTGCATCCATTTAATGTGTTACATTGTTCAGTGCCCAACTCCCAACATTCCCTGTGTGCATGTCCACATTGGCTCAGTTTCTGACTGAAACATGTCTTTCATAGTCCCTGTGTTTCAGAAGTATTCGTGAATTAGTGCTTTGCGTACAGCATGGCCATCCCGTGCATCACGTACTGACAGGGGGGACTACTTCACCTCCGTCTCCATCCTCGTCATCCTCACCCGGGCCATGCATGTCAATGTCAGGTGGAAGTGGTACATTTCTCCGGATACACATGTTGTGCAGCATGACACAGGCCATGGTGATCTTTGCCACCTTCTCAGGCCTATATAGGAGTGCCCCACCAGACCTGCTTAGGCAGCAGAACCGCGCCTTCAACAGGCCAAAGGTCTGCTCAATCACAACACGGGTACGGGTGTGCACACGATTGTACTCCTCTTCATGGCTGTTCTGCGGGTTCCGCACAGGGGTGAGTAACCACGGCCTCAAGGGATATCCTCCATTACCTGCAGGCGGACACAAATAGGTGTATGTCACTCTGAACTGCCACCTTCAGGGAGCACAGTCATGGCGGCAGCTATTTGGTGTGGGCATGCACATGTCCCTGTACGCATGCAAAGATATTACCTAGATGCAATCTATACTGTCATGAGGTGTGGTAGTCTGGATGGCGTTCAATAGATGATGCAGGGTGTAATCATGCATGCTGAGGCAGATGTGCAGTGCTATTGCAACAATGTTTAGCCCCCAATGCATGCTGTTCATTCTCCACTATGCATGGTCACACTGACCACAATGCCACGGTTGCCATCCTGTTCATTCATGCATTGCTTGCCATCACCATGGTGGCCTGGTTGTGCCTCTTACTTGTTGACATCGATATGCATTATTTGTGATATGTGGCCCAGTGATGTGTCATGTTCCGTTTGAATGTTTCAGGTCAGGAGTGTTTAGCTCTGCATGCATTCTCCAATCACGAGCTATTGCCACCCAGGTGGAGTATTCCCCCACTTTCCCACCCAGGTGCAGTATTCCCCCCTTTCCCACCCAGGTGCAGTATTCCCCCCCCCTTATGCATCCCCACACATCAGTGCCCCGAAGCACTGCCATGGGACGGTTGTGCAACTCACCAAGCAGCCAGGCACGTGGTCCAGCATGTCGCTCCATGTGATGGGGTAGCGTGGAGTTACGCAGTACCATGGCATCATGTGTTGATCCAGGAAATCGGGCACAGCAATGTGTGATGATCTTGCTGGAGTCACATACCATTTGCAAATTGATGGAGTGGTATTGCTTGCAATTGTGGTACACCGCCTCTATGGCATGGGGGACTACCAATTCCACATGGGTGCAGTCGAGTGCACCAACACAATTGGGCATGCCTGCCAGTGCATGGAAGCCTACGTTGGTGTCTGCTATCTCCTGGGCAGTCCGTGGTAGGGATATGTGGCTGCTTGCGTGCTTCAGGAGGGCATCCAGCACTTGGTTCAACATGCGTGGACATAGTGGCTGTGAAATGCCATGCAGCTGGCCCACTGTGTGTTGGTAGGTGCCTGTGGCCAAGAAGTGTAGCACAGACACCACATTTAGTAGCAGGGGGATGACAATGCGTATTTCAATGAGGCTGGCAATGTCGTTTTGTATCATGTCCACTATGGTGGTGATGGTGTCACGGTCCAACCGGTACAGGGTGTGGATCTGCTCAGGGGCTAGATTGAAAGGGCTGGGTCTGGTGCGAGGGATTGGTGGTTGCCTACGAGGCACTGCTGCCTGCGCTGGTGGTAATTGCTGGGCCTGTCTCACCCTCCTTCTCCGCCTGCATCTCCTCTGTGCTGCCTGTTGTTGCTGCTGTAGTTGTTGTTGTTGTTGCTGTTGTTGCTGTGGTTGTAGCAGTATGGGCATGTCCTCCAGCGCCATGATTGCAACAGCTAGTGGTAGCATTTTGGTGTTGGAAGGGGTGTTGTGTGTGGGTGGGCTCATTGTATACTGGCCCAGCCTCCATTGACTCCACCTGTGGACATTGTGTGCACCTGTGGCAGATGCCTTGTATCCTGATTGCTGTTTGCGGGTGGTCCGGGATGCCTGTATGGCCGGCATCGTGCAGCCCGTGATTACCGGCTTCGCGATGCCAGTATTTGCATGTCTGCGTGGGTTGGGATTTCCCCCTATAACTGGCGTTCCGGTATTTGCTCCCTGAAGGGGAGCGTGTACGCGCCTATGCCACTATTAGCGGCACCGTTATTTAGTGTGCCGCTAATACCGGGTTTGTGGGTCAGAATACAACAGAGTGGTAAACGATGCCGCTATTACCATATTCGGCATCGTTTTTGCCTTACCGCCAACCTCGTAATGAAGCCCTATGTCTTGCCATCTCCCACTAATTTGAAAATGTGGGCCAAATTCATACAACTGTCCAAAGGTTATTAAGCACTGAAAAGATGGCATTAATTTTCCCATAGGTGAAAAGGTGAATCTCTTGTACAGGCGCACAGTGAACAACTCTGGATTGATTTGCTCTAAATAAGAAACAAGATGCGCGTGAAATGGTGCAGGTGGCGTTTTTGGAGGTTTGGTGTAAATCTGTCAGTAGTTTTATTTTCAACACTAATGCTTTTTAGAAATGGAAATGTTTTATTTTTTTGCCCGATTTGAGCCTTTCACACGCTAATACTGTGGGAACAGAAAAAAAGAAAAGAGCACAAAATGCTGTTCACAGGAGGAATGGGGGGGGGTTCAGATTTATAGTGGATGTAGGGTGTCTGTAAGAGGACCAATTGGTGTTTTTTACACTTTGGGAAAGGCTAGAGAGGCTTTGTCAGTCTGATCGTTTTCATATTTCAGCGGACATTTCATGGGATTACTGCAAGTAATTGGCGAGATTCCCACGAGAACGTACCTTATTGGAAGAAATTAAGGAAACATTATATAAGAGGAGAGGCAGTGGGCACTTTGACTTCAGGGGGGTGTGCTGAAACCAAAAAAGGAGGAGGTGTGCATATTTTGAAGTTATGGGCAGAGTTTTTGCCTTTTCAGGAGAACCATGTGTGCCGGTTCGTTTAAACGTGCAGTTAGGGGATGTCAGTCTAGAAAAATGGATACCTCTACTGTGTGACCGCAAACGTATTTTGGTGGCCCTGGGCCAACCGTCTCATGCACGATATGACAGAATATAGGTTTTCGAGTTTGCCAATGAACGGCCATTTTGATGTAACAAGAATCGCCATTTTGTTTTCTAACCATTGCTCATTGCTTTCTGTTCCTATTGCTTGGCAGTATATTTTCTGCTTACACTGCTCGACTGTAAAACATTGTTGTCTGCACGTAAAAAGGACAAGGCCGCAGGGCCGTGAGGATAACAAGAGTTTGTTGAAACCCAACGTAGGCAGCACCAGGAAGAATGCCCGGCTCCCTCCCGAATGTAGCCTTGAAGCAGAGTGCAGGGCATTTAATCTTTTCGCAGATGCCAGCCAGTCTCGTTATATGGAAGAATATGTTAGAATAATACAGCTAAAGGCTTGAATTATGCTTTTCTTACGGCCCCCCTTTTCTGAGCCCCGCTAGAGCGTGTCGGCTCCCAGGACACGAATAGCACCTAATAGACAGCAAGAATGCAATTCTTCCCCCCGTATGTAGCTCGCTTCCAAGAACAGAAGCGCTGTGTTCTATTCAACAACCGAAAGATGCCTCTGCACTCACAAATTGCAAATTGTTACTAGAATAGATGTTTGAAGGTGTCATAGTTGTCGGAGATGTCCATCATCGCACCAAATCCAAAGAAACCCAATAAAAGGGGGGTGTTAAACATGTCATAGCTGATTGTTTGATATGCATTTTGTATATATGTAACTGATGTACGTAATTCACTCTCTTGCGTCTCTCGAGGTCTAAAGATACATGTTGCGGGGCGTGAGACCGAGTTGGCCAACTGAGACTTTTGCTTTGCAATAAACCCTGGCTTTGGGAATACAACCTCGTGTCTGGCGTATCTATCGTGTGTGGTGAATCGCCTTGTTTCCATAGACGTTAGGGACCCCTAGGGGCTCCTTTCAAGATGGCGCCCGAATAGGGACCCTCCACCACTTGTTCCATCGCATAACGTTGTAATTGAGTAAGGCGCAGAACGGTGAGGACGAGACGATCGAGCCGAGATCAAGAGGTGTTCGGGGCGCCCTGTAGAAGTGATGAGAGACTCCTTTTCAGAGCTGCACACATCTGATCCCTGATCGACGTGCCTGGCTAGAGAACAAGGAGGCGAGGGTCCCGAAACGAGGCAGAAGCCAAGAAACGCAGACACGACGTCATTTGGTGCGTCAGTATATAGACGACTTGATCTATCAGGTGAGTCATTCCCCGATTCAAAGTAATCCTGATATTGGTTGAGAGTTGACTTTGCAAAATCAAACGCCCTAGGTAAGGTTGATTAACTAGGGGGAAGGTTGAAACATGCCTGGGGTATTTCCCACCTTAGCAGGGTTTTTCCGCTGTGGTAGACAATCTTTGGAAGATGGTCAAATTGTACCACCTGGGGGAACGCCGGCATATGAGATGTATGTGAAGTATGGAGTGGGTGCGATAATATTCTGTGAGACTTCTCAGTAAACCAGAAAGCAACAAGACCATCAGTGGCCGATAAATGGTAGTTTTGAGATAGCGAGAATAGATAACTTGCAAAGGGTGTTTATAAGAAAGAAAGCACGTCCTGCAGCATTTGAGACTATTAAAAACTGGAGAAAAGAAGCAATGCTCCGATTTAAAAGCAGAGCGAAGCATGCGCGCAGGCATAAATCTAAAGGTGAAATAGCGGAAGAGAAAGAAGAGGAGGAGTGGACTGAGAGTCTAAGAAGAGCAGGTAGGCGTGACCAGCTAAATATAGAAAAAATATATCCACAATGAGAATTACACATAGCAGATGAATTGATAGAAAACATATTGACCCATACAAAACAAGGCCCAAGATCAGAAGTGAGGTCAGACACGTCAGTAGCTATTGCCCAAACCCCGCCCGTAGCCCAAGCTCTCCCTCCGGTAGCTCAAGCCCTCCCACAGCCACAGACCGCGCACGTAGCACTTCCTATTAGCCAACCATGCCCACAACAGACACTCCTTGTTCCCATTGTCCCATCCGCACATCCCGCCTCAGACACAGACTCGGTACCGTCTGTTCCTCCCGTGGTTGAAGTTGAAACCGCGGGGGCAAGAGGCGGGACTGACCAACGGGGATGCACGAGGGTAACTCGCAGTGCGATCAGCAAAGAAAGGAAGGTGGAATTGCAGCAACAGGCAGAGATGTACATAGACGGGAATGATAAAACGGCGGCATTGGCTTCGATGTATGACTTCCGAAGAAGCAACGAAAGACAGGTAGTGTTGGAATGCATGGGTGAATATTTGGTGGAGAAATGGAAACAGTTAATTGGGAAATTACCACCGCAGCGATTGTTAGATTTGAATGCATTAGCACGCTGTAGGGAGAGGGATGAAGAAGTGAGAGAACACATATATGGACTTTTTGAACTTAAAGATGAATTAGATAATGATTATGCCGAAATGTTTACTACACCTTGGTACAGGAGTAGGGATATCGGGAGACATTGGAAGGGAAAAAAGGGGTCACATAATAAACGGCAGCAGTTACCATCACTGGGGCAGAAGGAGATGGTGGACAAATTATCGTTGCTAAAACAGATGGGGGCAGACTTGAAAGAATGTCTATTGAGAACACAGGTACTAATGCAGAAGTAGTAGGACATAATGTAGGGAGAGGGAACGCACAAGGAAGGAGTAATTCGAATATGCATGGGGGAACAGTGGGATCAAATCTGTGTGCGTATTGTAAAGAGGAAGGACATTGGCGAGCGCAATGTCTGCATCTGCAGAATAGAAATGGGTCTGATCAGAGGAGACAGCATAGAGGACACCCAGGAGCTAATGGACCAAATAGGAATAGTATGCAGCAGCATCACAATAACAGAGGTAATCAAAACCAAGGCCAAAACCGAAATGCCCCAAACCAGAGTCAGGGACAGCAAAACCAACAGTATGGAAACTAGAGTGGGGGAAATAGAGGAAAGAGTGGCAACATTTTTGATACACAGCCAAACACGTATTACAGTAACAGCAATGATTACACATCGGACGATGTGTTATTTCCCCAATAGGACAGCCCAGGACAGGGGTCGGAACCAGTGTCTATTCCCGTGAATCAGAGAGGACCCTATGTAGAAATGAGAGTTGGGAATGAGGAGCACCACTTTCTTGCCGATACAGGAGCGCAGAAGTGTTCAATAGACCACCACTTGGTTCCGGATATACCACTGTCAGGGCAAAAGAATGTTTCCGTAGGGTTTGCAGGTACACCAGTCATAAACCCAGTGTCCAAACCAGTCCCAGTTACAATAGGACCATTTACTGAACATTGTCCTTTCCTTTTAACAGAAAATTTTGGGGAGAACTTGTTGGGATTAAATGTGTTGAAAAAATTAGGTTCTGTTATACATTGCACGGCAGATGGAGTGTTCCTAACGATTTGGCCACACGATGCCCCTGTGTCAGAATTCATGCCCGAAACTTTACCAGGGGAACTAAGTAAAGTGCCAACCTGTATATGGGCAATGCATGACAATGATGTAGGATGCTTAAAGATAGAGCCAGTAAAGATCATTTTGAAAGAAGGTGTTACCCTACCGTGAATTCCCCAATACAGAATTTCGGCTGAAGGTGAGAAAGGATTGAAGAATATTGTTACAGAGTGAAATTAGGGGTAATCGAGGAAATTACAGGCAGTACATGAAACAGCCCGATTCTTCCAGTTTATAAAAAAGGAGGTAATGAAGTACCATACCGTTTTATAATTGATTTGCGCGCATTAAACAAGGTAGTAGATCCACAATTTCCTTTAGTGCCAGATGTCACTACAATATTAACAATGATACCTGTTTCAGCAGAATATTTAAGTGTAGTGGATTTGAAAAACGCGTTCTTCAGCATTCCAGTGGACAAGGACAGCAGATATTTTTTCGCGTTCACATTAGGAGGATGATCATTTACATTTATGCGGATTCCGCAAGGTTACACGGAAAGCCCAAGCATTTACAGTAGAGCATTAAAAGAGCAGCTAGACATGCTAGAATTACCAGTGGGTTGTGTACTCTTGCAATACATAGACAATCTATTGTTAGCTGCAGACACAGAGGAGATTTGTAAAGAAAGCACTGTATTACCACTGTCACACCTAGCGGCACATGGCCATAAATCTAGTTTGAAGAAATTTCAATATAATCGAAAGGAGGTGGCCTATTTAGGCTACCTACTTTCAAAAGAAGGGAGAAGGCTTACACCAGAACGCATAGAAAGTATTTCTTGTATGCCTATTCCAAAGAAACAAAAAGGAGTCAGAGCCATAATAGGCATGGCTTCATATTGCCGACAATGGATTGGTAATTTTGCGTTAATTGTGAAACCGATGGTGAATTTGACTAAGAAAGATGCGGTTATGCCATTACAGTGGGATGAGGAATGTCAGAAAGCATTTGATGAATTGAAAACTGCATTATGCTCGGCTCCAGTTTTGGGTACGCCAAATTATGAGAAGGTTTTTAGACTGTTTGTGTGTGAAAGTGAGGGATGTGCATTGGCGGGTTTGACACAGGAACAAGGTGGAAGAAATAGGCCATGTGCCTATTTTTCTTCTGCGCTGGACCCTGTAGAGCGCGCACTACCACAATGTTTGCGATCTGTCGCGGCGGCTGCTGCGTCAGTCAAACAAACGGAAGGGATGGTATTGGGGCACACTTTAATTCTGATGGTGCCACATGCCATAGACGTTCTATTAAATAGGACACAGACGCAACACCTCACCTCTGCTAGATTGACAAGATATGAGATTATCTTGTTTGCGCCGCATATCCAAATTATGAGGTGTAGCGCTTTGAATCCTGCAGAATTAATGCCATTAACCATAAAAGAAATTGGGAAGAATGAATCACCCCCCCATGATTGCTTAATGGTCACTGAGGAAAAAAACCAAGGGAAGAGTTGATTTAAGTGATATTCCACAGAAAGAGCTGGATGGAGAGTTATTTTGTGACGGCTCATGTTTTAAATTACCAGACAGCACAACAACTGCTGCATATGCTATCACTACCCTAGAGAGCGTTGTAGAGAGCAAAAGAATTCCCTACAATTCGGCACAAGCCGCAGAGATAATAGCATTAACCAGAGCTTGCGAGATTTCTGAAAATTTGAATGTGAATATATATACTGATAGCCAGTATGCTTTTGGGGCGGTTCATAACTTTGGTCGACTCTGGGCTGAGAGAGGTTTCTTGACATCACATGGTGCCAGAATTAAACATGACCCTTTGATTGTACGATTGCTGTCTGCACTCACATTTCCAAAGCGCCTAGCAATAGTGAAATGCGAGGCACACAAAAAGGTAACATGCAAAGTAGGAGAGGGAAACGCGTTTGCAGACAGAATTGCGAAACAAACTGCCACTGATTTAAATACCAAAATGATGACGGTTCAGACCGAGGAAGTACCCTGTATGATAGAAAATGGAGTTGCCACTGTCAAAGAAACGCAGGCCGAAGCTACGGCCGATGAAATACAGGGATGGGCAGAGGGCTCTGCTGAGTTAGATCTGGAGGGTTGTTGGGTGGACAAGGGAACTAGAAACTGGATGTTGCCAAATTCGTATGTGACTGCAATGGTCACAATTGCCCACAGCCCTACTCATATCTGTGCGAAAAAGATAATACAGCACCTTTCTACAGTATGGCAGAATGTAAACATAAAAAAGAATGCAGAGAGGTTGGTGCAGAATTGTATCACGTATTTTCAACACAATGTAGGAAAGGGAACAGTTACTCCAATAGGCAGTTTTGGCCCACCCTCTATGCCATTTGAGTTAATCCATTTTGATTTCATAGAGATGGAGAGATGCCAAAACTTAAAATACGTCCTAGTGGTGATCTGTGCATTCAGTAAGTGGGTGGAGGCATATCCCTTGAAGGACTGCACAGCAATGAGCACAGCAAAAGTAATGCTTAAGGGATACTTTTCCAGATTTGGCTTGCCCTGTGTCCTATGGACCGATAATGGACCACATTTTGTGGTGCAGTGGTGTTACAGATATGTGCTGGTCTTCAGATTGATAAGAAATTCCATAGTTCAAGGCATCCGAGTTCTGCCGGTCTGGTGAAGAGGCACAACAGAATTCTTAAATCAAAGATTAGCAAGATTTGCGCGGGAAGCACGTTGAGTTGGGTGGATGCATTACCAATAGCACTTTTATACATGCGTACGTCTGTATAGGCTAAAACTGGGCTCTCCCCATACGAGATCGTAATGGGGAGGCCGGCAAATGTATGGTGCGCACCACAGCCAAAACGACTTAGTGAGGTAGAACATCCTGTGCTTAGTACTTATTGTGGCCTTTTAATGCAGAAATTGCGTTTGATTCATCAGCAGGTGCAGGAGGCATTACCAGTGAGAAACACCGGTCCGGGGCACACGCTGGAGCCAGGAGACTGGGTGCTGCTAAAAAATGTTGAAAGAAAGTCATCGTTAGCACCCAGGTGGCGCGGGCCCTATCAAGTACTCTTGGCGACGCAGACGGCAATCCGGGTGGATGGAAGGAAGTCGTGGATCCATGCCACCCATGCCAAGAAGATTCCAACTTCACTGAAAGACTTGCCTGACCCAGATGACCGGAAAGAGAAAGAGGTCCCAGAAATGGAAGAAACTGTTGCCAGTAAGCAGCCACCAAATCTGCCTAAAACGAGAAGTGAAACTCGAAACAAAGCCTGAGACGATTGCCAAAGAGGGGGAAGGGCAAAGAATGCCCCAACGTTGCCCAGCAGAATCGACATCACTTCTAGCCGACACAAAATCTGCCTTGCAAATACCAGCAGAAACAAATCGTGTACCCCTTTGGTGCCCACCAGCACTTGCCAGCACACCAAAGAACGGATCCGCAGTTCTTTTTGGTGTTTATGACAACCTCTGGTTAAGCTCATGGATGCAGAAGGAACTAGAGGAGAGAAGCTTGAGAATTGTGCAAGTCGGACAATTCAAGACTTGCAGCTCCTCGGTGCGATCATAAAAGTACATGTGTCAGGAACCAGAGCAGACAAGCTGGGCGCACATGGTACTAAGGCAATAAGATAACTGATCAAAGGTCCTCTGAGCAGTATGAGAAAGGACAAGTGATCTTGCCTAAAAAACGAATAAACAAATCCAGGCTATTAAGGACTGGCAGAACTGAACTGTGACAATTCCGTTGAACTTATTGACATCAGAGCAAGCGCGACGAAGAGAGATATCCACAACGAACTGTGATAAGGAAGAAGAAGGACGACAAGAAACATGCCGGGTCCGGTTCCAGCCTCCTCCTGCACCACCACTGCTAAGAATGAGTCAATTATAAAGACTGTCAGCTCAAGAAAAACGCATGGTAAAATGAATTGTATGCTGGCACTGACAATAATAATGCGTTTTATGTGCCTGGTAGCACCAATATCGACAGCCCTAATATTATGGTATGTGGAAGCAATACACCCATTAGAAATGTTTTTACCAATAGTTAATATATCCACTACTGAAAGCCCGGTTCAGGTGATTATTTATACCCTGCCCCCAAATAAGAAAGACACAGGGAAGGTTTTGGGAATAATACGTTATTAAGAATCATGAACATGACACATGCAATTCTGAAGAAAACAAATTGCTGGGTATGTGCCCATTTACCACAGCATGCTGGGAAAGGAATAGGGTGGTATGTACAGCCATTACCATTAAGTTCTGCGTGTAGTGCATCTTTAGGTGCAATGTTCTATGGGAAATGGAATGAGAGTAGTACGGGTCAATTAGACAGAACCAACATGAATGCATTTGAGGAGATAATAATGAAGCCTGTGGGTTGTTCCATTTTCCATAAATCACAAGTAATAGCCCCAGAGCCAGTGAGGAAAAGTACACAAACTATAACACGACAAAATAGACGAGATAGATTGTCCCCACCAGAAAAAAACATCTGTAATGACGTTTCGTGTAAGAACAGAAGGGGACAAAGATGCAATCCCCCCATTTTACACGGTAAATTATAGCCCAAAAACTGTCCCTTTTTGTCTATAAAAGAAAGGCTCTTTTTCAGTCGGAACATATACTGGATGCATGAATACAGTGGTATTAAAATGGGAAATAGAACCACTATATGTAGGTGACCCAGTTTATTTTATATGTGGAGAGAAAGCATATCCTTGGTTGCCCAGAAACTGGGGAGGTACATTTTACCTAGGTCTACTGTTCCCAGGAGTATTCCTCTTAGAAACAGCAGACATGGCCAGACTATCCAGAACTCAAAAGGACTGACGAGAGTGTTTTGATAGCAACTGATGTAGCAAAATAACTCATTCCCTTCTTAGGGCAGATAGTGAACTCCTATAATATAAGGCAGCTGTCCAGAATACTAAAAAATACTATAAACACAACAACAGATATACTATTTAACATGACGTTGGAAGAAAGAGGAATCAGGTTAATGACGCTGCAAAATAGAATGGCTCTCGATGTGATGCTGGTTGATCTTGGGGACATTTGCAAAATAGTGGGATCAGCGTGTTGCGTTTATGTCGATGACTATTCCCCTACGATCTTTGAAGCGATAAAGAAAATGCATGTCCTAAGTTCCGAACTCCTTACTGGAGAACGAAGCTGGGGAATAGGGTCTTGGTTTTGGGGAATACTACGTTCTTGGGGATGGAAGTTGATTTCAATATTGGTAGTGGTGTTTGGAATATTCCTAACATGCTGTTGTTGCATACATTGCCTACTAATAGTTTGCGCTGAGTTAACTGAGGGATGTACGGAAGGATGTATGCATATGATGACGAAGAAAAAACAACCTCATGGTCGAGCTGAACAAATGAAATGAAAACAGTAAAAGAGTTGATGGCAATAGATATTGATGAAGACGATGATGTTTACGATAGCATGCAATATTCAGACATAAGTACTTCAGACTCAGCATCACTAGAGGAGGTTTCAATAAATAGATGAAATGTTTGGCATAGGAGGGTTTGTCAGTCTAGAAAAATGGATACCTCTACTGTGTGACCGCAAACGCATTTTGGTGGCCCTGGGCCAACCGTCTCATGCACGATATGACAGAATATAGGTTTTCAAGTTTGCCAATGAACGGCTATTTTGATGTAACAAGAATCGCCATTTTGTTTTCTAACCATTGCTCATTGCTTTCTGTTCCTATTGCTTCGCAGTATATTTTCTGCTTACACTGCTCGACTGTAAAACATTGTTGTCTGCACGTAAAAAGGACAAGGCCGCAGGGCCGTGAGGATAACAAGAGTTTGTTGAAACCCAATGTAGGTAGCGCCAGGAAGAATGCCCAGCTCCCTCCCGAATGTAGCCTTGAAGCAGAGCTGCAGGGCATTTAATCATTTCGCAGCTGCCAGCCAGTCTCGTTATATGGTAGAATATGTTAGAATAATACAGCTAAGGGCTTGAATTATGCTTTTCTTATGGCCCCCCTTTTCTGAGCCCCGCTAGAGCGTGTCGGCTCCCAGGACACGAGTAGCACCTAATAGATAGCAAGGTCCGGAATGCAACTCTTCCTCCCCGTATGTAGCTCGCTTCCAAGAACAGAAGCGCTGTGTTCTATTCAACAACTGAAAGATGCCTCCGCACTCACAAATTGCAAATTGTTACTAGAATAGATGTTTGAAGGTGTCATAATTGTCGGACATGTCCATCATCACACCAAGTTCAAAGAAACCCAATAAAAGGGGGGTGTTAAACATGTCATAGCTGATTGTTTGATATGCATTTTGTATATATGTAACTGATGTACGTAATTCACTCTCTTGCGTCCCTCGAGGTCTAGAGATACACATCACGGGGTGTGAGACCGAGTTGGCCAACTGAGACTTTTGCTTTGCAATAAACCCTAGTTTTGGGAATACAACCTCGTGTCTGGCGTATCTATCGTGTGTGGTGATTCGCCTTGTTTCCATAGACGTTAGGGACCCCTAGGGGCCCCTTTCAGGGAGGTGAGGCTGTCCTTTTGTGAGGACTGCCATTTAAAGCCCCTCCGTGCTGTTATCACAGGATTACATTTTAAAGTGTATCTTACATTCCACTTGTGCTTTTACTATTGACTACTGCAGCTTTTAATGTATTGCTGCTACATTTGCTTAATTGACTGATTTATTGTATGATGGCGACATTGCAGTCAGTCCTCTTTCTGTTTCTTTGAGTGGGCGTTCCTTGCCACGCTCCCATTTTCTCACGCCATCATATGTGCAGGTTTGTTTACCCGCACAGCGGACGGCCGCAGCAGGTGCGCCATCAGCACGCTTAAGGCAAGCCCGTCTGTGCCCATCCATGCGACAGACCTTCATTTTTCAAGAAGGGAACTTCTGACCCAAGCGCCTCCCGCCACTTTGTTTCCCTGTGGTTGGAAAGACTGCCCTGCACCAGGTAGGCCATCCAGTTCTCATTTGCAGATTCAGCGGGTTCAGAGCATGATGGATCTATTGGTGTTGCTGCTCAACACCCGTTCACTGTCTGCTTACACGGCCGACATTCACCATCTTTTGTCGGACCATCGGCCCGCGTTGCTCTGTCTACTGACACCTGCTTACAAGAGGGTTCGGCCTCAGTTTTGGTTCAGGCCATTCCAGCTGGCTACTAAATTATCCATCTTGACAAGCCCTCATCACAGCTTGGGGTGGGGTAGCAGTGATCTTTAAATCCAATTTTATTGTCACACAGCTAAATTGTCCTCATTCTTTAGCCATGGAAGCGTTACTTCTGAGATGCATCTTCTCTCCTCTCGTTACTTGCCATTTTTTGGTCATCTATCGCCCTCCTGGATCTTATGTAGGTTTTCTCAAACTTTTTCTTGACCTTGTTGCCAACTTTCAAATTAAATGTGCTTATCTTACTGTCCTCAGAGATTTCAATCTGAAATGTAAGTGCCATCGGGCCCCAGTGCTTGCTTTATTTTTTGACAGTGTGGTCGACCTTGGCCTTCAACAATGTGTCTTAGGGCCCACACACAAGTTGGGTAACACGCTTGACCTGGTACTGGCGAATGAAGCGTTATGAACCATTCAGTCTGTTGAGCGTATATTATGGTTGGACCATTATTTGGTGACTTGCCTGTTTAAAGTAGCCCAGGTGCAGCCTAAGATTGCCCCTCCTAGAGTGTTGCAGCGCTGTTGGCGCTTGGTTGATTTGCAGGGCTTTTTCTCTTCAATTAGAACTAAATGTAGTGTTGCCCCTCTAGCTACCCTTTCGGTGCTTTCTCGTTCACTGCAAGAAGCAGTGGATGAAGTGGCCCCACTTCGGCTTATTCAACCATGGAGGCTTCCTTCAGAACCGTGGTTTGCTGAACAACTCAAATTGGCTTAAACTTAGACAGGCGGAGCGGAAATGGCGGATTGCCTACGATCCTGGTCTTAGAGTCCAGTACAAAGCCTGTCCTGCAGCCTATTCCACGGCTATTTTGACTGCAAAGAAATCCTATCTGGAGCAGAAAATGGAGTCATCTCTTTGTCAGCCTAAAGCTCTTTTTTACTGTGGTACAATCACTATCATCTTCGGCTAAATTTGTGCCAACAGTGAGCCTTTCTCAGGAATTCTGTGACTCGCTGTCACCGTTTTTTCCACCAAAATTGAGACCATCCGAGCTAGTATTTCAGTGGCAACTATTGCATATGCTCCTGAGATTGAATTACCAGGTTCTGGTGACTTGAAAGCATCAGGCGGTTGGTCTTCTTTTCCTCTCTTTACTGAGTCAATGATTTCCACAGCAAATTAAGTAAGGTGCTCCATCGGACGTGGTCCCACTACCAGTTATGAAAGAAATCTCTTCCGAACTATTGAGGGAAATTACAATGGCTATTATTGCTTCCTGCCAGTCTGGTCGTATTCCACCAGAAAGGTTGCAACTTTGATTCCTCTTTTGAAAAAGACATCACTGGATCCTTCACTTCTTTCGAACTTTCACCCCATTTCTCTTCTGCCTTTCTTTATGAAGCTTTTGGGGTCTTTGATTTCCCCACTTCTGTCTTCCTTCTTGGAGTCCTCTGAACTTTTGGACCCCGCACAGTCAGGCTTTAGGCCTGGCCGAGGTACAGAAAGTGTTTTGGTTTCTGTCCAGGTTGATATGCTGGTTGATGCAGGGGGGGTTGGTGCACTGATTTTGGTTGACCTTTCGGCGGCTTTTGATACTGTAGACCACTCAACCCTGCTGTCCCGCTTGGCCCAGGCTGGTATCTCCAGTCTTCCTCCTTTTTTCCTCTGGTTCCTGCCACCTTGGTTGTGGGGTTCCGCAGGGCTCCGCCTTGTCTCACATACTTTTTAACATCTATATTTGACCATTAGTGTGTCTCATCCGCTCAATCAGCATCAGGTGATATTTCTACGCAGATGACACTCAGATCCTGAACCGTTTAGATCTTGATCAGGCTGAGATGCCATCGCGTCTGTATTGTTGCCTGGCTGCCGTGGGGGACTGGATGAACCACAACTGGCTGAAGCTAAATGGAGTCAAGGCGGAATTGTTGGTGGTGGGATCCCGCCTGATCCTTCACTTTCGGTGTCTTCTTTCTGGCCTTCTTCTCTTGGCCCTCCCCCCGTTCCGGTGGCTAAAGTGAAGAATCTAGGTGTGGTTATTTCCGCCACTCTTTCCATGGATGCTCAAGTATCGACGGTGTGTCAAACCAGCCACTTTCATCAAAACATTTGGAGAATGGTGCGTCCTTTGCTACAGGCCAACCTGCAACCGTCAGTGGTAGCCACCATGGTGTTGAGTCATTTGGACTATTGCAATTCACTTTACCTGGCCCAGCCTAAGGGCATAGTCCAATGGCTGCAGCGCCTGCAAAATTTGGCTGCTCGGGTGGCAACGGGCTCCCCTTATGGGTCTCATATCTCGCCTGTTCTGAGTTCTTTGCACTGGCTGCAGGTGGCTCAGCGCATTGGGTGTAAGGCGCTCTGCATTGTCCATTGGGCATTGCATAACCAAGGTGCAGAGTACCTTCAGACTAAATTTACCTGCTAAACCTAGGGTTTTTTATATTCTATTTTAAAGGGAAATTATATATTATGTATTGCTTGTGAGTTGATTTTGTATAGTTTTTTATGTGTTTAGTGTAAAAGGATGGTTTCACAACTCTAAGCAATTAATAAAATAACCTGCTATCTCCCAAATCAGCCTTTGCGTTTGGCTTCGGTAGGTTTACTATGTGTGCCATCCTCCACCATTCTCGTATTGGTGGTCAGACCTTTTTGGTTGGCGCTGCTCAACTATGGAATGACCTTCCACTGGCAGTGAAAAGTGTGCCAAATCACCTGCCGTTCAGAAAGTCTTTAAAAACATGTTTGTTCTAGATGACTGAAGCTGATGGGCTGTTGACCATTTACTTTCCTCTCCAGCGCCATGAAACCCCTGGGTGACCGTGCCCTTCATAAATTCCACGACATAACATAACCAAAACACATTGAGAATAATTTTCATGGAAAGAAATCCCATGTATTCTCATGTACCCACTGTAAATTCTTGTAGTGATTTTACGGTACATTTTTGTGGTGAAAATATCACAAGAAAATATGGTTGAGGGCACAGAAACATCACAAAACAACAAATACTGCATGCATTCAGGGTCTGGTTACTCATCATCTCAGAGTGGACCCGTAATAGGGAAAAATCATATAAGGGATAGTTTGGATACATATTGATAATATTGAATATTTATTTATTTGTTTATTTGTATAGCGCCGACCGCTCGCAAGCATCGGGGCGCATATGTAGAGACAAAGACAGACGAAAAATGACGAAACAAGTGACAGGACATGACAATTGCAGAGGGATTGGAATATGACATCTTTGATAATCAAATACTCTCTAGTACTGCAGTTGGTGTGAGATATAGCATAACAAACCCCTTGGCGTTCAATGGAATAACGTCAGTTAGGAGAAAGGTTAGTAGCAACAGTTCAACGCAACAAAATACTTGGAATTTAGGGAAAGTACTTCAGTTCAAATTATTTTAAGGTGATAGTTTGTTGCAACAAAACGCTTGACATTCGGCATGGTGAGAATGTGGTTTTATGAAAAGGTAAAACAATGTATGTCACAATGTACGTTCTACTTTGCCTAAAGAGGGGAGATGGTGTCAGGCTTGGATGCCCCAGAATCAACCTTTGACCCACTTGGAATTGCTTGTTTTTGGCGGTGGCATAACCTTTGTCTTTTACCTAAGCAGCCCTGCCGCCTTGAGTGCCTGGTATGCCCTCTGTATATGGATCGCAGCCATGAAAGTAGCCACTTTGCCATGGGCAGACCTCATGCAACATTGAGTCACTCATTGGGTTCACCTGGCAAGGTCTGTGAGCACACCCAATGGAATTGTTTACTGGGTTGTATCCTTCGGCGATGCCAGTGGCACAGAAGAAGCATACTGGACTCATTTGGCATTGCCTGTGGGCACGGCCACTGCCCGTTGTACTGGAGACAAAACCATGCCACGTGCATTGTCATATTTGGCATGGGAATGGCATGTCTTCTAATACCTGGGCACCCTGAGCCACCTGGTGCTCCCATTAGGCCGGCCTACAGTAATGCACAGCATCCTCTTTTCTCGAGGCATTAACTTTAGTGACACCATACTAAGCAATTCAAAGCAACTGGAAATGGTCACCAGACATGGCCTGTGACAAAGCCCAGTGCCACATTGCCTGGGCCATAGGCATGTCTCAAGAACACTGAACTACCTCAACTGGCCAATAATCAGGTAAGATTTAAATGTGTCAAAGGTACAGTGAGCTAAAACGTGGATGTAGACCCTCCTGAGTGGGAACCTACCCATACAACAGGTTGCTTGGCCATGTTCGTTCTCGGGAAAGGGGCTCACAGACCTTTTGCATCAAAGATTAAAATGTGCCCTAGTGCACTTGAGAGTGACAATTGTACATATGGAAATGGCCACCTCACAAACACATCTCAGCACTATGTTTGCCCAACACGTAGTATACACAGTCTTCTGAGATGCTGTTTGTCATTTGTCCCTTTTGGTCTGATTGTCATTCAACTGAAGTCAAGGAATCTGCATTTTCATGCTCATGCACAGTAACAAAAGATGTGCAAAGAATAGAAGGATGTGATTTAGACATATTTTAAAGCACATAGAAAATTAGGCCCTGCTTGTTCTCTAGCATATGGTTGAATCTGTAATCTAGTGACTACCTGGTATACCAGTGATAGATTGGGCACCAGAGTTCAAAATTGAATTGCCACTCATCAACTGGCTAAACCTTTCATCCACAGGGTGACCACTAAATCAGCTGGAACCCAGGTTTTGATCTGCTCCAGCAGTTATTTTGAAAGCACTGCATTCAACACCTCCATTATTTAATTATTATTATTATTATTTAATTATTGTTGTCATTTGTTCCCTGATTTTTATTGGATTTTTTTGTATTCTATTTTTTTTTGGGTGCAAGAAATAAGTTTAGGTCACGGATGAATACATTCAGTATTTGTGATTTTTAATTAGATCTGTTTGTTTTTATTTTTTTATTTATTCAATCCTTTTTTTACTGTATTGCTGATAGTGAGATCAAAGTAATAGTATATTTATTATTTCTTGTTCATGACATACAAACACTGTCAGATGCATTACTTTCTGTTACAATTAGATACCTACAAGCCCAACAATGCCTTTAGGATATTGGCGTGCACTACTCATAAAACATACATCCCGAGATTGTACAGGCAAATGAGAAAACAGCCAATACACTTCACTAAAACAACCCTAATTTCTCAATTAATTTCCTGTGGGAGGTTACTTAACAGGAGACTTTTATTAAAAAAAGAATGCCTTCTCTAAACCCTACTTCTAATATTGATTCCCTACACTACAAAACAATAAACAGGCACTGATCAGGACTTCTGTCCTCTGTCCAAACCTTATGCTACCCTAGCCTCTGCCCTACCACGATGAAAAGACAAAGAACAGTTCAGGCTAGGGCATGCTCCCTTTTAACTAACGTAGTGGTGGTTGGTTACCTGACCCCCACCTAAGAGTTATCAAAGTATTTCCAGGTCCTGGCCTGTTACAGTAGTTCACACAAGTAAAAAGGTCCCTCAATTTTCCTTTAGGCCAAAACAGCATCCTTGTCATGCAGTTCGAACAGTGTCTATATTATCTTGTCTCTCAGGATGTAATCTTATTGTTAGCAGGAACAGGTTCTCCTGACCTAGGTTGCTCGCTATTCCCAAAACAAAATTCTCTCTCTCCCCCTCGTGGAGTATTTCTATGATCAGCCTCTCATTCCATTGTTTTTTGGACTTCATGAGAGGACAGCAATAAACTGCCCACTGTTGCTACCTTCCTTCACCTATTCACACCTGACTGAGTGCTCCTTCCAACAGTTTTCAGCCCATCGAGCATACGTGACACCATAATGTGTAGGGGTGTGTGTATTGTAGATGTCCTTTCACGCACATATGCGTTCAGTCCCTCATTGTCTCTAACATGAGGTTTGCAGGGTTTCGTACCTATCTGGGCAACAGGGTTCAAACCTGGTGTGCGCCTCATCAACTGGGTAACCCTTAAATCCAATGGGCACTAGTGTTGACTGCTTCACTAATTATATTTTGGATACATTCAGTAAACTGTATACTTTGCACTTGCATTATTTATTTATTGTTTTCATTTATCAAATATGTTTTATTGGCTGTGGATTGATGTTGAATGTGTTTAGTTTGTGTTGTTCCTTATTTATATGTTTTGTTTATATCATGCTTTTTTACAGTACTGTGTCGATTGTTAATAATCTACTTATTATGTCTTGTTTTTATGAGATTCAGAGTCTCACAGCGGCATTTCTGTTTTCACCATTGGAGGGAAATATATCCCAAAATGCATGGGGCATATTAGTTTGAGTTCATTCAGCACATAACACACACACACATCATATGCTTGCACATACATTTGTGAAAGTACCCCCTACTATACACAATTCTGCACTCCTCATTGAACATGCCCTCCCCCACAACACCATTGTCTTCGATAACAGTGTTCAGTTGAAGTTGTTCATCTCCTGTTCCTTTCCTTCACCCCTGGACACCTGTCTGAGTGATGAGTGCTGCGGACTATGAGTTGTGTGCTTTGATGCAGAAAGTAAGTTTGAGATGCCATGTCTTCAATATGTATTTTTATTTGTTTTATTATTTATTGTAAAAATATGATTTGTTGAGGCACATGTTTATGTCCTTTAATTGTATAGATTACTTCTTGGCTTTAGAGCTACAACCACTGATATCTGTTTTTCATGTGTACACAACTCCTTAGGAAGGCACTTGGGAAGGTAACCCATACTCTTTAAAAGGGCTGTTGTGCTGAAGCTAACCTCCAATGAATCCCACCCACTCCTTCACCAATTCCCTCAGCTGACATAATGCTGAGCAGTAATTTAGGGGAAGACCTTAAGCCCTGCCCGCTGTCTGTAGATGAAGTAGTATGCAGGGCAGCCATCAAGGACACGTTGTTCTGCAAAAGAGCGCATGTCCCCCATATGCCAGGACACATTTCACTGAAATGTGGAACCACATTCTTAGTTGTCATCCATTAGCTCTTTGTTCATTATGAACAAAATGTAAATGTCCTTTGATTTGTGCCCATACCATTCTGTACAGGGTGTAAATCCAGCAACTCAAGTCTGAAACCAACAAAAGATCCTGGCTTTAAATTGAACCTACAGCAGAGAAAAATCTAGGATTGTTGTCCCATACCAACCTTAATGTTATGGTGTCCTTGGAATAATACATTTACACATGTGGGATCAGTGGCTCATAGACAATGTACCCCATAAAGAAGGATATATTTGTATTATGTCCTCAAAGATGACTATGAGACCAGGACCATTCTTGGAGATGCCATCCCAGACATGGATAAGCCTCCGAGCAAACTCTCCAAATTTGTATTGAAATGGAGAATCGTTCCAGTGATCCATTTCAGCCTGTTGGCCCCTGAATTAATCTCAAACCCCTGGCACATGCCATCTTATTGTAAGAAAATGTTTATAGCCACCTCTTTTTGGCCACACCTTTACTACAGGTTTCTTGGCTATGCCTCAGAAACACCTTTTACTGCACTATGTGCAAACTAGTTTGCGGCACTATATATTATAAATTGACCAGGCCACACAATAATAGACTGCAAGACAGACTTATAATTTCACATCTTTATATGCACCTCTTCAACACAATGAAACATTTACATGAACAACATATTTCAGAATCATCAGCAAGACATCACTTCAACCATGCATTTTGTTATAAAAAGCAGAAAATGCAATTTAACACTTGCAGGTTTCATTGGATTCTAAAAGCTATTTAGTATTCATTGATAGCGTACCATAGATTAACATCCCTTACCATTTCTACCCTGTATACTATTAGGAGATTGGGGATGAAAGTGGGACACACCTTTGCATGCACTTTAGTTGGTTCTGAAAACAGTTGCACTTTAGGAACCTACCCTCATTTACCCTATCTACACCTCTAGCTAAGAGTCAGGTTAGTCAAAGGTTGGAGGTAATGGATTTCTTAGCATAGCAGAATTATTCCCATAATCAATTTAGATCCACGCAGCACTTTTGGTCTTCAGGTACCATGAAGAAAAAGGGAATTGCCTTTTAGGTCAGTCAGAGCTGGCCAAAATCACCCCTTGCAAGACATGTTGAATCATTTTCAACCCTATTAACACTCACTTGTGACTTAAGTGAAGATCTTTTCGACCCCAGCTCTGCTGGCCTACCTGCAGTCTCAGCGTCTGTCTCAGCACTAGTCGATAGGAGCCCCACCTTCTGGCTCAGGATCCCAGCTCACGCTATCCTGTCTGCTGTTCAGGCACACAGATAACAGTTCCGCCCACAGCAATCTTCAAAGCCCAGTAAGGCTTGGCCACATGCCTAGGGCTATGCCGACACAGTTCCAGCTTGGCTCTCACACACGAGGAAAGCTTTTAAAAATCTGAAAAATGCAGCCTGTGTTTTTCTTTTTCTCAATCAGAGCCTGGGGTATCTAAACCCTGTTCCTTAAAAAATCTCAGCAATGCAATGAACCAGAGAGACTCCTAAAAAACCCAGGCCACAGACTTATGTGGCTAACCTGGTCAAAAGTGCCCCATGTAAAATTCACCAGCCCACAAGCATCGTGGAATTGGCAACAGGCAACAGCTCCTCATGGAATCAGCAGTCGGTCGAAAGCCCAGCCCCCTAACTTGCAGTTCTTTACACATCTTTTTTAAAACCCAGCCCATCACCTATAGATCCTGGGCATTTCTATCCACCTCCCGGGTGATGTAATTTCCTTCCCCTTCCTTCTCGAGTCACTACAGCCATGACAGACTCGTCAGAAATATTCCAGAGTCTTGTAGCACCATTTTATCCCCTCTGACGTTTGGCAAGCTTCACCCATCTCTTCCCGCGTGAGTAAGAAATTGTAACATGCCATTCTTTCTGCCTGTGTTTGCTTTGCATGCACAATGGACATTTATTGTTCAAGGTCCTCATGTTTTGCCACGCCGTGCAAAACCGGCTGTTCACCCTTTAATTTCTCTGTTTTTATGTTCTGTTTTTTATTAATGTAACCCTTGCATTCAAAGCTGTTTTACAAGCAAAGCTGTCCATGCACATGCTGCAATGTTAATATGTTAAGGCTTGAAGCCCACGAATGAACCCCTCTTTGGTTTACCCTCAATGCTACCCATCATTCCTAAATCACACAGACACAGCGCATGCAGCAATGTTAGCATCATTTGAGACTGTTGACATTGTTGAAGTTAGTGCAACTGTTAACATTAGTACTAAACTACCACAGTTAAAACCGGTGCACACTGTCTCTGTTGAAATCAGTGGCATTGTTAAAATTAGTTTCCTTACATCTCACACCTTCTTCTGTAGATGCCTGATTAAACAATTGCCTTTGCAGAAGCACAAATCCTAGCTGCGCATGATCAAACCATGTGATCGTCATGCATTCATTTGAGTATCTGTTTTGCTCAAAATCGTAGTGTCATCAAGTGAGTTTAAAAAAAGAAAATAATACCAATAATTGTTCATAGATTGAAAGAAATTAGCAATGATTGTCCATACGTTAAAGGCAGAAATGGAAGAATTATTGAGAAAGAAGATAATAGAAACATTAAACTCTCTAGAATGGACTTGACCTCTTTAGAATGGACTTGCCATCTTTAGAATGGACTTGCCATCTTTAGGATGGACTTGACCTCTTTAGAATGGACTTGCCATCTTTAGAATGGACTTGCCATCTTTAGGATGGACTTGACCTCTTTAGAATGGACTTGCCATCTTTAGGATGGACTTGACCTCTTTAGAATGGACTTGCCATCTTTAGAATGGACTTGACCTCTTTAGGATGGACTTGCCATCTTTAGAATGGACTTGCCATCTTTAGGATGGACTTGCCCTCTTTAGAATGGACTTGCCATCTTTAGGATGGACTTGACCTCTTTAGAATGGACTTGCCATCTTTAGAATGGACTTGCCATCTTTAGGATGGACTTGCCATCTTTAGAATGGACTTGCCATCTTTAGAATGGACTTGACCTCTTTAGAATGGACTTGCCATCTTTAGAATGGACTTGCCATCTTTAGGATGGACTTGACCTCTTTAGAATGGACTTGACCTCTTTGGGCTAGCTTTCCCTACATAATCTCTCAATTTTCTGCAGAAAGCATTGAGCAAACTTGAAAGACATGTGCTCCACCTCAGCTGAATCATTCTTCTTTCAAAAGCCAACAATGCAAAAGCCCTAGATGATTGTAAGCACTATGAACCACACACAGGTGGATGCTATGGACACATCTATGATCGCCAAACCTTTCTCTGTCCATGTTCCCCATGTGTAAACATCCCTGTCTGTCAAGCCCATGTCACTCAACGTGATATTGTTTTGGTGGATATTCAGTTTGAATGTATGCACATGTTTGTGCTTCAATAAATACTCAATGTCAGGATCTATGGGAAACCTATATCTTTGGAACACTTTGATATTTTCCACTTTACCTTACCACAAGCCCCCTTTACATGATACAATGTTCATCCCCTCACTGTCGCCACACTTTATTTGGGAACCGACATATAACAAACGTTGTATTGTAATGGTTTGACAACAAATAAACCATTATTAAGATGGGTAATTGTAAAATGTGTTGCACAAGTACTAACCATCCACCTGTGCTTAATCAAATTGGCATATGCTAATTCCTCAGGTTTTGGATTACTTATAGACACCACACACCCTTCAGCAATGCCCTGATCTGCTCGCAACCCACAGATTGCACTTGTTGCATCAGGTACAAATGGTTTCCCAGGTGTGAGAAATCTGAGGGTATTCTCACATGTATTCCCCGGGGATCCTTTGATCAGGTGGCAATGAAGGGACCATCACTTTTGGATCACAACCCTGAGGTTCGGCAAGCAGGGGAGGATCACCTGGGCAGAAGGGCCTTGGGAAGGGGAAAATGGTCCTCGAGTGAGAGACTGTATACCGCTTCTTACTTTCAGAGGAGCCCATCATACCCAAGACATTTTTGGGATATTGTTATACCTGTCCCATTTTCCTAAGAAGGACTAAGAAACCTCCACAGTCTAGAGGGAAGATGAGAAACCAAAGGTACCAAGGTGAGACATGGTATCCACCCTTTTTGAACACTGATTTACCTTACTCTCCCTGAGCCTTTCTCGGATATTGCCTTCTTATCCTGTCCTACCCTTTGAACTTCCAAGTACTGGGAAGAGGAAGAGGCAACTAAGAGTACTGCAGAATTCCTATAGAAAACACCAGTATAGTACTGATATAGGTAAGAAGGCTACGGAGGAATACTAACACTCAGAACACACATGTCCGATTAATAGGTTCAGGTAAAGTCAGGTAATTGACTCTAATACCTTACACTACACCTGAAACCTATTGGGGATTGGCAGCTGTATAAAAGGTGAGGACAGAAACAGAGAAGAAGTCAAGGTTGTTTTGAGCAAAAGCAAGGAGGAAGCCGAGCTGTTGTAGAGCTGAGGAGACATAACCGCCAAGACACTGGAGTGAAGTTGGAGTGAAGCAGAGGGAAGTTGCCTGCGAGTGCGTGGCGGGAGAGGCGATTCTCCATGGAGCTGACAGAAGAGAGTGGAGGACGCCGTGTAGAGAGGAGGTCCTTAATTGGCAGCTTTAGTGTGCGTGTTTCTCTGGGTGGACAAAGGACTCAGGAGTGCCTTGGGGAAGGAGTCACAGAAGCAAGGTAACAGCAAAGACATATGTTAGGGAGAATTCTCATAAATGTGCTAATTCCCTTCACCTTAGAGACCCCCAGCAACCTTGCTGGATTTTGAGGACTTCATTTCTTTACCTGGAAAGAGTGTGAGCCTTTTTTCCCACTCTTTCATGTATTTTGATGTTTGTTTTACTCTTGTGTTCGTTGATTATGGAGTTCTAGACAACTCGATAGGCATCATATTTTCATGTGTGTCACAAAGCACCCTCAGTGCAGTGACGCAGGGAAGCTTTTTAGGCTGTCCCAAGGTTTAAATACCTTCTCTGGGATGAACTACTGTTTCCCAGAGAATGTGAAGTAAAATTGACTTTACTAGTCTTTTTAAATTCCTAGACCCAGCACACACTATCTTACAATAGAGTTCGGGAGGGGTTATCTAGGATCCCATATGTCTAGAAACTCATGTAGCAGTCAAATGCTACCCTTTCCTATCTCGTGGCAGTGGGTTTACAACAAACTACCATGATTTTTCCCGACCACGAACACCGGTAGCTAAAAATCGCGGGAGCCATGTTTTTCAAGATGGCGTCTGAGCCCCCTTTGTTTAAACAGGTCCCAGTCTTCTTTTATCGGCATTTCTTTTTGGGAAGGTCCTTCTGGAGTTTGTCTCTGCGTGCCAAACTAGATTTGGTCCCTTTGTTTCTATGCCTTTGGCGGGCTTCAGGAATGAAGCCTGCCTCTGGCGCCCGAGTGTCTGGGGTGCGCAGGAAGTGAGGGAGGTGCCCGAAACTCCCTGTGCTTAGTCTCCTAAGAGACCCAAATGCACTCTGGCGTGATTGGCTGCTGACTGTCCGGCAAGCAGTCGTTAAAGTAGGGACCCGCAAAGGGACTTTCGAGGTAATTACGGTACCGCAATTTGCGGTACCGTAATTACCGCCTTTCCCAGTCCCATTGAGCCCTATGAGGCAAAAATGGGAATGGGGAAGGGCCAATGGTAAATGGGGAATTAACGCCCTGCCAACCTTGGAATGGGGCAGTATTTCCCCATTTACCATCGGCGGACTTGTTACAATACCAGCAGCAACCATGGTGCTTATAGTGCCATTGGTTACCGCTGGTGTTGTAATGAGGGCCAATGTGTAGCAGAGTGGTCGCATGTAATTGACATGTTCTCGAAAGTCTGGTGTGAGTTTGGTGTCAAAGACTTGGAACTTTGGAAGAGAGAGTTGTTGAATATTGTGAAACAGAGTGCTTTGAGCTTGGGGAAGGGAAGACCTGAGAAGTCCAGGGAGCGCTGTGAATCAGAGTGCTTTAAGCTTGGGGAAGGGAAACCTGAGAAAACCTTTGAACTTAACACTATTTTCTTTGAGCAAGAGAAATCCTTACACAATGTTTTGGTAGAAGTGAGGCCACGCATAGGTTTTGACATGATCAGACTTTTGTTTTGGACTAACAGACCTAGACTTTACATAGTTACATCTGTTGAGGGAAATCCCAAACTAGATATAAGGCAAGCTAGGCTTTACACCATCTTGACTTTAATAAAGCATTTATTGCTTAAACTTAAACATTGTTGACTGTGTCATCTCTTGATACTATGTCTGTCTCAAACATGACATATGTAGTTTTACACAGGTATCTCATTTTGGGATTAGATTCAAATCGGCCTCCCAGGTTTGAAACACCACCATTTCAGAGGTATTTTTGACATATTTGTCACTCTGCCAGAAACCCACATAATACACCAATATTCATGGAATAAATGTGCGCCGAAAAGGGGAGCGCAAGCGTGAAAATCGCAGCGCACGCGTGCTAAATCCGCGCACGCAGCCTTTCGTCAATTCATGGAATGCGCTGTGCATGTAAAACCTGGGATGTGCACACACAGGGAAAGCACACATCGTGTAGCGCACACAAGAAAAGTGGGCGGAACATGGGGCGTAACACGCGGAATGGGGAACAACGCGTGAAAATGTTGGCGTTACGGGGGATGTACGGGAGGTAAATGCTCGCAACGCCCACACATGTGCTAACAACAAGTATTGATGGAATCGAACAGGGGAAACCTGTGCGCAAAAAAAGACATGGTAATCTGGAAACACGTACGCCAGCAGGAAGCAGGCGTAAGCGGCCCCACGCAGCATAAAAGTGTACACAAACAACAAACAAGCTCATACGCTATGATGAATATACCGTTCCTCGCAGTAGTGGTCGTGGGACACTGCAGGAGGAGGAGGATAGCCAGGCCCTGCATTTTTTTAATCAGGACAAGCCTTTTTGGGATGCCTGATGACCAGGTGTATGGAAGGTACAGGTTTCCACCACTAATAATACTAGAACTGGTCAGGGAGTGGGAGGATGACCTCACATCACATACCCTGTGCTCCCAAGCACTGAGCCCCTTGGAAAAGATGCTCAATGTCCTGCACTTCTTGGCTACTGGGTCATTTCAGCGGACAAGTGCTATAGTTGGGGGTGTCTCACAGGCCACGCAGTCACGCTGCCTACACCAGGTGTTGGCGATCATGACTGCACGCCCCTCAGTCCGCAGGCACATATACATGCCCAGAACACCTGCAGAAAGGCAGGGTGTCGTCTAGGACTTTTTACGGGGTGGCACACTTCGCCAAAGCTAGGTGCCATTGATTGCACCCATGTGGCTCTATGTCCTCCCAGGGCCACTGAGCACATCTATCGAAACCACAAGCACTGGCATTCCATCAACGTGCAGGTTGTATGTGATGCCAAGGGAATCATCACCTCAGTATATGCCAACTATCCGGGGTCCAGCCATGATAGGTTCATATTCCGAATGTCACCCCTAAAACGGGACCTGGAACCTGGGCGGCATGGCAACACATGGCTAATTGGTGAGTATAAATGCCTCTGCACATGCATGTCTGTCAGACACTGAGAAATGGGAAAACCCCACTAATGACAACCATTATCACCTCCCCAGGGGGCAGTGCCTACCCTCTGAGCACCTACATGATGACGCCAATACGGAACCCCACCACACCACCCGAGGTAAGATACAACACAGCCCATATTGCAACCCGGGGCATAGTGGAGCGCACATTCGGAGTGCTGACGTCACGCTTTCACTCCCTTGACCACTCTGGTGGGCAGCTGCTATATGTGCCCCCAGTAGTGTGCAGGATCATAGTGGCAGCATGTGTCCTGCACAACGTTGCAACCCGGCGGGGTGTGCCGGTGGACATGGTGGTGCCCCCACATCCCCAACCACATTACGGCCGCTGCGCATGGGAGGTGAAAGGGCACGTGGTGAGGCAGCTCGTATCCAGCTTGTGGCACATTTCTTCACCTAAAATCCCACCCCTGTGGAGTGCATACAGGCCTGGCACATACCAGCTGACAATTTATGATGATGACAAAAGGGACAGTCAACTGTCACAACCATATTACCCTGAGATTGTTTACCTGGAAGTGCTACATTGTGTGCATCCCTAGCTACTTAAACACACCCAGTGCTGTGTCAGTAAAAGGCACACATTCATGCAGCATGAAGGACTACCCCCTTGCAAAACACTACAAACAAATAGTGGCATGTCACGCAACCTCTCCCTAACCCCATCTCAGCTACCCAACACACCATGGCATGGCATGCGATGTGAAAGCAACCAAATGAATGCACATCACATGACACAAGTGTCACAAAGTGCACAGTCCTAAATGGAAACAGGCCACAGACAATTGCCTCTCACCAATGAAAAAAAACAGCACACATTAACAAATGCTTACCAGGAAGACAAAACATCAGTACAGGATCCAACAGTGGCAACATATGACAGTAAAAAATTAAAGTAGTGCAAGCGTCACAACCTGACTAAGGCAGCACATCGACCCCTTCCAACTGCAGAGTGTTGCGTGTTGCTGGTAGGCAAATGTGGCAGTGTACTGCATACAACATGAACTGCATCTGCAAAGGAGACAAGCTTGTTAAGACATGAAGAAGCTACATGTATGTATGCAAAAAGTCCTCTATGTAAAACCATATAGAAATCCGCCATGCAGTGGAGAAATGAACAACAATCCCACTAAGGATGTATACACAGTTTGGACTACAGACTGCCCACACAACGTATGGGAGCCCAATGCCTCTGTGTAAGTTACTGTCCCTTGGTCACACCCTTTGCGAGCCCATGGAATGGGGAAGCAAGAGGGGAGTGTGTGTCAGGAACCCAAGTTTCTAATACAAAGACAGGACAAGCCTGCATGTGCCCAGCTAAAATACACAGTGGATGCCTACTGGAGCAACACAAAGCAACACACTGTAACATTAATTCCCAATCTGAAAGAAAATGCTTATGAACAAAAAAGTTAATGCAAATCAAATATAGAAAAAGAAAAAGTAAATGTAAAGTAAAAGAAATAAATTAACTAATAAAGTAAAAATCAGAAGCATAACCAAATTTAAATAAATGTATGAAAATCAAAATAACAAATGAAGAATTAAAATAAAATGAAAATAATAAATAGAAAAAAGAAGAAGAAATAAAGATAACAAATGAATTAAATATTAATTTCATTTAGCAAATCGGAATGAAATGTGAAAAAACCAAAAATAAATTAAATGGCTTGCATGGCTACCCTACAGTGGGAGAAATGCTGTCGCTGTCATCACCATCTGGTGGCACATCAGAAGGTGGGCGTGATATGGGAGGCAGACCACGCAAAGCCCTGGCATGCTCCTCCATGGCAGCAAGCATGCAGGTCTGAAAGGTTTGGTTCTGCAGGATGATGGCACAGAGATACCCATGCAGAACCTCACGGGTAGCACTCAATGGTTGGTCACTTCGACATGACAGAAGACAATTGTCATGTTGAACACTCAAAGAGGGCCCTGAAGTGATTGTGTGCAGGCCATGTGTAGGTGCACATTACTCAATCAGCCTGATTGATTAAATCATTCCCATAATAAGGAAACATATGTGGCCCATTGTGGGGGGTAATCTATGTCTGAAGTATGTTACATTTGGGGCAGCAGGGCACAAAAATGTGTGGTAAACATGCAAAGGATTTCATCAATCAGGCAGAATGAGCAGGAAAACAGTATGAACAATGTTGTGGCAAGATGCAGTTGAAGGGCAAGTGCAGTATTCAGGTTCAAATTGTCAACTGCGGTCAGAAGGGATACTTGAAAACCCAAACCCAAGGCAGGGTTATAGTTTGGAGGCACCACATTGGTGACCCATAGCAGTCATGACTACACAGCCTCACCTGGCACTCAATCAGAAAACATCACCCAAGCAACATACACATGGTTTGCACACACATGCATGGCCACTCACCGGACATTGTCTCAAGATCTGGTAGGTCTCCCACACCTTCAATCTGATCCTCTGTGATGAAGCCTCTAGCGATAGACTCATGTTCTGTGAGTACTTCCTCCTCTGGTGGAGAAGCACTGCCAGTCACCAGAGTAGAGGCATGATTGGAAGCCAGCTTGTTCGTTGCTCTGTGTTTGAGGTCATTCCACTGCTAAGAGCAATCACCAGCTGTGCGCCTGACAAATCCAAGGGCACTTACCTTGTCCGCAATGCACTGCCAGTGTGCCCTACGTTGAGCAGTGATAGGCCCTCATTCCGAGTTAGGACTACACCATGGAGTAAATAGCTCCATGGTTGGCAACCATGGAGCTATTTACTCCATGGAATACCGGCATGGTGAATGGAGTAATTTCCGGTCCATTCCAAGGTTGGATGGACCGGTAATTCCCCATTCACCATAGCCCTTCCCCATCCCCATTTCTGCCCCCTAGGGCTTAATGGGAATGGGGAAGGAGGTAAAGAGGGACCCGCAAAGGGAACTCGGAATACGGAGGTAAGGGATTACCGCCATCGGTGCCCTTACAGGCGCCGGTAATCCCTTACCTCCAACCTCGGAATGATCCCCATAGTCTTACACCCTGCAGTCACCAGGATTTCGCGGCCATGGGCCGACACATAGCCCACAAGTGTGTCTAGTTCCATATTATTGAAACTACGCTTCCTTGACGTGCCGGAGGGGGCAGCCGTGTCTGGGGTCCCAGCCTGTACCACAAGAGCACCCTTCTTCCTCTTGGGAGGTGGTGCGGACCCTGAGTGGCTTACGCCACTCTGGTTTGTAGGGGCTGAAGCGCAGGTGGACTGGGCACTGGAAGTAGCCAAAGGCACGATGACCAAAGGTCTCACTGCAGGCATTGGCTGCTGGGTGATGTTGGCAGGACCAACCTCGGTGTGATGAACTTGGACCAACACTGTCCCTGCTGGGAGATTCGGAGCTGGGGTGGATTGAGCTGCAGCTGCCCCTGCAGCCTCCTCACCCTGGCTACTTGGGGCAGCAGATGACATTGCTGCCCAAGATCCATGGGGCCTGGTGACAGCAACTTTCACCGCCACACGTGGCTTTGACTTGGTGACACGGAAGTCAGAATGGGAGTCATCCTGTGCCGGTTCGGTTGACAATATGGGCAGGGTTAACAAGGCCTGAGCTGGGATGGTGTCAGATGCATCTCACCGACCAATTGGGGGGGAGGGGTGTCCCTGATTGGTCCTCCACACACTGGCCTCTTGGGCCACCCTGCACATCCTGGCTACGTCCCTTACTGTGCCCACCTCTTGGCCAGCTTTGCCTCCCTTACCGCTTGGTCGCTCCCAACCATGGCACTGATGTTCTTGTGTGAATGGGAGATGCAGTAAACAATTGTCCTGGGCAATTGGGGTGAAAGGGGCAGGGTACTAGATGAAATACATACCCTAGTGCTCTAGCAAGTCAGTCTGTGATCCCTCGGGGAAGATGACAGGTCACACAATGCTCAGGCACCCCAAAAACAAAATATAATGTGCACGCGACCCCTGGTAGCCCACGTGCGTGTAATAAATAGCCCACACTATGCTGTGGCACCCAGAAACACAAAAAGAAGTGTAATCGTGGTACACGCTGGCTACAATGTCCTCTGAGTGGGTACGCGACACACAGGGGCAACCACAGTTGAAAAATACGTGCGCGACTCACCGTCTACCTGGAAAAAGAACGTGAAAAAGACGTGCGTGTGCGCGTTGGCAACACCCTCGCCAAAAGAAGAATTGAACCCTGTCTGAGTATACAAAGAGTACGAACTGGAACCGTTGTGAAGTAATCGCGTGTGAACCGACAAGAAGTACAAGAATCCCCCGCTCGCTCTCCAAAAAAAGCACGTACAAGAAAATGGCATCCTACGTGTACCTTTTAACCCAGCCCACACATGCGATGTCACTTACGCGCGTACGCGTTAAGGGCCTTTCCTCCAATTACACGCAGTGACACCCGGACATGCAGTTTTTGCACGTGTACTATCAACATGCACCCGTGTGGAGGGAAACAACTGCGCATGTTCCGTCACAGATGCGCTTACGCGCTAAGGCCCTTTCCTCGAATTACACGCTGACGTGCAGTTTTTTCATGTGCAAAGCACTCCGTATCAAGCTGGCTACGCGACAACACACGGAAGACCATGCTCCTGCCAAGAAGGCCATTTTCCTGCCCCCCAGAGCCCTGAGCACGCTCCCACCTGCCACCTGCTGCTGCCTGCCTGCTGGCCACGTGCCCTGCTGTTTGGTGCCTGCACATCAGCCATCTGCAGGGGTCCAGTTGCTGTGACCACCCCTGCTGGAACAGAAGACTCCAGACTGGCATTCCATTGCTCCAGAGCCCAGCCCCAGGACCCAGTTGCCCACCCACACCTGCCTCCGGGGTTGCCATGTCCGACACAACACCATCTGGCACCAGTGACAACCCTCCAGCAGAGAGGCAGAGGGCTGCCAGCTTCAGTGCCAATGAAGTTTGCATCCTGGTGGAGCAAGTTCTGGGGCATTATGATGCTCATTTGGAAGTTCACGCGTCAACAATGAACGACGGAAGAGGATCTGGACGGACATCGTGGCTGCCATCTACGTGGAGGGGGTGGCAGTCTGCGACATGCAACACGTCCGGAAGCGCTGGGAGGACTTTTAGGTCCAGGACCCTCAGCAAGGCCCAGCGCCTCTTGAACGCAAAGCATGCAGAGGGGTGCCGGGTCTGCCTTCCAAACATCCAGATAAGGGTCCTGGAACGCATACACCCAGCACTCCACCTCCAGATCCTTCAGAGGCAGACCCGTCCGGAGTCGAGCTGTCAGTCTAGAAATACGCATACCTCTACTTTGAGACCGCAAATGCATTTTGGTGGCCGTGGGCCAACCGTCTCATGCACGATATTACAGAATATAGGTTTTCGAGTTTGCCAATGAACGGCCATTTTGATGTAACAAGAATCGCCATTTTGTTTTCTAACCATTGCTCATTGCTTTCTGTTCCTATTGCTTCGCAGTATATTTTCCACTTACACTGCTCGACTGTGAAACATTGTTGTCTGTATGTGAAAAGGACAAGGCCGCAGCGCCATGAGGATAACAAGAGTTCGCTGAAACACAAACGTAGACAGCGCCAGGAAGAATGCCCGGCTCCCTCCCGAATGTAGCCTTGAAGCAGAGCTTCAGGGCATGTAATCATTGCACAGCTGCCAGCCAGTCTTGTTATATGGTAGAATATGATAGAATAATACCGCTAAAGGCTTGAATTATGCTTTTCTTACAGCCCCCCTTTGCTGAGCCCGCTAGAGCATGTTGGCTCCCAGGAAGCAAATAGCACCTGATAGATAGCAAGGTCCGGAATGCAACTCCCCCCGTATGTAGTTCGCTTCCAAGAACAGAAGCGCTGAGTTCTATTCAACAACTGAAAGATGCCTTCGCACTCAAAAATTGCAAATTGTTACTAGAATAGATGTTTGAAGGTGTCATTGTGGTCGGAGATGTCCATCATCACACCAAGTTCAAAGAAACCCAATAAAGGGGGGGTGTTAAACATGTCATAGCTGATTGTTTGATATGCATTTTGTATATATGTAACTGATGTACGTAATTCACTCTCTTGCGTCCCTCGAGGTCCAGAGAAACATGTTGCGGGGCGTGAGACCGAGTTGGACAACTGAGACTTTTGCTTTGCAATAAACCCTAGCTTTGGGAATACAACCTTGTGTCTGGCGTATCTATCATGTGTGGTGACTCGCCTTGTTTCCATAGACATCAGGGTCCCCTAGGGGCCCATTTCAAGATGGTGCCCAAATAGGGACCCATCCCCACTTGTTCCATCACGTAACATTGTAATTGAATAAGGCAGAGAACGGCGAGGACGGGACGATCGAGCCGGGATCAAGAGGTGTTCGGGGCGCCCTGTAGAAGTGATGAGAGACTCCTTTGCAGATCTGCACACATCTGATCCCTGATCGACGTGCCTGGCTAGAAAACAAGGAGGCGAGGGTCCCGAAATGAGGCGGAAGCCAAGAAACGCAGACACGACATCCTTTGGTGCGTCAGTATACAGACGACTTGATTTATCAGGTGAGTCATTCCCCGATTCAAAGTATTCTGATATTGGTTGAGAGTTGACTTTGCAAAATCAAACGCCCTAGGTAACGTTGATTAACCAGGGGGAAGGTTGAAACATGCCTGGGGTTTTTCCACTGTGGTAGACAATCTTTGGAAGATGGCCAAATTGTACCACCTGGGGGAACGCCGGCGTATGAGATGTATGTGAAGTATGGAGTGGGTGCGATAATATTCTGTTCAACTTGGCATAGGCAAACCAGAAAGCAACAAGACCATCAGTGGCCGATTAATGGTAGTGAGGATAGACAACCTGGAAAGGGTTTTGATAAGAAAGAAAGCGCGTCCTGCAGCATTTGAGACTATTAAAGACTGGAGAAAGGAAGCAATGCTCCGGTTTAAAAGCAGAGCAAAGCATGCGCGCAGGCATAAATCGAAAGGTGAGGTAGCGGACGAGAAAGAAGAGGAGGAGTGGACTGAGAGTCTAAGAAGGGAAGGCAGGCGAGACCAGTTGAATATAGAAAAGATATACCCACAATGAGAATTACACATAGCAGATGAATTGATAGAAAATATATTGACCCATACAAAACAAGACCCAAGATCAGAAGTAAGATCAGACACGTCAGTAGCTATTGCCCAGACCCCGCCCGTAGCTCAAGCTTCCCCTCCGGTAGCTCAAGCCCTCCCGCAGCCACAAAACGTGCACATAACACTTCCTATTAGCCAATCAGGCCCACAACAGACACTCCCTGTTCCCATAGTGCCATCCGCACCTCCCGCCTCCGGCACAGACTTGGTACCGTCCGTTCCTCCCGGGGTTGAAGTTGAAACCGCGGGGGCAAGAGGCGGGACTGACCAACAGGGGTGAACGAGGGTAACCCGCAACGCAATCAGCAAAGAAAGGAAGGTGGAATTGCAGCAACAGGCAGAGATGTATATAGACAGGAATGATGGGACGGCAGCAGTGGCTTTGATATATGACTTCCGTAGAAGCAACGAAAGACAGGTAGTGTTGGAATGCATGGGTGAATATTTGGTGGAGAAATGGAAACAGCTAATTGGGAAATTACCACCGCAGCGATTGTTAGTTTTGAATGCATTAGCACTCTGTAGGGAGATGGATGAAGAAGTAAGAGAACATGTGTATAGACTTTTTGAGCTTAAAGATGAATTAGATAATGATTATGCCGAAATGTTTGCTACACCTGGGTACAGGAGTAGAGATATCGGGAGAAATAGGAAGGAAATTGTAGAGCCATATATACAACGACGACATTCAATGTCGTCAGTACAAAGGGGCGATAAGTTAAAAGTATGTATACGAGAAGCGTTTAGATGGATGTCGGATCCTAATATCCCCACAATGGAGATACACGAGATATTTGATGAATATTCCATGCCCATTAAATGAAAAGCACTACAGTCGATGGCTGAACATTTATTAGACAAAGATATAAAAAATGATAAGGCCAGCCCACCTGAAATAATGGCAGTATATAGAAGAGCACTAGAGCGAGGGAAACAGCCCTATCATTGGATCTGGGAATATTGTTACATCTAAGAGAAGGGGGGGGACGGTAAGTGGGGCATTTCCTATGAGAGAGGTCCCACCTACCTTTGTGCCCAAAGTGGAGGTTCCCGCAGTGGGCGGTGCAGCGGCGCAGGTGACACCAGCTCATTACACCGCCCAATATGTGCATGTCCCCTTTCCCAGACAGGAGGTGAACAACATACAGCAGACGATTCCTGATATAAGAAAGAATCCTGCAGGGTTTTACAAGGAAGTAGAGTCCTGCCTACAATCATCCGTGCTTACCATGGGTGATATAGACCTAATATTCCCGGTGATCCTGCCAGCAGACATATGGAAACAAATAAGGAAGGTAGATGACCCAACAGCCTTTGGCGCCACATGGGCGGGCTTGATAGTAGAAGATAGAAATAAAGCGGTTGGAGGGACACCAGGAGCGAACCTGGCGGCGTTACCAGCACGTATAGTACAGAAGTTAAAAACAATTGTCCCAGAGAAAAGAATTCAATGGGACAAATTGACTGCATGTGTACAAGGCAAGGATGAGTTGGCTACAGATTATTTTAATAGATTTGAAGAAGTATTCACAGACTTCAGTGGGCAGGATGTGGGTTCAGAAGCAGGAAAGAGGTTATTTGTTGACAAATATGTGAGGAGGTTAAAACTTCCAATTCAGGATCTAATAATGACATCAGAGAGTACATGGCAAGCAAAAACGTTGGGCGAAGTACTGCATATGGCCCAATATTATGAGCGCAGAGTGACTGCAGGAAAAGAAAAAGAAGAGAGGGATAGGGTAAATCTAAAGACACGAGTATTAATGCAGCAAGTAGTAGGACATAATAGAGGGCGAGGGAACGCACAAGGAAGGAGTAATTTGAATATGCATGGGGGAACAGTGGGACCGAATCAGTGTGCATATTGTAAAGAGGAAGGACATTGGCGAGCGCAATGTCCTCATCTACAGAATAGAAATGGGTCTGGTCAGAGGAGACAGCATAGAGGACACCCAGGAGCAAATGGACCAAATAGGAATAGTATGCAGCAGCATCATAATAACGGAGGTAATCAAAACCAAGGCCAAAACCAAAATGCCCCAAACCAGAGTCAGGGACAGCAAAATCAACAATATGGAAATCAGAGTGGGGGAAATAGAGGGAAGAGTGGAAATGTTTTCGATACACAGCCAAACACGTATTACAGTAATAGTAATGATTACACATCGGACGATGTGTTATTTCCCCAATAGGACAGCCCAGGACAGGGGTCAGAACCAGTGTCTATTCCCGTGAATCAGAGAGGACCCTACGTAGAAATGAGAGTCGGGAATGAGGAGGACCGCTTTCTTGTAGATACAGGAGCGCAGAAGTGTTCAATAGACCATCACTTGGTTCCGGATATACCACTGTCAGGGCGAAAGAATATTTCCGTAGGGTTCTCAAGTACACCAGTCATAAACCCAGTGTCCAAACCAGTCCCAGTTACCATATTACCATTTACTGAACATTGTCCTTTCCTTCTAACAGAAAATTGTGGAGAAAATGTGTTGGGATTAAACTAGGTTCTGTTATACATTGCACGGCAGACGGAGTGTTTCTAACGTTATGGCCACACGATGCCCCTGTGTCAGAATTCATGTCCGAAGCATTACCAGGGGAACTAAGTAAAGTACCAACCTGTATATGGGCAATGCATGACAACGATGTAGGATGTTTAAAGATAGAGCCAGTAAAGATTGTTTTGAAAGGAGGTGTTACCCTACCGCGAATTCCCCAATACAAAATTTCGGTTGAAGGTGAGAAAGGATTGTTGCAGATTTGGTGAAATTAGGGGTAATCGAGGAAATCACAGGCAGTACATGCAACAGCCTGTTTCTTCCGATTTATAAAAAAGGAGATACTGAGGTACCATACTGTTTCATAACTGATCTACTTGCATTGAATAAGGTAGTAGATCCGCAATTTCCTCTAGTGCCAGACGTCACTACAATATTGACAATGATACCTGTTTCAGCAGAATATTTTAGTGTAGTAGATTTGAAAAATGCATTCTTCAGTATTCCAGTGGACAAGGACAGCAGATATTTGTTCGCGTTCACATTAGGAGGACGATCATTTACATTTACGCGGATTCCGCAAGGTTACATGGAAAGTCCAAGTATTTACAGTAAAGCATTAAAAGAGCAGCTAGACATGCTGGAATTACCCGTGGGTTGTGCACTTTTGCAATACATAGACGATCTATTGCTAGCTGCAGCACAGAAGAGATTTGTAAAGAAAGCACTGTATTACTACTGTCACACCTAGCGGCACATGGCCATAAAGCTAGTTTGAAGACATTTCAGTATAATCAAAAGGAGGTGGCTTATTTGGGCTACCTACTTTCGAAAGGAGGGAGAAGACTAACGCCAGAACGCATAGAAAGTATTTCTTGTATGCCTATTCCAAAGACACAAAAAGGAGTCAGAGCCATAATAGGCATGGCTTCATATTGCCAACAATGGATTGGTAATTTTGCGTTAATTGTGAAACCATTAGTGAATTTAACTAGAAAGGATGCGGTTATGCTGCCTTTGCAGTGGGATGAGGAATGTCAAAAAGCATTTGATTGATTGAAAACTGCATTATGCTCGGCTCCAGTTTTGGGTACGCCGAACTATGAGAACAGTTTTAGACTATTTGTGTGTGAAAGTGAAGGATGTGCATTGGCGGTTTTGACACAGGAACAAGGAGGAAGAAATAGGCTGTGCGGCTATTTTTCTTCTGTGCTAGACCCAGTAGCGCGTGCACTACCATGATGTTTGCGATCTGTCGCGGCGGCTGCTGCGTCAGTGAAACAAACGGAAGGAATGGTATTGGGGCACACTTTAATTCTGATGGTGCCACATGCCATAGACGTTCTATTAAATAGGACACAGACGCAACACCTCACCTCTGCTAGATTGACAAGATATGAGATTATCTTGTTTGCGCCGCATATCCAAATTATGAGGTGTAGCGCTTTGAATCCTGCAGAATTAATGCCACTAACCATAAAAGAAATTGGGAAGAATGAATCACCCCCCCATGATTGCTTAATGGTCACTGAGGAAAAAAACCAAGGGAAGAGTTGATTTAAGTGATATTCCACAGAAAGAGCCGGATGGAGAGTTATTTTGTGACGGCTCATGTTTTAAATTACCAGATGGCACGACAATTGCTGCATACGCTATCACTACTCTAGAGAGTGTTGTAGAAAGTAAATTCAGCACAAGCCGCGGAAATAATAGCATTAACCAGAGCCTGCAAGATTTCTGAAAATTTGAATGTGAATATATATACTGATAGTCAGTATGCTTTTGGAGTAGTTCATAATTTTGGTCGACTCTGGGCTGAGAGAGGGTTTCTGACATCACATGGTGCCAGAATTCAACATGGCCCTTTGATTGTACGATTGCTGTCTGCACTCACGTTTCCAAAGCGCCTAGCAATAGTGAAATGCGAGGCACATAAAAAAGTAACATGCAAAGTAGGAGAGGGAAATGCGTTTGCAGACAGAATTGCGAAACAAACTGCCACTGATTTGAATACCAGAATGATGACGGTTCAGACAGAGGAAGTACCCTGTATGATAGAAGATGGAGTTGCCACTGTCAAAGAAATGCAGGCAGAAGCTACGGCCGATGAAATAAAGGGGTGGGTAGAGGGATCTGCTGAGTTGGATCTGGAGGGCTGTTGGGTGGACAAGGGAACTAGAAACTGGATGTTGCCAAATTCGTATGTGACTGCAATGGTCACAATGGCCCACAGCCCTACGCACATCTGTGCGAAGAAAATAATACAGCACCTTTCTACAGTTTGGCAGAATGTAAACATAAAAAAGAATGCAGAGAAGTTGATGCAGAACTGTATCACGTGTTTCCAACACAATGTAGGGAAGGGAACGGTGACTCCAACAGGCAGTTTTGGCCCACCCTCCATGCCATTTGACGTAATTCATTTTGATTTCATAGAAATGCAGAGGTGCCAAAATTTAAAATATGTCTTGGTGGTGATCTGTGCATTCAGTAAGTGGGTGGATGCATATCCTTTGAAAGACTGCACAGCGATGAGTACGGCAAAAGTAATGTTGAAGGAGTACTTTTCCAGATTTGGCTTGCCCCAAGTCCTATGGTCTGATAATGGACCGCATTTTGTGGGTGCAGTGGTATTACAGATATGTGCTGGTCTCCAGATTGATAAGAGATTCCATAGTTCAAGGCATCCGAGTTCTGCCGGTCTTGTGCAGAGGCACAATGGGATTCTTAAATGAAAGATTAGCAAGATTTGTGCGGGAAGCAAGTTGAGTTGGGTGGATGCATTACCAATAGCACTATTATGCATGCGTACGTCTGTACAGGCTAAAACTGGGCTCTCCCCATACAAGATCGTAATGGGGAGGCCGGCAAATGTTTGGTGCGCACCTCAGCCAAAGCGACTAAGTGAGATAGAACATCCTGTGCTTAGTACTTATTGTGGCCTTTTAATGCAGAAATTACGTTTGATTCATCAGCAGGTGCAGGAGGCATTACCAGTGAGATACACCGGTCCGGGGCACGCGCTGGAGCCAGGAGACTGGGTGCTGCTAAAAAACTTTAAAAGAAATTCATCATTAGCACCCAGGTGGCGCGGGCCCTATCAAGTACTTTTGGCAACGCAGACGGGGTGGATGGAAGAAAGTCGTGAATCCATACCACCCATGCCAAGAAGATTCCAACGGCACTGAAAGACTTGCCTGACACTGATGACCGGAAAGAGACAGGGGTCCCAGAAACGAAAGAAACTGTTGTCAGTGAGCAGCCATCTAATCTGCCAAAACGAGAAGTGAAACTCGAAACAAAGCCTGAGACGATTGCCAAACAGGGGGAAGGGCAAAGAGTGACCCAACGTTGCCCAGCTGAATCGACATCACTGCTGACCGACGCGAAATCTGCCTTGCAAATACCAGCAAAACCAAATCGTGTACCCCTTTGGCGCCCACCAGCACTTGCCAGCACGCCAAAGAACGGATCTGCATCATTGGCGCGGCGCTCACCAGCACCTGCAGTAGCGCCACAGGCTGACTTCGAGCCTGAATCTGGAAGTGCACCGGCACTGTTCACGGATCATACGATACCAGGAGCAAGGCGATACAACATGCGGCCTCGGAAGACAAAGTGATCCGCAGTTCTTTTTGGTGTTTATGTCAACCTCTGGTTCAGCTCATGGACAGAGAAGGAACCGGGGTGTAGAGGAGAGAAGCGTGAGAATTGTACAAGTCGGACAATTCAAGACTCGCGGCTCCTCGGTGCGATCATAAAAAGTACATGTGTCCTGAACCAGAACGGACAAACTGGGCGCACATGGTATTATGGCAAGTGAGATAACCGATTAACAGTACATGTGTCCTGAACCAGAGCGGACAAGCTGGGCGCACATGATACTAAGGCGATAAGATAACTGATTGAAGGTCGTCTGAGCAGTAAAAGAGGGGACAAGAGATCTCGCCTAAAAAAACAAATAATCAAATCCAGGCTAAAAAAGAAACAGGCAGAACGCGACGAAGAGAGATATCCACAACGAACTGTGATAAAAAAGAAGAAGGACGACGAGAAACATGCCAGGACCGGTTCCAGCCTCCTGCACCACCACAGCTGAGAATGAGTCAATTATAAACACTATAAGCTTAAGAAAAACGCATGGTAAAATAAGTTGTATGCTGGTACTAACGATAATAATGTGCTTTATGAGGGTGGTAGCACCAATATCGACAGCCCTAATATTATGGTGGGTAAAAACAATACACCCATTAGAAATGTTTTTACCAATAAGTAATATATCCACTACTGAAAGCCCGGTTCAGGTGATCACTTATACCCTACCCCAATGGAAGAAAAACACATGGAAGGTTTTGGAAATAACACCTTATTGCTGATAATGAACATGACACATGCAATCCTGAAGAAAACAAACTGCTGGGTATGTGCCCATTTACCACAGCATGCCGGGAAAGGAATAGGGTGGTATGCACAGCCATTACCATTAAGTTCTGCATGTAGTGCATCTTTAGGTACAATGTTCTATGGGAAATGGAATGAGAGTAATACAGGTCAATTAGACAGAACCAACATGAATGAGTTTGAGGAGATAATAATGAAGCCTGTGGGTTGTTCCATTTTCCATAAAGAACAAGTAATAGCCCCAGAGCCTACGAGGAAAAATGCACGAAAGATAACACAACAAAATAGACGAGATAGATTATCCCCACCAGAAAAAAACATCTGTAATGACATTTCGTGTAAGAACAGAAGGGGACAAAGATGCAATTCCCCCATCTTACACAGTGAATTTTAGCCCAAGCTCTGTCCCTTTTTGTCTAAAAAAGAAAGGCTCTTTTTTAGTCGGAACATATGCTGGTTGTATGAATACAGTGGTACTATAATGGGAAATAGAACCAGTATACGTAGGTGATCCAGTTTATTTTATATGTGGAGAGAAAGCATACCCTTGGTTGCCCAGAAACTGGGGAGGTACATGTTACCTAGGGCTACTGTTCCCAGGAGTATTCCTCTTAGAAACAGCAGCCATGGCCAGATTATCAAGAACTAGAGTCAAAAGGACTGACAAAGGTGTTTTAATAGCAACTGATGTAGCAAAATCATTCATTCCATTCTTAGGGCAGATAGTGAACTCCTATAATATAAGGCAACTGTCCAGAATCCTAAAGAATACAATAAACACAACAACAGATATATTATTTAACATGACGTTGGAAGAAAGAGGAATCAGGTTAATAACGCTGCAAAATAGAATGGCTCTCGATGCGATCCTGGTTGATCGTGGGGGAATTTGCAAAATAGTGGGATCAGCATGTTGCGTTTATTTCGATGACTATTCCCCCACGATCTCTGAAGCAATAAAGAAAATGCACGTCCTAAGCTCTGAACTCCCGACTGGAGGAGGGAGCTGGGGAATAGGATCTTGGATTTGGGGAATACTACGATCTTGGGGATGGAAGTTAGTAGTGGTGTTTGGAATATTCCTAACGTGCTGTTGTTGCATAAATTGTTTACCCATAGTTTTAACTGAGGTAACTGAAGGATGTACGGAAGGATGTTTGCATATGATAACAAAGAAAGAACAACCTCATGATCGAACTGACCAAGACCCAAATGAGATGAGAGAGGTAAAAGAGATGATGGCAATAGATATTGATGGAGACAATGATGTCCATGATAGCATGCAAGACTTAGACATAAGTACTTCAGATTCATCATCACTAGAGGAGGTTTCAATAAATAGATGAGACGTTTGGCATACAGCCAAAGGAGGGTTTGTCAGTCTAGAAATACGCATACCTCTACTTTGAGACCACAAACGCATTTTGGTGGCCGTGGGCCAACCGTCTCATGCACGATATGACAAAATATAGGTTTTCGAGTTTGAACGGCCATTTTGATGTAACAAGAATCACCATTTTGTTTTCTAACCATTGCTCATTGCTTTCTGTTCCTATTGCTTCGCAGTATATTTTCCGCTTACACTGCTCGACTGTGAAACATTGTTGTCTGTATGTGAAAAGGACAAGGCCACAGGGCCATGAGGATAACAAGAGTTCGCTGAAACACAAACGTAGGCAGCGCCAGGAAGAATGCCTGGCTCCCTCCCGAATGTAGCCTTGAAGCAGAGCTGCAGGGCATCTAATCATTGCACAGCTGCCAGCCAGTCTCATTATATGGTAGAATATGATAGAATAATACCGCTAAAGGCTTGAATTATGCTTTTCTTACGGCCCCCCTTTGCTGAGCCCGCTAGAGCATGTCGGCTCCCAGGACGCAAATTGCACCTGATAGATAGCAAGGTCCGGAATGCAACTCCCCCCATATGTAGTTTGCTTCCAAGAGCAGAAGCGCTGTGTTCTATTCAACAACTGAAAGATGCCTTCACACTCACAAATTGCAAATTGTTACTAGAATAGATGTTTGAAGGTGTCATAGTGGTCGGAGATGTCCATCATCACACCAAGTTCAAAGAAACCCAATAAAGGGGTGGTGTTAAACATGTCATAGCTGATTGTTTGATATGCATTTTGTATATATGTAACTGATGTACGTAATTCACTCTCTTGCGTCCCTCGAGGTCTAGAGATACACGTCACGGGGAGTGAGACTTTTGCTTTGCAATAAACCCTAGCTTTGGGAATACAACCTCATGTCTGTCGTATCTATCGTGTGTGGTGACTCGCCTTGTTTCCATAGACGTCATCGTCCCCTAGGGGCCCCTTTCAGAGCGGTAAGTGTCCATGCGTACTAATTGGACGCTGTGCATGTTGAGGTGTGGCAGGAGTGTGCAGGTTGCACATATGTCTTGGAAGGGCCATGTATGGATGTGTTTGTACAGGGACATGAGCCTGCCGCATGCGAGTCCAGTCATGTGTGAGGCACATCAATGGTGTATGTGTTCAAATGCATGGTGCCCAAATGCATGCGTTGGTGCACACATGTGTATAATTATGTGTCTGTACTGTGGCATGGTTGTGGAGTGATACATGGATGCTGGTTCCACCTTCATGTATGTGCACAATGTACATGGACAGGTGGTGGAGATGTACAGATGCATGTATGTCTGGTGGCGTGTGTGCATGTGTTTGGCACTCCCCATGTTGCATGTGACATCAGGCTAACCTTGGGATGCTCATGCTGTTGTATGTGTATGGATGGTGCTGCCTGCTGCAACATTCCTGTTAATTTGCGCATGTGTGTGGGTTCAAATGATAGGTGTGTTGGGGATTGTGATGACATGTGTGAAGTTTGACACTGCCGCTCATGTGCAACTGTCCTGTGTGTATCAGACCATTGTACAGTGCCCTGATGGCTGTGTTCTGTCTCTCCCTGTCTGCAGCGTCAAGTGATGAAGAGGGCGGAGACAGTGCTGTGGAGCACAGCGGCAGGGATCCCACCGCCAGCCGGAGACACAAGGCCCAGCTCCCCTCTCAGATTGTCATCTCGTCAGGGACTGAGGGGGCTGGTGCCGCGTCCGCGGCCGCAGCTGCCGAGGGTAGGTCCAAGAGGCAGAGGTCAGAGGTGGACTCCTCTGCAGCAGAAGGGTCAGCTGAGACCCCACAGGGGCCTATGGAGGAAGATGGCACCGAGTCATCCAGGTTGGTGGAGGGTTTGGTTGAGGAGGAGGCCGTGGAAGTGCCACACACGGGGTCTGGAGGAGGGGATTCAACTGGTGCTAGTGGTGCAGTCCAGGGGCAGGGACAGGAGGCAGCACGGGCGGCCGCGGAGGTGCCTGTGTGTAATCCTGTCCCCGATCCTGTGACTGCATCATCCCACACCAGCAGGGATGCGTTCGTCCAAACCTGTTTTCAGGGAGGGGATCCGCTAACTACAACTGGCCTTCCTCTCCCTGCAGACATGGCAATCTGGGACCGTGTTGAGCCTGTTCAGGGATAACATGCAGGGTTCTTGTGAGGACACTGCATGTTATTTCAGATGCCTTGTTGACCACGTCGACTGGCTAGGAGGGATCACCGGTGCTGGGTTCCTCCGTGTGCTGGGCCTTATGCTGACCCCCTCCTCAACTGAACCCCCTATGCGCCAGTCGTCCTCCGTGCCATCTTCCGGCCCACGTATCACCTGGGCACCATGTGGAGCTGCCTCTGACCCAGCGGCCAGGCTGGTGGAGGACACATCTCTGCCACAGTCGGGAGTCGGAGGTCCAGCAGGGGTGGCCACCCCAACAACTGGACCCCAGCGGGAGGAGGACGTGCAGGCATCAACAGGCAGGGAACATGCAACGCAGCAGCAGGCTCAAGGTGGGGGCAATGATGGCTCGGGGCCATCAACATCAGAGGGGCAGGCATCAGCCGGAGGGCAGGAGGACCCTGGATTGGGAGTGTCTTCAGTGTGGCAGCAGTTGGGCCAGCAAATAGATGCTGAGCGGCGGCAGGTGGAAGAGGTATGGCTCACTATGGTCAGGGTGGAGAACTCCATGCGCAGGGCGCTGAGGCGGGCTGAGCGCCTCGAGGAAATTCGCAGGGAGTTGGAGGTGGACATGGCATTATCCCTGCGAGACCCCGGGGCCAGGGAACAATCCCGCCTCCAGGACGTTGAACAGGAGTTCGATGATGCCCTGGCCCGGGAAATCAACAAGTGAGCGATAGGACTTGCCCACCGCCATTGTATATAGTTCATTAGTGTTAGGTTTCCTTTCTATTTTTCTTTCATTTGGGGTGCATGGACTATGCCCCACTTTTTTGTATATAGTTATTTATTAGGTAGGGTTTTTTGTAGGTTTCCTTTGGATTGTTGGGCTCATGGACCCTGGATTTTTACATTGTATATAGTTCAGGACTGGATTTGACTTCATTGATTTTTTTTTTTCCATGGAGCAATGGTTTTCTATTTTTTTTACCTTTGGATTTGGTTTGATGGGCAAACCCTTTGGAGCCATTTTCATTTCTATTTATTTGGATTAGGCATTCATATATTTTTCATTAATTTTGGACATCCAGCCTTTTGTTTATTATTTTTCTTCATGTGTGATTTTCTTTCATTCCGTTGATTTTGTATTTAATACATTTTGATTTCATACTTCATTTGTGTGGTATTCTCTCATTGGTTTCGTGCATGTCATGATGTGGGTTTTCTCATTCACTTGCCCCCATTGTGTGTGTATGATGGACATGTATTGATGTGCATACTTGTCATTTGGTATCTGCCATGACATGGGGATTTCAATGTGGAGTGCATGGAATACTTGGTTGGGTGTTTGGACTGGCGTGGGGTGGGATTTGGGTGGCCATAAGGGCCATGAGTGTGGATCGTGATGACGTGTCGGGAGGGGACATGAGTCAGGGCCTGCTGGCAGGTACCCGTCACTGCTGGGTGGGTGGGGCTGCAGGGGGACATGAGTCGGGGCCTGCGGCAGGTGCCCGTCACTGCTGGGTGGGTGGGGTGCAGTGTGACATGAGTCGGAGCCTGCTGGCAGGTGCCCTTCACTGGGAGTGGAGTGGGGGGACATGAATCGGGGCTCACAAGAGTGCTCACAAGTGCATGGTGCCATGTGGGCTGCCTGCAGGGCATGGTGAGTGTTGTAGGGTAGTCCCCTGTGGTGTGGGCTGCCTGCAGGGCATAGGGAGGGGGGAAACTGCACACTCGGAAGGGCCCACGATGCCAAATAGCATGTGAAACTCCCCGCGTACAGCCCAAATACACGTACCCCACTCTCGCCTGGAGTATCGTGTGTGAAACTTCCTGCATATCCCCCAAATACACGTACCCCACTCGCACAAGGCCTATTGCGTGTGATACTCCCCTCGCACCCCCGAAATACACGTACCCTGCTCTCGCCTGGAGTATCACGTGTGAAACTTCCCACGTATCCCCCAAATACACGTACCCCGTTAGCACAAGGCCTATCGCGTGTGATACTCCCCACGCACCCCCGAAATACACGTACCCGGCTCTTGCCCAAGGCCTATCGCGTGGGATACTCCCTGCGCATCCCCGAAATATCTTTCACATCTCGCTCTCGCCTGGAGTATCGTGTGTGAAACTTCCCGCATATTCCCCAAATACACGTACCCCACTCGCACAAGGCCTATTGCGTGTGATACTCCCCGCGCACTTCTGAAATACACGTTCCCCGCTCTCACCAAGGCCTATCGCGTGTGAACTCCCCGCGCAGCCCCCAAATACACATACCCCGCTCTTGCCTGGAGTATCACGTGTAAAACTTCCCACGTACACCCCAAATACACGTACCCCACTCGCACAAGGCCTATCACGTGTGATACTCCCCGCGCACCACTCAAATACACATACCCCGCTCTCGCCTGGAGTATTGCGTGTGAACGTTCCCGTGTATCCCCGAAAATACACGTACCCCACTCGCACAAGGCCTATTAGGTGTGAAACTCCCCGCACACCCCCAAAATACACGTACCCCGCTCTTGCCTGGAGTATCGTGTGTGAAACTTCCTGTGTATCCCCCAAATACACATACGCCGTTCTTGCCCAACGCCTATCACGTGTGAAACTCTCCGCGCATCCCTCAAATACACATACCCCGCTCTCGCCTGGAGTATCGCGTGTGAACGTTCCCGCGTATCCCCGAAAATACACATACTCCACTCTCGCCCAAGGCCTATCACGTGTGAAACTCACCGCGCACCCTCAAATACACGTACCCCGCTTGCACAAGGCCTATTGCGAGTGATACTCCCTGTGCACCCCCAAAATACACGCAGGCACCCCATCCACCCTGGGCATTCCCCACAGGCAGCCCACTCACCCTCCCCATGCCCCGCAGGCAGCCCCTCCAACCTGGGCATGCCCCACAGGCAGCCCACGCCACAGGGGGGTGTTTTTTCTACACAATTTACCTGCCGCGAGCGGGGTACGCGTATTCTGAGGGGTGCGCCAGTACATTTTCACGCTTTTGGGTGCCATGAGCGCGGTGCGTGTAGTATTTTCACGTGATTACAGTGTACCGGCCCTGTAAGCTGGTGCAGGGTTAGCACAGCCCTTTGCACTGCATCAGGGATTGCAATGCCTTTTCCTTGTGCAAGGGGCGTTCTTGGCGGCATAACTGGCGCTGCGTGATGTTCTCTGCACCAGCGCTCAAAATGGCTTGGTAATTCCACGAATATGCGGTGCACCAGAATGCTGTTTAGCGCACACGGCTGGCGCACGCTCCCTGTCTGCGCTGCTTGCATGCGCTGCCTCTGCGCTGAAATCTATGAATTACCCCCTTGGTCGGATAAATTAATTCCAGGGTGATGTACAGAATACTCAACAGAAAACCTCCATTCGCTCCACATATATGTACTGAGAAATCGCATTCCTCATTTCAAATTCATTTTCTCTTAAATTGTTTCTACTTCTCTTTGTGGCATCCAAGTCATCATTTGATGGATGATATCAGTTGACACAAAATGCAAATGAGTGTGACCCTGTACAAGCTGAGACACCCTGCTTTGAACTTCCAGCAAGAACTGTGTTTAAATGCTTTCCACTGAATTCACCACATTCAAGATGTTTTCTAATACCTTATTGGGTTTAACCATGACATTAATCCTATCAAACATTGTTGACTGCTCATTAAGGGTCAGGATGGTTTTATGTATGTACCGAACCACCTATTTCTGTTCAAACCTGATTTTGTCCAAGCTCTGCTGAATTATTTTCAAGTCTTTCCATAACTCTCTGGCTTTGTTATCCAATGTGTTCACTAACACCGCATTTGCTGTTGACACAGTTGACACAGTTGTTCCAACAATGTCCCTGATTATTGTCATGACAATTGCTACAATAAGAAAACCAGTCATTCTTTGCCCCCCTTCTTTTTAGAATAGGACAAATTCATAAAAGTCTTTTCCATTTGTAGCAGGATCTCTCTTACTGCTCTTTGAGCACCTTCTCTACACATTTGCACACACTCTTTCACTTGGGCAGACTAAGGATTTACACTGGTATACATTATCTGGTACAACAGTCTCCTGTTCCCCAAAATAAAACCATGGTCCTCCACCACTACAATTCCTGATGCACGCCCCGGCTGTATCATATCTTGACAAGTTGCTGGCGTAGTACATGTTGAGGTTAAGAAACATATTGTAAGCAAAATGTTTTTGAATAAAAATATGCATTGTTTCATCACACATCGCATGGGCTGCCGTGTCGTCATCTGGATTTCTTGCCTTTGCCCGTGGGGCTCTTTCTGTCTCCCCCCCTTCTGGTCCTGTGAACTCCTCCTTTCTCCATCTAGCGGCCTTCTCCATGGACATCCGGCACCAGGGACCCCCACATACCAATGGTGAAGGAAATTAATTAGTGAATCTAAACCAGAGGAGAGAGAGAGAGACAGGTTAAGTACTAAGCAAACATGACTTTTCATTTAAAACTCCCGCTGTCTTTTAATTACCTGGAAATAAATATATACATTATATACACATTCACTGATTTAGTATCAGGATACTTGTCATTCATACCTTCAGGCACACCACGCCAACACACCTACTTATCTGCCCCAATGAACCCCTTTCATCTCCTGTGTAACTGTTACACCTCTCACTCCGCACTGGTTTCTCCAGACTGCTCTATCCTCTAAACCTTGTGTTTTGGGTGAAATGGTTTGATATGATTCACATGGATAAATTGTTCCACAGCCAGATCACCTTCCCTGGTCATTATTCTGGACACAACAGGCAAAACCTTGTCCATAATCTTAAATGGACCACACCAGAATGCCATGAATTTGGCATTTTTATTTTTGCCTTTCGCAAAATTAAATTTGTACTCCTGATTACCTGATTCATATTCCCAAACAGATGAGTTCCTATCATAATATGATTTGGCACCCTCAGCTGCCCTTTCCAAATTTTTCTGTGCAAATGCAAATGCATGCTGCAAATGCTTTTTCAATTCTTCCACATAATGAATTATGGGTGCATTTACTAGGAATTGCTCTTTGGTACTGTACAACAAGTGTTGGGTAAATACCATGTTCCTTCCTGTACTGATTTCACATGGACTGGGATTTGCAGATATCAATGGTGTTGCCCTAATGGCCATCAGTAACAAAGGGAGTCGGAAATCCCAACTAGAGCCTGCTTCAGCCAAAAACGTTTTAAGTATATCACTGATTGATTGGTTGCAACCACTAGAAGATGGCGGTATGAAATATGTAGCTTCCTTTTTGCTCCCAGAATCTGCCACATCTTGGTCATTACTACACTGGTAAAATGACTTCAATGGTCTGATTCTATTCTTTGAGGTAAACCAAACCTAGAAAATATATGATTCACCACCAAATTAGCCGCTATCTGTGCACTACATTCAGGTGCCGGTATGCTAAAATCTTTGGACAAGGCCAATAAAATCTATTTGCAAATCTGACCAGGGAAGTGTCAGACCTCTTTTCATTAAGGGTGCTCTATGTGTTGAGGAGGCGGGCTGAAACCGTGCACACACCAAACACCCCTGAGTATACAGCTCCACATCTTGGGGCATATGTGGCCAATAAACATATTCTTTCAATATTTCCAATGTTTTCTGTGTCCCGCTGCTATTGCATCATGGGTATGATGTAGCATTAACCCCCAAATTGACATAGGGTCAGCCCATTTGATCTAACCTGAAATGGATTCTCAGACCAGCACTCCATCTTGCAGTTGAAATCTCTTTTTATTCTTTAACAACAACCTCAATTCTCTCTTATTTTGCAGTCCTCCTGTTAAAGGATTTTGTTCTGCATTTGACTGATGATTGCACAACATACCTATGATTGGGTGTTCTTTTTGTACTTTTACCAAATCCTGATCAAGCGTATCAAAACTCCACTGCACCACTGGTTGATCATTTGCTCCCTGAGAACTGGAACATGTTACCACATGCACTTGGATCTCACTGAGCAAGTTTAACAATGGAAACAATTACTCCATCCCTGTTCCAATTTTGGACAATTGCTCTGCCTTGTCACATCATTCCTCATCTTCCCCTGGTATTCTGGAAAGCTCTCGTATCTTCATCCAGTGAATGTTCATCTCATTCACTGGTAATTCCCAAGTCGACTGAAAAAAAACTGTCTGAATGCGAGATTTGATCAAAGACTTGATCAAATACAAACATTATGATAAAATCTCCCTTTCGAATGGCATTTTAGTGAACAAAGGTGGCAGGGGTACTGGGGGTGTCACTGGACCCTGATTCACTTTAATGTTAGCAGTGGTTGTCGGGTTTCCCTCGCAACCTACCACTGAACGATTTAAAAAAAAGGACAAACCCGAGTTAGAGGGACGGATTGGACACCGCAGGGTTGTAGGGGAAATGGCAGCAGGAAGCAAAAAGGTAAGTAGGGGAAGGAGCTGAGAGTTTGTTGTATGGCAAAATGTGATTTGTTTTGCTGTAGTGAAAACAGATTTGGGTTGAAATTGACTAGAGTCAATTGTGCTGCAGATCTGTGCGCTTCGGTCAAACAACCCAAATCAAATTCACCAAAACAAGTTTGTCGATGGTCTGAATCAGTTTCCCATGTTTGAGTGTTTTTTTGTTACATATGACCATTCCTCTCAGCTTCCACCCCCTGTACATATTCCACAAAACTATACCGGGCATAATCAGAATTGTTAACTAAAACTATTTCTTTTAATTTGTTTTCTACCGCTGTAGATCTTGCTCTGTAAATTGCAGCCAATTCTTCCACATGTCTACTTTTGGGACCTATTCACATGCTCACTCTTGGGATAGAATCACATATGACCCACACATTCCCTATTCCTGCTCCCAATTCTCTTTTCAGGAACACCCCCCACATGGTATGCCCACCCATCCACATACACAGTTGAGAAATTCCTTCAACCTTCTTCATCGCAGGACTTGTGTGGTGATTGTCCATATTCAGACACATTTGTTTCTAATTGTGTAACATATGTTGCATCTACAGCTGCACAGTCTTGTAAGTCTGCCAGCCCCTGAGCTACTGGATTCTTTTTATCCTGTCCATATCTCCCGTCTACAGGGAATCCCTGTAATGCTGATATTCATGTTGTAATTCCAGCCTGAGCTAAATTCCATGATCTGATTCTTTTACTCTGCAAGAATTGCAGGAGCAAATTATTAGTCTCAATAATAACCCGCTCACCTTGAGTAATGGGGCAAAGTGTTGCAGTGCCCACACTGTAGTCAGCAGTGCTTTTTCACATTCACTTTGTTTTCACCCTTGACACTGCTTTGCTCACATATGCAATGGTTTTATTATACAAATCATGCTTTTAATACAAGATCGCTAACATGCATTAATCTGTGAACCCTATCTCCAGAAAGAAAGTGTGGTTCTTATTTGAATAACTCAAACATGGGGCCTTTATTAGACAATGTTACAATTTAGCTACTTATTCACATTGTTCCTGGCCCCATTTTCAAGGCACTCCCTGTTTCATTTAAGTTAGTCAATGGCAGTGTGATTTCTGAGTATTCTGCAAATAATTTCATATTGTAACTTGTCATCCCTAACACACTATTTAAGCTCTTCAGATTTGTGGGATCTTTTATCTTTTGGGGGCATTCAACATTTTTTCTTTTGTGGATTTAACCCTTTCTCTATAACTTCACTGAAATTGCTTTTTATATCCTAATTTTTTATCAGGACATCATCCACATACACTACAGTTCCCCTCTCGGCTGCATCCAGGAGTGCATTGTTCAGAAAGGTCCCAAACCCAGTTCTACCATTGATAAAGCCAAACAGGGTATGTTTCCATGCATACTGAGTCCCCTGGAATGAGAAGGCACATAGATTTTGTATATCTTTGGTTAGGGGCACACACCAATACCCTGCTGTTAGTTCTAAGGTAGTTAAAACCATTGACTATGGGATTTGTAAAAGGCCTTGGTCAAGAAATGGGAGAGGCTACCTTGACAAAGGCACTCACGTATTCACTTCTCTAAAATCTGCCCCCAACCACCATTGACCATTGGGCTTCAACACACCCAATAGTGGTGTGCTTGAGGTACTATGAATGGGGCTAATGATTCCTCTGTACTCCACATTTTTTATTATTTCTGCCAAGGACACTAAACAGGCCGAGGGTAGCCTATATTGTCGTACAAATACAGGTTCTCTACCATAAAATTCTGCCAGTGTAGCATAATGCAGATCAGTACGCCCACAATCGCAGTCATGCTTAGCAAATATCTCCTCGATTTGAACTAATATTTTATTCAATTGTTCTTTCTCTTCTTCATTGGTGCAGGCATCTGTGGCCTGGATCTGTTCCTCTACCATTTTAGAAAAATCCGGAAAATCATCCATAGGATTCAGTGCTTTCTTCTAATTGTGTGGCAATATATCTTTCGAGAGACGCCACCCTCAAGTACCTTGGCACTTCAGCATCCACCTTGATTTGCTGCTTTTCCTCTCATTTTCATCCACCTGAAATAAGATGCAATCATCCTGATGACAACAAATCAGATTGTTTGGTTAATAAGGGTTTACTGATGGAATTCTGAAAAATCCCCTTTGGTTTAGAATCTAAAGACTCAAGCAATTCACCATGTGAGATGCCATAGCTTTTGGGGATATTCCCAATGGCTTGGTTGTTTAAATTGGCAGTTTTGTATGATTCTTGCATTGACGTCCCTAATGGTGTACTTTCTCCCAATTAAATGTCCTCACCTCCTTTGTTATCCACCAGTATTCACATGGCACCATCCACAACTTCCACTAAAGGTCTGCATTTACATTGTAGCCCCTGCTGTCTCATGGATTCATTGAGACACACAAATGCATCTGGCCCCTTCAATTGGTGTCCCTTCCTGTACTTCAATGCCATTGTGAATCGCCTTGTGAATGCGGGAATGGTAACATTCTTCTTCACTTGAAACTCAACTGCATGTGGCATTATTTGCACACAATGGTAGGCTTGACTTCAAATTCTGGTGCTGCTCCACCCAAGTCTAGGCCATTTTCTTTCAAGATATCTAAAACCGTTCTCATTCTGTGCATGACGTCATTTCCCAAATATAATTTAGCTTTCGTACCATTAAAAATCCATATATTGTGATGAATACTTTGGACCCTAACATTATTCTTAACACGCATCTCTGCACAATTCTTTTTCCCAAATCAGGACCATCTAATCCAAAAATGTGTTGATCATTTACTTTAAGGCCTGGCATTTCTTCTCTGTCAAGCATTTCTTTGAACACCTTATCATTAATGAAACTCTGTTCCTGCTCCAGGGCCACAACTGCTTTAATAACCTACGGATGCCCATTCACATACACAGGTATCCAGACCTGACCTTCCTCCTGTGTATTTCAATTGTTGAAATATACTTCTCCTGATCTGACTCTGAAGCCTAACGTTGTTCACAGTCTTCCTCACTTAGAAGAACAAAAATGTATTTTCATCTATCTGTGTCTTCCAGTTCCTCTCGGGATCCAAGGAAATCTTGAATGCCTCCTTGTTCTCTTTGCACTTCACCCTGGCACGTGAGAATAGCAGTGACACTAGGTACACAGCCATTCTGAACATACACCTCCACTGCTCTCTCTGACCTAGCAAAGGTGTGGCATTCCTCTGCATTGCTAATCTGGCGCACCACCTTTTGACATTTTAAGTGCTTCTTGGCCAATACCCCATTTACCCCATCAATGAGGGGTGACAGTCGCTTCAGACAATGTGTTCCTAACAGTGATGGGGTCTCCTCAATGGGAGTGACCACCACTTCTTTCCTCAGTCTATGTTTCCCTACCTTGATGTCAACTTCAGTAGCACCTTTCACTGGTATTTTTTCTCCATTAAAATTGTGACAAAGCCTTCAATCTGTCTCAATTTCAACATGTCTTATGAGAGTCTTCATTTATGCTATACAACAGGTTCCTTGTCATCACCGGTGCACCTGCATCCACCATTACAAATACACGGCACTGATCTTCAATTGTAACATGGGCATAATATCTGTCTTCACATTCCTCAAGTATACATTGGAAATGTGAATTGTTGCTAACCTCAGGGTTTATATTCGTATCCCTGTCTGGCTTCTCGCTAAACAAAGGGGCCTATGAAATGAAATTTTACCCCCCTTTATGCCCAATCACTTTTTTCAATTTATCAGTTTATTGAGTCCTGATGATTCATTTTGGGTTTTGCAACTGGCTGGCCATCTTGAACAGCAGGGTCTTTTGACTTCTCACTCCAACCCTTCTTTGTTCTCTTTGCATCTTTTTGATCTCTTTCACTTACTGCCATTCTTGTGCACAACTCTTTTGTGTTTGCATTTGCATCATGTGGCAGAGTATCAGCATTTTGTGTTTGAAACTCACCTGACTCTTCTACCGTACCTGTCAATCCCGCCTCTTGGAACATCTGCAGCTCGAAATATTCCTCTGGGAACTCACCTGCAAATAGCCTTTGGGTACTTTTCATTTCTGTAGAAATATGTATACATTAGAATGATCAGGCAATGAAAACCTATCAACTGTTTGTCTGCTTTCCCCTATCATTTAATTCACTTGGGTTTCATGTATTGCTAATGCATTCAGTGCACCAGTAACCCCATAATGATTCACTTGTTCACTGGTTAGCCATTGTTCAAATGTGTGTGCCTCTTCATTTTCATGTGGCATGTTCTTATTAGATTTGTACCCTATGCTCTTTGGGTTCCTCCTGTGCATTTCTCCTTCCTTCTTCCTTATCTTTACACACCTGAATAGGATGGTTTAGTTCTAGTTTAAGCCACATTCCTTTCTTGTGTGTGTTTTTATTTCCTATGTTAGCATTATTGGGTTGTTTTCTTAATTTTGAATCACTAAGCAGTTCAGTTTGTTCAGTCACTGGTGTATCATGTGTGCCTTCAAAGTGGGAAGACTGGCTGATTAGACGTTTGGTACTTACTTGGTACTTACTTGTGCAGCATCACTCTTATGTTCTGCATTCTTGCTCAGCTTATGCTTTTGCCCTATGCACAGTTTTCCTATCAGCTCAGCTAACATTTCCACTTGTGCCACTAAGCACTGAAATCTATCCCGATCCCTAAACTCATCCCTCTGAATTCTAGGCCGGTACTGGTTGGATGTATACTGGTTATATCTATTTTGGTTTCTTTCAGAAGACTGATTCCTGTTAGTGTTTCCCCTGAACTCTTGGGACTGAGGAAGTGGAGAGCGTGGGATGACTGTCCTCTGTCCATGCTCTTCCTGTGGGGAGGCCTGAACAGAGGAGCATGGGTTATAGGTTACATTTTCTACTATGTTTCACCAATGCCTGCTAGAGTCCATTATGCGATTACTTTGGGTGTGATTAGATCCTACCATATCATACCGAACCCCCACCCTTGGTGAATTGCCAAGAGACCTGAGACTAATGTAAGTATCCCTCTCAGTGGGGTTTGTGGAATGAAATGCAGGTGCCTGGTATGCAACCTTCTTCTGCATGGCCACACCCTTCTGGTTATGTGATGTGTCATTCTTTGTTTGAGCAGTCTCTAATCACATTTTCCCTGATCTAATCTCTAACACTGCAGGGGCAGTCCCTTTTGCCTCCTGCTTTGATTCCTTGACCCTGTTCTCATTGTGGCAAATTATTTCAAAAATGTTGGTCGATGGATCAAGAATCCACCTCAAGCTTTTATTCCTACTAAATTCACGCATGAGCTGGGAGACCACCTCGCTTTGCAGACGGTAGAAGAAAGTGGTCTTGAATTCTACTGAGTTTATGTCACAGTCCACATGAAACCTTGAAACACATTTTAGGTTTTGCAAAAATTGTCTCAGGGTTTCATCTGGCTGTGCTGTCAAAGTATTTGCAGCCCTTTTTTGCATCTTGAATAGACCTGAATGAAGAGAAGTGTTTTCTGATCTGTCTCTTAAAATTACCCCATGGTAAATTCTCTTGTTCATTAAGACTACGCATAAAACTAGCATAGCTTACATCCATCATCAGGTGGAAGAATCGAACATTCAGAGTTTTCGGAATATACAAAGTATGACTTAATTCAACAACAGTTTCCAAGTGCTCCTCAATAGTCACACCAAGATCTTTTCTAAAAGGCTTAATTAAGCTTTTCAGATTTTTCATGATTTTAAGTGGATTAACATGTGCTTCATTCTGACTCATCTCTCCCTGCTCCATAGACGCAGGCCCAGTCTCCAACACTGGAGTGTAGCCAGCCCTTGGTAAGTTGGCATCAGTTTGGCAGAGTTCCCAGACTGTGGCTTGGCATAGCCTCAGGGAAAGTCTTTACATGCTGTTCCCGATTTATTGAGCAGAGCTAACATTCAGAGCTCTCTTTCCTCAGTTTGATTATTAACTCATTAATTTCGGTGACCTGCATCTTAAAATCATTGATCGCTTCCATATTTCTATAATCTTCAGACATCAACCTAAACACATCACTTTCTAATGATTGCATATCTCTCTCTAGAAGATTGGCTATTTTTCTGCATAGCATTTGCACCTCTGTCAAAGCCCTGTCTGCTCAGATACAAACTGCAATTTCCCCCACACTTTCCCCCACTTGCCTCTCTTTTTGCAGAATATTCTCATGTAAAGCTTCACATTTGGCCTGCAATTGTGCACTAAGCTGCCCCCCTTCTGGGTTCTCTTCTAATTGAAGCATTTGCAATGCATGGTTGCTAAATTCACTTTGTAAGCTTGCCATGAACTCACCATCCTTCATTCTCAGATCGATCAGCCTTTGCAGAACAAACCATGCTTTGGTTCCAAGATGAATTCAACAATCTTGCTGACCCTACCAGTCATCACAGATAAATTGCCTGAGTAAGTATGAATGTAGCACAGTCCCCTCTGCAAACAGCTGTACAGGGCATTCCTTATACATTTCTGACAATAATCGCTCTTGCCAACATGCAATAGTTTCTGACGTCCATGTTGCTAGAGCATTACATTTGGTCTCAGCAGGATTCCAGAGTTCAGTTACTTTAACCTCCACCATGTCTGCAGTGTGCCAATGTTGTCAATATTATATGATGCACAGCACCATTAAGACAATTTCACAAGACAATTCAAAGTGTGCCCAGCACAGCCCAGTATGACAGCTATTAGTGCCATGCCTACCAAATGCATTTAGCCAAGATAAGTTCCTGGCATCTCCACCAAAATGTAAGAACATTTTTATAGCCACCTCTTCGTGACCACACTTTGATTACGCTTTTCTTGGCTATGCATCAGAAAGGTCTTATACTGCTATAGGCACACACCAAATTGCCACACTATGTATTATTAATTGACCAAGCAACACAATAATAGACTGCTACGCAGATTTATAATTTAAAATCTGTATATGCACATCTTCAGCACAACAGGACATTTACATGCACAACATATTTCAAAAGCATCAGCAAGACATCACTTCAACCATACATTTTGTTTTAAAAAAACAGAACATGCAGTTTCACACTGACAGTTTTCATTGGGTTGTATAAACATTTTTAGTATTTATTGATAGTGTATGTACCATAGATTAACATCCTTTACCATTTTTCCCTTATATACTATCAGTACATTGGTGAGGAAATTGGACACACCTTGGCGTACACTTCAGTTGGTTATCAAAACAGATGCACTATAGGAACCAGCCCTCTTTTACCCTACCTATCCCTCTAGCTAAGAGTCAGCTTATTCTGAGGTTAGAGGTAATAGATTCCTTGCATAGCAGAGTTATTCCCATAATCAATTCAGATCCAGGTACCTCCTTGGTATTCAGGTACCTTGAAGAAAAGGGAATTGCCTTTTAGGTCAGTCAGACCTAGACAAAATCACCTCTTGCATGACATTCCAAATCTGTTTCAATCCTATTAATACTGACTTGTGACTTTACTTTAGACTTTTTCAACCCAAGCTCTGCCGGCCTGCCTGAAGTCTCAGCGTCTGTCTCAGCACTAGTCGATATCAACTCCACCTTCTGGCTCGGGCTCCCAGCTCATACTGTCCTGTCTGCATTTCGGGCACACAGATAACAGTCCAGCCCACAGCAACCTTCAAAGCCCATCTCTATGAGAACTGCTAATCCATCTGAAGCAGCTGCAGTGCATCTTGACAGTCTGATTGAGCACGGCCGGCACACTTCTAGGTGCCTTCCTCGATACTGGAAGTGGTCGGCTCAGCTCACTGTGCTGTTCCTTTGTGGTCCTGTGCCGCGGTGCCCTGGTCCCGTGCCTCGGCACCTTATGCCCCTGTGCCCCCTCGAGAAATCACCTGTGAGGTGGGTCATGACTCCTGAAGGCATCAGTGCAAGGAGTTTTTTGTGAAGGTAATGCAGACACACTGAGGAAGGTGGGGTAGAGACATTCCACAATAGAATTACACTGTGGTATGCTGAGCTTCTGGAAGCCAATTGGTTTTGGTTTAGGGTTTCTAGTGTGTTTAGTCTAGAGCACACTATTGTCCATGCTCGTGTTATCTGCTTTTTGTGGCCTTTGTGGCTGCATCCAATTTAGAGTGTGTATAATGTCTACCAGGAGAGCACCTGTTTCAAAAATGGAAGTCTTGTACATTAAGTGAATCTGGTGTTCATTATAATATTACTGAAGGGGGAGGCTCTCCGATATGTGTGAGTGAGGGCAACAACCGTGTGCTGAAGGTTATGGCAAGAAGTGCCTTGAGAAGACAGGGTCTTCAAAATAAATAGCTGGGATTCAGGGAAGAAAGAGGGGTCTGTGCTATTGATGCCTTAGGGGCTAATTTAGCAGCCGAGTTGGAAGTTGCCATCGGTCAGAAGGATTTTGTTGGTATGCTTGTTGAAATGGCTGGCCCCAGTCAACCTGGTCATTCCACCATTCTGAAATGATGTGTTGCATTCCCCTTCAAAAAAGCATGTGTAAGGTGTGCATGCTGTTGAGTGTAGTAGAACCACTACGGTGGGGCTTTGAATAAAACTCTAAGTTTGCAACCTGTGGAGATCTTTGACAAATGGACACACTGGGCCTCATTACACTGTAGGCGGTAGGGGATAACCGGCACCGGTAAGGGCACTGGTGCCGGTAATCCCCTACCGCCCTACTACGAGGTCCCTTAGCGGGTCCCTTCCCTAACACCTGGTATTACCAGGCATTAAGGACGGGACCCGCTAAGGGATCGCAGAGCTAATAACGGTACCGCAATTTGCGGTACCATTATTTGATCAATCCCCATTCCCATTGAGCCCTATGCGGGCTCAAATGGGAATGGGGAATGGTTCCTGGAATGGGGATTTACCGGTCCCGCAAAGGTCAGAATAGACTGGTAAATCCCTATTCCGGGAACCCGGACCTTGAAGGCGATAAGGTGGTAGCCATGGCGCTAATAGCGCCATGGCTACCACCTACCGTGTAATGAGGCCCACACTCTACTGCACCTACGTGCGAATATGAGACTCAGGAGGCATAATGTGTGACCGTTTAGGTGGGCAACCTTCAGGAGTGTGTTGCTGGGCGACCTCCTAGAAACCCGTTATACTCTGTGCGCACCACTATCGCTGCTCTCAATATGGACTTGATCACTCTTGTATGCTACCAAGCGTGAAATAAAGCACTAAACTCATGAATTTGTTGGATCTGATGAAAGGCATTTATATCTTTGACTTAAATGAATATATCAACAAATAACATCAATATATTGACAATTGATGCGTGTCACATATGTGTTGAACATAAATAAATAAATACATAAATAAATAAATACATAAATAGCATCATTTCATTGACAATGCATGGGTGGCACTTACATACTGAGCAAAAATAAATAAAAAGCATCATTTCATTGGCAATGGATGGGTGGCACTTATATATTGAGCATAAATAAATAGTATCTACTTATTTAATCCGAAAGACCCTTTTAACAGATGCCATGAAGGAAAATGGATAGCCACCTTCCTTACTTATAAATACTCTAACCTCGGAGGTCACTGGTAAAGCGGAAAAGAGAGAAAACAAACCCATACAACCTAATACTATCTCTTAATGGTACAATTGAGCAGGTAAATAAATCCCATGAAATGGGGATTTGAAAGTCATTGGTTCTCACATATATAACTTGTCATTATTATACACCTCAGCATGGTTCATATCTCCCATTAATTTTGGGGTAAACTTTATATACTGACACTCTTTAGAACATCTAGCTCACCTAGTGGCAACTGCAGACTACCAGACCACACTGATTAGACAATACACATAGGGCCTCATTACAGCTTTGGCGGCAGTCATGCCGCTATTGGTGGCATGGCTGCCTCCAAAACCGGGTCCGGGTTCCCTGAATGGGGAACTACCGGGCCATTCTGAGTTTGGAGGGCCCGGTAATTCCTCCCTCAGGGAACCGAGGCCAAGACCTTACCCATTACCATTCGAGCCCCCATAGGGCTCAATGGGAATGGGTGCAGGGAGCTAACAACGGGCCGATTACGACCGGCCCGTTGTTAGCTCCCTGGTCCCCTCGCAGGACCCGGCAAGGACGCCTGGTTTTACCAGGCGTCCATACCGGGTCCCGTGAGGGGACCTCGTAATCAGGCGGAATGGGTTTAATTGGTCCACATCCATTTGCGGCACCCGTTAACCCATTCCGCCAGGGTCGTAATGAGGCCCCCAGACAGAGAGGGGAGCAATAACCACCAGTGCTTGACAGCGTTCTTTCAACTCTTTTGAGATTTTGTGTTTTCTAGATATGTGAAACTGAGTGAGGGAACTCAGCCTGTGTGGCTTTACCCCAGCACCTCCCACTGGAGAGAGTGTAGCTAACAACCTGGAGTCTAAACTCCTTGCAATGTGCCTGTCCTCTTGGGCTGGCAACAATGTGCTTGTCCTCTTGGGCTGGCAACATGGAGACCTAAACGCCCCGATGATGTGTCTCTTCTACTGAATTATAAATAAAACGTCAGAAAGCTGCAAGGTCTGAGAACTTCTCCTCCTGTATCCACCTGCAACAACCCCTCAGAAGTATTAGGCATAATCCGAGAATGAGCTCACCCCATTGCTCAGCATGAATAAAATGCACTACATAAGTAAATGTGTATTTATATATTACTTTCAAAGGAGCTGGGCTGGCAAACGTAAAACAGAAAAGTTTTAAACCTGGTTCTAAAATCGGCCAGCAAATTGCACAGTGCCAACGCGGCAGATAAACACTGACTGAGACTGCTCTGATATAAGTTCCTCCTCCCACACAAACTCTCCCCTCCTGCCTCCCTGATATACAATATGTACCAGACCACTGGCATCCGGGAAAGTGGTGTACTCCCCGGAGGGAGTACACCACTCGACCTCGACTGCCCTCAGATGTCGGACCACACCTTCTCACAGAAACTCAGGACACCAAGGGAAACAGCTGTGCAGAGCAATGGCACTCTGATTCAGCCGGTACATGCCTCACTCGAGTGGCCGTAGCTCATGAGCCAGAGCTCTGCCCATTCACGAGAGGGCTTGCTGGCCGTCTCCTTCCCCACAGGATTGAAAGTAAAACTGAAACAGGCTAGTCTGGCATGTACAGCCCAGACAGTGACAGGCAGGAGGGAAAATAATTCCCTCAGCTTTTCCGACTTCTCCCGTCACTGACCCAGTCCCGTTCTTTTCCCCGAAGTCTTGCTTAAATCTCTCATGGGATCTTCCACCCACACAAACCCTGATCCTGCTAGCAGCACATTTGAGGGAAAATCACCTCAGGGACACGTGCGCTCCCCCTACCGGTGGCCGACTACAACCCCATCCATTTTGTCAGTCTCTACGAATCAAAACCCACAAATGACACAAGATGAATGACAGGAATGGGCATTAAAAAATGAACCTAAAATGGGATGCCATTTCCCTGCAGGTGCACATCTCGCACACATAGAATGCAGAAACCAGTTACAACATATGACACCCACCCACTTATTTTACCAACTACACATGCCTTTTAGTCATCGCTACATGAATATCATGGTTTACAAATTTGGTAATCTGCATGCAAACATATGCAAAGGTTTACAAGCATTTGAAACATTTTTGTAAAGCTTTGGTTTACATTTTGTTTACACATAAGTAAACCGTGTAGTTATGCAAGTCCATTTGGACTTGATGTTCCAGAGATTTTTAAACTCTAAGTTTTCCATGGTTTACAAATCATGAATACTTTGTAAACCTGTACACATAATGTATCATGCAAAATTGAATGTTTCATTTACAAAGAAAACTTATTTGTAAACCTTTGCAAACCTAGTGTACACATCAAATGTGTCAATATATGTAAACATTTGATTTACGCCATTTACTATTGTTTGTAAACCGAGTGTACACCTCAAAACTGTCATTATTAGTAAACATTTGGTTTACAGAATTTACAATGTTTGTAAACCTTTGCAAATAGTGTTCAGTTCTGTCTTTTGAGTGAACTTTTACTTTATTAAATAGTAATGTTGTATACCCCTTAAAACACAATGGCCCTCATTACAAGGCAGGCGGTGGACCATGGTGCTATTAGCACCATGGTCCATGGTGGATGGCGGAATTACCGCCCCATTCCAAGGTGAGTGGGGCGGTAATTCCCCATTCACCATTTGCCCTTCCCCATTCACATTTTTGCCCCATAGGGCATAATGGGGATGGGGAAGGCGCTAATTACGGCACCGTAAATTACGGTGCCATAATTAGCACAAAGGTCGCTTAGCGCCTTGGACTTTAACGCCTGCAAAAAGCAGGCGTTAAAGTGTGAATCAGGCGTTAAGGGTTTAACAGCGCCGACGCTCTTTATGGCACTGTTAACCCCTTAACGCCTGACTTGTAATGAGGGCCAATGTTTTAAAGGTTGTGTTTTAGGCATTTACTAACGCAATCTCCTAAATACAGACCTGGAATCTAATGCAGTAGCTGCTCTCCCCTCTCTGCAGCGACTTAGAAAAGGCACATATGATTTAAGAAAACGTGATTGTGCATCACAGGAAGCACACCTAAAAAAAATGTTATACAAATATTTAACGCATCTCAACAATGTAATTGCATGCCAACATTACACTGCAAACATCACATAAAATTTAGACCCAAAAAAAAATGCAAAACAATAGCAGCGATCGAAATTGCCAGGAGCTAGGAGTTATTTAGCTTCTGGTTATAGCCAAGGAGAGCATGGTTACCTCGAAACCAAGAACTACCACGAGCTACTTCAGACACCCCAGGCAAGTGGTGCGATACAAACACGGTTATGTAATATTAACTGGATATGTTTGGGTATGTCTATAAAAGAGAATCATGGACACACTTAAGAGAAATTTAAAGCATCATGATAATATATAAATGGACAATAGGTTAGAGTTTGTTTCTTACGTGAAGGTTACATTTGCTGTGCTCTATGCAGTAGCTCCTGGTTACCCTGGCATAGCTCCTGCCAAATTGGTGATGCCTGATACACAGGAGCTGAATTTGGCTCCTGGTCAAGAAATCCTAATTTCAACCCCTACAATTGGAACCACTAATTTTCTCTTGGACGCTAGACTCTTGCTACACCGCACCTACATCACCTACATGTCTTATGAATTGTTGGTTAATCCTCCAGTTATGGCTCTTTACTTGTCTTTTTTAGTCTAAATTCACCAGTCGCTCAAATGTCATAAATGTCCTCAGTGTGCCAGAGTACCAAAAATAACTTTCACAGGGCTAATTAATGTAAGCAACAGCTACAAATCATGTTTACATCCATGTGAACAATAGGTTAGTGGGTTTAAAAGTTAAAGAAACTGTTGTATGCTGACCATTAGGCATATAGTGGCCACTGGCAAATGTAATTAAAAAAAACACTGATGAAGCCAGATGAGGTCGTACAGCACATAGAGAACTATAGGTGAAACTAATGTATGCTATGTTGGAAACCCACAATAAAAGCAATTTGAAAAACAAGGTCCTATATCTAAACAAGTCCAGCATATGCGTCTCCTAGCCTCCTAAAGTACTGGTGTGCACCTCAAACCTGCTTCGATGCAGAGCACCAGCTCGGACCTCCCAGAGGTTTCATCAAAATCACAATTCTGATCCCGGACAGTATCCAACATGATTTCACATCCTTTGATTGGAGTAGGGAAATCTGACTAAAATGCAAGCAATTTACAAGGCACATTCAATTAGTTCAAAACAGAATAATGGCAATTACAATGTGTGTGAATGATATGACATGATATGATATAATATGGAATTTATAACGCGCCTATACACAAGTGTTTCAAGGCACGACGAGGCAAGGGGGAGGACGAATGGAGGACAAAACAACGATCCTACTAGGCCAGGTGTCATTCAGATCGCGCAAGTGCAAGGGAAGGGGGGAAAGGAAAAGTGCACAGGGGGAAGGGAGGGGAAAAGTGCAGTGCATGGGAAGTGGAATAAATATGACACATAACAGCCAGCTATGGCAAGTGCAAGCAGGTGCAGATGTAAGTGCTATTAGGGGGGGGACTGAAGGGGTACAGGAAACGGTCCCCAAGTGCAGGGGTTGCCAGGGAGGCCGTGCAGGTGGGTAATTGACAGGGCCTGGGCCAGAGATCAAAAGGGTGGCCAGGTAGCCAGTGCAATTACGGTGAGGAATCCAGCAAGGGAGAGGAGGAGAGTAAGCAGAAGCAAAGAGGAAGGTTTTGAGGTGTTTCCGGAACCGGAGATGGTTCTCCTCATGTTTCAGGGAGGCAGGAAGGATGTTCCAGAGAGAGGCCCCTGCTGAAGAGAATAATCTGCCACCAGCTCGCTTCTTGGAGAAGCGACTGACCCTAAGGGAGTTGGAGGCAAATGAGCGAAGAGCTTGAGAAGGGAGATATTTAGGTAGAGAGAGTTGAAGGTATTTTGGTCCCAGACCCCAGAAGGCCTTGTGTACAATGCAGAGGGTTTTGAACTTAATCCTCGCAGCCACTGGGAGCCAGTGCAGAGATTTCAGTCTTGGAGAGATACGATCCTTGGGCTTGAGGCCAAGGACAAGTCTCGCAGTCCTGTTCTGGATAAGTTGCAGAGGGCGGAGAGTAGAGGCAGGCAGATTTAGATAGAGGCTGTTACAGTAGTCCAGCTTGGAGAGGACCAGGGCTCTGGAGACAGTGAGCTTCTGGGGGAAGGAGAGGAAAGGAAGAATACCTCTAAGGAGGTCCAGCTGGTAGTGTGACTTCTTGGAGAGTCAGAGATGTGAGGGGAGAAGGAGAGTGCAGAGTCGAAGATGACCCCGAGGTTTTTTGGCTTGCAGGTGGGAGTGGGAGGAGGGCCAAGAGAGGCCGGCCAGAGAGCTGCAGGGAAGGAGGCAGTGGGTGTGCCGATGTGGTCAAGTAGTTGTACAAATTAAGCTCCTAGGTATTGGGGCATGTTGAATGCGGTCATTCGAAATATAGAAACAAACCAATTGGGAAGTTAGAAGCATCTTCTCTGCCAATTCCCTGATGTAGCAACAATATAATCATAAAATAAAATAGTAATATTAACCACATACAAAGCAAAAATATTTCAATGGCACCAGTTCGACTAGGTACAAAACTGTAGCTCCTGGTATTGCTTGGTGTCAAGCTCACTGGGCTCTTTGAATCTACAAGCATGGGATTAGTAGCTCCCAGCAAATTCACTTGCTGCATTCCACTTGAGGAGGACAAAAGAGAACAAAATGGTCAGTCTTGCATATGGTGCCAACATATTTCATATGGTTCAAAGCGTTGCACTTTCCACAATGCAAAATACATATTTTATTTATTTATTGCTTATTTATATAGCGCCTATACATCAAATGGTGTTTCAAGGCACCACAGGACAAAAAAAAGTGTGTGGGTGGGGAGACAGGAAAGAAAACAACAATAACGGTCCTACTGGGCCTTGTCATTCGGATTGTGCAAGTGCAGTAACAAGGAATGCAGGGGGGACTGTGGAGGGGTGCAGGTAGGGAGTAAGGGAACATTCTAGGGTTGGAGGGAAGAGTGGTGGCATAAAAGTACAGAGGGGAGGAGGGCAATAGGAGGGCCCATTGGGCTAGGCAAGTGCCAAAGGGAGTCCAGGTGGGCAAGTGCCAGGGGATGCAGGCAGTGAGGACCACATGCTAAATCCGTGGATGGGGTTGGACCAGGCTCGGTAGGGGTGCACACCCCATTAGGCTAGTGAGGGGAGGTGACCCCGGAAGGGCAAGTACAGGTTAGGGAGACTGGAGTGCTGGGGAAGACTGGGTGAGGAGGGCCTGGTGCCCCGTAGGACTCAGAAGGGAATAGGCAGCCAGTTCATGATGCAGAGGGGGGTATTAGCAGGGGAGGCGGAGAGGAAAAGAATAGAAAAGGAGGGTATTGAGAAGCTTCTGGAATTTAAGGAGATCTGGCTCAAGCCTGAGGAGGGCAGGGAGGCTATTCCACAGGGAGGTTCCTGCCGAAGAGAGAGATCTACCCCCTGCTCTCTGCTTAGAAAAGCATCTGATCTGCAGAGAATTGGAGCTAGAAAACCAAAGGGCTCTAGCAGGGAGATATCTAGGGAGATTTGGAGGTAGTGCGGTCCGATGCCCCAGAAAACTTTGTGGATGATGCAGAGGGTCTTGAACTTGATTCTCACAGCCACGGGGAGCCAGTGGAGAGATTTTAGGGCTGGAGAGATGTGGTCCATGGATTTGAGGCCAAGCATAAATCTTACAGTCCTATTCTGGATTAGTTGAAGGTGGTAAGGGAGAATAAAAGTAGATTGAGGAAGAGGCTGTTGCAGTAGTTCAGTTTAGAGCTGACCAGAGCTCTGGAGACATTGTGTTTCTGGGAAAAGGATAGGAAATGGAGAATGCCTCTGAGGAAGTACAGCTGGAAGTGGGCCTTCTTGGCAAGATCTGCTACGAGAGAAGAGTCGAAAATGACACCAAGGTTTTGAGCCTCACGAGAGGGTGAGGGGATGGCACCCATGGAGGGTGGCCAGAGAGTAGGAGGGAAGGAGGGAGCAGGGGTCCCAATGAGAAGTTTCTCAGTCTTACTGACATTAAGGTAGAGATCATTAGCAGCGCACAATATCTGAATAGCAATCAGACAGTCAGGAATGAGAGAGGCAGAAGAGGAAGTGGAGGGAAGCTTGAAGGAGAGCTGCATATCATACGCATAACACTGGAAGTGCGGAGAGAAGGTGGAGAACAGGTGGTCCTGAGGAGCAGGGTAGATGTTGAAGAGCCACAGTGAGATGATAGAGCCTTAAGGGACACTGTAGGTGGAGAGTGTGGTGGAGGAGAGGAAAGGGCCCAGCTGAACCTGGGAAGGTCAGTCAGATAGGAAGGCGGTCCACCAGTCCATTGCCAGGTCTGTGATGCCAAGGGTATCACAGAGCCAATTTATAAGGGTGGCATTATTGACCATGTCAAAGACAGAGGAAAGATCAAAAAGGATGAGAATGAAGGGAGAGTTGGAATTCAGACTTGAGAGCAAGACTTAAGGGGTGTTCAGGAGAGAAGTCATACTGGTGGTTGTGGAGAACCAACAGATTCAGTGGGCTGGATCAGTTGGGAGATGACCAACTTCTCCAAGATTTTGCCCAGGAAAGGGGTAATGGAGATAGGGCAGTAATTAGTAGGGCAGCAAGGGTTGGCAGAGGAATTTTTAAGGAGAGGGTGCACAAGTGAGTGAATGAGGGGTAGTGGGAAGGAGCCAGTGGCAAAGGAGTGACTGCAGAAATCTGCCAAGGCTGGAGGAAAGGAGGCAATGTTGTCCTTGATAGTTTTGGAGGAGCTGGGGAGCACCTGTTTGGAAGAGACTTTCACAGAGAGGGCTTGTTTAGAGACCTCATCCGGTGCTATGGGCGAGAAGGAGGAGAGTAGGAGGAAAGGGGAAAGGGGGGTGAAGGGAGGCCTGAGAGCGGTTGAGGAAAAAATGAGGGGAGTAGAGGAGAGTGAGCACAGGATGTCCTCGGCTTTGGTTGTGAAACGTGAGGCTGGTGCAGTGCAGAGGGCCTGGGATGGCAGAGGAGAAGTGGAGATTGCAGTAGGATTGGCGAGTTCAACAGTTCAGCAGTGTTGTTGGTGGCCCCAGAGATGCTGGCTTGGGTATGGGCCCTCTTCTTTGAATGGATAGAGAGTCAGTATTGCCTTTGGAGCAGGCAACAGGCCAGTCTGTCAGTGGATGTGCTTGAAGCCAGCAACTCTGCACTTGCGTTTGAGAGAGGATAAGTCAGAATCATACCAGGTGCGGATCCTCATCCTTCATCCAAGGTGTAACCGGCTGACTGGGTCGGACCGGAAGGTAGAATGGTGAGGGAAAGAGTCACAGAGGCTGCGGAAGAGTCCAGTGGCCGCATCAGGAGAGTCAAGGTGAATATTGAAATCTCTGAGGAGGAGAAGCTTAGAGGTAGAGGCCAGGAGAGAAGAGGTGAGGTCAGACCACTCCAAAAGGAAGGAGGAAACCGGACCAGGGGTCCTGTAGATGGTGGTGAGGGTCAGTGAGAGGACAGAATAGACACCAAGCCTTGAGAGGAGGAATTTGAAAGGACGAGTAGGACTGAGTGGGAATGACAGTAGCAGGGACTAATTCAGGGAAGATAAGGGCCACTCCGCCTCCAGCCTAGTTAGGTCTTCTGAGGAGGGGTACAAGGATGCGGTACACCCGTCGGTGGTGGCAAAGGTGTCAAGGGGGTGGCAGAAGGAGGATTGGGAGGACAAAGGAGGAAGTTGATGAGAGATGGAAGACACCTATCAAGAAGGAGGAGGTGGGGCAGAGAGCCCTGGGGCATAACAGTGCCATTCTGATTGATATTAATGATGCACCTAGAGGATGGAAAGTGTGCCAAAAGTATTTCCCATCTTGGTCCACCATTAATGGGTGAAGAGTCCAAAGGTCTGGAGATGGAGCAACAAAGAGGAGGTCAGTGATAGTCTGCCTGGAAGAAGCACTGACGTAGGCATCAGCGATGGGCAGGACTGTATTAGAGACCAGGAGCTCTTTCTTGAAAGATTTCCTTCGAGGCTTCGGAAAAGACATAGGATAGGTGATGGAGTAGCAGTTAAGAGTAAATAGGGGAGAAGGAGAGCACCACGGAGGGAGAGGGCAGATATGAAATGGGGTAGAGAGAGACTGAGAAACTTTACAATGCACAACAAACTCACCAGGCGGCCTAGCAGCAAGACGGGTGCAGACAGATCAGGTGCACAAGAGGAAAGTCCAGGCCAGAGAAGATGGACCTCAAGACACAAACATGAGGGTAAAGTGATCTGCAGCATCACCAGATGGACGGGGGATGTGTGGTGCAAGAATCAGCGGCAGCAGAGTTGTCATGCTGCTCATGCAGCAGATGGGGGCAAAGCATCCATTTGTTTGCTTGCTATGGTGTCACTGGAGTCTGATTAGTTTCCAGCAAGTGTTACAAAGGCCCTGACATTAGGCATCAATATTGACCTACTAAGTTGCCTGCTGATGCTTCTTCAGGTAGGGTATTTCTGTTCAGACGGATGGCCTCATTGCTGGAATAATGACAATATAACAACTACGCGTTGTTGTCGGAAAACTTAAAAATACACCACAACAGCCATAACATTGGATGATTCCCACTCAGGTACTTGAGTCTCTTGTGCAGATGTTCAATTTGCTACAGTACATCAGTCAGTGGCTACTCACTCTGATGCACCTCTCTTCCCTGCACACCCACTGTGAGCTCCCTGGCTTCGCGCTCACTCACTACGTTGTCCTGCATATGCCATATGTCTCCAAATCTTGCACAAATCTTGCAAAGGCACCATTGTCCAGTGAGGCAGTTATGAAGGAAGCTGTTCCTCCAGCGCCGCAGCCACTATTTAAAATGGCCTTGTACTGATCGGTTGCCCGCTTGCCACTCTCTCCCGATTCAGGCTGAAGGAGCTTCAATTGGTACTAGTGCTTACCCTGAGGCCGAGCACTCATCCACTCATATAGGCTAGCTGAGAACAGCGGTTGTGAGCGGCGCGGAAGCCCTGCGGCACTCAATCCCACGTTCACTCCCTCGTATTCTTTCCCTCTGGTGCTGTCAATAGGAAACACAAATAAAGAAAAGCTTTCCACTGTGCAGCTGCATGGAACATTCAAAAGTAGTAATTTAAGTGAGGAAAGGTGTTAGCAGGAACTGTTACTTATCTGATGGGAGCTTGGATTTGCAACACTGCCATCTCTTTGATGTTCAATACTTGTATGGGATTTGTAACCTGCGGAGGTAAAAATGAATACATTGGTTTGGATTCCACGATATACTTAACATATTTCCATCTTCTAACAAGACTAGTTGGTTGTGCCACACACATTGGTCTGCCACAAATCCTTAGAAATACATATCTCATACTGAATTTAGACATCTGCGATGAAGCACCCCACTGCATTTAATGCCATGGTAATCCAGGTCCCTGAGCTTACTTAGCCATCTAGCACAGAAAAAACATCTCCTACTCCCTCATGCCTACAAAATATTCACCATCATGTTGGCAGTGACCCTCCTTTTGCTCTGGGTTTATTTTGCAAGAGAAAAACTGTGCCATCCACTTTTGATTGATGTTCACTATTGCTAGTAGCCTTCTCGACAAGGTTAGGTGTTTGGGCAACCAGGCTTCTAATTTATCTTTAATTATTTGGAGAATCTTTTCACTGTGTCGCCGGATCAGGGTCTTCACCCCTCCCAACCTGTAATAGGTGCACCAAGGTGTATGCCCGAGCAGATCCAATCCCAGAAGAGGGGTGAGGGAGTTGGGGGGCTTAGGCCGTGACCCCCCTGGGCATGTACCACAATGTATCTGGGTTCCTCCTGGTTCTAGCCCTATGGATAAGACCCGTACAGAACAGGAGGAGCAAACTGGTTGCCCTAATGGGCATTAACTATCCTTTCCCATTCAGGAGCAGAATGGGAGACCCAAAACTCACTGCACGGAGCACAGTGCTTCTGGGCAATTGGAACTAGCAAGAGACTGCACAGGAATAGGGCAGGCCCAGGACCACTCTACAAATCTTGTAAAGTGAGGCAATACTGATAGAAGAGGAACAGAAACCAATCACAGTGTCCTCATTGCTGGCAGTAGAAAAATGAAGATTGAAAAGGGATGCGTAAAAACGTCCTCATGAAGACTTCCAGGGGAAGTCCCAGCAAAGAAGGGAAGGATATGGGAGGAAATGACAGTAGATCGGCTAGTGAATGACAGGGGAAAACAAGTGAGCCAAGTGTCCAATGGAAGCACAAGGAAGTATCTAGACAGGAAAGGGAGGCTATAAAATTCCAGGAGTGTCAGCTGCAGTGAAAGAAGCATAGGCAAGGTTGGGAAGAGTTGAAGTAGTACCTAAAGACTACAGAAGCATGTGCAGTAGGTGGAGGACTTAGAGGAGTGTTTTGGTTTGTTAGGATGGAGCAAAAGTAAGGCTTTGGGACTGAGTAGTTGGTACCAGTTTGGTTGTTTGATTGTGCTTGAATGAGAGAGCAAGAAAGAGAGAATGGGAGAGTGAGAGATAGGGAGAAGTTAGATCAGGATAGTAAAGGGCAAGTAGAGATAAGAGGGGTCAAAAAGTAGACTAGGAGGAGAGAGTAGAGAAGGATGCGTGGATGAAAGGAAGTACAGTAGACAATGTGCAATGTACAATCAATCTTCAAATTAATATATTTAACATGTGCGTTCTGAATGGCATTTATGTACCTTTTATATCTTCTTGTTGATGTCAATTGCCATATTACACGGCCCACGGTAGTAGCCGTGTAGTTATGGTTAAGTTGCTAATCCCAAAGGAAGAAAACTTTTTGGGTGGCTTCTAACTTCACTCTCCCTGGACAAATTCTCACCAAACTTTGCAAAATAAGTATATGGCCCACTCTGAATTGTTTTGCGAGGTTTGGTGCAGGGGGGCAAAGTTATAAGGGGGTTCCCAAAATTTATTTTTTTCCGAGTGAATGGGGAAAAAACATTTCTCACGCCTACAGCTCAAACCGCTGGACGGATTTGCACCAAATTAGTGGCAGGAGCAGCAGCTTGGTCCCAAAAGTGCGCTTTTGAAAATTTGGTGTAAATCCATCCAGTATTTTTTTTAAAAATGACCAAAAAGTAGATCTAAAAAAATTAGTGATATCTATGTATGCTCCGCGGACACATTTCCCTGTTCGCTTTGCGGTCCGGACACCGATTGGCTAATCGGCTTGCATCATGTCCGCAGACACACAACGTGTTCACTGATTGGCTGGGTAGAAGCGTCAGGTGTTTCGTATTGTTTTGATGCGTCTGCCATCTTGGATCCGCGGACAGCGTGGCAATGAACGGGGGGAAAATACAACTTTGGGGAGTGTGTTGTGTGTAAGAGTGCTTGGGGAGTGTGGGGGAGTAAGAGATGGGTCAAATGCTGTATTTGTTTAGGTGGCAGGTGCCCCTGATGTGTACGTCATGTCTGCGGTCACGGCGGCTGTCCGCAGACATAAAAAAAAGCAATTTTGGCTATTTTACTGTAGTATGATATTGGTTTTGGGTTGTAAGTACAGCGTTGATTGTAATTAATATTCTGCATAGGTAGCCCATATAGCGCAGTTAAAATGTTTGATTCTATGGGTGTGTTATGCTGCGGTGGGTGTGGCCAGGGCCAAGTGTCTTGGATGCATCTAAAGTTTGTGTACTGTTTGATATATATAGTTTGCATGTGAAGTTTTGGCTAAGTCATGCAATTAAGATTGTAGAGTTTGGTAACAAGCACTGCAGTATAACATATTCATGGAAGTAAACATTTTAGATTGTGGTGTATGGTTAGATGGTTGTTTCAATGGTTGTGTTATGGAACAGTATTTGTGAGATGAATTATTATATATACTTACTGTTTGATTTTTTTTGATTGGAAATATTTGTTCCATGATTTGGGTAACTGGAGCAGGTATTCTTTTTCAATTTCTGCGATAAAAAAAGATAATATTGGTGTAGGTAGTTCATAATGAGTTATTGCATTGCATAATTGACATTTCTGCATTACTTAGACCCTTGTTTTTAGTAGTATACAAACCAGTGTACTGTGCATTTTGCTCAGTTTCTGTGTTTGTTTATTAAATCATTGGGTCTGTGGGAAAAAAAAATCCATGCTGGATTAAAAAAAAAACTATATTGTTATGGGGTGTTTGATTTTTAGGGGTGTTTGATACTTGTTGGTGTATTTTAATTGTTTACTTACAATTTTATGCTGTTTATTTCTTTAATGGTATTGATTTATCTGTTTGGTAGTTACAGAATCTTGGGGCAGTTAGATACCTGTTGGCGTATTCTAACTGTTTATAGTTTTCTAATTGAAGTTTTGTTAATGTTTATGCACAGATTAGTTATTAAATTTTGGTTTTAAGAATATTAAATAATATTAAATAAGCGTTTATAAGATTTGCTGGTAATCTAATGGTATTATCATTACATTCGAACCATCCATAATTCTTTTTTATATATGCAGTGTAGTGACCTGCATTGGTTGTGGCTCCTGCATGGTAGATTATACGTATTGTTGTGAAGGTTTTCTTACCAGTTGATACTTGACCATGTGTGAATCCAGTCAGCTTGCAGTTGTTTTTGGTACCATCTGCGTTGTAACGTAAAATCATTAGTATTACGTATTTACTATGTGTTTGTATTTGTAAGGTGGATTGATTATCTGAATTGCAGGTAGTACATAACCTGCCATGGTTTGCATTTTGCACAAGTTGCTGAAATGGAATGGATTCACAGTTAGGTATTGATACATACACGAAGCGTTCATTAGGGATTTGTTCATGTGCCACATGGTTGCAGAGAGTGCATGTATGTTTCCACATGTATAAAACCTGAAAGATTTCATTTATAGGTATGTTTTTGTTTTCCAGTACTTGTAGAAAGTACATTAGAAATTCTTGTGGATATTCTTGTGAGTTTATAGTGAATTTGACCATTCCAGCACAGTAGTCCAATTCTTATCTTATTCCATGAACACTGTAGGTGTTGTCAGGATTGTTGGTTGCATTTCTCTGGGCCTCATTACGACCCAGGCGGAAAACCATGATGCTAATAGCACCATGGTCCATGTCGGTAACTTACCGACTCCGCCATGGAGAAAGGGGGAATTACCACCCCATTACAAGGTTGGCGGAGCGGTAATTCCCCCTTCGTCCATGGCCCTTCCCCATTCCCATTTTTGCCCCATAGGGCTTAATGGGAATGGGGAAGGCGCTAAGTACGGTACCGCAAATTGCGGTACCTTACTTAGCACCAAGTTCCCTTTGCGGGTCCCTACTTTAACGGCTGGTGTAGACCAGCCGTTAAGGTCGGTCCCGTAATACGGCGCCGTTAACCCATTAGCGTCAGGGTCGCGATGAAGCTCTATGAAGGAATAACATTTGCAAACACAATTGGTCTGTATTGTGTAAGTAAATGCTGTCAATAATTGGTGCCAATTGGAATAGAATATTTATTGGTACATTTACACAGCAATTTACACCAGTTATATTTGAAAATTTGAATGGACCTGATAGTTCTGTGTCCAAGTAATTTTTTCGGAGTGTGTGCTGCTTCTTTGAAGAAGTACCTGAGTTAGTTTGAGCAGTAGATTCTTCTTTGGTTTGAGTAATTGATGAAGTATTACCTTCTTTTACTCTCTTTGGAGGATTTGCAGTTAGATCCTGTATTGTTTCTGTTTGAAGTAGTTTTCTTTTACAACGTTTTGCTTTTTGTGGAACAGGATAGGTTTTTAGATAGGCGTGTACAATGAACGTAGTCTATTGTATTCTAGAATGCAAGGAATATCAGCATTTACTTTACTTGCATCAAAGTTGATTAGAAATAGACCGTCAAGTGTACGTAAGCGTGATAGTGCTACATCGCTCATGCCTTCTTTAAAGACTGTTTTCCTAATATCTATCAATGCTTTATATAGAGTAAGACCTTGTGATTTGTGAATGGTGACAGCGTATGCTAGAGTTAGAGAAAATTATTCTCTGCGTACAAACATGTCTTTGAAAAGAAGGAATCGGGCTGTTGAGCGTCCTATCCTTTTAACTTCTGATAGTTTGGCAAAGAGAATATTGATAAACTGAATATTGTTATCACGTGGGTATGTTTGAAAGCCAACAACTTTAGCAAGTGCTACAATAACTAGTCCTTACTCCACGTCAAGGTTACGTTTAAGTATTATTCTACAGGTTAAAGATCATTTTTATATTTTTTCCAAACCAGCTGTGTTGGAGATAGAGTTTTCTAAGGTAATTAGTCTTGTTGTGGCTTGTTCACATATGGGTAGTGTCATACCATGTACGTCCAGTTTGTCTGTGGAGCAAATCTCAATTGTTGGTTGAATTTCTTAATTCAACATTGTTTCATTGAATTTTGAACAGCTTGCAAGAGTTGGCATACAATTGACATATTTGTGTGCTAATTTTTCCATTACATCAGATGCACATGAGTTATGGCCATAGAGTGCATGGATGTGTCTGGTTTTTAATATTGATTGTGCTTCTTGAGATAGTACACCAACTCTAATACTTTTAAAAATGTTGGCGTATATGACGTCTGCAGACTGGCGCATGTTTTCTGTTAATACTTTGTATTGGAAATGTTGCCAAAGGTTGACATTTCCTATGCTGCCAACAGTTTTACGGCAGAGTTTGTGCCCTAAGGTTCACCTTTCACTGGTGTCAATTGAAGAAGATCTCTGAAAACTAAAATGTGTTTTCCTCCAAAGAGTTCTTCGTAGTCTGTTTTGAGTACTTCTTGTAATCTGAGGTGAATCAACGCCAACATTAGGTTAGAGACTATGCTCACTTCATCTATTAGTAGCATGTTCATTTGTTTCAAAACTCTGCGTAGTTCCATTGCAGCTTCTGTCGAAAGTTTGTAAAAATCTAAATTGTTTTGGTATTCTACTGGAAGGAGTAGTAATCGTTGTAAAGTGACACTGCCTATGTTGTAGGCAGCTAAACCTGTGGGGGCAGTTACAACAGCTGACAGTTTGTCAATTGTTGAAGGAACTTGCTGATGATTTTGATTAAGAATGTTTTTCCTGAACCAGCTTGACCACTGACGTATAGCAGTATAGGTATGTAGTTTTGGCAGGTACACTTTTATGTTCATGTTCTACACCATGTTCAATTTCTTTTGTTACTTCTTGGAAAATGTTACGCTGCTCATTGTTCAGTTTTGATTTCAGTACAGTGAAGTCTTCTGTATCTTCTTGATAGTGAGACATGGGGCCACATTACACGGACGGCAGTAACCATGGCGCTATTAGCGCCAATGGTTGCCGCCGGTATTTTACAGAGTCCGCCATGGTGAATGGCGGAATTACCGCCCTATTCCAAGGTGTGTGGGGGCGTAATTCCCCATTCACCATGCCACTTCCCCATTCCCTTTTTTGCCCCGCATGGCTCAATGGGAATAGAGAAGGCAGTAATTACGGTACCGCAAATTGCGGTACCGTAATTACCTCCAAGGTCCCTTTGCGGGTCCCGTCCTTAACCGCTGGTAAAACTCACCGTTAAGGTAGGGTCCCACAAAGGGACCTCGTAGTAAGGCGGTAAGGGTTTACCGGCACTGGTACCCTTACCGGTACCAGTAAACCCTTACCACTATCCGTGTAATGAGGCCCACGGTGTTTTCTACTTCTGTCATAGCTAATTCTGCCTCATTTGCTATTAGTGGCTGTCCCAGTGGTTCTTGGCTTCCTGTTACAGAAGGTTGACTACTGTCAGGAGTGTCCTTATCTAGTTGGGCCTTGAATTCTTCTTTGTGTTGCTGTTCATTGTGCAGTTTTGGACTGTCTAAAGTTTACATCTGTTATAGCGCTTTAATTTGCTTTGAAAGCGTCTTCATAGGAGTCATAGATATCTAGTAACTCTTCTTCTTTTCTCCATGGTTTAAAAAGTTGTAGCAGGGACATGTAATGTAGTTCTTTATGTTGAGGAGTTTTTAATGACAATTTGATATGATTAATTAAGCTTCGTTTGGTAAGGTTCACTAAGCTGCCTTCACAATTTGTCACTCAATTTGTATCTACCTTTGTTTTCATCTGGTTTTATCTTATTTTTGTATGTGAAGTTTTTGGCTATGTGGTATAGTGACATGGTTTCCAAAGTGGTACTCCTGTTTGGGTAGTATGTGTCTAGTAAATCATTTTTCAAAATGTCTTGGCTGTTGCGATTATTTTTTGGCTATTGTTTCTATGTCCTCATATGATTTGAGAACTCTTTTTCTACATTTAGCAGGACCAAGACTTAGCCATACTATATTTTCAGATTTTCTATACAAAGCAGCCAGTTAAATGGTCTGCAGCTTCATAGCAGCCACATTCTCTATGAGAATGTACAATTTCTGAGACAGTGTTTTGTCCGATGATATGTCATCCCAGAGGTCATGAAGCTCTGTTTATTCTGCTTTGGTTAAGTAGGCTGTAATTTATCGTGCAACTGCAGTAGAATTGTCTGCAACGTACTGCACTTCCATGTTTGCATTCCATAAGAGGGCAATTATTGCATTGTAATCATTGATATAGTTTTCTTCTTCTGTTCTTTTTATGTAAAATGTGTTCTTAGGTGATTTACCGTTAACACTGTGGGCCTCATCACGACCTCGGCGGTAACCCTTAAATCCGGCGGTAGTAGTGCTACCGCCGGATTTAAGGGTCAGCCGAATCAGGTCTTCGGCGGATTTCAACCCAGCTCTGGGCTGGTTTGAAATCTGCCGAGAATTCACGCTCATACCGCCGGTGGGAAATCCGCCGGCGGTGTGAGCGCAAAATTTCCCCATTGAGGCCAATGGGGAATGGGGCATTCCCGAATGGGCTCAATGGGGAATGTGGACTTCCAGGTCCGCCCAACTCGTGATCCCGAGCTATTAGGGCCAGGGGGCTATGGCAGTCGCGCTAATAGCCCCGGCGCTAATACCGCCGTCGTTTACTGCTGAGGTCGTGATGAGGCCCTTTGTCTAACTGAAGATATTACGTTTTTTACTTGACCTGTTGCTGTAACTGGTCTTGGGAAATCAAAGCAGCATTTACTGTAGTATTTCCCTTTGTTTTTGTATTTGTGATGACAATATTTCCCACATTTGTGTCTTTGAAATTGTAAAATGTGTGCATGAAGGTCATTATTTGTGAAGGAATTTCACAAGTGACATATTTTTCGATAAACTGTAAAATAGTGGCATCACTGTCTTGGGCAACTTTAGGAGCATCTTTAATCCATAAAGGTATGTGGATATGTGGTGCGCCTCGGCTTGGTATTCTTTTCTCCAAAAGAAGTGTTGCACTTCTCCGAGGTGAGGACCAGTTTTATGTCTACAGTTTTTGTGCTACTTTTATAAAAAGTTCTGCGGCAACACACACACACATGGTTTGGTACTTTAGCAGATGTACTTTTAAATTTGACTATTTCTTTTTTGTTTGTGTCTAGTATAAGGTTGCCATTTGTACAATTGTTCCTAGTTTGTTGTAAAGCTATTGCATTTTGTAAGTGGCTTTCACTTCCAAAATATTTTCTCCGGATATGTTCTATTTCTTCGAGTAGGTCTTTGGCTGTACCATGTAGAAGATTGTTATTTAAATTGCCTAATGCTAAAGCAGGACTTTTAGCATAGTACAGTTTATGGACTAGATTTCTTATAGTTGAATGATGTGTTGATATCATTTTGATATGATGTAAGGTGCTTTTGCAAATAGGTCCTGAAATGCAGGAAAATGAAAGTCCTTGTAGTCCTGTGTATTTGCGCACTGGACAGGTATCCATAAATTGTAGTAGTTTCATTTTGAATTTGTCTTTGCCTTTCACATACTGATTGAGGAACTGGCGTAAAGATTTGAAAGACTTTTTGTCAATGTTACACATTGAGGTGCACTGCCATTTGTACACTGGACGTTTTGGTTCAGTCGGATGGAGAGGTGATACTGAGTTTTCTGGGGATATTTTTGTAAGCTGCATTTCTTGTTCCATTATAGTATTATTAGGTTTTTCATACCCTCGTCCACTGCTATGTATGGCATTTGTGTCTGTTTGCTTTTGTTTGTAAGCTTCTTCGTTGAAATATGGTTCTGTGCTCATGGTGCGACTCCATTCACCTCCACCGATATTTAAGAAGTTATTTTTGTTGACATTCTGTTTATTGAGAAGTCTTTTTCGTAGTTTAGTAGTTAGTTTTGTTAGTGGTTTCATTCTGTTTAACACTAAAATAAATAACTTCCTTTTGAGAAGGATTGCACTGTATATGAGAGCTTCTAAGATTAATTTTCTACGATAGGTTTTAAGGGTTGTGCATGATTTCTCTCCTGCTTTTATAAGATTCTGAAGGACTCTGTGGTGGAATTTGTTTTGTAAAATACTTTTTTTGGCATGGTTACTTGCCACTACATCAATATTTATAGGAGCAGTGTTAGCAGTAGTGGTAGCTGAATTCTTGTCAACCACTTTCTGTTTTGTTTTACATTTTGAAAGAGGAGGCAAGGTTTCTGTACTGGAAGCTTGTTTTGTTTCATTTAATGACTGTATTAGATGTTTTGTATGAACTTTTTTTTACAAAGTCTGGTAGAGATGGATGCTTATTATGGACAGTTTTCTTTTGATTTGATCTACTTCTGCGTTGCTTTCTACAGACTTGCTTTTTGGTAGGCATTCTTTGGGGTCTGTTGGAAAAAAAGAAGGTATGGGTTGGGCTGTTCTGCAATGTATGTGTGTCGTGTGCATGAGTGTCTGAGTATGATGGTAAGGATGTACGTGGATATGTGTGATTGTGCAATGGGCAGCTACAACTAGTTGGGAAGGCTATTCTTGTATTTGTGTGTTACTATACTGGGGTTCAGATGACAATTCAAAGTAAGCTAGTGGTAAGGAGAAGCACTAATACTAAAACTAATGGTATAGAATTAAAACAGTTCTTTGTTCTGCAATACTAACATTCTAGGGGCTGATTCATTGAATTTGTGCACCGAATAATGGGGATTTCTGTGCCATTCTGCCTGCAAATCCCTGTTTAACAAATGGGGATTTGTAGGCAGCATGGCACACAAATCCCCATTTTTCGGTGCACAAATTTCATGAATCAACCCCACAGTGTGTTTGAGTAACAGTTAGAACAGTATGGTAGTATTGTACTTACTTTTTTTGTTTGGAATGAGCAGGTTTCTTCTGAGTTGTTTGTATTTCAGATGCTGCTGCTTTTCAGGAGAGTGGTCTTCACTGCAATTGTAAAAGAAAGAAGTTAGTAATTTTGTGTGTTTATAGCACTGTTGTTAATGTAGACATTGATTTTTATGTTTTTGTAGTAGTATTGTTGTTTGATAACTGAACATAGTGTGTGCTTGCAGTTTCCTTTGACTATTCCCAGCCTTTATATTTTACTTACAATCTGTTAGTTGAACATGCTTTGCAAATGAGTATAATACTAAGCGTATGAAACTCACTTGGTTTCTTAAGGCTGTGTTATTGGATGTTAGGAGATAGAAGAAATAATAATATACTTATTTTGCTATTTGTATAGGGTAAATGGCAGAAACTGTATAGAAAAGCATGGAATGTATGCATTTGTGAAGGTGTGGGTAATAGCTGGGAGCTTTTCTAATGATAGTGTCTATCTGTGTGAATGTATAAAGATGCATGAAATCATCCTGGCTGTGTGTAATTTTATAATACACTACTAAGTGTTTTTCTACAATTATACTGTTATTTCTCCCATCTTTTAATATTAAATTACACTTTTTTAGACAGCTGTGTGTGTAACAAAATAATTTAGATAGCAGACAGGTTTGGAAGTAACAGTTGATTATAGCAGATGGGAAAAATGACAGTAATTTCATTTTATAGGTTATGCAGGTTAAGTGTCAGTTACCCTGTTCATATGCATTTATAAGAGTTGTACATGTACTGTGGAGAAGATATGCATACCTGTAGTTTGTATTCATGCATGTAGACATGCATGCAGCTGCAAGTAGAAATCTTGGAGACTTGTACAGTAGTTTTTGCAGTAGGTGCTTTCCAATGACATGAGAATGGTATTTAGAGTGATGAACAGTACATTTGAAGTGCTGAACTATGATGATGGAGTTAGATGTAGAGGTCTTGGATGTGATTGGTGGATGGTTGTGTGACTGCTTAGCTGTATCCAATGAGGGAATGGCACAGAGAGTGAAGTGGAAAGGGTAGAAGGGCTGTCTAAGAGTGACGTGCTCCGTGGACACCCCAGCAGTCCACGGACAGGGCGTGCTACATCCAGGGTTTTCCAGAAAATCCAGCATGGAAAGGGGACTGTAGGGATTATCCAATCAGGTGTTGAGGGTGTGGATTTGTGTTGAAAGAGGCTGTGTGTAGTGAAGATGGCAGAGGTGGAGAAAGTCAGGGTGTTGGTGGTTGGAGATATGTTTTTGTATGGTTTAGAGCAGGATGCTAAATGCAGGAATGTGGCAAACAATTTTGATGTTAAAGGAGTGGAGGTGGTGTGGAGCACTGTGCCTGATTGCAATGTACAGGGAATTGCACAAGTTTGTGAAGATATGGGTAGGATGAACAGTCCCCATGTGGTCGTTTTGCACTGTGGTGCTTTGCATTTGGGCTATGTCAGTGCCCCTACTTTGTTGGCAGATTTGAAACACTTGGTTCAAGCAGTAATAAACATCCTTCCAAATGCCAAAGTTATTTTTTCTGGTTTAGTACCTAGGGCAATATGGGACAATAGTTCTGTTTTTTGTCCTCAGCAAAACATAGCTAGGTGTGCAATCAACCGAGGTATGTTTGTTTTCATGCTTAGAGCTAGTATGTTTTTTTGTAATAATGAGAACATTGATTCTAGTAATGCTGTTTTTTTTTAAAGAAGATGCCATGTCTTTATCTTTTATGGGAAATGCCATGCTGATTTGGAACATAAGGGTTGCTTTGGAGAAACTTATGTGAAGATTTTAGGAGTAAAGTAACAAAAAAAGAATCAAAAGAAAATACAAAATAACAGGTGTCTCTCAAGCATCTGCAAAAAAAACGTCTCTTTTCAGAGACAACCTCAAAGGGGAAATGGGGTACATTATTTAATTTAAATTCATCACACTTAGATTTTGGGGTTCAGAGGCATGCACATGAGAATAAGCAGAGCAAGGGACTGGTCAATATGGTTTACTGGGTGTGTTGTGTAAGCAGAGAGTTTGTCAGAAAGTCTTTTTCCTGAGGGAAGAACAGATAGCTATGGCTTTGTGTTTCAGAAAACAGATAATCTGGATTTTGGGAGACTCATGGATACATTGGATGGAGGTGCATGCAGAACGCTGTGGATTGGTTGCACATCTTGGATTCACTCATGTGGAAGTGCACTGGCATGGAGGGTGTGGAATGAAGTTGTTGATTTTGGTACCTCTCTCTGCTACTTAAGACATAATTATTATTCATTGTGGAGGGAACAGTTTCGGACATGTGTCTGGAATTTCTTTGCAATCTGCAATGAAAGAAGGACTTGGGAAGGTCATGGACATTTTCCAAATTCCCAAGTAATTATTTCTCGTATTGCGCAGAGACAAATTTTGGTGCGTTCCTCTTCATTTGGTCCACAAATGGAGAAAGCGAGGCATAATGTCAATAAGGCTGTTTGTGCCTGTTTAAGAGATGTTGGCATGTACTCTTTTCCCAATAAAAATACTGGGTTTCGTAGCACATACCTTTTTCACAGAGATGGAGTACATATTACTTATGCTAGCAATCAGATTTTTCTGCAAAATATACAAAATGCAATGCAACCTTTTTTGTAATTACATTAATAAATTTGCAGTAGGTGTTAATCATTTGAAGTTTTTGAAACCCAAAAGAGCACCACCAAAAGGCTCTTTTCAGAGCCACCACTTCTTCCCATAGAAGAGAGCAATGCTTCTGATAGGGCAGCACCCCCAAAAAAGAAATGTCCACTGACTGTCTGCAGACTTTTAAAAGATGCACAGGGCCTTGAACTATTTATTTATCACTTCTATTTTTGAACTGTGAAAGGCGACTCTGAAAAGTGCCTTTTTTTGTTTTTTGTTGTTTTATATTTTTTTGGTTTTTTAAACATGACACACAAGAAAAGGAGGGGAAAGGAGGATAGGGAAGGGAGACCAACCACAGAGATAAGAAAGGGCATGTGGAGAGAGGAAGATGTAGGGTGGGCCTTATTCAGGTAGTGGACAGATCTTCTTGTGCTCCTTGACCGCAGTCTCAAAAGCACTCCGAAGATTCTCCCTCCTGCAGAGTACTGCGTTGCAGTACATACACAATATTGTGACCCTCGAAAGGTAATGGTCAACAGCATCATGAATGGCCTGTGAGGTGCTGGAGGGATGCGCTGTCCCACAGGAGTGCCTCTTGTGGTGACAGGAGTGGAAACGGAGGATGTTGTAGAAGAATTCAACCTACTACGTTTATCACAAGGTACAACCTTGCGAATAGCCCCCTTTAGTTGTCGCTTCATTGATGTCATACCAAAGCTGTATAAACCAGGCCTTCTGCGACTCAGCACCATTTTGCACTGGTTGCAGGTGACCTTATTCGCACAAGCATTTGGCACTCCATCAAGAGTGGTAAACAACCACCACAGCCAAGACTCATGGCGAGTGCTGGTAGTAGGGACTTTCACTACCTCATCCTCTTCATCCTCTTCAGCCATCTACTCTACATCCTCATGCCTGTTCCCCTCTGCAGGCCCTTGGGGACGTGGTGGTGGTGGAGGGGTTGGGGGTGCTGATGCAGCTGAAGCAGCCATGGTCGCATTCTGGAAGACAGCAGGCAGAAGTCACCAGCAATGCAGGCAGTCAATGCAGGTCTGAAGCAATGCTCTGTCAGGTAGCCAAAAGCACAATGAGGAGCAATTCTAGGGTGTGGCCTTTTATAGGGGTGCTGGTGCAAGCTCCGCGAACACCTGCGCTGTCTGTAGACACTTCGATCACCACAAGAAGCCTCAAAAAGTTCCAAAATGTATGTAGATAGACAGGGACATTGTCTGGGACATGGGCAATGGTGAACTTTTAATATAAAATACTTTGGATTGTCCAAAAAACTACTTTTAAAATGTATGGGGATCCGGACAGTATACCCAAATCACATGCTCAGCGTGGGTGCGGTCACATGATGACGTCGCAAACACGTTCGCGAATTGGACAGCTGTCTGCAGGACACCAAATGTGCATGGACGGTGGTGCGTGTGTGCGTGGGTGTTCTATGGACAGTGTTCGGGTCCTCAAACTAATTAAAAGTGCGACACACGTGCGACACACATGCGACAGACAGTTACGGAGAGGTGCGATATTCGTAGGACCTATGGGTGTGGTGCGCATGTGCGTAGATGTTCTAGGAAGAGTGTAGACACTCCCATTTTGAGTATGAACAGTAAGAAACAGGTATTGTGTCCTTAGGACACCCCCATTTTGGTTAATTGCAGACATCCCGGACACCAAGTGTGTTCTAAGAACATTTCCATCTTGATTGTGGACAGTATGGACAGGTATAGTGTCCTTATGACACCTCCATTTTGGTTAATTGCGGACAATCCAGACACCGAGTGTGTTCTTAGTACAGTTCCATCTTGATTGCGAACAGTACGGACAGGTATAGTGTCCTTAGGACACCTCCATTTTGGTTAATTGCAGACATTCCGGACACCGAGTATGTTCTAAGAACAGTTCCATCTTGATTCCCGACAGTACGGACAGTTATAGTGTCCTTGGGACACCTCCATTTTGGTTAATTCTGGACATCCCGGACACCGAGTGTGTTCTAAGAACAGTTCCATCTTGATTGTGGAAAGTACGGATAGAGGCATAGTGTCCTTAGGACACCTCCATTTTGTTTAATTGCAGACATCCCGGACACCCGCGCTGTCCGAGGACACCTTAACTGCCTTTTAAAAAAAGAAAGACACAAAGTATTGAATTAAAACACAGATGATATTTTTTTTTATTATATACAAATATAAAATTTATGAAAGAGAGGGGGAAGCAGAAACTGACACAAATACAGGGGAATTAGCGGTTTGGAGAGGATGGATGGGAGGGGATGAAGGGATAGAAGTCTCATCATAACGTTTTTCTTGGTGGTGAGGGTTTGGGGATAGTTGACTGGGACATGGAGAGGGGGAACAGGTACATGTGGGACAATGATATTTAATTATTTCTTTTATGTGGTCCTCCACAAAATGTTTTAAAAGATTGAAATTTTCCATTAGCATATCCATTTTTTGTACCATGCATTGCAGAGCATTTTCTCATGTCTGTTTTGTTATATTATTTTCACTGTTTGTATGGTCTGTTAAACAAAAAGTGTTAAGTACACATAAAGTAATGATTATTAATTGGCTTATATAGAAATGTGTCTACCATTAGCATCACTGTCTCCACTCATTTCATCACGTGGGAAATTTCCTTCAAGCCATTCCAAAGTACTGGACATTTCTGTGTAAAAAACAAATATTACTTTTAGAGTACCTAATACAGAAAGTTTAGAAATATATAAGAAAAATTAAGTTTACTTACAAGTTTCTGGTAAGTTTTATTGTTACTGTTGTGTAGGTCTGCTGTTGCTTCTTGCTGTGCAGTTTCTGTGAGGTAATTATGTTGGAGGCATATCTTTTTTGTTTTGGTATATTCCATTTTAGTACATATGCTATTTAAATGGACGGTTGATGTGTTACATATATAGGTTCCACTTCTTATTTATTATCACATATAATGTGTTCATGTGCTGCTTTTGGTACTTGGTCAGTGTTTATATGGCATGATAGAACAATCTAAGATACCCCCTGAATGTTTGGGTAGTGTTGATGTTGTTCACGTCCGTCCACGGACATACGCACAGTCCGCGGACATCAAATCACTAGCTGGGGGTTCAGTATATTATATGTTACATGTATATAAAATACGGGAATCCTGGTAAACATCTATCAAATTCACAATATGTATATGTATATTCAGTAACAAAAACAAATACTTTGATAAAGGGAGGTTATGGTTAAGTTGTGCTATTAAAAACCTATGAAATTCAGTAAAGAAATTTCATTAAAGGGACGTTATGGTTAAGTGCGCTACTAAAAACCTACAAAATTCAGTAAAAAAACTTTGTTAAAGGGACATTATGGTTCCAAGTAAAACCGAAAAACCCCTGAAATTCACCAGTTATGGTAAGCTAAGCAACCATAACTCGCGCCACCACCGTGCATTGCCAAAGCCAACACCGAGGACATCAAAGATGACATAACAAATGTCATTGATGACATCACTAATGACATCACATTTCTGAGTCGCTCTTTTTTCCTTTAGTGATATATCTTGGCCAGTAATAGTTAGGAACAAAAAAATCAAAACATACTATATTTATAGACGTATACTTCAAATATGTTCTTACAATAATTCACTTAGGGTCCACTCACAGCATATGAAACATATACATAGGGAAAATACACACTTGGGAGATAGCAATGCTTTGTGTGTATGAAGACAATCAGTAGGGTTATCAGCAGGTTCTTATTGTTCTGCTGTTTTTTTATTACTGTACCTTCTCTGGATGTGCTCATATTTGTATTCGCATTGCTTTCTTTAGGGTGTAGTCGCATCATGTGATAGTTGTACATAGGGAAGTAGTAGGTTTGAAGCAGAGCAATCATTTCTGTGCATAAAGATAATCAGTTGGGTTATGAACACTTTCTGGTTCTGCTGCTGCTTTTTTACGTACTTCACATTCCCTATTATACTCATATTTGTATGTGTTATTGTGTCTTTGTGTTTTGTATGTAATAATGAAATTATGTAGTAAGTGGGTTTTATTAGCTACTTATTACATGTTGCACAGTACGCAAAACTCTAATAAGAAAGCATTTATCATTTCAATATTCAACATGGGAAGATTATGAATATTGCATCTCCATCATGTATGCTGCACACAATGCTTATGTTTATATATCAGTTGCTTAGTATACTGTAAAGAACTTCATAGAATGCTATTTATATCAATGCATTGCTTAATGCACTACATAGCTCATTATATCTATTCCAATGATCCTTGACACTTTTTTTGTCAACATTATAATAAAAATCCCTTGTACAGACTTTTCATGAAAAGTAAATGCCCATGTGATGTCATCAATGACATTTGTGATGTCATGTTTGATGTCCTGGGTTTTAGTCTTAGCAATGCACAGTGGTGGCGCGAGTTATGGTTGCTTAGCTTACCATAACTGGCGAATTTCAGGGGTTTTTCGGTTTTACTTGGAACCATAATGTCCTTTTAACAAAGTTTTTTTTACTGAATTTCATAATTTTTTAGTAGTGCAACTTAACCATAACGTCCCTTTAACAAAGTTATTTTACGAAATCTTGATATAGATATTCTTGGTCCGGCAACGGACCAGGATGAGCCCTCTGTTCCGGTCCCCCTCTTTTTTCACTGAAGAGGCAGTTCCAGGCAGTGTTCGATGGCCACCTTCTGATGCGAATCCATTTTGTCCCAGTACACTGAAATAGTAACACAAACATCAACATGACACATTCTAATAGCAACAAATGGCACTTCTTACTGGGCAATTGTATGACATGCCCCCACCCCTCTTCTCCCCAACTGCCCCTTCTCCCTAACCCTGCACACCCATCTTCTCCCCATCTGCTCCATCTTCTCCACCCTTCCTATCTCCCCAACTGCCCCCACCCCTCTTCTCTCCCCAACTGACCCCTTCTGCCCCAACTATCACCACTCATTCTCCCCCAAATGCCACCTTTCACCCACTCCTCCTCTTCCTCAACCACCCTCCTTTTTTGCCCCCACCCATTTTCTCCCCCAATTTCCCCTACAAGCCTCTTCTGCCCGTCTCCCCAACATGCCCCACCCCTTAACTGTCCCATCTACTCTGCAAACTGCCTCCTCTTCTGCCCGAAACCACTCCCCCCCAACTGCCCATACCCCTCTTCTCCCCAACTGCCACTCCTTCCCCCACCTCGCTTCTGACCTAACTGCCCCCTTCTTCCCCAACTGCACCCACCTCTCCCTCAACTGCCCTTCTGCCCCACCTTGCTTCTCCCCAACTGTCCTCCCACCTCTCTTCTCCCACAACTGCCACATACAGCCTTCTGCCTCAACTGCTCCCCCCTCCACATCTCTCTTCTACCACATCTACCCCTTCTGCCTCAACTGCCCCAACCCTTCTTCTCCCCCATACACACTATCTCCCCATCGCGCACATACAACATATTCTAACCACACAAACACTCTCACCCTATCCCACCCATCCAGCTACTCAATCAGTACCTCTACGCAGTTGAAGGGGTCAAAAGTACAATAAGAAAACACCTTAGGTCTCCAAATATGAACTGTTGGTAGTCAATTGGATGGGATATGGCAATTCCTGTTAAATTGTTAGTACAATCATAGATTATTATGGTGCTTAGAAGCAGCTGAAATCAGTTGGGAAGCGCTATACAAAAGTAAAATTATTGCTTAGTTTATTTCAGAAAAACATGTTCTCAAGTGACCACTACTTTGGGTGGCGAGAGTGTTATTGTGAACAAAAGTATGCAATGTATTAAGAGCTCAAAGTAACTACAAACAGATGCAATGTTTTAAAGTCATACTAGCGGCAAAACCGAAGTTTTATTTACCTACCAGCAGCCAGCATCAAATACATGTACATGTCTGTTTGGATCCCCTTCTGTGTGAGCCCTCTTTGTGCTTTTGTATTTGTGCTTGATCTTTTTGTTCTCCTTTTCGCCCCTCTCTCACCTGCTGTCTTGAAACATGTTTCTGTTAACTCTATCATATCCCTCTGCAGATTCAATAATTGTTACCTTGCTTCTGCCCCAAACCGAAAAATACGATCCTCCCATGCTTAATTTTGTTGCTCAGGAGCGATTGATCGAGGTAAAAAAAAGAGCTGCTTTGCTGATATGGCAGTGCGTGCACAATTCAAAGCAGCACTGCCGAAAGGTTGTTTAGAAAAAGATCTATGCAGCAAAAGGCATCCCGGCTCTCCCAAAGCAAATACACTTGTGGCTGTCAAAGTGCTTTTCAATTCCCTGCAAATACATCATATTGCCCCAATTTCAAAAGATTCCCAAGGCACAGTTTGTCCACACGAAGATCTTCCGGCATTGTTTACAGCAGGACAGGAAGTGACCTTCGTCCTGGAGGGGCATGCCAGAAGCTACACTTTACAGCTGTTTTCCACACAAAAAAAGAAAGATAATGGTAAAAATAACACATTTCACACACACTCTTTAGGTCCACGTGCTTCTCAAATGCGTTCTTCATACCATCAATGCTTTAAAGTTTAGGGAGCCTGAGACACAAAGCTGAAAAGGTAGCTCAGTAGCTTAAGTGACATTAGTAGAGATCTCATATGTTTTGAAATGCCTATAAATTGTATTCCACTTTTCCAATGTCTTTTGAAATATTTTGTAAGGTGTAGTTTACAACAATTTTGAATTATTTTTTTACAAACTTGGCAAGTTATCTTTCCCAAATGCTGCATGGAGATCTAACTTGTCAACACCTTCACCACCTTCAACACCACTCAATTATTGCCACCCAGCATCTCACAAGCATCTCAACCCAATACCCTCTTACCACCCAAACTCACCCAATATCTCACCCACATAACCCACCACCTATGGTGGCTGGTTAAAAAAAACACACTGGCCACAAACTTAAAAGTAGGTCTACACTCCCAATATACACCATCCCTAAACCCTGTCACAACCCCCATGTCACTGCAGAACCCCACAGTAAATAATGTCCATCTCCACCATTGGTCCTGGATTTGAACAGTGCTGATTTGGCTGTGAATATCAGAATTGCTTACTCATAATCTTCATTAGTCCTAGACCTGTACTTCCTCGTCGCAGTACTTACTCATTGAGGCCCCGCCTCCATTAGCAGGACCCTTCTACCATCTTTTTTGTTGTTCCGCCTCTATCTGTCATCACATACATTATTGTGCCCGCCCATAAGCCTGTTGTTCCATACTTCATAATCATATGGACCCAGACATCTCCACTGGGCCGTACACAGTGGGTTATTAGTACTGTGACAAGCAAGAGCAGGACTAGGAGTAATGAAGAATAAGGTGGCTGTCATGGTTGTGATGTGGGTGTGGTTTTGATGAGGATATAATGTTGTTGTGATATTGATGTAATGTCTGATGTGGTTTGTGAAGTGGAATGAGAAATCAAGGGGGTCCCCTATATATGTGCCCTCAAGGGACAATCAGGCAGTTTAGGCAAAGGCAGTTGACCTAATTATTCACTCACTTAAACCCCAGGGCACATATTGCACACAGCCGGGGGGGGGGGCATCCACATGCTTCCCTGGATACATCGTTGGGCACAAAGCAGGGCCAGTTTAAGATGCATGGGGGCTTGTGGCATGCCATTTCAAAATGATGTTTGCGGCTCGCTTGACTAAAGATGGGAAAATCCATCTGAGGCTCCTGTGGGGTGCATACATTATAATGGAAATATGTTGTTAAAAAGTGCTATATAAAATTCAATAAAATACAAATACAAATACAAATGTTCCAACCAGCAATCCTTCCCTGTGGTTTTATTCTGTGGAAAAATCTTTGATAAAACAAAAGAGTGAGGGGTGAATACCTGCAGCTCATCATAGGAGACGTTTATTGGCCTCTACGTGGCAAAACAAAGATAGGCAGCTAGCGAGGAGCTTAAACACTAATGTCCACTTACAAAAGGCTAATAAACCCTCCTTGTTAGCAAGGTGGTAGTGTAGTAAAAACAGTAGAAAGGCAACATGGTGAAGGGAATGCTGCTGTATGCTGCAAGGCCGGAGGGAGTGGATGGCCTGAGCGTGACAGCCTCTGTAATAATCACAATCTGTTACACTGATTAAAACATATAGTCGATCATGCTCGCTCAGGCACACTGACACTCAATCACACAGTCAGTCATGCCCAGTCACTCAGTTGTGCCCACTCAGTCAAACTCAGGCAACAGCCAGCATAGCAACCCCACCAAGGAGACCACCACAACAAACCATCACTGCTGCAATTCCGACACTGCTTAGTTCCCTTCCCCTGCTCGGCAACAACGATGACCCAGCGACTATTTCTTCTAGAGGGGGTCCATCCTCGAAGGGTACCATTGATTAAAGCTGTGACACTCCACCACTTCGCCTTCCAAGGCAACCAAAGTACTGTGATGAGGAAAAGGGACTTTTTCCTGCAGGGGTAACATAAGGGTCCTGGATTTGTCTTGGGCCTGGCCCTCCTGCTGCTTCCCAGGTACTTTGTGGTGGTGAAACCTATAGAAGCAAGAACAGACAATTATTGAACATATAAGGACTGGGCTCTAATACAAAAGCAAAGTATAACGAATCCTGGTGTGTTTTAATATCTCTGCACCTCACTCTCTCACTAAGTACTCTTCCCCCAGACCTTTACGTTCCGCTGGCACCAACTCTCTGCATGTCAAGCGATTCACCAAACAGTGAGCTGGTGGACAATCTCTTTCCTCAGCTGGCTCCCTCTTATGGAACAGCCTCACCCTTCCACTTCGTCTTGAGCCAGATCTCCTCAAATTCCAGCAGCTCCTCAAGACTTTCCTTTTCACCCCCCACCTCCTTTGCAAAATCCCACAGTCGCTCAGATTGGTGACCAAGGCCCTTATGTGTCCACCTGGGTCCTGGCCTCACCCTCTCAATCGCTTTCAGGATCCGGCCACTCCCAGCACTTGCTTTAGGCGCCCACTGGCCTGTGCTATCACAGGCCTGCACTTATTTTTTGGCAGTCGACGATTCACCAAATCATCTCTGCCAGTCACTTAACAGCTTGCAACTTAGTCCCTAGCACTTCCCTCATTGTTACTCCTAGCACTTGCCCCCTCATCTCTCTCTCTCACTCTCTCTCTCTCTCTCTCTCTCTCTCTGCACTTGCACGCTCTCAGTGCTCACAAAGCCTAATAGGACCTCTCTCTTTCATTGTTATATTTGCCTTTCATTCCCATGTTCCCTCCCTGTTGCCCTGTGGGCGCTTTGAAACACAATTTACTTGATCTATAAGCGCCTTACAAATGCACAATGAATAAAATAAATAAATAAATGGCATACCTTTTATTGCAGGTTGCCCAGGTAGGGGGGACCCCACACAGTATTGCCTTTTTATTGAAAACAACATTCTGCCAGTGTTATAAAGTAATTGCCTACATTTCTACATTTGTGGTTTGAAGTTAAACAGTTCTTAATAATTTTTGTGCATTTTATGACATATTGCATATGCCCATTTATGCCTATTGCTTAAGCTAATAATAACTCTGGTACCACATAGTACTGTATATATTGTTTTAACTATTGGAGTGGGGTGTTCTGAGTGCAAAGTGGTTCTTATTTACTTGTATCTATTCAACAAAGTCTAATTGTATCTAATAAAAGAGCTGTGTTAGCACATAACAGTGTGTGGACATTCCTTTGTGGGGGCTTGGGGATTCACTGTACTTAAGAACCAGCCTGCATCACCGCCCTTGACTCTCAGCCTTGGTTTCTCGTCCATTGATACCATTAGAGAACCTTGGCTGCGGTGCATCTGCACCTCTACCCCAACCATATAGTGGGTAGTGTCACAGACACCTCCCTCCAGTCTTTACACCTATATCATACTGCAACCAATTCTATTAGATAACCAGACAAATGTAAAGAAATCGATATGGGCATATGTACACTGGGGAACATTTTCTGGAAATAATTAAATGAAGAGCACTTCAAGCTACTGCAAAACATGTGCAGAATTAAACGAACATAGAGTACAGTCCTTCCTGAGAGCAAACATGTACAGAAGGGGTTTTTATTTGTTCAGTAAAGGCCGGGTCCTGTCAGCAGAGACCGCTTGCAACAGAAACACCCTAAGCCACGATGATCCCTTCAAGGCTTGGCCAACCTCACCTGTGTGAAGTCCTGTTTCAAACAAGCATTGGCGAAGCCACTGAGGTCCTGTTTAAAACAAGTATTTGCAATGCCATGGAAGCCCTGTTTAAAACAAGCATTGGCAAAGCCACTGAAGACAAAGGATAGAGTGCTATTCCAATTGCTGCAAATTGGTATGCCCTGAAGATAAAGCTTAGCGACTGGGGATTATTTGCTGAAGAAATAGTTAAGTGCAGTTGAACTTTTATTTCATCAATAAAATCCAAAATTAGTAAAACCTAAACTCTGTGAAATGTGGTGCCACATTAAAATCCTAAATAACTGCAACCAAATTGTTCAATCAAGGTTGACATTATTTTTCCAACATTTAAATCCAGTAAAAATGTGTGCCTAGTGTTACTGGATTGTTTTTACCAAGAAAAAAGTTGGAAGAAATCCCAAATAAATCTTCCAATGTAAGACCAAACAATCCTTGCTTGTAAAACAAATCAAAATAAATCCAGTAAGAATGTGTGTTATTACAGGATTGTTTTTTTGAAAAACAAGTTGAAAACAATCCAAAATAAATCCTCCAATTTCCGATCAAACAATCCTTGCTTGTAAAAATATCAAAATAAATCCACTAAAAATGTGTGCCTGGCAATTAGTGTTACTGGATTATTTTTACTGAGAAAAAAGTCAGTAAAAATCCAAAATAAATCGTCCAACCTAAGACAAATAAATCCTTGCTTGTAAAAAAGGAGAAAGGGAAGGAAGTGATCGAGGAAAGAAGGAAGGAAGAATTAGCGCATGGACAGACAGATGAATGAATGGATGGACAGACAGACAGATGGATTAGTGGATAGAATGATGGATGGATAAATGGACAGATCAGTGAATGGACAGAAGGATGGACAGATAGACAGATCAGGGGATGGATGGACAAATGGATGGATAGATCAATGGCTGGATTAATGGATCGATGGAAAGACGGATGAACAAATCAGTGGATGGACAGATGGATGGCTGGATGGATTGTTAAATGTATGGAAGGATGGAAGGAGGGACCAATCAGTGCATGGATGGACTGATGGATGAACAGACAGACAGATGGATGGATCAGTGGATGGATGGACAGATGGATCAGTGGATAGACAGAAAGATGAATGGATCGATCAGTGGATAGATGGACAGGTGGATGGATGGATCACTCAATGGAGATACAGACGTATGGATGGATGGACAGATGGACGGACCAATGGATGGATGGACTGACTGATGAAGGCATGGATCATAGTGGGATAAATGGATGGATCAGTGGATGGACAGACAGACAGATGGACAAGTGGATGGATCAGTGGATGGATAGACAGATGGACGAATGGAGGAATGGATTGATGGATGAACAGAATGATGCATCAGTGGATGGATTGATGGACGATGGTTCAGTAGATGAACAAGCGGACAGATAGATGGATCAGTTTATGGATGTACAGATGGATGGATGTAGCAGAGGTGGACAGACGGATGACAGTGTCAATGGATGAACATACAGAGGGTTGGATGGATCAGTGGATGATTGGATAGATGGAATGTTAGATCAGTGGATGAATGGATGGATCAGTGAATGCATAGATTTTGTGTGTGTGTGTGTGTGTGTTTGTATGTGTGTGTGTGTGTGTGTGTGTGTGTGTGTGTGTGAGATTGGATGGATCAGTGGATGCATGTATGGATTGACATATCAGTGGGTGCCTGGATGGATCGGTGGGTGTTGTGATGGATCAGTTGATAAATAGATGGATGGGTGCATGGATGGACATGTTTGAATGAATGGGCGGACTAGTGGGTGAGTATGGTTGCATGGATGGATCAGTGAATGTTGGCTGCATCAGTGGATGAATTTAGTTATATGAATAGATGGGCAGATGAGTGGATGAATGGATACATGAAAGGATGAGCCAATAGATGTACGGATGGATGGATCAGTGGATGGACAGATTAGTGGATGGATGGACTGACAGACTGACAAATAGATCAGTGGATACATGGACAGATGGAGGGATGGACAGATTGATCAGTGGATGGATGGATGGTAGCACAGATGGATTAGTGGACGGATGGATCGATGAATCAATGAATATATGGAAGAATCAATGAATGGATAAATGGATGGAGGGATGGAACGATCAGTGGTCTGGATGGACGAATGGATGAATGATCAGTGGAAAGACAGATGCATGGATTGATGGATGGATGGATCTGTATTCCAATGGACAAATGCATGGACAGATGTATCGATCAATGGATGGTCCGATATATAGATGGATGGATCAGTGAATAGAGAGATAGACAGATGGATGGATCAATGGATAAACAGAAAGATGGGCAGATGAACTGGCAGATCAGTGGATGGATTGAATGACAAATGAAGGGATGGATCAGCTGAGGGACAAATGGATGGACGGATGGGTCAGTGGATGGACGGATGGAGAGATGTATCAGTGGATGGACAGACAGTTGGACAAATGGCGGCGTGGATTGATTGATGGAGGAAAGGACAGATTGATGGATGCATCAGTGGATGGATGGGTGGATGGATGGGTGGATGGATGGATGAATTCAAGGTTGAATGCATCAGTGGATGGACTGATTGATGGTTGGATCAGTGGATGCATGGATGGATGTATGGATGTGTGGATGGATGGATCAGTGGATACATGAACGGAATGGTAGGTGGTTGGATAGACCAGTGGATGCATGGGTGGATGGCTCAGTGTGTGCATCGATGGGTGGGTCAATGGGTAAATGTATGGATGAATTGATGGCTGGATGAGTAGGTGGATGAGTTGATGGATTGATGAGTAGATGGATGGATGGATGGAGGGATGTTTGGATGGATGGTTGATCGGTGGGTGGATGGATGGATGGATGGATGGATGGGTGTGTTTGGATGGATGGATGAATGAGTATGGTTGCATGGATGGATAGGGTGATGGATCAGTGGATGAGTATGATTGGATGGACTTATTGGTAGGTGGGTGGATGGATCAGTAGATGAGTATAGCTTTATGTATGTATGGATGGATGCATACTGTGAGAAACCAGAAGGTGTCACTGGGATGAAGAAGAGGCAACTAGGAGCAATAATGATTACCCATAGGAATAACACAGGGAAAATAAGGGAAACCCTACTTTAGATAAAATCTCTGTCCCACTAATAGAGTCAGACAGGGTCAGGCATTTAATAGTGACCATTCACACATGACTCCACTTGACTGGTTTGTTCACTATGAAAGGAGTGGTCTTCCACAGATGGATGAGCGAGCTGGGGATGCAGTCCAGACCGGAGGAGCGCAGGAGCAGAGCGAAGCTGGAGCTGCAAGCTGGAGGAGGACGGCATGCAGAAACACTGGCCGGTTGTGGATTAAAGGCTGCAGCTTGGTGAGGGAGCCGTGCCTCCAGATAGCCAGAGAAACACAGCCTGCACTCTGCCGGCCAGGTTCAGGAGAGTGCTTGTTCCCTTGGGGCCTGTGCCAACCCCAAGCGTATCTGAGGGGCAGGTGGTGAGACCCTGACCTCAACCCTGCATATATCCTGGAGGGACCTCCTCTCAACGCAACGCTGTCCAGTGAGTTTTGTGAAGAATGTGAGAGAAACTCAGTAGCGTGCATTTGGATGAGAGTGGAGCGGCAGAAAGGTGCAAACATTAAAAGCAGTACATAATTGAAAGGAAAGACAAGTATAGAAAAGTTGAAAGCGCAGCTGAAAGCAAGAGCGAAGCAGGAAGTGCAAAGTTGACAGAACAGAGCAAAATGTAAAGCAAAAGGCTAATTGGAGCAGAAAGCGAGCAAAAGACTGATTGGAGCGGAAAGTGATTGAAAGTAAAGAAAAGCCACAGTATGCACAAAGGTGCGAGTGACCCATAAAAGAAAAGAGGATGCAAGGCCGCACGAGAAGAGTAAAGGAAAAGTGCCAGGGGCACGATAAAAGAAAGGCAACAGTACAAGTGTGCACAAGGGTCCCAGTGACCCGTTACATAAAAAAGGGGTGCAAGGTAGCACGAGACGTGTAAAGGAAAAGTGCCAGGGGCACGATAAAAAGGAAGTCGACAGTGCAAGCGTGCATGGAGAGGAAAGAGAAAGTAAAGGGGTGCAGGAGGCACTGGAAGAAGACAGAAATAGAAGAAATAAATATAGTGATAGGTCGGAGTGGTCGTGCTGAGGAGGAACCTATACCATGGCATTTTCAAGAGTATATGGTTTCACCACATAAGTGAATGATATGTGTAAAGGGCTGTATGGAAAAGGCAAGGTTCATCCTGACAACTTGAACTGAGCTATTGAACTTGTGTTTGAAGCTGGAAAGGGAACTGAGCTTGGGGAAGGGAACCCTGAGAGGTCTATTGAAGAAAGCAATGTACATCCTGATGAAACTGGTTTTGCGTCGCAAGTTGGAAGAGGCCTGAGCTTGTGCAAGGGAACCCTGAGAAGCCTATCGCAGAAAGCAAAGTGTATTTTGACAAAAAAATTGAACTATGATTTATTTTGTTTCGTGTTGAAAGCTTGAAGAGGCCTGAGCTTGGGTTAAGGGAACCCTGAGATGACCAACCAAGGTGGAGACTTATTGGTTGTTTTTTCAAGGTTGAAAGGAGTGAAGCGTGGGGAAGGGAACCCCGAGAAGCTTCAAAAGGAACAGTGGTACATTTCTTTTGTGGTATTTGGAACTTGAGTGAGTTGAAGCTTGGGGAAGGGAACCCCAAAGAACTCAGAGACACTGAAGGTATTTGAAATCACGACAAGAACCCTGTGGAGAAGGTCTTACACTCATTTCTGTGACATTGACCAAACTGTACCTGGTGAGAAGACCACCTGAAACCAACCTTGCTTTCCCACTTTTTGTTGAATCACTATTTTCGTTTTTTCAAGAAGATTTCCTTTCACATTTCTGTAAAGAATGAGGGCAAGCATAGGTTTAGACACAGACCTTTATTTTGGACTATTAGACAGCAACGGCCATTGGAAGCATCAGTTAAGGGAACCATCCCTTTAGAGTTAGGGCCAAATGGACATTACACCAACCCAGGAACCTTAGTAAATAAAGGTTTTAAAATGAACAACCTTGAGTCTGTGTCTCTCTTGATACAATGCTTGTCTCACAATGTATCAAATTCAGAAAAGGGAGAGCAGACAAAGTGCAACCTTATTGGGTTTAGGGGACAGGGGAAAGTACGGTGGGCATTGCGTAGATATGTCAGGAGAGAGGCAGGATAGGTGAAGAGGTGTTAGAACTCTGACTCTTCTTAAATAGTGGTAGAGAAGGAATTGAGAAGAGTGGGAAAGAAACAGCATTCCTGAGTAGGGGATCAAGAAGAGAGAGGTGTCCAGAAGGTGGGCCAAGGGCAGTGGTGAAGTGGGCAGGAGCGGTCGGAGCGGGGCTCCTCTACTTCTTTTAATGAAGTTTTTCCGTTCCTACACTTTTATTTTAAAAAGAAACCGTCCCGGAACAGTTTCGTTTTAAAATAAAAGCGTAGGAAGCAGCTGAAACTTGCACTTTCAGTGCAGTGCACTGAACATTCCCTTCAACTGCAGGTGCATGTATTTTGGGGTTTATATTGTGCATGGGAGGGGGTGTGACGATGGGGTTTGCGGGGAGCGGTGCAGACCAGTAGGGAACATAGCTCCACTACTTCTTTTCGTACACTTCGACCACTGGCCGAGGATGATCTTAAAGTGCGAGGGGGAGAGTAAAGGGGGAGGTGGGCAGTTAGGTAAGGAGGGGTACAGACATACATTGTTTTGGAGATGATGAGAAGAAGTTTCTATTTAGCTCTAAGTTTCACCAACCAATTTAGTGGTGGGCAAAGGAGGTAGAGGTAAACCAAGGAAGGTTTAAAAGTGTGCGGACAGAAACGTTTTGGACTTTGTCCAGTGGAGAGAAAGCATAGTTAGGAAGGATGTAATCAGCACAGTCATCAGTTTTAGAGAGAACTACAGCGGTTATTAGGTGTTTGGTAGTGTTGAAAGGAAGGAGATGGTGTATTTTGCAGATATTCAAGAAGTTTAGTCTGGTCGGCCTTAGAAGTTTTCAAGATAAAGAATGAAAAATTGTGAGGTGGGACAAATACTACACCAAGGTTACAAGCAGAAGGAGAGTAAGGACGGTAGTCAGGGGAGAAAAATAAGGGAGGAGGAGAGTGGGGAATCGTGTATTTGGTTGGGAAGTAGAGAACTTTGGTTTTCATGGAACTGAGCATACGTGAGTGAGATGCCATCCAATATTGTATGGTGGTGAGACAGTGAGAGATGTCTCTCAGTTTGTCAGATAGGGAGGGGAAATCAGAGAATATCTGGGTGTCTTCAGCGAAACACTCATATGAGAAGCAGTAGGAGGAGATGAGGGCACTGAGAGCATAGTTATAGAGGGTGAAGAGAAGAGGACCTACGACTGACCCATGGGAAACTTCAACAGAGATAGGGTTGGGTGTGGAGGAAAGGTTGTTCCAGGACACTTGAAAGTGTCTGGGGTCAAGGTAGGAGGATATGCCAAGGATAGATAATGTGGCTAGGAGGTTAGAATGTTCGACAGAAGCAAAGGCGGCAGAGAGGTCAAGAAGAATGATAGATGACAGGTTGGCATGGCGAGTGGAGGAAATAATGTTGTTTACATTGAGAAGGGCTGTTTTTGTAGAGTGGAGGGGTATGAAGCCAGACTGCAGTGGGTCCGAAGGTTGTGTGTATCCAGAAATTTGGAGAATCGGTTAAATACAATTCTTTCCAGGATTTTGGAGTAATGAGGTAGAAGGGAGACAGGATGACAATGGACAGGATTGCTAGGGTCAAGGCTGCGTTTTAGAATGGGGATGACACTGGCTAATTTGTTAAATGAAGGGAAAGTGGCCATGTCAAGGGAGGCATTGAAGAGGGATGTATGGTACAGGAAAACAGTAAGTGCTAGAGGTTTCACTAGTTGAGGAGAGAGACGGTCAGTGGGGGACCAAGAAGGGTTTGCTGCATGGAAAAGTGCAGATATTTCTTCAGTGTCAGTGGGGTTGGAGGTAAAAATGGTGTCGAGAGTGGAGGGTAGGGGTGAAGTTGAATGGTAGATATTTTAGAAGCAAAGTAGACAGTGAGATCATTAACAGACAAAGTGGAAGAGATGGAGGAGGATTTACGGGGAGAGAGAATAGAATTTAGAGATTTTTGGAGGTGTCTAGGTTGTTAGTATTGAGAGGAAATAAGAGAGCAAAATAATTCACATTTGGCAGTGTCAAGAGCCAAAGAGTAGATTGAAAGAGCGGAGAGGTAGATTTGGAGATCACTGGTGAGTCTAGATTTCTGCCTGGTTAAAGTTTTTTTCACATTGCTGTTTTTGGGCTGCGTGTTAGAGTTGTGATCCATGGTCATGGCAGGGAGGGTTCAGGGCTGAAAGGGGATAGAGGGAAATGAGCACAGCGAGGAGCCTGAAGAGCAGTGTTGAAGTTGGAGAATGCTCCATCAGGGGTTGGGAAGGTGAATTCAGCAAATGAGGAAACCAAGTGGTGTAGGTCGGAGAGGTAGATGGAGAGTCCCGAGGCAGGACATATGCACTTAACTGTCATAGAGGGTGGCGGGAGGAAGGAGGAGGTGGAGGTGGGTGTCAGGATAGAGGCAAAGAATACTGAGTGGCCAGATGGAGAGGGGGCAGTAGAGATTCTGCTGGCTGAGACTAGAGATGAGAATAGGATTGAGGGAGTTCCTGTTAGCGTGGGTGGGCAAGGAGTGGATGGATGAGAAAGAGTGATGTTGGAGAAGGGAGGCAAAGTCAGTGGATGTGGACATTGAGCGAGAGTAAAGATAAAAGTCATCTAAATCAATGAGTAAATTAGTGGGAGCGGTGGTCAAGGAATTGGCCTACCAGAGGTAAAGTACAGCGATCGTAGAGGTAGTCTATGAGGGAGAATTGTTAGGGGATTGGAGTGAAGCAGAGATAGGGACTTTGGAATATGAAAATAGAGCCACCCCACCACCCCTACCCATGAGGCGGGGAGTGTGACAGAAGTTATATAGGGGGTAATTGAGGGCAGGAAGTGTAGCAGAAACAGAGGGAGACATGCAGGTTTCAGTGAGGGCAATAATTTCAAGAGAGGGGGAACAAGTCCTTATCCCCAAGAGTGGTGTTTCTCCCCGTGAGGTCCCACTCACCGCCACTGCTAGTGGAATATTGTGTAGCGAGCTTGCACTCCCTAGCCTCACAGAGAAGGTCTCCCCTCTGGGGAAAAGTGATAAGATCATGGGAATCGTCACATCTGGTAACACCTAAGAATGCTGCAGCCCCGTAAACACATAACCTTTGTATTGAGTACTTTCTTTTCCCATATCAATAGAACTCCTTCTATGTTTTTTATGTTTTTTAAGGCTTATGAGTACTGAAAAGTACAGGAATGAGAGGTCTGCCACCAGACACTTCGGCATATTATTAGCATGTGCATGATGTCACTCTTTGACAGTTGATTTACGTTACAACTAAAAAAAAGGACATTGTGTTCCAATAAAAAATGCAGTTTGCCAATGTTGTGAAAGTACTCACTCCACACAATACCAATAAAACTCACAATAAAGGACACATCCCAGTAGGGAAAAAGACCACGAGAGGTGATTGCGAGTTGTCAAAGATTTATATAAATTCAGCATCCAGAGAACTCTGCTGCTTCGAGAGCGCTCTGGCAAATGATACAAATACAATAGCTTTTAAAGTGTTACAGCGTCATCAGTGATGAGTTCTATACAGTCTGAAAGTTACAATATCATTGGTTAGAAAGGAGGTGCACATATAGTTCTTTATGGGCCAGCTCCACGGGATTGGCAGAGGACTTGGCGATAGGTTGGAAGTCACATGATTCAGCTGGGCCAGTCCGTGCGAGGTGAAGGTTAGGCCAGGTCGAAGAGGCGACTGGACCTCACTAGCTAATCTATACACTCACACTAAATATGCAATAAACCATGAACATCAATATACCTTTGAATAAATCTTAGAGACCTGTAAATTACACTCACATGATTATATTGTCATGCATGGGTCATTCATAAGGTGAAGGGTGTGGGGGTCTTGCTTTCTGTGATAACCTGCTGACTTGGCTGGCCTGGCATATCAGGGCGAGGCGGGGAGTGGAGTGACACATGTTAGTTCAAAACAGGATATATTGTGACAGGGGCTGGGTTTATTGAGGTTACTCTGGGGTGGACAGCCTAATGGCGGCACACTTCTGTTACATCAAGAGAATACCTTAGGAGGGCATAGGGTTACAGAAGCAGTAATTTTCCAACAGAGAGGGTGAGGGGCAAGAGCATGTTTGTGGACATGGATGAGCTACAAGTCATGGTTTGGGCCGGTTCACACACAGGACAGTGATCTCTGAGGAAGAGTGATATGATGCATAGCTTTAATTGTATCAGTTAGCTTCAGTGCATCTGTGAGAAAGGGACTTGGGCCGTTCAGAAAAGGTGGGGGCGGTTGGTGCTCAATGGGCACGGCGCTGCAGAGGGGAGAGGAGACTTTGTTTTACAGAATTGCTTTCTGGTCCAAAGATGAAGTCGAGGGCACAGAAAATTGAGTCCAAGTGTGTCTTGCAATAGCCTCACCTCTGCTCCAGCCAAGGTCTTATTCCTCATGGCAGCAGAAGGGCGATGGGGGCGTCCCCCACTAATGCAAGAGCAAGAGGTTCATTTTGCGTAGAATGCATGGGGGGGCTAATTCGCCCCTTCCTTCCTTACAGTTTATGTAAACCATTGAATAACCACAGTTTTGCAACAGTTTACACAGTTCCTTTAAACCTTTCACAAACGTAGTGTTTACTTAAGTTTGCATAATATTTAAATGAGAGTGTGCACCTTGTTTGCCAATGTTTTACAAAAAAATCAACTGCGTGCAATACCTTACATTTACAATATTTGCTCTTTTGCAAACCTAAACAAAATTATGGTTTGAAAGGTTTACACATTTTCGTGAGCCATTAAAACAAAAGGTATGCAACATTGTTGTAAACTATGTAAATCTTTTGTTATTAGTTTACAGAACATTTGTAAACCTTTCAAACCATAGGTTGGGTATGGTTTACAAACAAGCAAACCTCTGTAAGCACACGGTTTTGCATATAGTTTGCATTGTTGTAAAATGTTTGCAAACGTAGTGTACACTCATTCAAATGTTGTTTAAACTGCAAGTAGACAGTATGTTTGCAAAATGTTTAAAATAGCTGTGTAAACTGTTGCAAAGTTGAGGTTACGCAATTGTTAACCAATCTGAGAACATTGATAAACTATCCTTTTCATGGAGTTTTACCATTTATGTATTATTCTTTTCACGTATTTATTTATTTCGGTTTTGGTTTTTATATTTTTATTTTTTATGTAAGGCCATAAGCATCCCGAAATCATGGGTTAATTATTACTTCATTATTCACATGCACTTACAATTGAAAGGCACTTCAGCAACCCCCACCTTTTGCTGGGTTACACAAGGATGCTGTGATTGCCGAAGATATGGCCCAATTAGGCCCTGAAAGTAAGAAGACTAATGGAGTTGTAAACTGGCAATTTATTAAGGAAAAGATCATTCATGATCTGAACCATTGTAAAACATATCGGGACTTTTATGACTGGGTCGATTCCTTTCATGTGATCACCTCACATGTCCCCATGGATGGGATGGATAAAACATGCCAATGTGATTCGAATGCCAATCTAACATGACGATAAATACCAATGGGATACATACTGCAAAAGAGATCAGAGTATCTCAGTCTGACATTATATATATAGCCTGATGCTGGCTCTGCCTTGGAAGGAGCAGCGGGAAAGGCTTCTGTATCTTCACAAAAGATTAAAAAGCGGGTGAATCCACCACTCAGACTGATACCGTCTCCTCCTCTTAGGGATGTTCGCTTCAAGAAGTCAGGAATGCCTCTGAAAACTGATATCTCCCAAAGAGAGTTTACCATGGACTCTAGGAACATTGGGATCGTGACCTTTGCAAAGGTTGCATATTAAGGAATGGTGCTCCAGAGTCAATACAGACTGCATTATTATAGGTTGTGACCAGAGCAGCTATCCTTCGTTTGTGGGCTTATGTACAAATGTGTCGTCCGCCTCTAACTTGTGGATTGTGCTCAATTAGTTACAAATAATTGTCCTTCTTTAAATTATTGTTCTAATATGTTTTTTTTCTCCCTTCCCCCTTGAAATGTATCTAACTCTGCGATGTATGCTTGTGATTGTATGTTATGTTAAGTGTAGCGCCCTTATGCCTCTGGGCCACACTTGCGCGATATAAATAAATAAATGACAATAAATAAATAAATGGTAACATACCTTAGGCTCTTGGCGACACAGCCACAGCTTGGCTTTCACACGCGAGTGAAGCCTTTCAAATCAGAAGTAGGTCAAATTGGCAGCCTCGTAGCTTGCTGTTCCTTATAAATCTTTTTCAAAACCCAGCACAGCACCTATAGATCCTGGGCATTTCTATCCACCTCTCAGGCGATGTAATTTCCTTCCGCAGCATTCTTGTGTCCCAACACAGGGGACAGACCCTCTGGGAATATTTCAGAGTCTTGTAGCACCATCTCACTCCCTCTGACTTTGGCATGCTTCACCCATATCTTCCTTCATAAGTAAGAAAATATAACAAGCCATGCTTTCTTCCTGTGTTTGCTTTGTACAACCAATGGCAACTGCTGCACTGTTAATATGTTAAGGCTTGAAGCTCCCAAATCAACCCGCTACTCTCAGTGCTACCCATCAGTGCTGAATCACACACACTGCAATGCTGTAAGATTTTGAATCATTTGAGACTGGTGACATTGTTGAAATTAGTGCCACTGTTAAAATGAGTACCAAACTACAACAGTTGAAACTGATGCACACCGTCTCTGTTGACATCAGTGGGATTGTTGAAATGAGTGCACTCCATTTGTCCTTACATTATTCTTATCCAAACCAATTATTGACCATTTCAAGTACAGGTGTAAATGATTATTCTTACATGTATTTAAAATGTTAAATAAATTAAAAAAATCCAAAAATTTCACCAGTTGCAAACATGTAGCCCAAAATGGCCCTGGACAAACCACGAGACCAAGTGTAATGGGCTGGGATGTCACCCTTTCAATTAAGTTCCATTAAGTTCCATTAAACCCCAAGTATATATCGGAGACATCCAGGTTCTCCCTCTGGGCAGGCTGTCACCCGCACCTTTAGCTAGGAACTTACAATCATCATATGGCTCAAGACAGATAGAGTTAAAGGCTCTTAACGAGTTTGGCAATGCAGGAAAAAAGTGGAAGTAACACCGTGTGCCTCCATTTTTTGCACACTGCCAAACTACAAATTTGACGGTATTACCTGAGGCCCATGTCTGCTTTAAATAGGTGCTTGAAACCCCTATTGTTCCAAGATAGCACTTTAATCAGGTAATGGGTAAAAATACAGGTTCTTTCTATTGGGAACCCAAATTATTCAACCGCCTCGTCTCTATTGTAAATCCAACTTATTTACAGTGTCGTAATGGTTGCCTCTTCAATATGTGTAGACATATAATAATGAAAGTCAATTTTCATCTGACAATAAACTACCTTATGATGGTGCCTTGAGAGAATAAGCTGTCCTCTGCTATTGAACTAATACAAACAGTGGCCAAGTAACATTGCTTTGCATTTAGACGGAGCGGTGCATTAACCAATCCCCATTCTGCATTTGTTATAGGCCAGCACAGGGCTTGGCACAGCATCAAAATGCTGCTGCGCAGCAGACCCAGAACACCTACAACTACTTTAACAGGGCTGCCGCTCCTTTAGCGTATTCTGCAGGGAGCCCAACACTAACAGAACAACAGCACCCAGCATCATTTGGAAGCGAACAAAGGACCCCACGGTGAGGAAGGATGCAGTCTGTAACTTCACCCCCATGTGATGGGTCCCATGGATGGTCCCTTGAATCCTCATGTTACACTTTTGGAAGCACATTAGGTGTTTGCTTTGTATCTTCTCAACCTCTGGGTGGCAAAAATGCAAAGGACAACCCCAGAGCTATATAGCCCAAGTGCATGCTTTGGAAATGCAAATATTGTGAAAAGGTGATTGGGACCACCGTATTTTCATGAGGCGTGGACCCATGCAGATGAGGGGATGTCTGCTTTTGGAATGTGTGCCTGCAAAATCAGCATGCAGGCATTCAGTATTATAGAAGGAACCTTAGGGTGGTGTTGCAAAATAAAAGCATGGAGGATGCAATTGAAACACAGAAATATAAGACGTGACAGCGAAACCAGAGAAGGAAAAGAAGCAATGGTAGAGAAGTTCTAAAATGACAATGAAAAAGAAGTAATGGTAAAATCAATAGAGGATGCATTCGAGAAGAAACAATAAATGGGTGCTAAACAAAGCTGATGAAAGGAATGAGATGAAACAGAGCAAGAGAGGAAAGGGATGGACAGAGACAATGGTAAATGAACAAGAGAGGAAGTGATTCAAAAGAGGCAATGGGAAGGTGGACAGAGAGGATGGAGTGAAACAGAGAAATAGAGATGGTGATGAAAGACATCATTAAATGAGGTGATGCAAAAAAGGTGATGGGAAACAAGCAATCATTGAACATACAAAAAGTGCCCACAGTCCGTGGGACACTTGCGTCCCCTGCACACCTATATCCAGTGCTTAAAGTGGGCCGGGGCCTGCCGGGGCCGGGCCCCGGCAGTCTCCAAAAAGTGGGACTGAGCCGGGGCCCTGCCGGGGCCCCCGTCCTACCGCAAAATTGGTGGGATGCATTATCCCGTCGCGGCCGCAGCCGCGACGGGAGATGCGCCTGCAATGAAGTCAGGCAAGCTGACAGAAGTGGCAGCCAGCCACAGCGACGCTGTGACTGGCTGCCACTTCTGTCAGTCATAGTAACTGCATCTGGTGACCCCTCGCGCGAGAAGTCACCAGAGGCAGTTACTGTCCCTTTGTTTCCCCAGGTCGCCGAGGTGCCTTTAACCCTCGGCGAACCTGGGGATTCCTCGACATATTTCGAGGTTTATAAAAGATGGCTTTGAAAGTACACATTTCAAGCCATCTTTTATAAAGCTTTGACGACGGACAATTTTGGCCGTAGTCAAAGCTTTATAAAAGATGGCTTGAATTGTGTACTTTCAAAGCCATCTTTTATAAACCTGAAATGTTTAAAAAAGATGGCCTGAAAACTAGGCAAACCGTAGGGTATGCACACAAACATATATTAATGTTATATATTTGTGTGCGTACCTTACTATGGTTTGTGTACTTTGCAAGCCATCTTTTATAAACGTAGAAATATGTTACATATTTCTATGTTTAGAAAAGATGGCTTGCATAGTACACAAACCATAGTAAGGTACGCACACAAATATATAACATTTATATATATTTGTGTGTATACCCTACGACTTGCGTACTTTTTAGGCCACGCCCCTCCCACAAGCGATGCCCCCAAATGAGGGCCCCCCCCTCGATTTCTTACCCCACTTAAAGCCCTGCCTATATCTGCCGGGTACCAGCAAAGAATCAATTTCTGAGTGGAAATTCTTAAATCAATGACCCCCGACTAGGGAATCCACATTTTATTAACACTGGTTAAGATCTATCTTCAGATATTTGTATTACTTTGGGTGTAAAGAAACAGAGCTTTTCGCCATCCTCCGTGAACTGGAATCCCCTATTCAACCAACAGACAACGCCCCCAAAAACAAAGCCTGGTGCACAAACATACAAAACGCACTCTCTAACAAAATCTCACTGCTTCAATGCAAAATCGCAAAACAAAAGGCCACATTGTCACCTTTGGACCAACAAATACCCTAATCTCAGGAGAATAAGACCACTGCACCGTTTAGATTCAAGACCATCTCCATAATTGACACAGAAAAAATAATACTCTCCCTCAAACCCTCAAACTGCAAGGGCGACTCCTGCCCAGCACAATTAATAAAGGACGCAGCTAGGGACCTAGCTCCCTTCATCTCCAAGCTCATAAACTCCTCCTTTAAATCTAACACGGTACCTACCAACCTCAAAGAATAATGGGTCCTCCCCCTACTAAAAAAACAAACCCTAGACCCTACCATCCCTACCAACTATAGACCAATCACCACCGTGCCATTTCTACTTAAAATCCCAGACAGAGCTGCCTACATACAAATCCAAGACTACCTGGAAACTAACGTCCACTCCGTGGCATGGACACAGCTTTGTTAGACCTCAAGACACAGATTGAGGAACTAAAGGATAATGGAAAAATAGCCTTGCTCCTCCTACTGGGCTTGTCGGCAGCTTTTGACCTAGTGGACCATGCAGGCTTATGCAACCATCTCAAATCTACCGCCAACTTCACAGGAGACGCCATAGCCTGGGTCCAATCCTTCTTAGCTAACCGCACCATGCAAGTCTTCTCCACCTCCGACTCTGCTGACCCCATCAAAATAACCTGTGGTGTCCCACAAGGATCGTGTGTCTCCCCTACCATGTACAACATCTTCACCAAGCCTTTGTTTGACAAGTTGGACAGACTGAGTGTCACCTACACTAACTATGCAGATGACACTCAGATCCTCATACCCCTTTCGGGCGACTACGATGCATACTCAGCCTTGGTGAACAAGATTTACACCCTCATTCAGGCATGGATGGCCTCACATGGCCTCTGCCTGAACGACGACAAAACAGAGATACTTATCCTAGGCTCTGTAGCCAACATCCAAAAATTAAGCCCCAACTATACATCCTTCAGCATTGATAACAACCCTATCAAGGTGATGTCTGTGGTTAAAACCCTTGGATTCTATCTTGACTCCTCCCGCACGCTCAGGAAGCAAGTCAACTTCCTTGCCTCTTCCACCACTTACAACTGCAAACTTATCTGCGCATCCAGACCGTACCTATCCAGTGCCAGTTGCATCACCCTAGCTAATGCTCTGATCATGTCCAGGTTAGACTATTGCAACGCCCTGTACTCTGGCGCCAATAAAAACGCCACGGACAAACTTCAAAGACTGCAGAATAATGCCTTGAGAGCAGCATTAAACATCCCCTACAAAGAGCACATCACTGAATATAGGAAAGAGGTTAACTGGCTAAAAATAACGGAATCCTACTCAAAACAGCCTCCCCACCTCTAAATGTCTAAACAACCTAACCCCCCCGACCTTATGGAAAAGATCACTAGAAAAACTTCCTTGCGACCCACAAGATCTGCCAACACCTCTAAATTAGAGATTCCGAGGTTCAAACGCTCGACTGCAGGAGGAACTGGCTTTCCGGTCAAAGCTGCTCACTGCTGGAACAAGTTACTGCTCGACCTCAGAAATGAACAACCGTACCCTAAATTCAGACTCAAGATAATCAAATGGCTGCGTGCCAATGACACATAACTTGACTAACACCGAGCATACTCCCACTTAGCCCATACCTTTTCTTTCTGTTCACCCGGACCTCTCCAATCCTTACATAGTTGAGCATGCAGCCTACCTAGCCTTCATATGACGCCAGTTCCACAGCCCGACCTATGAACCTAATCATATGGCCTTCTGCTTAGATAGTCTCGCTAGAGTGCCTTGGACATCCCTAGATATACCCTGATCTTGTACATATGTTTCTATATATTACTGTATATATTTGCTCTTTTTTTTGCCTTTGTGTCTTATATTCCCATGCCGAATACTGTAACAAGCTTAAGTTTTCATGTACACTGTTGCGCCCGGCTAGCCAAGGGTTTGGTGCGCATTACCAAATAAATAAACTCACTCACACTACAATTATAGGATAACACAAATTTGTATATTTTCTAGTTTTGTTGTAAATATTTTCATGAGCTCTACACGTTTCGGGATTCTATGAGCTGGGGGCCGTGTAACTAGTTAGCATGGAGGAGTCTTACTCCTTATCGGAATTAACCAGACAAATCACTCCACCAACTAAGAGCGGCCATGCACCAACATGAAAACTAGTTATGCGACCCCCAGGTCATAGAATCAGACCGGGTGGGGCACCACTTGAATCTTTTCATATACACTGCCCTAGACCCTCATCAGAATAGGAAGGACACTAATAACCTAAAAGAAGATTGACTGCTCCTGAGGAAGGGGAACGTCCCTGAAACACGTAGTGCTTATGAACATGAATTATGCAAATTGTATCTTTGTAAAATATCATCTTAAGATTTGTATGCCTTATTGCACAAAGAAACTAGCAAATATACAAATTTGTGGTTTTCCAAAATTACAGTGTGAGTAAGTGTAAGAGTCATGGAAACGAAAAGAAATGATGAGTTCATGGGAAGAAAGAGGAAGTAGACAGACCTGAGGACATGAAAGCTATAAAGGAGACTTAAAGTGGAACTTCACAAGAAATAGACATTCTTCAAAAAGAAAGAGGATATGAGGAGCTGTCAAAGAGGAGTGAGTACACAACACATCTATGATGATATAAGGGAGCAAAGTTAGAAAACGTTTCATGAAAGATGACATATTACAGCCAAGTTTCCACAAAACAACACTGTGTACCCACCCTTTTAAAGATGATATGTCAGGATGCATTTTCGAGATGTAGCAGACAGTCACTTCCCGAATAATATTGAAACATATCCCTATATCATTATCGTGTAACTTGTATTCATCCTGTTGTTAACCAAAACCATCATAAAATCAGTGATTTAATGCAAATGTATTCATCATTACTTAATAATTAGCACACCCTAAAAATGTTAACTAATTACCACTCCAGTAAATCTCAAAAATCCCATCACTTCATTTTGAAGCACTTCAATCAAATGCAAACTACAAGGTCTTCATAATTGTGTCAATTATCATGTTAATGACTTTTCAATGGGTTCATAACATTAATTAGTTGTATGATTAAATGCATATTTTCAGAAATTGTTAATTAATATTGATCGCCACGTATCAAATAGGATACATTCCAAACAGTATTGGAATAGACATCAAATAAAGTATGTCTGAATGCCACTGGAGCAATGCTGGCAGCTTTCAATGCTGGCAGCATTCTGCCGGCGTACACAACACGACCCTCGTCTCCACCTTGAGAGAACGCAGTTGAATTATCTGCCCTTCATGTAGCTATTGGTATGCTGTGCTTATCTTGGGGGCCTTCTCCCTCTTTCACACCCCACCAGGCCATTCGCCACAAATACACCCCTGAACCAACTGCTACGCCATTCTTATGGGTTGCTAGAAACCCCACACACAATTTGAATGACAGCAGTGTAATGAAAATCAGTCCCCTGGTGTTTTTTTTTTGTATTCTGGCATGTTCCCACTTGATTACCTGTGAATTTGGAAACTGATATCAGTTAGACACTAATGGTGATAGTGGCGGGACACTCTTGGTGGTAATTAACACCTGGTAGCCAGTGGAGTAACTTTGCTGAAAACGTTGAGCGTAGGTGGGGGCATGCTATCCAATTGCAAGGGGCCCTTGCCAAATAAGTGGGACAAAATGATGTGCCACAAAAGTTGGAGGGAGACAAACACCCTTGTCCTTAACTCAAATTACACCCATGCTGGTAGCATCTCACTCCTGCTTTATTGCATTTAGTAGCTTGGGAACACTTCAGAGGTTCGAACAGGCTTTTTTTGGGCTTTTTTTTTAATGTAATGCATGCATGATTTTTCCACAACAATAGAAAGTGAAAGCAAGATGGCCACCATGAACTTCAGAAAGGGAACTCCCGCAAGAGCAGTCTGTTGATCCCCATGACAGCGGGCGTATCATGGGAGTGGTGTTCAATTGGGGCAAGATAAAATGTGCAAGGCAAAAAGATCGTCCACATTTTATTAATTTGGGGAACAAGGAAGGCAGGCGTTGGGATGTCTCGGAGTTGGCAACTGCTAGCTTGGCACACAAGTGTATGATGTTGGACAGCCCGCTCACCCCCCCCCAGATGCTATATTTTATTATGTCATTTGATTTACATAACACATTTTACACTCAATTGCAAACATTTCTTACATAAAATTCATACAATTTCATGCTCACCTAATATATACAAAATTCATTCCAATTCTTTATTAATATCAAATTTCATACAAATAAAGCATATTACCATACAATCACTCTAAAATTATTATTTCATTATTTTCATAGCAAGACCGAGAGGAACCATGAGCCCTGGCATATAATGTTCCCAGAACACATTAGTCTTTGAAATCCAGGTATTTATTCAAATCTGGAGGCATTTTTACATCCCAATAAACTTGTAGATACATATTGAATAATAAGATGTTTAAATGTTTCCTTCTCGGTCATATCCTTACAATGTGTACATGTCCTATCTCTTTCCAACATTTTACATCAGAGAACATGGACTTCCAAAGTGTTTAAAGATGTGAAGGCAGGCGCTCTGCTACCAGTCTTTAGCTTCTCCTCCTAACACACGTTTTCATGACTTCATCAATCTTCAGGGAGGCTGAGTTTCTTTGTTTTTTCAGGTGGGTCTGCATTTCTGTTTCTGGTACTTGTTTTTTTCGCACTTGATTTTGCTGGCAGGTGACTGGAAACAACTCCCTCCATAGTACAAATCTACCCCTTGATGGGGGAGGGGGAAAGCCATGGTTGTGGCTCTCCAATGTAAGGCATGATGGCCCTGCTGCACTGCCAGCAAAATCAAGTGCGAAAAATACAAGTACCAGAATCCTCAGAGCTAATTAACTTGTCACACCTGAAACAGAAAACAAAGAAACTCAGCCTCCCTGAAGATTGATGAAGTCATGAAAATGTCTGGTAACAGAGCGCCTGCCTTCACATCTTTAAACATTGTTCCAGGAGTCCCGGGCTCACAAGGCAGTGCAGCAGGGCCATCATGCCTTACATGCCCTACAGGTGGTTTGTAGGGGATCCGTTCCATCTCAAGGCCTGGGTGCAGAACTCTCGTATTGCCCCAAAACCTCTTCCATGTTGCATAAGTACAGTCCTTTGTAGCACACCAAGGATCTCATCATGGCAGAGGAGAAATGATGTGTGTACAGAGAGGGGCAGATGGTGAATATCGAAGATGCTGCTTGTGAGCCGAATCGTACCAAAATACAGAACAAGAAAATCCCAAGGACAAAAATTCAGAATTTTAAATGCCGCATTTCGCTGCATATATATGTGGGGCGTGGGTTAGGGTAATAAGAAATGTGGCAGGGTAAACGGGGTGCAGGGGTCTCCCCTCCATATATTTGTGAAAAATGTATTTATATATTTATTTTACTTTTGCTGTGATCACATAGATCCCCCAAGAGTGTGAGGCTCAGTGAGCTGCTTACTGGCATTCCGGCAGGTCAATTCACAGCAGGGAACACGGCAAAAATTCAACCTGGGCGTTTCAGAGCAAGCCAAGCCTGCGCCATACCACCGGAGCTAATGGTTGTTACAATGAAGCTGGAGACTTTACCACAGAAAATAATTGGTAGTGTCAGACACCAACAGTGCCATCCTGAAGTTAAGCAGACATCTGGGAAGTGCCATGTGACTCCAGAATTTCAGTAGAGCCTTGCATACCCTCTGTGCATGGAACCATGTGGGGTCTGCTCTACATGAAAATGTACATTCTTCCCATGTAAATATGCATACATGGGGAAATAGTAGCTTTCCTGGGGCCTCAACAATCACAAAACCTGTTTTTGGATATTGCACAGCTGGCGTGCACCTCATGCTCACAGGTCCAATTACAAGCCCCACTAAAAAATGAAACGTTGGGTGGTGTTGACCCTAGAGAGAGAGGAAGAGAGAGAATAATAGGTCTGCAGTCCTAAGGGAAATTAATGATCTGCTTTCTTATCAGACAGACAAGTGTTGACAATGCTCAGGTAGCAGTGTGAGTGGGTGGAATTCAAAGGGTTGAATGCTTAACTAACCAACATTTTCAGCCTTTTTAGGTCAACAACATGTTATTAATGGCATGCCACAATTAAATATATAAAAATGTATTGCGTGACTGAGTTGGTATACTGGTTAAGGGCCATTATAAAATAAGTTTCATCTTAGTTCTTGTAGATTAGATGTTTGCATGAGCCACATACCTTTTTTTACCTCTTGACTTTGAGCTGATCAGAAGGGAAATATAGCAGTAAAATATAAATTCAAAATGTTTTCAAAAGAAGCTCAAGCGGTGGGTTCTCTAGAAGTAAGGAATGTATGAATAAAACGAAGTGCTCGCTGAATGTTCTTGTCATGCAATGAAAGTGCTTCCAATCCCAATATGGTATTGCCCTGACATTGCCCGCATTCAAGTATTGGACAGCTGTTAAGGGATACCTGCATTACAGTCAACGAGACAGCGGAAGAAAGCCCATGCGCTGAAAGCAGAGCCATTGCAAAGGAGCAACACTACATTTCACATTTTCCCCTCATGAAGCACACTTAAGTAAGTTGAAAAAATCCTTTTACAGGCTCGGAGCTCTTCCCACGTTTCTCAACAACCTTCTTTCAAAAGCACTGTGATAATATGGCAATGACACTGAGAGACCTTTTAGCTGCATTTATACATCTCTTTAAAGAACCATCCACACTCAATGCCTCAACTATCAATAAGATACAAACACTGGTATGCAAAAACAAAGCTCAATGCTCACAATACTCATTTATAGTATGAATTATTTAGCAAAGGGAGCGGTACTTTGTCATCCACACGTGAGCCTTGATAAATACGAGGACAGACAGGTCAGAAATCCATGTCTCCAAGGAGAGGCGTGAACGTGTTTGTTGCACAAGAAGGTAAACACTCCACTCATATGCAGAGATGTAGTGTTGTGAAAATACGAATTTGCTCACTGCTAGATAAATATAATGAACTGGTATGTTTTTCCTTTCACAGAATCACAGAAAAACATTGATCACCACATTGCCTCCACATCCCTCTTCCTCATCCCAGCACCTGTATCCCTGGCAGGAACCTTTTTATTTCATGAGGTACAAATACCGCCTACTTACCCTGCCTAATCCGTAGTGAAATTATATCAAACATTTCCTATCCTCTGGCCAATAGCCAACATCTTCCTGGTGTGGGGCTCTGGGGAGTGACGACACAGAGCCTCTTTGCTTCCTCTTCCAGCGGAGCAGCAGAGTTTTCGAAGCCAGGCAGGCTCTTGCATCCCCTGTGGGTCGAGGGGGTCCAATTGAGCAGTTTCTGTATCTCTGATCCCCTGAGGTAAAAGGGTGCAGATGGAGGACCTGATGACAATTCACATGTAGCCCTGGGCAAGAGTATACTCTGGGCTGTCAGGAAAGCAATGTGGTTCTGAGGGGCCGGTATGGTGCCTAGCAGCCCTCGTGAGGTGGGCCTCTTTCTGGCATGCCCCAGTAGCAGAGCTGGCCCAATGGATGGAAGCATTGGAGGTTGAGGGGTGACGAACCAACAAGTATCATGATTCCGCTTTGTCATATTCTCCTGGGGTTAGGGGGGTCTCTCTCTCTTTCTCTCTCTCGCTCATAGAGTATGGTTGGATTCTTAATGTGATTATTGCCGTCCACAGCCGTAGGGGCCTAGAAGAAACGTAGGACCCAGTTGTTATGGTTACTGGGTAATCGCATCTCCAGCACAAATGTGCCCTTTCATGGTGCACTAGTCTATAACGCACTGCTTGGCAGGAAAGGTGTTTTGCAGGATTGTCCCGTCTAGCCCGCCTGATTCCTGGAGATGCAATGCATGGAAACACGTTAAGGACTCTGAAGACTCTTTTAAGGAATTAATGGAATTGTGATACAGGTCATTTGGGAAAATTAAGAGACACAAGTGCTCTGTGAACAATGGGATGCTCTTTTCTTTGACAACTTTGCACAGCACACATGATCATGAGTCTCCCACATGCAGATAGCGAGGTTTGAGATTTGATGATGCCTACTGTCGTGCTATGGAAAGTGCATGGATTACCAAAGAAGACAGCTTGGAGCCCGGCTCCATCACTGCAGTAGGGAATCTGCCCAGCTCCTATTCAGAGGAGACACATGGTTGTGATGTGACCTTTGATCCCCCCTTGGAGAGAAAGTGTGAGTGCTCCATCTGCCTCAAGGCCCTAGGAGAGCCAGTGCAGACTCCAAGTGGCCACAGATTCTGCAAAGAGTGCATCCTCAAGTTCATAAGTAATGCTCCCTGCTGAAAGCGCTCTAAATTATGGACATGACGTCCTGCCTAGTCATGGAAATACAAATGTTAGAGGTGGCTCTGGCAAGATTCCATAGGGGTGATCATCTGGCCCTTTGATCAGATGCCCATGCATCCTAAACTGTCAAAACAGTCCTGGTAGGTGTCCAGGCCATGGAAAATGGATATGACACCATAGCAATCACTACTGATATACAGAACCAGGTGGAAATGTCTGCATTGTCCTGTAATAATGTCTGGGTATAGGGGCATGCATCTCAGCCAGGCAGCTATTCCGTTGAGAAATTGGATAGCGAGAGGCCCTCAAGGATCTGAAGCCTTTGATATCCCCTTTGAGAGACAATTCAAGTGATTCTTTAAAGGACAAAATCCATAACATTTCCAGGCCGCAAAACACGAATGAGTTAATGAGTTAAGAATTAAAAGTATCTCACTGAGAGCTAGACCTAGGAGGTCGCGGGTCGAGACCCAGACACTTGGTTCAGGAGGAAGACCCATCCCTTTCACAAAGTGCAGGCATTTCAAACTAGACTGCTGTTGTATAAATCACCCCCCATAACACAGTTCTGAGTACCACTGAGGGAAAGCGGTCGGAAGACTCTGGCACTTTTTTACATTTGACATAAAATGGTCTGCAGACGCCTGGGCTCTTCAGGCTATTCAAATCTAATACTGAGTTGTTGGGTCTCCCAGAGGTAATCGTATATGACCCAAATGACTATTCCAAGTAACCCACTCAAGTCGAGAGCCAGGTCCAGTGCCTTCTTGGAATGTCAGGACAGGAGAGCGATTGTGAGCATTCCCAGGTATCAGAAGGGCCTTCGGTTCTACTATTGGGTGTCACTGGTCCTGAAGACTATGGGTGCAGGGGCATTCACATCACAATGTCGGTTTAGAAAATAAATGTACACATTGAAAGCTGAACTGCAGTGCTTTGTGGAAGTGAGGTTCAGAATACAATGAAACAGCAGAACACTCGCACAAGAAAGATCCCTTTGTTTAAACAGGAAAAAGGCAGAAATGCATTGTTGCACTTTCATTTGGGCTTGAGAGGAGTGCTGTACAATGGTCACTGAGGAGGAGGAATCACAAGAACTGGAAAGTTACTGGGAAGTGACTAGAAGGGGAGGTGATCATTTAGAAGGGGAGGTGATGATTGATTGATGACCTCACGACAGAATGTATGAAAGTGGGGTTTTGAAACCATATGCTTTCTTTATGAAAATAGAGGCAGGGGGAGGTGTGTGGAGAATTGGTTATAAGCCAGAGAAAGAAGAAAGAATGGGGTTGCCTGGAGACAGACTGAGTGGAAGGAGAAGGAAGAGATATGAGAAAGAAAACTTTACGAGATTGGGGCTGGCTGCGCTGTGCGGTGAGAGGGCAAACATAGCTGCGGCTGCAGAAGGAGGGAGCTGGGGATCTTTGCTGAGCTCTGGCAGGGACAGTGGGGGAGAGACGCCTGCTTCATAGAAGACATCTCACTGCCGGCCCTGCAGACAAAGTGCCGCTGAAATCATGGTAAGCATAAGTGACAAAATAAAAGAAAACATCTAATTAAAGATAATATTATCGTAATGAATGAAGTGTCAAACTAGGCACAAAGGGGGAAAACCCATTTTTTCTTCATGCACCAGAGAAAATATGTGGTTTTTTTCCCCGTGCGCCGTTAGTATTTTTTTGGAAAGTGGGATTTTGCATCCCTGATAAAGTGCTAGTTATATTTCAAGGTTGCATTTAAAAATGTGTGTGCTCTGCCAGGTTTGCTAAAAGAGAAGCCAGTTTAGCTGGGCACAAAAAAGGATTCATTGTCTTGGTGGGGGAAGTTAAAAAAGTATTTGCCAATGCATTACAAATATAAACGTGCTGACAGATTATGAAAAATTCATTATTCTAAGCTGTTTTCAGACTTTTATTCCTATTTCTGCCACGTGTTATGCAATTCAACGCTGATGTTTTCTCTGTATTTATTTTATTCTATTTCTCTAAATGAAGATAAAATGCCAGAAAATTATTGTGACCAGACAGACCAAAAAGGGGAAGTATAATTTCCTCTTCTGCAGGTTTTCTAGGGTCATTCAGGACTGTAGATTATTGGTAAAACTGGCAGTAGTGTCTTCAGGTGCCTCCCACAATTTCATCTTTAGAGGGGTTCATTCTGCACCTGACGAGCAACATCTTTCTTTGCCAAGATAGAGTTTGTTGCCTTCAGGCTGTTGTGAGCAGGGCTCTAGGAAATGATTTGGCCTCGCCATGAGACCTCTGGGGGTTCAGAGTCATATGTCTTATTGGGTCTTTTTGGTCCCTTGGGCACATCTCCCCCTCAGGTCCATGGTCTCCCACCTCCTGAGTTTGGCTTCCTGATTTCCAGTCATGCAAATTCTGCATCCAATTGTGACAGGGCCTAATAGAGTACTGTGAACCCGTAGGCCCTCGAAGCGAGGAAACAATTTATTGGATGGATGAGGATGCAGAATGTACTCTTACACCAATAATAAGACTGACTCAGAAAGTTGGCAAAACGTAGCTGTTTTATTTGCAATGATCTAAAACAGGGAGTACAACATCAACGGACATTCACTCAAGTCTTTCAACATTTCACATGAAAAAATACACATTTATAGCAAAAACTCATCATCACTGACGTCATACTACGTTGCAAAATAAGAAAACTTACTTCAGGTTGTGGTTGGTTTACGGGGAACATCTAGGTATACTTTCTATGGGGGATAGGGCTGTGATTGCACCTCTACAGTCAGGTGGACAAATGATGCGCACCCCTAGTGCAAGTCATCCTAGCTGTCATCAAATACACAATGTTTCATTGGCTTTCAAACTATAGGGCTCTTTGCCATGTGGCCCTCTATAATTGGTTGGCACGCTTGTACCCTTCTGGAATGTTCCACTCGCTAGCATCACGCAAGCTGGTACCCCAGGTGCTTGTGGGTGGCCTTGACCAGGCCTTCCCACCCAATTAGCTCATCAACCATCATCACTCCTGCTGTCAGACATTCAAATTGTCTTTGAACACGGCCTTGCAAAGTATCACTGTGCCTTTAAATAAAGGGGAGTGTGAGCACAGTCCTATCTTCAGTCTCAATGTGGTTTGCCCAAAGTCTATTTCCATTTACGCTATGTTTTATTTGCAATTATCTAAAACAGGGAGTACAACGGACATCAACGGACGTTCGCTCAAGTCTTTCAACATTTCACATGAAAAAATACACATTTATAGCAAAATCCCATCATCACTGACGTCATACTACGTGGCAAAATAAGAAAACCTACTTCAGGTTGTGGTTGGCTTACGGGGAACATCTAGGTATACTTTCTATGGGGGATAGGGTTGTGATTGGACCTCTATAGTCAGGTGGACAAATTATGTGCACCCCTAGTGTAAGTCATCTTCGCTCTCATGAAATACACAATGTTTCATTGGCTTTCAAACTATAGGGCTCTTTTCTACGTGGCCCTCTTTAATTGGTTGGCACACTTGTACCCTTCTGGAATATTCCACTCGCTAGCAGCACGCAAGATGGTACCCCAGGTGCTTGTGGGTGGCCTTGACCATGCCTTTCCACCCAATTAGCTCATCATCCATCATCACTCCTGCTGTCAGGCATTTAAATTGTCTTTGAACTCGGCCTTGCAAAGTATCACTGTACCGTTAAATAAAGGGTAGTGTGAGCACAGTCTTATCTTCAGTCTCGCGGTGTTTTGCCCAAAGTCTATTTCCAATTTCACAATGTGCCAGTAGACCATATTTTAGCTCCTTCCTCGCATTTAATACTATTAAATGAATAAGACTTGGCACTCATAGTGTTTTTCCATTTAACTGTAACAGGAGCTTGCCTCGCTCCTCACGTTCATTGTATCTTCTCGAATAGATAACCAGTTTCTTGGCTGTCTCAACCCTTGACACCGGGCAAGAAAAGCCTTCTCGATTCTTCCTTCATCATCAGCCGTCTTTCTTTGCTGCTCCACACTTTCAACCCTTTCCGCTTATGGGGTCTTAGTTTTCTAAAATATGATGTGGAGCATCCAGATTCTATACACATACATGTATATTGATGGTACCGGCTGCAGTCTATTCACTATGTATAGCCATCCTTCATGATTACTTAGTCTACTTGCGTTACAGCATATGTACAGTTATAAAGCGATTTGCATTTTCTTCGGTGCTCTTCGCTCATGCAATCTTCATTCGCACACATGAAATGTTACTCGACTCTTCACTTCATCCTCATATTCTATAATGTGCATATACTTTCTTCCGTGGCATCTCTTGGTGCGTCATCCCTGCTTCATGTGATGTCACCAGTCTCTTGCCTTTGTCACTTCACACTTCTTCAGGAACCTCCTTTAAAAGACTGTAATTTCTCTGCAGGTACATCATGTAGGGCTTTCTCAATGTATACCTGGTTTCGAGGATTCCTCATGAGATAGGTACCATTATCGGTGTTGTGCATGTCGCATTTTCCAGTTTCCAACATATAGCCAAAATAGGGGCAGAACTTCCGATAGAGGCATTTGGCTCCTCCTCTACAACTGTGTTGGTGGTCGTGCATGCAGAATCTAGGGGATTTGTCATGATAACGCAATGAAGAGTGATCTTCCCACAGATGTGAGTGGGCTGGGTAGTGGGAGCTATACTGGGGACCATGGAAATCCAGAAGAATTGATAAGCTGCATTTGCAAAGCTCTTAGGACTTTCTCTCTGCGATTAAAGGCCCGGCTTTGCTGATCAAAGTGGTCATAGGTATGACCATGGTATGAATCAATTGCCAGGGGTATCAGGTGCAGTGTCCCTGAATTCCTTGGTTTAGGAGCAAGTTTCCTGGGCAGAGAGTGCCTTTGTCTTTTGAAGCATATCCCTATGTGGTGCAGACTGCATCATCAGTATGATTTGTAGGCCACAGGAGTTGTACCTATCAGATGGGAGTTTCCGGGGTGGCTGTCAGAGATTAGGAACTCCCACCTTGCAACTATTTCCCTCCCCTTCATTGGCCACAGTCGTATGGTTCTCCTCTTGGTTCCAGATGGTGGGCATCTGGGATGGGGGCAGGAATGTTGACACTTTGGACTTGGATTAGCCTCACAGGTTCCATATGTCTCTGCCCATGCCTTTCCGGCCATACCCGTAAATCCCATGGTGGTCCCCCTCCTTTCTGTATCTTCAGCTTCAGGGGGTTTGAGAGATTCTGAGATGCCCTCTGCAAAAAAGTCTGGTTCCGGATGTTCACACAAGCCAGATTCCAGTCAGTTAATTGAAGAGGTAAAGGCTACTCGCCTTAGGTCTGTCTAATCAGGTGGCAGCAACTGTTCGTCTTAATTTGGCACACTACCCTAAAGAGTTATGATAGGTCTTGTAAGGGCTGACCTCAGATCTCTGCACTCTAAAATAGCCCACCTCTCAAGAAGTTAATGCACGCTGTCATTAAACCAAGTTTATTTCACAACAGCTGCTGAACGAGAGGCCAGACAACTCATTTAACCTGAGTCTCCCTGAACAATGGAAAAGATACAGTACATATACATATTTCCAGAACAATTAACACACTCCCACATTTCCCTAATGTTACCTTACAAAGTCAACAGCCAAAATACAAATGACTTAGCCCTATACAAGGAAATCTAGTCGCCATAATCTCATTGGCTGCCTTCATGTTGGCACCATCCCCTTAGACATACAATTTCATGCCATTGCAAATACAAGCCCAGCCCTTTTCTATTGATTTTTCCTTCAGCACACACAACCCTAACATGGGCATATAAAACATTTGTAGTACTCATTCCTCCTGATCACAGACCTGCTGTGCTAAATCTGACAATCGCGGTTTATGTATGGACACTTTATCAGGCTATAGAGAGCTAACAAAGGCTACTTTGATCAGGAACTAACTTGTTTCTTCAAACACTCTGACACTCTGGATATTTATTCTTGACATCCACTTGAGTTCTTCAATTCTGCAACCACCATTTCAATCCATCTAGCTTCCTCCCATTATACTATTTTCCTTGCTAATCTATTTGACCTTCTCATAGGACCACCGTCATTTTAGCTTCCAGTCACCCTTTTGTAATTGTAACCACTAAACCCAGATTGACACTTCTGCCACTCAAACATCAATTTTCAAGCTCAAAAACTGGGCCCATCACTCTTCATTCTATAACAGCTCCAAATGCCTGCTCCCATGTTGTTGCAGTTGACACCTTCCCTCCCTGACCAGCCAGTCTTGTAAACAAGCTAGAAATATATTTCACAAACTCAGGCCTCAGTTTACAATGCCCAAACCAGTTGCATGTAATCTCCCCATGTATTTCCCATATTTGCATATTTACATTCATATACGTGAGTTCAAAACGACTGCATGCCCTCATAATAGGTTTCCATTCGAGAGCATTTTTCCACTTTGTATGAAGATGTGCCCTTTTAAATCCCATTGTGCTAAATTGCACAAAATTCCCCCATACTATGTTCACAAAATCTTAATTATGTTACTAGATGTGTGCAGATCTAAAATGTATCACACTGTTCACAAAATAACACTAAAGGTAACCTTTAACAACCCTTAACTATCCTAGATGCATGCAAAACTACAACGTTAACAATATCAAATCGATTCTTAACATTAATATTGTGCGTGCATTATGGCACGTGCATTGTGAACCTCTCCTTTCTAGTGAGCTAAAAGCAATCTACCCCAACAGTCTGGGTCAGACTTGGTGGAATGTGTGATAAATCAGATGCCCCACACTTCAGTGCACTATGAGGACCATTAAGCAGTTTCTCCAGAATGGGGTTAACAAGGGAAGTGGTAGGGTCCACTCTTTGTGCCCAGTGGAAGGCCTTTAAAGGTTAACCGGTGATCAGAGGGCAGATGGAAAGGGAAGCTTTGGTGGGAGGTCCATAAAGCCATGTCGTCTTGTAGGCCTCTCCCTCATGGGGTTTCACATTCGGATTTACCCTTAGTACTATGGTTTTTACAGGCTCCTTTCATTGAGACAACTTTATCTGATTAACAAGTGCCTTTTCCCTAGATGAGACGTGACCTAACGTCTCCCTGAAGTGGTTTAAAATTTCACACCACTTAGTCCTGGAGTACCTTGATGGGTCCTTTAGCAAATCTGGCAAATTATTGGTGGCTCTGGGGCTGACGAGCCAGGCAGAAAGCCTTCATTGACATCAATCGGTGGTTGGATCTGACGGGTTATTTGAATGCCCTGTGAGGCATCTTGATTACGCAAGCCCAAGCATTGGCAGGGGCGGTAGGCTAGAGGCATGGTGACTTATTTATATATTGATTTATTGATTTGCAGTGCTTAAATAGAACTTTTATACACAGCACTTAAGCACTTCACAAAAATAGTTTGGTACAATAAAAAGAAGGAGACAATCAGTAGGTATGGATCAAGGACCAATTACAAAAACAGAGCCAGGAAAATGAGGTCTGTAATATAAGAATTTTGAGCCATTTTTAAACTGAGAGAAAGAAGGAAAGGAGGGATAGAGTTATAAGGTTTAGGGACAGGAAGCATAAGAGCTGAAAAGAACAACAGTGAGAGGCAGCACAAGGTAGAGGGGGAACAGACAGAAGGAATTGAGAGGCAGACCACAGGTTATAAGCCGGGTAATAAAGAGAAATAAGGTAACATGGGTAAGCAGGGGCAAGTGAGTGAATACATTGTAAAACAAGGCAAAGGAAACTGAATTTGCACCACTTAACTGGTAACCACTTAAGGCGGGCAATATAGGGAGAGATATAAATAGATTGAGAAGACGAAAAAGGATTCTAACAGCCAAGTTCACAATCAAACGTAAAGGGAGACATACGTTGTTAGGCAGTCCGGTGTAAAGTGAACAGCGGTAATACAGGTGGGAAAGAACCAAGGATTGAAGCAGAGTTTTGGTGGCAGAAAAGGTAAGCAAGTGACACGTTTTTCTAATTTCTGAACAGATGAAAATGAAAGGACCAAACCACAGATGTGATTTCAATTTGCAAAGGAAGATAAGTGTCAAAGGTGATCCCTACGATACATGCTTGAGAAGGCATGGGAAGATGCATCAGCAGGAAGTCAATGGAGAAGGAGAGAACTTGGAGGAGATGGGAAAAATAAGATTTACGTTTTCTTAGAGTTCAGTCCCAAGAAGCAAGAATACATCCAAGAAGGGATTGCTGAGAGGCAGGATTATAGGACTTCTTGGGCTGCTGCTCACAGGGTTCCTGCAGAGGATATTTGGGGAAGCCACCTGGGCTGCTTCAAAATATGTTCATACATCTTCATGGGCTGAATGTGGGTGACCCCACGGATGGATATTTTGGTATGGGAGTACTTTTGGTTGGTAGGGAACAGTCGCCCATGGTGTTTCTTAATGAAATTGGTAATGGGATGCTGCAACGCTCAGAGTCGAATGAATATCTCATTGGGTCACCTCCAAGTATTACTGCTTGGGTGCTCCTCAGAAGTAAGCACTGGGTCAAGGAAGTTGGTTGTGGAGGTAATGCCCTGATTATGTATGGTAATTGTCATAACTCTTAATCCTACTCTTCTTCATCACAGTACAGGCGGCCCCGTTCACCCACACGGGGAAGGTCCCATGATCCGACTTGGGAAAATTAAACTAAGGATTAGGTATTCATTACACAAGAGCAAAACAAGAAAAAAGTTCCTGGGATGGAGGTGGGGCCTCAACTGTATTCACTGAGATGAGGAAGAGTAGGACTAGGGGTAATAAAGATTGCATTTAAGTAATCATTCCATGAGTATGCACTACCCACTGAGGAAGAACCAGAAATACCATCCTGGTTAAAAACTGTAGGGGACGCAGTATTCAATTTAAGAAGAAGAGGCTGCATTTTGTGATGAGAGATAGAATGAACAATGTTATTATGTGACAGCAAATGTTCTATGAATATTTTGTGATTGTTTTCAGTATATTGGTAATATTTCTAAATGCTTAAATGTGTACATTAGTGTACAGATCTTTAGAGGGGTGAGTCAGCCCATAAATGAACGAGGACTGTTTGACAATAATAATCAATCCAAATAATGATAGATAGAAAATGCATTGGTTAGCTTTATGTGTTCATAATTTAGTGCTGAGCAACAGAGGCATTTCTCAAATTTGAAGATTAATTGGTTATAGGCTAACGACATGCACTCCTGCCTGGGGGTTGTGAATGCAGGAGTTGCAGGGGCCAGCTGCCACCACATACTACATGATTCTGAGCTCAGATGTGGTACTCAATGATCCTCCGGAAATAATGGAGATGGGGTGGAGAGAGCAATTTGTGGATAGTGGAGTATTGGATTGTAGTTGCAAAGAAGGAATGGAGGCATGGTTGAGAGGAGCACTGGAAGGAAGGTAGAGAGAGAGAGGGAGACATGTGTAGGTTTAGGAAGAGAGCCGAGGGTAGTCAGAGAAAACATTAGACAGGAACACACTTCAAAGTGTTACTGGTAACAAATATCAAGAAAGTGGTGGAATGTGAGCGGCAATGGAGGTTTGGGGAGAAACTGGAGATAGCATGAAAGGGAGAATCATGAAGGGAGACGAGGTGTTAGAGGTGTTAGAGAGGGTAACATTTACACTTATGCAGGATCAACTCAGGATGAGTGGAAGTACACGATCATTGCAAGCATTGAGGATGTATAGGATGAGTGCTATCTGTAGCAGGGAAAATGGGTGGTGCAGCAGAGGTTCCCTTAGGCAAGTGAGTGTGGCTGTTCATCATGGAGAGAAATAAATCCAGGACCCTGAAGCGAAGAGGTGACCAGGAGTATGCTGAGAAACTGCAAAACCAGTTCAGGCTACCTTCCTTGTGCTTGAGACCTTGAGGATTTTTCTGCTACCATCCAGGCCTAACTTCTGTCATTCCTTTTATCTTGCATGGAGGTGTACAAGTGACACACTTACCCAAGAGCAAGCTGGTCTGCACAGGTGCAAGGACAATAAGGAGCCAACACCATTAGCCCAGTTGGAAAACAAGAAAGAAGTGTATGGGACACTCACCTGGAATGTGAGGTCATGTAATATTATCATACATCGAAGATTGACAACTGATTGGGACATTAAATGTTCGATGTGAGGAGAAGCCATCGTGTTGCTATTGTTGATTTATGTTTTTCTGTACTTTTCCTACCTGCTTTTAAATAACCCCAATAATCCTTTGTTAATTACATAACTGGCTCTCAGATTCGTTTTGATCCTTCTTCATGATAGATTTTTGATCGTTCTTGGCCCAGCAATGGTCCACCCATACCTTGCACATACAGACCCTGCTATGTTGTACAAGGGGATACAGAAGGAATGGGCCACATGTTGTTCAACTTATCCAACAAATCTATCATCCTTCCATTACAGTTTTTTGGGCCTGTGACAAAATCCTCTGCCTTGCCATTGGTGTAGAAGTTGGGGTGACCAAGGAGACCAGATACAATTGCCTCTAAGGTAAGAATGGACCCAGAGGCAGCATGGGGAGGTTCTCCTGGCCCCCCTCACTGTGCACAGGGCCGTTGAAAGGGACTTATCACAATGGTGCATCAATTTCCCAAATCCCCTGAAATCCCCTGAAAATAACTTGGTTCACTCACCCACTTGAGAACCTGTCACCCTGTTGTTCTGAAAATATGCTTTTTGGGGTTGTTAAGTAACCTTAAAATCCAGGGGAATATGAGGTCAGCAAAGTGTCTCTCATCCAGGTCTCCTTATGAGAGATGCCCAGCAGAAAAGGTTTAGACTTGTCAAATAGTACAAAACAGGAGTGCATGAGAACCCTAGCATGGGTGAACCACTGGCTGTGAATTAATGAAATTGCTCACAACACTAAAATTTTATCTGCAATTGAACACACACTAAGAAAACCACATTTCACTCCACATCAGACTCGTCCTAGATGCATAGCTGAGCCATGGATTTCAACGGAAATAATCCCACTTCACACAATCGACAATTGCCTGGTAATCATCGAGGCTAGTGCTGTGTATCTGCGGGTTGGGTCAAAGAAAGAGTCAGAGAGCATATGAACATAAATGAAAAGACAAATCCAAAATCTTTGATAATTATTGGTACGCACTTGAGTATGGTTAGGTATCGACAGACCCTTTGAGCAAGGCCTTGTCCCTTTATATGCCACAAGTTGGCATAAAATGCTGTGTATCTTATTAGAGAAGTTGACAGAATGCTAAGAGTGCTGCAATAGGACAGAGGAGGTGGAACCGGATGACACAGACTAGAGAGAGCTGGCTAGGATAAGGTAAAGGACTGAACTGGGGAGAAAGGAGTTGATACATTTGAACAGCCGAAGGAAGAAGGAGTAGGGAGTTGAAGAAAAAGGATGAGGTGGTGGCGATGAAGAACTGCAAGTAGAGAAATAAAAATAATAAGGTGGATTGGTACTGATGAACCAGTGAAAGAAGAATGAGGCAAGAGGAAAAACTAATGGAGGAGAGGGGGCGGTCCCAAGAAGGAGATTGACAATAACATTAGTTAGGAGGTGAATATCCTTCAGGAGGAGGCTGTCCAGTGTGGAGTTGAAGGCTAAAACAGGTAAAGAGAAGGGGAAAGATAAAGAGAGAATTGGAGAGAGTGTAGATGTAGCTAGGGGATTGGAGGAAAAGAAGCAAGACACAGATGTTCCATATGCATGAGACCATTGTGACTCAGTGCTGAGGTATATAAGGATAGGGTGCTTGGGACTGTGGCCAGGAGCCTCGGTCAGGGCTAAAGATAAGTCACCAATCTCCCTTTCTAGAATAGTGTATATGGCCAGACTACAGGTGGCAGTGTGTAGTCTGGCTGCCATATCACCCCAGGCTGAGCAAGCCAGCAAGGAAGCCTAGCTGTCAAACTGCCTGGTGAAAGCTCTGAAGCTCAGCATGGTTGTATCTATCCTCTAGCATTGTTATGATCACAACCTAGCATGCATTACATGTTGGTCTAGGAGGCCCTGGTGATGGAGTCTCCTGAGGAGGCATAGAAGGAAAGATGTATATCTGAGAAATCAGAAAGAAAAGCCACAAAAGAAGTGTGGGGCAACCCAAATCCCCCAGACTGTGAGTGCCTGAGAGACTTATTAGGAAGGGGAAACCAGACTGAGAACTGGCAAGTCAGAAACCGTTGTTGAGGTTAATTAATGTATTACAACAAGAGATGTTTGTCATTCTCTTGGACACTCCTGCTTTTGTTGTTGTTGAAGTCCAAGAGATGGCAGTCTTTCATTACATTTTGTTCAGTAGACCTGCCTTGGTCAACAAAAGGGAAGAGTGGTAGGAAAAATAAACTATGACGAGTGTGATTATCTGGAACCATAGTTGTATTTTCATAATAAAAAAAAAACTAGTCACCATTTACTTTTGAGTATGCTTGTTCTTGATGGTACTTCACTTCATTAAATGCCTGACATGGGAGTGGCCATGATAATTACTTAAATCTCTGAAGAAGAATAATGAATCTTGCCTTGATTCCCAAAGAGGGACAAAAGTGAGGAAAACAACCAAAAGGTATTTGTCAAAGAGACTGGGGCAGGGAAATCAGACTCCCAAGCTTTGGGCTGAGAAGTGTCTTGGCGCTGAAGTTAGAAGAGTCCACTCTCTCTGGGAACCCCGTTATATGTGTAGGATCAAGCACTACATATTAACTCAGGCGGAGTCTGCTGCAGAGTCTTTTGGTTGCGGTTGTGAGAGGACTCTACAGCTTTTTGCTCCTGAACCCAGTGAGGACCTGCTTCTTGTCCTACCTTTGTTTTGCCTACTTCCACCTGGTGACTTTAAAATACCCAGAACACCGCGGAGCGGCCGCGGAGTCTGCTGCAGAGTCTTTTGGTTGCGGTTGTGAGAGGACTCTACAGCTTTTTGCTCCTGAACCCAGTGAGGACCTGCTTCTTGTCCTACCTTTGTTTTGCCTACTTCCACCTGGTGACTTTAAAATACCCAGAACACCGCGGAGCGGCCGCGGAGTCTGCTGCAGAGTCTTTTGGTTGCGGTTGTGAGAGGACTCTACAGCTTTTTGCTCCTGAACCCAGTGAGGACCTGCTTCTTGTCCTACCTTTGTTTTGCCTACTTCCACCTGGTGACTTTAAAATACCCAGAACACCGCGGAGCGGCCGCGGAGTCTGCTGCAGAGTCTTTTGGTTGCGGTTGTGAGAGGACTCTACAGCTTTTTGCTCCTGAACCCAGTGAGGACCTGCTTCTTGTCCTACCTTTGTTTTGCCTACTTCCACCTGGTGACTTTAAAATACCCAGAACACCGCGGAGCGGCCGCGGAGTCTGCTGCAGAGTCTTTTGGTTGCGGTTGTGAGAGGACTCTACAGCTTTTTGCTCCTGAACCCAGTGAGGACCTGCTTCTTGTCCTACCTTTGTTTTGCCTACTTCCACCTGGTGACTTTAAAATACCCAGAACACCGCGGAGCGGCCGCGGAGTCTGCTGCAGAGTCTTTTGGTCTTTAGGCTCTGCAGGCTCCGCGGCGCCTCCCCCAGAAAAATCCACCTACTGAATCACCCAAAGACAGCCAAAGACAGCCAAAATAGTGTAAGTGACCTACTTCTCATCACGCTACATACACCTAAAGCATCGCTCCCCGTCCTGCAGGATCTCAAACCCGTTACATGCTCCTCGCCTACCACCCATCCACGCCCTGCATCACTGACCCTGAACTTGCTGATCGCCTTGAGCCCAGTTGCGACCGCTGACAGCCCTGCTGTCCCTTCGTGTGCTCGCACCAGCTGGCCTGTAACCAAGCGATTCATCTTTGACGCCGGAGCCTGCCTGTGCCTACTGTACACGCGTCTTCACCCCACCTCACACCGAATAGAATCCTCTACCGCCCGCGCTTTTGCGGCCTCGCCCCTGCTACTTAACGTTCTAACTTCTGGCATCTCCAGTTACCCTCGTCGATCACGAGACGGAAAGGGCTTCGCCCTTGGATCCTAATCCTCCAACCCCAACCGCTCCAGAGAAACAAAACAACCATACATCCTCGTTCCATTCGTTGATCAAGAAACTGAAAGGGGTCCGCCCTTAGATCCTGAAAGCGTACCTGACTTTCTACAATAAATCGAAACGAAGATTCACCAGTGCAGCCTCGCTGACCGGGAGACCGAAAGGGCTTGCCCCTTGGATCCTGAAAGCGCAACTCGCGCCACTACAAAAGGACGAATCAAACATTCACCTGCGCAAAATAACTGATCAGGAGACCGAAAGGGCTCGACCCTTGGATTCTGAAACCACAATTTGATCCACCAGAGAAAACCGAAACAAGGATACACCTACGCAGCCCCTGCTGACCAGGAGACCGAAAGGGCTTGCCCCTTGGATCCTGAAAGCGCAACTCGCGCCACTACAGAAGGACGAATCAAACACTCACCTGCGCGAAATAACCGATCAGGAGACCGAAAGGGTTCGACCCTTGGATCCTGAAAGCGCAATTTGATCCACCAGAGAAAACCGAAACAAGGATACATCTTCGCAGCCACTGCTAACCAGGAGACCGAAAGGGTTAGTCCCTTGGATCCTAAAAGCGAACCCGATAAAAAAGAAAAAAAAAAAGGAGACCAGCACTCTGACAAACCAAACAGAAATCTTGCAAAACCTAAGCCTAGCATTCTACAATCGGGAAACAATGGCCACAACTCGCACTAATAAACAAAACCCAACTCAACGTCCAAAAACAAGACAAACAACTAAGAACGCGACCGATAACACCACGGAGAGAGACCAACTACAGCTAACATTGGAACAATCCTTCAAGAAAGTGACACTGTACAAAGAAATTCCAAAGTCCCTGACACAGTGTTCAGACTATAAACAGAACTTAGAAGACTCCAGAGCCCAAACCCTAGAAACTGCCAATCCAACTGCATGGCTGAAAACCAACAACTTCGTTAAATCCGTCGGCACAGTGGAACTCCAACTACCAGTAGACTCACACAGTACAGTAGAAAATCACCAAATAATCTCATCTGAACTAAACAGCTCAGACACTACCAAACCTGGACAACCTATTATGTCCGCGCCATCATTACTGCCTTCCCAACTCGAATTAGAACAACAACTGACCAACTCATCAACTGATCCGAACGCAAACCACCAGCTCGCAAAACAAGACCCCTTAAACAACGGGATACAAGACACCTTGACAAACCTTGCAACCAGCAACGAAGAACCCATCGAACTTACAACCAAACAGATGCAGACGACCACAAAACAGGACTTAATATCAGACAAACAAATCCAGAATCAACAATCCATGAAATCGGAGAAACTACACGAAATACACAGCAACCCTCAGGAAATAACTAATAATCAAGAACCAAAACTCACAGCTGACCCTGTCGCCTCCAAGCTAACCGCAACCAGCCAACAAACAGAACGAACACAAGACCTAACCACAAAACCAGCAATCCCAACACCAGACCAACTGAAGCAAAAAGAAAAAGCAAGATTAGCCCGCCTTGCATGGCTTAAAACTCACAATTCCGCCAAATCCGCCAGCACTGTGGAACCAACAACATCCAAAACAAGAAATAAACTACCAAAACTATCACTGGACACCACCGAAATAGAATTCATCATGTCTACTGCAGAAAAAACAAAAGAAGTACTTGGAGAACGAACAGAAATAAATCAAATACAATCAACCTCAACCCCTTGCATCCCCTATGGAAACCAAAACAAACAGATGAAAAAGGAACGACAACCAGAATTGGATGAACGTAAAACTGTCCCATCACGATTCAACTATGACTCGGATGAATCCTACTATACCCCAGACCCAATAATCAAGAACCAAAAACCAAAAGACCCACAACAGAAAAACGACAATCACGTACAAGATGAAGAAGATATGCACCCAAGAATCCCAACAACAATGCTGGACTTACAAAATATGCTCATCGCATTACTCTCCCAATCAATGATCCCCTTCTTGAAACTACAAGAAGACCTGAAAGATTCAATAAAAGATCAAGCGACCCTTTTAGCACTAATCCATTCAAAACAGATACACATCGAACACTTTGTCTCGACAGTGGAATCAAGACTGACAATAGAAGCAGACGAGACATACCGGTGGCAACAAAGATTAGCAGAGATCGCAAGAGGAGACCGACAAGAAAAAACAAAACTTACAGGAGAATTACTACAGATGCTTAAAGAACACCATCAGCAACAAGCAACCAGACCCAACGACCAACGACTACAAACCTCGCCGCTTTCAAAACCATCACAACCCCCAACTCAGATACAACCACTACCTGAAACAATTACAGATTTTGCCCAACAAACACTGAAAGAACCACCTCAAAATAATACTAACAAAAAAACAGAAACCATTATCTCAAGCAACATAACAAAGAACCCAAAGGAAAACTTTCAAATCTTCGAAAAAGAAAAAACAACGAACGAAATAAAAGGAACCCAACAGAAAAATAACAAAAAACGACAAACGGGCTCGCGAGCATTTCTAAGAAATATAACCCAGAATACCCAAATCGCGCATCAACCAAAGAAGAAACAAACAGCTGTCAACACACAAAGCATTCAAGTTCAGCTAACCCAGATAAAACCCAAACTAGCGCAACCTACCCTGCCACAATCGCTGATTGACGAGGACTTGCTCGACATCACCACCCATGAAGAACAACCACTAGAAAACAATCAACAATCTTCACAACCACTAATTCAGACAAGCTACATAATAATCGACGAATACGCCTCAATACTTGAACAACAATCGAACCAAAATCAAGACAATTCTACTGAAATCTCCCTAGAAGAAATCTCAATGATCTCGATGGAAAACATCTCAACACTCACAACCAGAGATGAACCGTATGATTCAATCTCGTCGACCTCGATAACAACACCACCACAAGATCACAGTCAACACAGACAGACCAGACCAATATTCGTCAATCCACTACGACAAAATGAAACATATGAAATCCATATTGAAAATGCAAATAAAAACCAAGAACCGGTAATTCTAAATAGAACAAACCTACTACGCCTCTTTGGCGTAATACCTCGCCTGAACAAACTCACAACAAAAGATATTGCTCTGATAACCTTCAAAGACGACCGGAACCTGGATAAGATCGTCATAGAGCTCCCAGACCAAAATAACCAAGAACTCATCATATCAACAAGAAAACAACTACACAAATTAGGCTTCTCATGCTGGGCATCAACATCCTCAAGAATACCAAGCAAACCAAAAGACAAAGCAACCACAAGGTATGAAGAACTACACATTGAACAGAGGAATCAAAAACAGACAACTGACGATAGATACTCAAATCGTGCCTCAAAAGAAGCAGACTCAGATAGAATTAACAAACCCAACAGAACTAGCTTTGAAACTCCCTCATCAGACACTGCATCTACAGAATACTCTATAAGAAGCCAACATCCAGACAGATATGCCGATGCAATCAGAAGAATCTATGACTACGAAAACACCCTCTCAGATACAGAATCTACAGAATACTCAATGAGCTCAAACTCATAACAATTAATGAACCATAGATTCAATTGGTCATTGTGCTCGTGGAACACCAGAGGCAATTTACATCTATTCACGGACACAACCGCTGAATTAGAGCAATATCATTTCATATGCCTTCAAGAAACCTGGCTCAGCGACCCACCGGCATGCGATGGCTTTATCACATTCCTAAACCCAGCTATCGTACAAAAACAAGGAAGACCTGCTTCAGGCTTACTCACCCTGATCAAGATAAACCCATACATCAGAGTAATACTCTCCGAGAATATAAACCCTTGGACGCAACTGACCATAATAACATCCACAAAACACCAGCAAAAGCGAGAAGACAAAAACAACTCAACAATCCTAATTCTAAACCTCTACTGGAACCCGCTAGCAATATCTACAAACACGTTCCTAGATGGAGTCTTCATTTCGATTGACGAGGCCTTAGCTAAATACCCGTTATCAGAAACAATAATCTGTGGCGATCTGAACATCAAGTTATACGATAAAAACGGTAGCCTCTTAAAGCACTCACAATTATCACCAAATGCAAAGAGATGGATAAAAGAAACCACAACGCGGAACCTACTCCTTCTAAGCCAAGGGAACACTTTGAATTCCTATACACCCACATGGAGCAGAGGTTCGTCCCATGCAATCATCGATTATATATTCCTATCTGAAAACCTTCACCATTCAGTTACAAACGCACAGACGATATCAACGGACAAGAGCGATCACAACCAACTTACCGCACACTCAGAAGCGAAACCAGAAAAAACAGTGACAGCACTACCACCTCCTCCATTAGAACTAAATGGAACAACTACAAGACTGAGAATCCCGCAAGCCTCCTCAACCTCATTGCCGGAACAATTCCATCAGGCAAGACTGGCAAATGATATAAAAATCGACTATGAATGGATACTAATCCCATTCCAACAAACCAGAAAAAATCGTCCGCAGAAAGACCACCGACATTTCTACAATCAGGAAATTGCCGAAAGGAAAAAAGACCTAAACCGAATAATACGACAGCTAAAGAAAACTCCAGCTCCCGACACTTCACACCAGATCAAAACCCTGAAAAACAATCATCGAAACTGGATCAAATCGCAAAAAAGTCTCATTCAACAAGCGGACGCTGAACAAATACTGAAAAGCCACAAATCCCACAATACCAAAGAACTTTGGAACCTACTCAATGACAATCAACAAAAACAGCATAAACTCATAGCTAATGTAACCCAAGAAAAATGGATAACGCATTTTACTACCATTTACGCACTACGAGAAACAGCTCATCAGAATACACAAACTACAGCAGACTCAACATGGAAAGTACAAGCAGAATTTGAAGACTTCATCTGCCTGATTAACAAACTCAACACTTCTAGAGCACCAGGCCCAGATGGACTATCTAATGCCATGATCAAGGAAGATCCAACCGCTTGGGCAACCCTTCTATGCCATATTACAACCCTGATCAATAAACTGCATAGAATACCTAACTCCTGGAGAACAGCAGTAATCGTACCAATCCACAAACAAGGCCCTAAAGAAGACCCTCAAAACTTCCGTCCGATCGCCCTGCTCGATCCGCTAGGAAAACTATTTGCAACAATATTATTAAACCAACTCACTGCGTGGGCCACAAAAAACAACAAATTCTCGACCAGACAAACAGGATTTACAGCCAATGTTGGAACAAACCTCAACCTGGTATTACTCCAAGTAATCAAACATGAAGCTATCAACTCCAACTCGGCAATCTACGCAGCATTTATTGACCTAAAAATGGCCTTCGACTCAATCTCGCGAGAAAAATTATGGTCGAAACTTAGAACATGGAACTGCCCAACCGACATCCTAGAACCGATCATTCTACTATATTCAAAAACCACGATAAAAGTCAGATTGTCGAGACAAGGAACTACAACACCCGCCATACCAACAGAAAACGGACTCAAACAAGGCTGTCCACTTGCAGCGACACTCTACAACCTCTACACTGCTGACATTGAAGACCATCTAAAATCAGACAAAACTAATCCCCCCAAAATCAACTCGATCCCAGTCCCAGTCATGGCATATGCCGATGACATCGTGATACTAGACAAAACACCGACTGGGTTACAAACAACACTGGCAGACTTAAGCCAGTACATGAAAAAAAATGAATTAATGATCAATACGGGAAAAACAAAGATAATGACCCTAACCAAATCACTAAAAAAAAAAAGAATAAACCAACGTACATTCATGATAGACAACGTCGAACTAGAAAATGTTACTGAGTTTAAATACCTTGGGATCACAATAAACCAGTCTAAATCAGAAGAGCAGTGGCTGGACAAAATCGAACAAACATCCCAAACGCTATCAAGACAAGGCTGCCTCCTTCACAGAAAATACGGCAAATTCTCCTTCAAGCCAATTATCTCCTACTACAGACACAAATACATCCCGATTCTCACCTATGGTACCGAAGCAATGCTAAACGCTCAGAGAGTCAACTGGACAAAATATGAAGCGACTTTCTGGCGCAAAGTCCTTCGCCTCCCACAAACATTTCCAATGCCAAGAATACGTTATGAATTGGCAACTCAATCAATTGAATCAGTCGTACAGTGGAAAAGACTAGACATCTTTCGCAAAATATTGACAGACGGGAAAACCCCAGCAATTCAAATACTGCGACATAAAGAAAATACCTTCAACACGACAATACTGCAAAAATGGAAAGCCACAATGAGAAAAGAAATGGTTAGTGAAAATATCACAGAAGAATTACTTACACTTCGTCCACAACACGCAAAAACAAAACTGCTACATAATGATTGGATAAAGACCATTCAACAAAAAAATACCTACAAACAGAACTTACACTGTACAAAAGACAACAGGAGAATCCATGAACCACCGGCCTACCTGCAAACCTTTCCAGACCCAACCATTCGAACAACATTTTTGAAAATCCGCCTAAACATTCTCCCTACAAAAGCACACCTAGCTACAAGAAGACAAATCAAAAAGGAAGACAACTACTGCAGGTTCTGCAAAGACCAAAAAATCGAGGAAACCATATTCCACCTCGTCATGGAATGTAATGCACTCGCGCCACAACGCAAAGAATTTGGTGCCTTTTATCAACTCTCATCGATACAAATGTGTACGCAAGAAAGATGGACCGCTCTACTCAGCGGCCACAACAACAAGTACACTTACACAATTGCCCTCTTTTTATCTTCTATACTCGAACTGGACAAACAATTTTTTTAAAAAAAAGGATCCAACTTAACTATACGATGAAAAAGTTTTCAAATAAACTACAGCATCAAAAAAAAAAAAAAAAAAAAAAAGAATTAACTCAGAACCTTGGTCAAGAGGACACCTAGACCTCTAAAAGGCCAACTGGAGCGAAAGCAATCCATATCCAATGAACTTAAAGGTGAATTCATTCTGCTTAAACCAGTCAGAATCCTAAAGGAACAATCAAGGTTGGATGAAGAGATTGCACCCCTAGCCATTGAACCTGCAACCACATATACTAGCTCACTGAACCCATTGGTACAAAGAAATTGGCACTGGAAATTAACATCAGAAAGCTGGTATCTGGCAAGCTTCAGAAAGAATCCTACCCATGCCCTGCCATCCTGCAGAGAAGACTAAGAACATTCTTATTTACCTTGTATTACCTCAATGTCAGGTGATTCATCCAGGTTGAACTTCAGACTGACTTTTCAAGAGGTTTGCTAAATAATAAAGCTCCTTTTCACTCTTAGGTAACTTTTAGAGAGGCAGGAGGTACTTTATGGAGGGAGCCTTAGGAAATATAGGGAAGTGTTAACAAATTGGAGTTAACTGGAGTAGTTGAGCATAAGGAAGTTTAGAGAGAGTTTGTGGCTGAGAGTGACTGGTGACCCAGCCAGATAATTAGATTTAGGGTTGCTTTTGCTTATGTTGCACTGTGTGATACATTCAGTGATTTGGAGTGGGTGAATACCAAAAGCACAATTTAAAGACTGTTTAGATAAAGGGAATCTGAGCGAAGGAGAGCAGTGGGCATGACTGTGAGGATGACTGTGCGAGGCACACGCATGCAACTCCTGATTTCCCAGAGGGAGGCTTTTGGGAGTGTCATGATTACCTGTTTTTTGAGGGAGGAAGCATCATAGATTTGGGGAGGCAGGTGGCACACCAGTCAGTGTCCACCTCTTGAAGTGAGTGGTTGAAACTCATGCTATTGGTGAGACCAGAGAGGCGCAGTAGGAGCCAGAAAGATAAAAGGGCACCATGTGAAACACACGTGCTGACTTTGGTGGGACCAGCACCAGATATTCAGAGAGAAGGATGACATACAAGTTAGTGTCCTTCTTTTGATTTAAATATTTAGCATTTCTGTAAGTTTGTGAGATGCACCAAACTTCTTATGTTCATATTTATTTATTTATTTTTGTATTTATTTATTTGTAATGCACCGTAAACCTGCAGGCATCGGGGCACAACAGAGAGACAAATTTAGACATGAAGACAATACATTGTAGACAAGACACTTATGGTACCAGTACAATGAATGAGCAGTGTGTCACCTATCAGGAGAATTCGATTTCTCATTCTGAGTTTATTTAAATAGTAAAGTTTTTAGTTTTTTTCTGAATGTGAGAAGGTTGGATTCAAGTCTAAGGCTCGGGGTAGTTTGTTCCAGCTTGCAGCTGCATGGTTTGGGAAGGCTCTTCCCAGGCCATTTGCTTTCTTATGTGTCGTTATTGCTATAAGACCCTGGGCTTCTGATCTTAGGGCGAGTGGGGTTATAGCTGGCTATTTTAGATTTTAGATCTATTCTTGAAATATTTGAGGACTTGTGCCTCCAGAGGGTGCTTCCGTATGTGGCATTGTTCCAGCCCTGCTCCCACCTCCAGAAGCTCTTTATTTGGCCGTGCAGCCCTACTTAAAACTCACCGCCCAGGGCAGCCTCCCTGCCCAGGCAGTCCCTGGCTAAGGGCCCAAAGCAAAGGGCAGTTCCCGAAGAAGCAGCTCCAGTCTGTGTTTGCTTGTGTTCACCTGAGAAGCCAGCTGCCGTTAACCAGCAGCGACTGACAAGGTAAGTGTGGTCTTGGTGAGGAGAGCAACAATTACTGTATTCTGACAGAGCCCCACCACTCTTATTACCTTAAGCACACCCATTTTAGCCACCCAATATATTAGTTCTTCAATTACTGCTATGTGGCAAAGTAAGATGACGCTCCATAAACTATTGACTCTCAAATGTAAGCGCCCTCTCCAGCATCCCAATTGTTTCAAATCAAGCTGCTTGTTCATTTGCTGCTGTGGTTCAAATCTAGGTGTCACTTCATTTACTGTTGAATCCCAAATGTAGGCGTTTCTCCATTAATCCAGGTGCCCAACATTTGAATGTATTATCACTGACTGCAGTGTTTCAAATCTAGGTGTCACTGCATTTACTGTTGAGTCCCATATGTAGGCGTTCACCCATGAGAAGGACTGGAGGGTAGGCCAGACTAGAGTGGATGGCTGAGAGGAAGAGAGCTGTCTGAATTGGAGCGAGATGTAGGTGTACGCTTACCAATAAAACAGGAAACAGGGAAGAAAGATGGGTCCAACCTAATTGGACCACTGTCATATAGCCTTAGAGGAAAATGGGGAGAGAGAGGTATCCCAATCTCAGAATTGATTGACCACGGGGCACAGGGAGTGCACCCCCCTGGAGCAGCCCATCGGGTGGGGGTGGTTTCTGCATACTAGGGTGTGCTAAGGGGGGGCATATGGGCAGCATATGCACGTCGTGGGCAAAAAGGTACTGCCACAGAATAGCCCATTGAGATCCACTCTTCCACACACCATAGGAGTGGTAAGTGTAGCACTCCAGAATATACGACAGGGGGACACGGGCCATTGTCCATAAAAACAGTGATGGTAGAATAGGGTACCACCACTAACCAACGCCCCTAAATAAACTCACTCTTCTGTATACACCTCTCAAACTCTGAACTAAACACAACCATACCTCTACAGCACAACAAACCACATGCACTTCACTACAGCACAACAATGAAACAAAACACACATAGCCGCGCACAACAGCACATGATGGCTACCAACCAAAAATCACACCTGTGCTCAGCTAACAGTGTAAACCGAACTGAAGCTGCACCTCACAGCTCCCTTGCTCTTTTCTCCCACTCAGTCCAACTAACTTATACTGCCTCACCCTCTTCTTTTACAGAACTGCCAGAGCGCCAACGGAGCATGCAAGTGGTGACAGTGGATATTATAAGAACCTTTAACATAACATAACGTAAGTGAACAGTACCTGTCCCTTCATGTTACACCTGGCAGAGGGAGAATGAGGAGCTGGCAGTCCCTGAGGGGAACCTCTGTGAGAATCACACTCAGGTCATTTTGGGGAAAATGGCATGGGTAAAGGAATGTGGGAGATACCAGTCAGTCAGTAATTGCTTTATTCTGCGAATGTACCTTTAGCACACACTTCTTTACCATCATTGTCAAATACATAGATTTCGTACACCATGCTAATTCAAATAAGTGATAAACTATACAATTCATACAATTGCAGCAATGAAAACCTACTGCACTGTATAAAAAGCCATGAGGAATTAATCAAGTAACTAGTGGAAGCTTCCTATGAAACCAGGCATGATAAATGAAATTGGCAACAAAATATACATCATTCACCACTGCAGTGGATCGGCATATGTTGACTGCTTTTGTGACATTTTTAACATGTGCTTTCCTAAACAGTGAAATCAAATCATTTTTCACAAATCACTGTAACACTCCCAAAAAAGCAAAAAAGTGGGTAACAGACTCAAGATCCAGACCGCACATCAGGCAAATTTCAGAGTTGCCACCCCCCGAACTACGCTTGAAGGTAGCAACCTGAAGTGTTCCAGCCCTGAATTCCAGGAACAGAGTGTGCACATAAACTGGGGTTATTAGATCCAGATAACTCTTCCCACCTTGAGCAGGTTTCGAGCACAGGTAGTTAAACCCCACGTTCAGGTTTAGACATGAGTTTATAAGACATTCCTGGATGTATTGTTTGGCAATTAATTTAACTTATCTTTTTAGACTGCGGGGAAGGTTTTTGTGTATTGTTGTTGCCTTATGTGGGTCGACCATTGCAGTGAGCGTCCTCCAGGATGGATCAGCAAGTCTGAATATGTTTCCTGATATTTAACAAGCTCTGGCGACCTCCAGAGTCTAATCCAGTAAAAAAAACTGGTTTTCAAACCAACTGATAAGTAATAGGTTCTAGGCCAGATTCCATTAGCAGTGGGGCACTTGAGAAACTGCACGGTAGACAAGCTTTTTCAAGAATTTATTCTCAGCTGTTCCCAAGTTTGGGGAGCTAGTGTGAATAACTGAGCTCCCTAAAGTGCTGCAGATATAGCCTGAATCGGATAGATGTTAATAGCAGGGGAAATGGCAAGCTCTCCATGAGAGACAAAGAATTTCTTTAGGACTCCACTATTACTTTCCAGAATAGTCTTTGACCTGCTGTACCGGCTGCCCATGATCCTGTATCAGCAAATCTCACTCCCAGGTAGTCGTAATAGCTAACTTGTTCCATGGCAGTCCCATCAACCTCCATACAGATTACCACAGGCTGTGATCTCCTTGGTCTAAACATCAACACCTTAGTCTTACTCCTATTGAGGGTCAGGCCTATCTGGGAACATTATTTAAAAACCAAGTTCTAAAAACTGTGCCTGATCCCCATAGGAGATGTGGCCAACAAAACTGAGTCATCTGCGAAAAATAGTGCAGGATATCCATGAGCACCCACTTTCAGTGGGTCAAATTACTCCCCCAGAGCATTCTGCCACCAAATCCAAAATAATCTTGCTAATATAAAGACAAAACAGGAGCAGGGCAAGGAAACAGCTTTGCTGCATGCCTCTGTCAACTGGGAACGGATTTGTTTCCCCAGCCAGACCCCACCTCACTACCGCCTTGTTGTTGGAATAAAATTGAGCAATCACAGACAGCAGATGTGACGGCACCACACGCCCAAACAAAACCTGCCATAACTGGGCCCTGGGTACGCTATCAAAAGCAGTCTGTAGGTCTATAAACACTGCATAGACCTGCATTCTTTTTAACACAGTACATTTCTGCAAGATGCTAGACAGGCGGAAGCTCAGCCCTTGTTCAGCCCTTGCTGGAAGCCAGCTTGTAGGTGAGAAATGAGATAATTGCTAGTCACCCAGTCCTGCAGTTTCTGAAGGACCACCTTAGCAAACAGATTCCCTATGGTATCCAGTAGTGAGATAGGCCTGTAATTTCCTGGTTTATCTCTGCCACCTTGTTTATATACAGGCCCTATCTCAGCACAACACAGCGGCATAACACAAGGCCCTGGGGGACCCCCTTGCAAGCCATGCTGAAGGGGCCCCCCAACTCGGCAACAAATCATGGGTCGCGCCACACTCTGGGCTGTCCTAGATTACCACGCTTGCGCAATACGCACAAACGTATTGCTGAAGGGGTATGCCACACACTGCACTAGGAGAAAGATATAAATATGTGTTTTAATGCAATATACAGCACACTTTCTGAGAAAAATTGGTTACAAAGCCACAGTGGTTGCTATTGTTGTGTAGGGTAACAGCAATCCAATACATGCAAGTCATCAAAGTGCACATGAACATTAATGTTTTACTATTAAAAATGCCATGCCACATTAAGACATGCCTAGACTGGTTGCACCAAAATGCTAGTCGAAGCAATACGACTCATCAAGAAGAGAGCACACATTCAAGCCTGCGTCTCTGAGGCCCTTAGCAACACAGCCAAACTCTTTAAAATCTGCAAGGAACTGGCCAAACATGTTGCGGTTTCTACCTCACCTGTTCCCTCAACAGGCCCTCTGTGCAGCTTTGGCCTCTCGCTTCTCTTCTAAAACTCAGGACATCCTGTCCACTATCTCCTCTTCCTCTCCCTCTTCCTCTCTCTGCCCCCTTTGGCCATCTCTCCCTCTCCTCCTCCTTTCTCCTCTTTCTCTCTAACACCTGATGAGGTTTCTAGACAAGTCCAATCTACGGAAGTGTTGGTGGAACAGGTGCTCGCCTGCTCCTCCTGAACCATTAAGGACCACATTGACACCCTTGATCCAGCCTTGGCCGATTTCTGTAATCATTATTTTGCCACTGGAACTTTCCCCTCTCCCAAACTCTTGGAAAAGCTGGCCAACTGCCAGCTTACACTCCACACTGAATGTGTTGGTTGTCTCCATGAGCATCAGTCTGGCTTAAGAGCTGCCAGAGACACGGAAACTGCTCTCCTGAACACCTGTGAAGATCTGATCTCCAACCTCGATTCCAGCATTCATTCTGTCCTCATCATCCTGGAACTTTCCTCTGCTTTTGACACGGTCAACCACGCCATCCTGATCAATTGACTCTGTGAGAACCTGGGCATCATGGATCAGGCCCTGGAGTGGCTGACCTCCTTCCTCTTGGACCTCCCCTCCCAGGTCCATCTTGGTCCCTTTCACTCCGCCACCTCTCTCTACTTGTAGCGTTCTCCAGGGCTCTATCCTCTAACCGTGGTTTTTCAACCTCTACTTGGCCCCTTTGACCCACCTGTTCTCTACCTTCTCCTCTAACTTACAGTGTTATGTGGATGACACTCAGCTTTCCTTCGGGCTCCCCTCGGCCTACTCTTCCTGCTGTCATCTTCAACTCCACTCTCTCTTTCTCTCCTCACATCTCGGACGTCGCCAAGAAGTCCCACTACCAGCTGCACCTCCTCAAAAGGACTCTTCCATTTTTCACTTTCCTCCAGAAGCTCACTGTCTCCAGAGCTCTGGTTCTCTCTAGGCTGGACTACTGCAAACGCCACTTTCTCAATCTGCCTTCCTCTACTCTCCGCCCTCTGCAACTAATCCAGAACAGGACCCACGAGACTTATCCTTGGCCTGAAGCCCAGGGACTGTATCTCTCCAGCCATGAAATCTCTCCACTGGCTCTCGGTGGCTGCAAGGATCAAGTTCAAGACCCTTTTCATTGTCTACAATGCTTTCTGGGGCTGGGATCTGCACTACATCCAACGCTATCTTTCAAAATACCTTCCTTCTCGAGCCCTAAGAGTTAGATGCTTCTCCAGGCAGATAGTGGGGGGGCGGTAGATCCTTCTCCCCTGCAGGTGCCTCCCTCTGAAATGGCCTCCCTGACCCTCCCAAACTTGAGCCAGAGCACCTGAAGCTCCGGAAGCAGCTCAAAACGTTCCTCTTCTCCTCTGCTTTCTCTCTCTTTACCTCCCCTGATGACCTACCTGTCCGCTGTAGCAACTGGTTCCTTGGCTACCCTCTGTCCCACTGAGTCCAGGATCTTTCTTGATCAGTACCCCTTACACTGCCTCCAGGCCTACCACGCAGTTAGGGTTTGTAACTGTAACCCTACAGTCCCTTGTTCTCCTTGCACTATTCAGAGCCGCGCTGCCCTGGCGGCACTTAATCAGAGCATTGTTACCCTGTTTTCCCCTCCCCTCTCCCTTGCACTTCCACCCTCCCTTTCCCCTTGCACTTCTCGTTCTCACACTTGCATGATCTGAATGACACAAGGCTTAGTAAGATCATTTGTCTTGTCCTCCCTCAGTTTATCATATTATAACATACCATTTTATCACATATCCCCAGAAAAATATACAGTGCCGCAGTAAGAAACGGCTAGACTGGCAGAACCAAATGCCAGTCTAGCCAGGTAATTACACTTAGCAGGACTGCTTTATCAGAAATGCCCAGTTAAAACAAATTATACCAAACTGAGGAATGACTGGACTGGCTGCACCAAAATGCCTCTCTAGCCACTAATAATACTACATATAATGCCTGCTTAGCATGGACATGGGCAACCATTATGATTTATTGCACAACCCCCCACACATCCCTTCTCCCTCCCATCTCCTACCCCAACCTCCAAAATCAGCTCATAGGCCCAGAATTACCTCCATGTCCCTCTTCCTTGTCCCAGTGCTTACGTATGAGGCTCCTTGCCTCACTGGTAAGTACAGGGATGAGGAAGAGTGGGACTAGGAGTAATTAAGATTACAGATAGCTAAGTCAGGCATTACCTTCATGTACCTCAACCTTATCCCAGTACTTGTGTATGAGGCATAGTGCCTCATACACAAGTACTGCCTCATACATAAGTACTGGGATGAGGAAGAATAGGGCTAGGTGTAAAGATTACCAATAATTAATTAAGGCATTAAACACAAGTAGTGGTGCAACACCATTGAGCTGACTGGGCTTCAGCACTCCCCCTCCCACTGAAATTGCTATATTGACTTGACCTGGACAGAAAAGGACACAGATGTTAAATGGCACCTGGGTTTTGCTGTTAACAAGGGCCCGGCCCAACAATTACTAATGTATAGCATTTCACTTTTAGTACCTGCATTCAAATGCCAAATTTTTTAAGCAATTGAAATTTTGATGTGGGTTTAGTGCTTGCATGCCATGGGAGTCATTGGAAGGGTAGAGAGGAAACAGGAGACCAGTCATTCTCACAGCAGCCCCAAAGGACCCAAAGGAGAGAGTTAACTGCTTGTAACATTGAAGCTGCACTAGAATAATCACATTAAAATGCGTAAAGAAGTTAGATGCCCCCACTAAATAAGTTTTCTCCTCCCCACCACACGTGAAGTTAGCGCCTCTCCCAACATTTGAAGGGTTAGCCCCCCCCTGAAATGTAAGTTTTGTTGCACCCCTGAACATAAGCACACACACCATTCACCATAAATCCACACGCACACCCAGCCATCCATATATTTAAGAGGGCACTCTTTCACCATACAGGCACACCCAGGCAGCCACCCGTTCATTTAAGTGTGCAAAATTTCACCACACAGGCACAGACACCCAGGCACATACCTATGCATTTAAGTGTGCACCCTTTCACCATATAGGCGCACCCAGGCAGCTAAGCATACATTTAAGTGTGCATCCTTTCACCGTACACGCACACCCAGCCACCCATACATTTGTGTGCACCCTTTCACCATACACTCACACAGGCAGCCACCTATACATTTAAGTGTGCACCCTTTCACCATACCCTCACACAGTCACCTATACATTAATGTGTGGACACTTGCACCATACAGACACACCCAGGCAGCCACCCATACATTTAAGTGTGCATCCTTTCACCGTACACACACACACACTCAAACACACACACATGCATAACCAGCCACCCATACATTTGTGTGCACTCTTTCACCATACAATCACACACGCACACGTCATTGGTTGAGGGGAGCCATAATACTTCAAAAATACATTGGGCCTCATTAGGACCCCGGCGGTGACAGTAAGGCACCGGCACCGTTCATACCGTCCTGCTGCATTACGAGTTCTGCTCGCTGGTTCCTGACAGCCCGGGCTGTGTGGCACCAGCGTGCATAACTCGTAATTGCGCTGGCACCGTTAACAACGGTGCCGGCGCAACCATGCTTCCCACCCCCCATTCTGCCCTATGGGACAGAATGGGTATTGGGAGCCCAGCAATATTGCCACCCGCGAATGGGCAATTACTGGCCCATTCATCTAGTAATGGCCCGGTTTTTGCCCAATCGCAGGAGGCGGTGCCGGTAGCGAGCATGCTGGTAGCCATGCCTGTTATACAGGCATGGCTACCGCCATGCTCGTAATGAGGCCCATTGTTTCTTTTTGAAGTCACTCTGACTTCATAAAGAAATTATTTCTGTTAAGGACTGAACCCTGATGGAAATAATGTCTTTATGAAGGCACAGTGACTTCAAAATTAACCTATTTATTTTTGAAGTCATAGGGCTTCCCCACCCCATGACATGGAGGCCTCCAGCCTAGGGTCTTCATGTCATAGGGTAGGGGTAGCCACCAGACCTTTTGTATTCACTCTGCCTTCATAAAGAAATTATTTCTGTTAAATAAATCATTTCTTTAGAAATGCAGAGTGAATTCAAAAAGAAAATGTAAAAAAAGAAAATGTTGAATTATTTTTTTTTTACTCCAAGTGGGGCCCCCTTCCAGAACATGTGGTTGCGCGGCCCCCCGCACCGCGCGGAGTGCGGGGGCCCCTGTTACGCCAGTGGCACAACACCATGTTTCCGGAACCAAATTGAGGTTAGCCACTGCTTGAAATAGTCTTGATAATAATGGCACCCAGGTTTTAGGCTCATCCCTCAAAAGATCTGCCGGGATTTTATCTGGGCCTAGGGCCTTCGGACCCTTAGTGTTCAGTAACACACTTTTTAAAGCTGCCAGAGTAATAACCATACTTGGACTGGTACAATTAGCTAACACCAGGCCTATCCCAGCTGATCCTGCTATATCAGGACATTTGGGGGAGGGGGGTTCCACTTCATAAAAGCCACAATAGTGAGGGAACCATTCTTATGCAGTGATCATACAATAAGACTATTGTCATTTGTTTCCTTTCGATCAAAAACTAAAGACCAAAACGTCTTGCTATCCTTATTAAGGGCTGCTTCTCTGAGTGCATCCTATTTGGATATGTGATATTCCATTTTCCTCAGCTTCACTGTGATTTTATAATAGCTCCTCTTATGGTGCAATACCTCCTTATGCACCTTCCCTTCAGTTGCAAGGTAGAGCATAAGATCCTCCTTGGCCAACCTACATACACTATCAAACAAAGTGGTCTTCCACACTCCTCTCTTCTTTAGAGGGGTAATTGAACTAGTGAACCAGAGACTAAGCGCAGTGGTCAGGTGCTCGTATTCAACCAATACCTGGTCGTCCCCAAAACTGTACTTGCATAGTTTTTTGCTAAACGGGAGAATTGAGTAATACATAGAGTGTTTTAGACCTGCTGTCATAATATTGTCCCATTTTATGGCTCTTTTGCCCTTCCCGATATTCTGATCTGCACAATAGTCATGATGACATTGTGCAACATACCCTGCCAGCTTAGTTTGAGGGAAAGGGGTTTGTGATCACTGTCCATACGATCAGAGATAAAGAACTCCTCCACTTCACCCCAGTTGACCATCGCAACCAGTATATAATCTATCCTAGAGGAGCTTTCAAACCTGAAAAAAGTATCTTTCCCTGGCCTATCTTCAGCACACCTACCATTACATGCCCTTACGTTTAGTCCATACAATATCCAGGCAGACTCCAGAGCATGTTTGTGTGCCTGCACAGGAAAACTAGCCTCCAATGTAGGAATCTCCCAAGCCACATCCACATCCTCCCATAGCTCTTCCATTTCTCTTAGGGGTTCAAGCTGCAGGTTAAGGTCTCCTCCAACGCTAATGTGGAGTTGATCAGGCACCTTAGACTCCCAGCTACTTACTAAATCATGTAGAAGGGTCAATGGGTTGGTACCATAAGGTCTATTATAGACATTACAAAAGAGTAGTGTAAACCCCTCTGAGTTTGTACCGAGAATCAGCTGCAAATCCCAGGTACTTCGGCCACTCATTTTAATTTCCCATCCTTATCTCACTGCCGCCAGAGTTAACAGCCCCTCCCACGGTCTTTCTCTGGCGCCCTTATACGCTGTGATGCTAAATGCCTTGAACCCCTGTATCTCAGTGGGGACCAAAGCCCAAGTTTCCTTTAAAAATATAATCTTGTTCCTGGATACAAAGCTATCCAGTCAGGGTCCACCAGGTATCTAACAATCCCAGTGACATTCCAAAAAAGCACCTTGGTACCTACAGGCCCAGTAGGGCTTTCTGGCAGGGGAGGGGGAGAATGTCAATCTACTCCATCCTGTTCTTCTCCCCTCGCAGGCAAAACCCAACCCACTTTGGATAGTGATCTTCCAAGGGATTGATTGTGCCGTGCATCAGGTAAAGATGATCTCAATGAAATTGATGAGCCCCGGGGAGGATAGGTTTTTATCGCTATTTCCAGTAGCCCTTCTAACAATGTCAATTCTATGTGATCACTCTGGGTGGGGGCCATATTCCCTCTGCTAGCCCACGCAATATCTTCTCTGATAACCCCTCACATTGCAGATCCAATGGATACTCTTGTTAATTAATTAATGTATCCTCATTTTCAAAGGCAGCAAAACTTGGTTTAATATCATTACAAACAAAAATTGATCTACAATTCTGGGTTCTGGATAACTTCTGGTTAGTGGGGGTACCATCCCCATAACAGGAAGGTGGGAAAGAAATGTGCCTGCCGTAGCTCCTAGGACGTGAGGGGTGAATAACCACATGCTTCTAAATAATATCAGTTATGGGTTTAGCCCACTGGGGATCCTTCATAGCTCTCGTAGTTGGGATTGTCAGCAAATCCCCCCTATCTTTATGGCCATTATCCTTGGTCTGATGCTGCAGCACAGGGGCCCTTCTTCCCTTGTCCAGGACAGAGTTTGCACTGCAGTAAGACTGGGGTTTATTCAAAAGGGAAGAAGGCCCTTTCTGGGCTTCTAGAGTATGGTTCCCCTGCTCTTTTGGATAAACTATTAAACATTTCCTTAAGTTTACCAACCTCCATCATTAATTCATTAAATGTACTCCTCCAGTCACATTTATTTTATATACCGCTACCACAAGCACTGCTTAAGTTAGGACAGGTTTTATACAAAAGGAAGAAAAAGGAACTGAAATATGACACTGGAAAATGGTCTGAATCTTGAGACTGAAACAAATATGTATTGTTATCATTGTTTAAAATATTGTATGAAGGCCTTATTGTGGCTAATGAATGTGTATAAATGAATTGTTGTTAAAAAAAAGTGTATATGTGCTATTCCGGTACAAAATAAAAAAACAGATGGTTTTATGAAGAATTTAAAAAGTTTCACAGTACTGGTTTTGAAAAATTAAGGTGGGGAGTGTGACATAATAGCCTTGGTGATTTTTTGTTGTTTGCTTATAATATACCTGGACGACCAAGCCTTACCAGGAACCCTTATTAGAGATACATTTACAAGACACAAGTGTTTAGAAAATGAAGTTGGCTTCATAGGCGTAACAAAACCCTTTTGGACTTTTGGTGCTTCCACACCGTAGTTCGGATGTGTTTCCATTTGCCTTAGACTTTCACTGCCCTTCAGAACAAAATTGAGGGCACCGATTACCACCTCTACCGGCATTGCACTCAGTTTGTCATTATCAAACTGAGGCACAACCTCCAGAGGGGAAAATCTATTATGAAGGGGAACTTGTGGGGCAATAACTAAGATTCTAAGTGTATCTATGTCTGTGCAGCCCTTGTTAGATCTCACTTTTATTACCTTTTCCAGTGGGAGTTGGAACAATTGGGGCCAACCCAGGTTGAGATTGGGGGTCAAGCACAGGGTTAGCAGAGGCAATGCTGCATGGGGTGGACTTCAATTACGCTACGTTCCCGAAAGCCCAGGATGCCCGATGATTTGGGGCAGTGGACTGGGAGAAGGTAATTTTCCCTCCTTCATTAGCAGTTACATTTTCTACTATAAATTTTAGCTGACCTCCTTGGACCACTAATAAGTTGTGGCTTGTTCTTAACCTTGTCATGGACAGCATCACTCTCTTCCCACAACTCTATTGTACCTGAAATTTTACAACCCTCATCCAAAATTGCAAAATTAGTATGAACAATTGTTTGGGCTGGCATATCGCTCCCCCCATCTAAATCATATAGTAACTCTTCAATTTCAGATATGAGAACGTTAACTTCCTGGATGGGCTCAAGAAGTTTATAAACCCTCTTAGGTCCCACCCCAGGTGACATACTAGATTTTGTCTTGTGTTTGACCATCCTCCTCCCCGTAAGTTCCAAGGATTACTGAGTATCTATAGAACAACAGAATATACAGATACCTGAAAGGTATGAGAGCACAGGGGCCAGGAAGCACAAGAGTACACAGTACTAGATAAGGTCAGATGTGAAAATGTATAAATCTATGTTCAGAAACATATGCAAGTAAATGTGCAAATATATGCATGTGTGTGCAAAAATACAGGTAACACAAATCACAAAAATGCAACAATACTTCAAACAATCAAAACAAAATGACTACATTTAAAATGAAGTACAAGCTCCTCAAAGTCTAAAAACGGGGTTACTATCCCCCACAATGGAAGTAGATATCCAACCTTAAATGTAAGGCCCTAGGCCAGGGTGCATTTCAGGCTATTACTTATAGCCCATAAATGCCTTGTGGCTCAAATGCCATCCTATCTAATGTAAGCCATCATAAAAAAAACAGCACCCCGTCTTTGAGTTCGGATAACACAAACCTCCTCAAAACCATTCGATGCAACACCAATAAAGCATGCAACAGAGCATTTAGTATAGTGGCCCCACTAGCATGGAATACCCTGATGCCGGCACTGAGAATTATAGCCTCGACTGAGGTTTTTAAGAAGAAACTGAAGACTGCGCTTGTCTCCTAGACTAATGTAAAAGTTAATTTATCGATCCTTCCGCTTTAATAATATTCTCTAGGCCTGTGTTTGTTGTGTCGTTCTATGTTTGTTAGTCCACGCCCATAAGCCCTCGGGTACCAGGAGTGCATTATAAATTCTTAAGCAAACAAACACAAACAAACAGGGCCACTACAAGCAAACCAGTCAACTACTAAAAGTACTAGTGAAGTACTATTAAAAGTTATTAAGAGCTAAAAGCAACTAAAATATGAGCAGCCCCAGTTATAGTAAAATCGAACAAGGCACAGTTAGAAGGGCCTTGTGAACCTTTTAGGCCGGGGGGTAACAAAATAATAGTCACAGATAGTGACCACAAGTGCATAGGGCCATTGAGTAAAGTGAAAGAGGCAGACATTCCTCTGATAGGCCGGGAACGCCCGGCAGTTGAAGGAGTTGCCATAGTCCTACTCTCCCCCACTGCCCCACCCACAGGCCAGACAATAACAGGTGTCATTTGTCAGGGCTTTGCATTTCCCAATGGCTAATGTCCCAAAAATACTAGGCCTACTTTCACCCACTCACCAGGGCGAGTAACACGACAAGTCGCATTTTTGGCACGTAAGCCTCCTGAGACTTGCATCAACAGTTGTCATGAGCTGGCAGTAGTGATTAGACGTGCTTAGTTCAATTCCAGTGAATCCATTAAGATCTAATTCCAATAGATCAGCTGGTTTTCCCTAACAAGAGATACTGCTCAAGTGAGTTGCTCAACCGCTGAACAAGGCGAGAAGGGCAACTACAAGGTCCTGCAGGATCCTAGTGTTCACCTTTTGTCTCTGTATAATGAGCAGTGCCAGAACAGCAAAGGCCTCCTTAAGAACGGCCTTGAGTCTAAAGGTGCTATGAGTAAACTTAACTCAGAAGGCTGAAAAAGAGCCTTAAAAGCACATCCCGGTAATGCAGCCACACACACAGTGACAATATGTCCTGCCACTCGTCACTGTAGGACAGGCTACCAATTCATCCGTGGTCAGTGCCCCAGGTTGACCCACCACGAACCATCAATAACCATTTTCTGGCCACTTCTTGTCCACGTCGTGCTCTGCGCTGGAATGGGCTTTTTGAATGGGTAAGCAGTAATGCAGATCGATGGCTCCTCCTCCCACAATGGACGTGTGAAACAGACTGCAATATTGAAAATGAGCCACCAATAATACATTTCTGGCCACTTCTTGTCCACCCTTAGTGTCCATCTCTTCAAATGAGTGGATGGGACATGTGCCATTGGATAACACCTAGGATGAAAAGCAGAGAATCCCCAAGGGCAGCTACTTTGGGACTCACATGTGCATGATTTCTGAGGGAGGAAGCAGCAGTGATTCTGGGAAATGGGTGACACACCAGTCAGTGTCAATCTTCCGAGGTGAGCGAATAAGACAGCTATTTGGTGACACCTTGGAGGAGCGACATAGAATACCTGAATGTAGCTTGTGTGAGACTAATGATCTCATGATTTTTGAGGATGCAGCAAAGCTTTAGGGAGGTGATTGATATGACAGTCAATGTCCTTCATTTGAAATTAGTGAACGACACACATGCCATCATTTGACATCTGGAAAGTTGTGGAGGAGGAGCCTCCAATCCATTAAGATAGCTTGTGGGAGACTCAACCACATCTGATTTTGGTTGATGGGGCACCAGATACAGGAGACACACCTGACAGTGTCTGTGTCTCTTGTAGTGAGTGTGCAAGACATGACAAGTGCCATTATGTGAGACCTGGGAGGAGGAGCAGGGGGAGCCTGCAATTCTAGAAGGCATCTTGTGGGAGAGTCACACTTGTCTTACTTTGGAGGGCAGAGCAGCAGAAATAAAAGGGGGGGTTCACATACCACTCAGTGATGAACTTCACATTTGTAGCAACTTGTTAGCACCCAAATAAAGCCACAAACAGGGGAAGACTCACTAAACATGGTCTTTTAAATTCTGGAGAAGCACTTCTGGTGCACACCAGAGTTGCATGTAGTCAATTGATGGCATCATCCAACGCACATTCCACACCAATTGGCACAAGTCACTCTTGTGTACACAAACCAGTAAAAGAAAATACACTGCGACAATAAACATCCACCAAGACCAAGAGAGGAGTTTGCACTTTCAGTTCCTTCCACAATTTCAGGGGCATTGTGGGGGCAGTTCTTATCTATTGAAGATACGTCAAGAATGACATACAGTGTAGCTGAGCAGTGTGGGGAGTATACATTTCAAGGCCTCCTTCGCTGCTGTCCTATCCACTGATGTCAGACAGTACTGATGATGATTATGACGAAATGGATGATGATCAAGACAAAGATTATGATCTATCAGAGTCCAGACAGGATTGCATGATGCTACTGTAATGACACCACAGATACAGAGCGGGTTGAATTAATAGAAGATTACAACCCCACTGGAGTGGGGCTGAGCTTCTATTTATGAAACATATCAGAAAATACATTAAATCAATATGTGGTATCCAGAACATCTCAAGCACCGCCACCTGCAGCAACATAATGTGATGTTATGCCCACCCTGTGTGTTGTTAGCTCACATCGAAAGTAAAATGTGTAGCAGTACTTTGCACAGAATAAACAGCAACCACACCTGGTTCATTGCACACTGCTGAAAAACAGGGTGCCAAAGAAGGGCATTGGCACACTTGGAATCCACATCAATTATGTCTCATATGCTTCAGCATCATGTGCAGACATGACAGGAAGTGAGAAATCTGAGGTGCATTCCTTCCCATACCACCAGACAAGCAGTATACATTCACCAGTCCTCACAGTTACCCATGAAACCCGACCCCCTGAAATATCATGATAGCTTTTTTCACTAGTCCATCTCACACTTTGTTCACCGTTTGCACCAGATCTGATTCAGTTTAAGTAATGACAGATTTTCCATGCAATGTACCTTAATAACACAATTTAATTGATTCACAATTTCCGTCCCATAATCTGAATTGCACAACCTTGTAGCCTGAACTTTAAGGCAACCATCATATAACCTCCATTTTTTTACCAAACCTATGGCCAGATTCTTGTAATCGACCCATGTTTCGAGATAAGCTCTTTCTCAAGTTTATCTCCTTCTTTTCACACTCTTTCACAACATTAGTAACTCATAATTATGAAATAGGCATTTACAACTCAGATGATTCTTTACTTGACTCACGGTCTTCAGAATATTGCAAACATCCACTTTTTTGCAACCAGTCATCTACAAAGGTGTACACGCCAGCTTGCTATTTTTAATCCCCACTAAATGGATAGTATCTGGTTCACTGCTTCCTGATACAGAGTAATAGTGCCCATGTTCATTGTGAGGGTTAGGGTTCACTTTACTCTATCTCTAACTGTATCCCTACTCTGCTTCCCCTTCTCTCTCATACTTCTCACACTATGTATACAGCATAAAGTCTCCTTTCCTTACACGTGTTGCCTTTTTCCTTCTGCAGTTAGGCATGTAGGTCTCTTCTCACTCATGTTGGCTCTTTGTTCTGGTCCATTTTCCTGGCTCCTCTACTACTGGGAGGCTAGCTGACAGTAGGTCTCTCCACACTTTGCCTCTGTTGTAACTCATCCCTCTCGGTAGTGTTCCCGGAGGATGTTGGCTCCTGCAGATTCACTTCTAGCTCCCAAAATCTGCCTCACATTCGTTGCCTCTTCAAACCTCGCCTGCACATTATTGAGACTGTAGGGTACCCCGCTTTGTTGCCTGTTCTTCCTCTTGGTCAGCCGCTCTTATATGGGCAATGGCCATTATCCTCATCCCTCTATCTCTCTCTCTCACACTCTCTCTCTCTCCCCCCTTTTTTCTCTCTCTCTTTCTGTATCGCTTTCACTCTCTGTGTTTGTTTCATTGGTTAGTTGCAGTATATATTTCTAAGAGGCCTCTGCCTTGGTTGTGTTTCCCAGAGGCTCTTTTTCCCTTTGGCCTGAGTTGTACCGAGTTTATAAAATGTCCTATGATGAGGTTGAGGTCAAACAGAAGTCCTGCCTTTCTCTGAGCCCCATGCTTATCTCTTGAAGGCTTTGCACCCATGTGTCTGCAACTGTCCTCTTCCTGTAGTGGCCTTCGTGGCTTTGCATTCACCCTTCTAGGTTGTCAGGACCTTCTGTGGCCTGTGGGAAATCATTGGGTTGGATGCAGCAAGATTTCTGTGTGTGGGTGGCAACTTGTGCTACACCCATGTTCACTGTTGAAAATCTGTCCTCCATGACGTAAGCCACACAGCATTGGTCTGCTCCCTTGAGAGGAGTTTTATGGAATTGAATTTCAGATATTTCACTACCCCTCTCACATATAGTTGCCAATCTCAGGGAAGCTCTACATTTACTGGATTTCCATCCCCTTAGTAACCACAATTGCTCAATGCCTGTTGTAAAGGGGTTGACCCTGGGCCAAGTGGTAGGTTTGGGGTTGGACCTACTTTCTTATTCAACATGCATAAAGGCTGTAATGAAATATCCATATATTAAAAGGATAATAGATGTTTCTTTTGATAGAAATTACATCACTCAAATCAGAGAGCATACCCATGGATGGAGAGGAGCGTGCAATACGCCTCAGATACAGCTACAAGAGCACTTGCTCCTCTTGCTCTGGCACCCTAGTAGGCCAGCTCCCCTGGGGTCCAGGGACCTCTACAGGCCAGTTGGCAAAGGTGCTAGTCGGATTCATCAGATCATCCACACTTTAAAGCACTATGGCCTCATCTTCGACTCTTCCAGTTGTGCTGTAGGTTTTCAAGGGTCCTAGTTGTGTTTCTAATGTCAATGAACCTAAATTATGCTTCTAAATAGAACAGGAGTTGTGTATCTTTAACGGCTAAGTGATTGCAGAATGTCACTCATACAACTTGAAGCTGCCACCAAAACACCAGTATAAACCTTATACAATTCTGAAGGGTTTTCATCGTTGCACACATCCTCTGAGGATGACTGTTTAGCTTATTCAGTCTCTGGTTGGGTTGCTCTGGTAAGGTGTGCCATAATATGTGACTCACCCTGAAAAATATCCGTCCATCTGTTTTAACTTCTGATCTCTGCACCTTTGACATACTCACTATACACCCCTCCTGTTACAGCTTCAGTTCTAGTTGTAAATCAGCTTTAGGTCTTTGGCATACAACAAATTAACATTGATCATTTATTTTCAAATGAAATTTGGCTCATGTAACATCCTTGTTCAGCGATGGTTCAAACAATTCACTCTGGTTTTAATATTGCCATATTGATTGTATTTCATTCATTTATATTATTATTTGTTTGAATTTGTATTGCACGTATGCCAAGTGATGTTAAAAATTAAGCAGAGTTGGTACTGAACATTACATGAGTAACAAAAGAGGCAATCATCATGAAAAATTAAATGGAAAAAATAGGAAGATGAAAGAAGCTCATCTTTGAAAGTGTGGCGAAAAGAAGCAAAGTAGAAGCTGAACACAAAGACAAAGGTAAAGCATTCCATGTATTAGGGGCAAGAAGAGTACAAGTTCAGAACCAAGAATGGGCACAAGGAGGACGTGAGACAGGAAATAAAAATAACAAAGGTGAGTGCAGAGAGTGAGGAGAAGAATATACAGAAATAAGAGACACACGTTGAGAGGGAGCGAGAACATGCAGAACCTTAAAAACAATACAAAGCAATACAAAGAAAACAAACGTGAAGACAAGTATATACAGCTGGGGTCTTCATAGAAGTTAGAGGTTCCAATACGTGGCAGATGGGTAAGCTCATTGGAGCAACAGTAGAAGATAAGCCCCAGAAACAGGAGAGAAGGAAGAAAAAGAAGAGGAAACCACAGAGAAAGTAGGAGGAAGAAAGGACATGTAAAGAGAAAACAGAGAAGAGATTCCTGGTGTTTTAAATAAAGTAGGCAGCCAACTCAGGAGCAGAGCAAGGTGAGTTAGTAGAGATATCAGAAGCATGAGTGGCAATCAAAATATTTAGAACAGAAAATGAACATGGACAAGTAAAAGAGGTGATTAAAAATTAATGATGGTGATTACTGATTGATAGAATTGTTGTTTTGCATAGAAAATATCATGGTCATAAGATGAATGAAGCTGAAAAAGAGCATTAGGCGAATGCCAATTCCGTCAGCTGAGTTTGAGCTCACGAAGTAAGGTGCGAGAAACATGGGGGAGGTGACAGCCAGCGTGTGTGAAGGACCAAAGAAAGAAGTGCAGAGGAAGTGTCTGGGGGAAAGAACAGAAAAATAAGCGAAGGACTAAGGGAAAGTAAAGGTAGTAAAAAAGGAACAAGTGTTGAAGCATCATCTTATGGGGCCAACATTGCCATTCTTCATAAAGATTACCTTTGCGCACAGCAACTCTGTCTGCCATTTCTTTTCAATGGATACTGTTCTCATAACAATTCAAGGCTCTTGCCCTGACCAGTACAACTTTCTCCTGATTTCTCTTCTTCATCTGTACTTTTTCGAGTGGCTTTACACAGTTATCTGCTGATGCCGCCCTTTACCTAACAAGATCGCTTTCATTTTAGGGCATTTGAATGTGCGGTCTAGTGGGTCAAGTAATGAAATACAAGACTCGGTGAATTCGAAAGCCACACTGTTTTCTATAAATAATGCAATAACCGGGATAGGGCTGGTAAAATGCCTATCTATTCTAATAACACACAATTCTAAACAACAAGGTAATAGGCAGGGCAAAGAAAAGGAGTGATTAGTGGGTTTCTCTCTCCACCTTTATATCAGCAGTCCTAGTCCATACGCAGTCCCGGACTCACTCTGATACACCATTGAATTCAATGGATAGCCAACATAAAGAATTCCCCCAGTTTTAAGAAGTCCTGTGTAGCAGCATTGCTAGAGTTACAACGGAAGGTTTCAAAGTTTGCTTATTGAAAATGCCCAACACGTGAATAGCCGTATGGTCTTTCGCTGTAGTTGGGGTCACATGCTAAGTTTCTCAAATTGAGCTGTCAGCATCACATTCACTGTTGCTACTGTGTCAATAACCATTCACCTTGGTGCCCTGTCGGCTAGGACAATGCACGTCGGCTGTGATCTGTGTTTGGTTTTCTTCTTTCCTTTGGTAGGTTCTGCGCCTTTTCTTGCAGTGGCCAGTCAGTCGTTCTGGTGATGACTCGTCATCTGAGAGTTCATCATCCTCACTGTCACTGTGTTTTTCCTGCATTCAGATGTCACTGCTCTCGCTTTTCCTTGTCACACATTTGGTAGTTCTTCTTTGATAGCTCTTTGTGTCCTTTTGCTCATGTTCATTACATGCCATTGAGCTAAGGAACACTGTGATGAAGTGGTGAAGCCGAACGCACTTCCTACATGTCACTCCTAGAGCTGGGCATGGCTCTCCTTTGTGCTATGCTCCTCCACACCATTTGCACATCTCCTGATGACTTGGCAGGGGGTTTCCCCTACCATGGCCTTTGTACCTTGCATCTACTTCGGCTATGGTTGCCTCAGGTTTCTCTGCATCTACTGGCAGGCAACCCATTGCTGCTTCCATGGATGCAACTTGTCTGTCTGTTCTCTTGGGCTCCCCATTGTTAGAATCTGGTCTAGGGCGAGGTTTCTCTCAGACAGGATCGCTCTGCAGATTTTTTTCAATGATATCCGATGTATGATGTATAACTTGTTATCTTACTGAAAAGACCTCGTCTTGGTTGGAAGTCACATATGACCGCCATCTCTCTGAGCCTGGCATGAAAATCATCTATTTTCTCGTTCGGCCTCTGCTGCGCTAGGTTCATCTGAAAGCGTTTGTAATCTGGATTTTGTGGTTTAAATTTGTTGTTGATGTCTCTTTTTGTCATTTCGTATTCGTCTTCGTACCCCCTGTTTGGTAGAGCATTAAACAGCAGCAGTGCCAGCATGCCCAGGTTCAGCATGAAGAAAGTTCTTTCTCTTTGGCCTTAATGTGTAGCTCAAACTGTTGCAACCACAGCTCCCATTGAAGAGCTGCTCCTGGGCACTATGGCTCAAAAGGCTTCATGAATGTGCCTTGCAATGAATCTAGCCATGCAACAGCTTCAGGAGGCAGTTCTTGGTCCCCCCACACGCCTAGTGTACCTGGTCTGGCTGGTAACACCTGCTGCTCATTCGCCATTGTAAAATATGGGGTAACTTGCTGTGTATTGGCTGACCCGTGACGTTCCTTTTAGCAGCCGTCACCCCCTATGCTTCGCTTGCTGTGTTCTCTGTGCTGTGTGCTGGATGTGCGCTTTTATTTTTATTATATTATTATTATTATTATTATTATTATTATTATTATTATTATTATTATTATTATTTTCACAGCTCCTGCAGGGTGACATCTTACATGGTTGGCACATTCTTGTTATTTGTATTTGCCGCATCCATGGGACAGGTGTGATGGCGCTGTGTGCTGATGGCACACTCTTACTGATTATAGCGGCATGATGGCGCCCTGTGGTGTGGTCCACTCTTATTGTTTAAATTTGGTGGGTGTGGCTGTTACACATGCTCAGCAGCGTGGTATTGCAGAGGCAGGCTCAGGCAATGTTGTCGCTTACCCTCAGGCTGCAGCAGCGCTTGATGAGCAAGGCGCTGTGCGGTGATGGCTACCCTGGATGTTCACGATGGGGCAGACAACCACCACATCGCCCATGTTGTACATCGTTCCTAGCAGAGGCCTACTATGGTCCCAGGCAGTGATCAATAAAGGGACACGCACACAGGTTAGTTGTTAGTGATTCACTAATCCCATGTCTGGGCTCATACCTCTATTTAATCCCCTATTCACACGTACACCTCCGTCATGAGATAAACATCATAACACACTCCTCCTTCTTCCAGTAACACCCCACAGGGGTGCAGGTGGATGCACTACCAGTGGTGGAGGTCTTCTGGGCAGTGGAGCTCTGTGCCTCTTCAACCTCAGTTGACTGTGTACCTGTTGGGTGGATAATGACATGCAGTCAGTCATCATGCATACTAGTAAGTGGGTTAGCAATACTCTCATACAACTTGAAGTTTGATCTTCCTTAACACATTTATTTGATGGGCATGGTAGGTTTCAGGCCAATGAGTACAGCTACTGCTAGATGGGAGTTTTGTCTGCTGAGGGTCTACAAGGCACATGCATGTGCACGTTGCATGTTGACCTGTCAATATTGTTTGCTGTTGTGCTTGTGCCAGGGGGTTAACTTGACAACATGGACTGTCACAGCACATATAAGTGCTTCCCATAGTTCCATGGCTTCACATGCACATTTCCCCTACAACACATGTGCATTAAAACATCATCCCACCTTCCCTGGCGCATGCATGTAGTCACTTTCCCTTTGTACTGATTGCCATCTGGTTACCCATTACCCTGCCTGCTGGGGGATACATGCTTTTGGCAAGTGCATTCACATGGGCTTGGGGACTGTAAGACACACACCATCCCCTTGGCTGCTTACTCCAAGCTGCCGATCCCTTCTATCATTTCCATGCGGAGGATGGAGCTGGCTTTCTCCTGCCATAGAGTCAGGGCGAGGGATTTCACTGTGCCACCTCCTGTGGCTGAGGTCTCTCTCTTGTGGCTGGCGAGGAGGCTGCGGACCATGAACTTGATTCAACCTCTTCAAGCAGTCTTCACTGTCTCGTGTGACGATGCCCACTGCCACAACCTTGTCCCTGATGGTGGCCCAGATGGCAGTCTTCCTTTAGTCCCATACAGCTCCTCAGCGTGGCATCAACTAGTGCCTGGAGTTCAGCCTTTGTTTCTGCAGCCTCATCTCTGGCAGTTTAGCTTTCCCCTTTTCCTGTGACATGATTGTGGCAAGTCTGGTCCCTGTATGGCAACAGGAAACGGAAGATTCAGAGTGGATTTTACATTTCAAGATGGCTGGCGGAATCTATGTAATCACTCGGCCACCCGTAATTCTGCTGAAGAAAATGTCGATGAGCATTATGGCGCGACGCAGTGATCAGATAATTCACTGTGGCCGGCATCCCCCTACCCCACTGCCCCCCTGGCCACTTACCTTAACTGTGCCACCGACTTCCCTCGATCCCTCGATCCCTGCAGCAGCAGTTCTCACCCACTTACGTAGGTCAGCGCTGACGCCGCAGGGTCCCCTTTTTTAAAAAACGTTCTTGTCCCTCGCTCTCCATTTGATAGAAGCGGGGCAAAACCCCACAACCCCTTACCCCCATTACCACAACTAAGAGGAGCGGGGGAAACCCACGAATCTCCTGCTTCCCTTAGTAGCCGTAATGGGGGTCAGCAGTTTTTTACCATGCAAGGTGGCAGGAGTCTACCAGGCTTCCCGTTCTACGGATGATGCTATTTCTTCCAGCAGTAATTCCGCTGGCGGTAATTCCGCTGGTGGAATTCACACTGAATAAACCAGCGGTAATGGTAATTCCACCAAATCTGGGTGGAATTACTGTCTGAAAGCCATGTACGGGGGTAATTTGGCTGGACGGAAATAATCTTACCGCCAGTGGTGTGTGTGTTCGCCCAGCAAGTTGTAATACAGCAGTAATTCCGCCAGACACCACAGCGCTAACAGTAATTCCCCATATTACTGCCAATCCCCTGATGAGGCCCTTTGACTTATAGGGATCTTGCTGAGGGGAAAGTGCGTGGGGCAGTGAGCCTTTCGTCACCTGAAAAACAGGCCGGTTTTATTCAGAGATTAGTTCAGGAAAATACGTAAAACTATAATTGTTCGTATACGTGCATTATGTTTGTCCCTGGTAACCTTTAATCTGGGTCTGTCAGAAAGAGTGCTTTTAAAGCTGCAATTTTTACGTTAGTATCAAGCTTTTGCATCAATACACTACATTCAGAAGTTATCATAAATGTGGCAAATCAGTATTCTTTTATGAATGACTCTTGGTTGAATTTAAAAAAAGGAAAAAGAAAAGAATGTCTGTGCATAATTCAAAATCTCCAGACAACTGTTGTACTTACCCTACGAATCCCACCTGATGTTATAACAGGGAATGTAGGTTGTCAGACATAACTAGTGACTGAGGAAAGTGTACGGATGCCAAAAAGTGACAGTTTGAAAGAGTTTGTTGTGTTTTTCTCCACCCATTCCTTTCTGTAGCTATGGAGATGATGAGTCAGCATAGGCAGCTTTGGTGAAGACTTTCTGTGTTTCTCTTAGTTTCGTGTTCTTTGGTGGACGTGCCAGTCAAAGGGACACACATTTCAGTCAACCCAAGCCCAGCTCGTTCGTAAAGGAGACACCAGTGACAGAGACACTTGAGTCCCTTTTCTATTTCTATGTTTCTTTTTTATCTATCTCAGTAATGGAATCTGAGCAAGCTACAAGGAAGTCCTCTGGGTTTATCTTCACAGGCCTCTGGCAAAGTTGGCAATGCTGTGTGCTGCTGGCATTCCATAGCTAGCTGTTGGTTTACCTCAATCACAGAAAGGTTTGAGCATTCTGTGATTAACTATTCCTCTTTTATACTTCTGGAACAAACCTTATTTTGACGATTCACTTCTCACATCGTTCTAGAGTCTGTTTCCCTTTGTTAAACAATCATTTTCGGGGTGGATCTTTGTCTTGTCTTTTAACAGGCTTTACACGCATGCTCTGGGTTTCTAGGCATCTTTTTGTTTAGCAGAAGCACACTTTTAGTTACTAGCATGTTTCATTGAGTACTGTGTTCCAGTTGTTGTGGTTGGTAGTACTCTTAGACAACCATAGCATGAAATAAAGTAGAAATTTTGCGATGTACGTTCTGTGCTTCATGCAGTTTTATTTTCTCTTCGGTTACGCCTCCAGAAAAATTGTTTGGTCATTTGTAAAGGCTTGTAATAAATCTCATAGTGTGGCTAATGAGACATTTGGTTTGGGCTAACCAGGACACTGGCTTTATGTATTGACCGTCAAGGAGTGCTTGTATAGTTACTGACTATCTCCATAATTTATCCAATCGCCTCCAGAATTGGGACCGTGACCGTCGCTTAGGAAAACCCCCTCTCTCTCTCTCGCTCTTTCTCTCTCTCTCTCTCTCTCCCTCTCTCAGAGAGCTAGGTTTATCAATACATTAATGGCATAGCAATGTCTGTATGTGCGTATTTTGTAGCACTAGGAGTAGGACTGTCATAATGGCAGGCACATGATGTGGTAATGGCCCAGACACTTACTGGTAGTGTTCATTTCCCCAACTGCAAGTCCTCGTCACAGTCCTTGATGTACCTCCATCTCAAAGACCGTTTGGGGCTTGCAAACCATATGGTTTAATCCCACTGACTCGAGCAAGATGTATATTCTGTCCTGGAGGAGGAGTCTAGTTTTCTGTCCTGGAGGAGGAGTCTAGTTAAAAATATATTTGTTTTGACAATCTGGCAAGGAGCATTCGTAATTTTTAACTTAGAGTAATGAAAAATGTCAATATGTAATCAGATATGCTGTTTCTCCACACCTAGAACTATAACTTTCAACATTGTTTTGCTAACTTTAGGTCCAATTCACATCTACTTCTCCATCTGTAAGCTTGAACTTACACTCATGCATGTTGCAGCCGATTCACAGAAATGGAATCTCCCATGGCAAGCCATACGTGACATGCACAAACTATGTGTGAAAGCATGCAACATATACACAAAACGAAGTACTACCATATTCTCAAAAGTGGGCACTCTAAGAGGTGATATCATGGAGTTAAAAATGAAGGGTATCACAAATAGTGGTGAGCATCTATAAAGTCTCAACGTACATGGGCATTTACTAACATTTACAAATGCATTTTCCACACCTAGGACCTCGTTAATTTTTTAGTTTGGTGGTGGCGCAAAAAAGGCATATGGCAATAATGGGATTGCATCCATGTTCATTGCACCTTCAAATTCAGAGTTTCAAAATAAAACTCCCTGGAAATCACCTGGTTTTGTGTAGAGGACATTTACAGGCCGATTCATGGAATTAATGTGCGCCGAAAAAGCGGTGCACGCGTGCGAAAACGTGCGATTCTCAGTGAAATAGCGAAAATCGCAGTGCAAGTGCGATTATCGCACAGAAAATATCGCGCATCAATTCATGGAAGTCCGTGCACGCGCAAAATGTGTGATGTGCGCTGAAAAAGTGCGCGGCGCACGCTGGCGCACAGGTCATCGAATGCCGTGCGATAAGGCCACAGCGAATTCGCACATAGCGCGGCGCACATAACAAAAGTAGGCGTAACACGGGGCGTCACACACAGAATGGGGAACAACTCGTGAAAATGTGGGCGTCACGGGGAAGTACAGGAGGCAAGTGTGCAGAACGCCCACACGCTCGCCTACAACACGTATTCATTAAATCGAATAGGGAAAAACAGCGCAAAGCCAAAGACGCGCACAGGCCCATACATGTCCGCCACACGAAAGCAGGCGGTAGCGTCCCTGCGCAGGAAAAAATGTGCGCCAAAGTCCTACACATGCGAGAAGGCCCACACGCGATCGGGCATGGGGGAGCGTGTGTGTGTATTACAGAAGTGCGTGAGAAGTTTCACACGCGATCGGGCCTGGGGGAGCGTGTGCGTGTATTCCAGAGGTGCGCGAGAAGTTTCACATGCGATCGGGCCTGGGGGAGCGTGTGCGTGTATTTCAGAGGTGCGCGAGAAGTTTCACACGCAATCGTGCCTGGGGTAGCGTGTGCGTGTATTACAGAGGTGCGCGAGAAGTTCCACATGCGATTGGCCTGGGCGCGTGTATTCCAGAGGTGCGCGAGAAGTTTCACACGCGATTGGCCTGTGCGCGTGTATTTCAGGGGTGCGCGAGAAGTTCCACACGCGATCGGGCCTGGGGGAGCGTGTGCGTGTATTTCAGAGGTGCGCGAGAAGTTCCACACGCGATTGGCCTGGGCGCGTGTATTTCAGAGGTGCGCGAGAAGTTCCACACGCGATCTGGCCTGGGGGAGCGTGTGCGTGTATATCAGAGGTGCGCGGGAAGTTTCACACGCGATTGGGCTGCGTGCGGGTATTTCAGGGGTGCACGGGAAGTTTCACACGCGATTGGGCTGCGTGCGGGTATTTCAGGGGTGCGCGTGAAGTTTGACACGCGATCTGGCCTGGGGGAGCGTGTGCGTGTATTCCAGGGGTGCGCGCAAAGTTTTACACGCGGTCTGGCCTTGGGGAGAGGGGTGCGTGTATTTCAGGGGCTCGCGGGTGGTTTTACACGCGATCGGGCCTGGGGGAGCGGGGTACGTGTATTTAAGGGGCTCCCGGGTGGTTTTACACGTGATCGGGCCTGGGGGAGCAGGGTACCACTCACCGTCTGCCTTGCGTGTAGAAGAACGCATAGCCAACACCCACCCGCTGTGAAGTAATAGCGTGTGAACCCCAACGCCTGCAAGACACACGCACCGCACCCCACGAAAAGCAATGCCCGTGCGCGATATGTCACAGACACGCATACGCGCTAAGGGCCTTTGGTCCAATGGAATCGCGTATGCGTGCTGATGCGCTTACGCACTAAGGGCCTTTCCACGATTCACACGCTGACGTGCAGAATTTTCACATGCCAAATCACTCCGTATCAAGATGGCCACGCGTAAGCACACAGAAGACCACGCTCCTGCCCAAAAGGCCGAATCACTGCCCCCCAGAGCCCGAGCAGCTTCACACGAGCCATCTGCTGCTGCTGCCTGCCTGCTGCCACTGTGCCCTGCCATTTGGTGCCTGCACATCAGCCATCTGCAGGGGCCAGTTGCTGTGTCCACCCCTGCTGGAACAGAACACTCCCGACTGGGATACCATCGCTCCACAGCCCAGCCCCAGGAACCAGTTGCCCACCCACGCCTGCCTCGGGGGTCGCAATGTCGGGGCAAACACCATCCGAGACCACTGGCGACCCCCAGCCAGAGGGGAAGAGGGCCACCAGCTTCAGTCAGAAGGAAGTTGGTGTCCTGGTGGAGCTTGTCCTGGGGCATTATGATGCCCTCTTCAGATCACCACGCGCCGACAAGGAAGGATGGGACAGGATCTGGGACGACTTTGTGGTTCCCATCAACGCGGAGGGGGTGGCAACCCGCAACATCAAGCAAGTCAAGAAGCGCTGGGAGGACTTCAGGTCCAGGACCCTCATAAAGGCCCGGCGCCTCGTGGAGGGGGGCCGGGGCAGCATGAGTACCATCCAGCTGAGGGTCCTGGAACGCGTACGTCCAGCGCTCCATGCCCAGATCCTTGAGAGGCAGGCCAGTCGAGCGGTAAGTGGCCAAGCATTGCTGTGTGAGACAGGGCATGTTGCAGCATGCTGGTTGTCTGATACTTGCCTGTATGTGTGACATAGGCCATGTACGCGTGTGTGTGTGCAGGGACATCATGGTCATGCATATGAGACCAGTAATGTGTGAAGCACACGGTTGGTGTATGTGTTGAAATGTAACATGGGGAGCCCTATGCGGAATGGGCACATGAGAGCATGCCAGTCTCTGTTCCTGGACATGGGTGTGGGTGAGGGATGGGTGCTGATGCCATGTACATGTATGGTGTCCATGTCTGTGTTTCTGACCTGCGTGTCTGTGACTTGTGGATGCCATGGATGCATGACACATGTCTGTGACAATGTTCAGATTCACTGATGCAGCCTAGTTATCCTTGCATCCACTGTGTCTGGGGTGTACGAGTCCAGATGGATGAAAGTACTTTGAAGTGTGTGCATGTGATAGGCATGACCCATGATGCATGTGAGTCCAAAAACAACATTGTATGCTTCAAGAGTCCCTTGGACATGTTTGCTTATGCCCATAGCATGCGCCATGCCTGTTACTGCATGTGTTTTGCCTGCACTGACCCATGTGTCGTGGAGGGACATGATGGAAATGATCTTTGACAGTGCCACTCATCTGCTATTGCTTCCTCTTTAGGGGACCATTGTACAGTACCCTGATGCTTGTGTTCTATGTCTCCCTCTACACAGCGCAAAGTGAAGAAGAGGGCTGAGACGGCGCTGTGGAGCTAAGCGGCGGGGATGCCCCCACGGCTGCAGCGGAAGGGGTGGGTGAGCCCCCACAGGGGCTTGCAACGGCGGAAGACGGTGTGGAGCCATCCATGTTGGTGGTTTCCACAGAGGTGGAGGAGGCCGCTACTGAGCCGCATATGGGGCCTGGTGGGGGCATCCCTGCTGGTGCAAGTGGTGCAGTCCAGGGGCAGGGGCAGGAGGCAGCACAGGTCGCCGTGGAGGTGCCTGTGCATGTCACTGTCCCTGACACTGTGACTGCACCACCATGCACCAGCAGGGAAGCCCCATCCCAGGCCCGTCCGCAGGTAAGGGGGATGTCCATGTCATCTGACTCCCCTCCACCTGCGGACGAGGGGACCCCTGGCCGTATGGAGAAGGTCCTGATTGGTGTCGCGTTGCGCACGGCTGTCATTCGTGATGAGGTGCGTGCTTCCCGGGGGGAGCACGCACGTCATCACGAAGAGCACCGTGCCAATGTGGCCCAGTTGGGAGCGGTCATGGTCGGGGGTCTCGTAATGTGTCGGGCACTCTGGCGACCCTCTCCTCCTCTGTGGAGGCTATGCGCCAGTCGTACTCCATGCCGTCTTCCGCCCCAGATGCCACCAGGGCCCCCTGTGGACCTGCCCCGACCAATGCAGCCACCTCGGTGGGGATCCCATCCCTGCCACAGTCGGGAGTCGGAGGTCCAGCAGGGGTGGACACACCAGCAACTGGACCCCAGCAGATGGAGGATGTGAAGGCATCATTGGGCAGGGCACGCGCACAACGGCGTCGGTGGTTTCCATCAGCCTGGATGCCGTCGTGCTGGCACAGGCAGTTGCGTCAGAGGCAGCGGCAGGCTCGACGTGGGAGGCATCATGGCTCAGGGCCATCAACATCAGGGGTGCAGGCATCGGCCGGAGGGCAGGAGAACCCTGGAATGGGAGTGGCTTCCGTGTGGGAGCGGTTGGGCCAGCAGAGAGGTGCGGAGCCGCAGCGGGCAGAGGAGGAACGGCTCACAATGGTCAGGGCGGAGAATTCCATGAGGAGGGCCCTGAGGCGGGCCGAGTGCCTCGAGGCAATCCGCAGGGGGTTGGAGGTGGACACGTCAACAGCCCTGCGGACCCTCTTGGCCATGGAGGAGGACCGCCTCCGGGACATTGAGCAGGAGTTCGATGATGCCCTGGCCCGGGACATCCAAAAGTGAGCCGTCAGACTAGCCCGCTGCCCTTGTACATAGTTATGTAGGTAGTGTTAGGTTTCCTTTTTTTTTAATTTATTTTGGACCTTTTGGACATTGGCCACATTTTTGTATATAGTTTATTTTTTTAGTTAGTGTTGTTAGATAGGTTTCATTTCTTTTGTTGGGATAATGGACCCTGGCTTGTTCGTCTGTACATAGTTCACTGTTGGATTTAATTTTTCTTTCACTATTTACCCATGGAGCAATGGCTTTCAATTATTATTTCCCATTGGATTTACTTTTGTGGACAGTGACTTTGGACACCATTACTTTGGATTATGATTTTTGGTTTTGCTTTTTTTCATGGACATGCTTCTTTTCATTTTTGTACATTCCCATTTCAGTTTATTTATTTTTGAATCTATTTATGTTTCCTTTAATACATATTTTTTTATCGAACTTCAATGTGTAGTATCATCTCATTGGTTTCATGCATATCATGATATGGGTTTTGAGATTCACTGACACCCATTGGGTGTATGTGAGGGACATGTGTTTGTTTCGAAACTTGCAATTGGTGTTCTGTCATGTAATTGCCATTTCTGAGTGGGTGGATGCAATACTCGGGTGGGTGTTTTGCATTTGGAGGCTGACCATAGGGACCAGGGATCTAGATTGTGATGACATGTTGGCTGGGGAACATGAGTTGGGGCCTGCTGGCAGGTGCCCCACAGTGCTGGGGGGTGGGGGTGGTGGGAGACATGGGTAGGGGCCTGGTGGAGGGTGCCCCTGCACTGCTGGGGGGTGGGGGTGGTGGGGAACATGAGTTGGACATGGGTGGGGGCCTGCTGGCAGGTGCCCCACAGTGCTGGAGGGTGGGGGTGGTGGGGAACATGAGTTGGACATGGGTGGGGGCCTGCTGGCAGGTGTCCCACAGTGCTGGGGGGTGGGGGTGGTGGGAGACATGGGTGGGGGCCTGGTGGAGGGTGCCCCACAGTGTTGGGGGTGGGGGTGGTGGGGACATGAGTGGGACATGAGTGGGGGCCTGCTGGCAGGTGCCCCGCAATGCTGGGGGTGGGGATGCAAGGGGACATGAGTGGGACATGAGTGGGGGCCTGCTGGCAGGTGCCCCGCAATTCTGGGGGTGGGGGTGCAAGGGGACATGAGTTGGTGATCATTAGTGCAAGGAGACATGTGCCTTTGCTGGGGGGCATGCCCATGTTGGGTGGGCTTCCTGCGGGACATGACCAGGGATGCAGGGTAGTCCCCTGTGGTGTGCGCTGCCTGCAGGGGCCGTGGAGGGTGTACAGGGAACACCTGGGAGGACCCACACTGCCAAATCACATGTGGGACTCCCCGGCACCCCTGAAATACACGTACCCTGCTGAAATTGCGTGTAAAGCTTTCCGCGCACCCCTGGAATACATGCACACGCTCCCCCAGGCCAGATCGCGTGTAAAACTTCGCGCGCACCCCTGAAATACCCGCACGCAGCCCAATCGCGTGTGAAACTTCCCGCGCACCCCTGAAATACCCGCACGCAGCCCAATCGCGTGTGAAACTTCCCGCGCACCTCTGATATACACGCACACGCTCCCCCAGGGCAATCGCGTGTGGAACTTCTCGCGCACCTCTGAAATACACGCGCCCAGGCCAATCGCGTGTGGAACTTCTCGCGCACCCCTGAAATACACACGCCCAGGGCAATCGCGTGTGGAACTTCTCGCGCACCTCTGAAATACACGCGCCCAGGCCAATCGCGTGTGGAACTTCTCGCGCACCCCTGAAATACACGCACCCAGGGCAATCGCGTGTGGAACTTCTCGCGCATCTCTGAAATACATGCGCCCAGGCCAATCGCGTGTGGAACTTCTCGCGCACCCCTGAAATACACGCGCCCAGGGCAATCGCGTGTGGAACTTCTCGCGCACCTCTGAAATACACGCGTCCAGGGCAATCGCGTGTGGAACTTCTCGCGCACCTCTGAAATACACGCGCCCAGGCCAATCGTGTGTGGAACTTCTCGCGCACCCCTGAAATACACGCGCCCAGGCCAATCGCGTGTGGAACTTCTCGCGCACCCCTGAAATACACGCGCCCAGGCCAATCGCGTGTGGAACTTCACGCGCACCCCTGAAATACACGCACACGCTCCCCCAGGCCAGATCGCATGTAAAACTTTGCACGCACCCCTGAAATACCCGCACGCAGCCCAATCGCGTGTGAAACTTCTCGCACACCCCTGAAATACACGCACACGCTCCCCCAGGCCAGATCGCGTGTGAAACTTCTCGCGCACGCGTGTTCCCGAAACCCGTAATACGCGTTCCCCGCTTTGCGTTTGCTGTTTGCCAGTCCGGTAAACTGGTACAGGGTTGGCACAGCCCTTTGCGATGATTTTGCGATCTTGATGGCTTTTCCTTGCGCGAGGGCGTTCTTGGGGGCGTAACTGGCGCTGCTGCAGGGTCGCTGCGCCACTCTGTGCCACGTCTGCTTTTGGAGGCGAGAATCCATGAATACGCTGTGCGCGGAAATTGATTTTATCGCACGCGGCTGGCGCAGACATTCGCACGGGCACGCTTGGCGCCAGCCGCGTGCGACACTTTGTGAGGGATTCCATGAATCTGCCTGTTATTCTGCACAAAATCACTACCACATGCGGTAATTACCGTTCCCCAGGGAGTCCAATCAGACTCCAAAATGGGGAATAATTGAAGGGTCTGCATGCATAAATCATGCAGACCCTTCCTTTTACCACATGCATGCCATGCAGTAACAGGGTTTCCGTTTGGCGGTGTTCCTGGAGGTACTACTGTCAAACTCTTAATAAAGCCCTTGGCATCACAACTACTGTGCATGCTTTGAAGATGGCAGACGTTATGAGAAAAATAATTACAGCAAAGGTAAAAGGGAAATGAAAGCACATTAACTTACCTTTTACAAATACTCATTCCATTCTATATGCATTATGTTAGAAATTAGTCTTCATGAAACAGCAGTAAATGGCAAACCCTTTATAATGAAGTAGGGTCCTGAGCAGCGACCGCTCAGATCACTATCCCAAGCACCAACCAACTTGGAACCTGGAACCTCTACAACACTCCGGTCTTCATTTGTTACATTGTGCACACTAGAAGCACACTCCTAACACATTCCGTACAGGACACATCAGACTATTGTTAAGAGAATATTCTTTGTGAATCACAGGTGCATTGTATGGCATGCAGAGGATAGCACTTACATTGAGCTTGTTCTCTTTCAATACATTGGCCAGATGTCATTTCTAGCTGCATATGGATGTAACTTAAGCTTGCCGCAAATTACATATGTAGTATCTAACTACATGTACTAATTATCCGTTTATCTCTTACTTGATTGTCCTGCTTATGCTTTGAGTTTGCGAATCTCCCTCCATCCTTTCCATGGGTAGACACTGAGCTGGCTCAACCTGAATCCCCAAGTTTAGAAGTGGCTACATCCTTGAGTAAAGTATTACAAATGCAAAGCAGCACCGAAAAATGGCTCAGAACATAATTTCAATGCTATCCAAATTATCTGTGATCAATCTATACAGAACATTCACACAGAAGACTGACATTTTCTTATGCAAAAAGGCCACATCAAACTGATAGTCTTTCAACCTTTTCAAAAACCCTGTCTCTTATTCTCAGCTGCAGTGTCGCCGAGATATGAATGTGCCTGCCCTCCTGCTCTGCATGTATCACGCTCCCTTTTCAGTTCTGAATGTCAACTGACAACCCATTCTTTTTACCCTTACTTGAACGTGTTATTCCTTGAGTCCTGGTTACACTCTGTTTCACATCTCCATCCAGTGTTTCTAATCATTTTCGGAAACAACACCAGATGCATTTAACATGCATTGAAATGTGCACTGATGGAACATAAGAAAACGTATTTGTTTTTCTTTCTGTCATACACACAATACATGTTGACACCTAGCCATCATACTGCAAGCTGATTTTTCCGAGTTAATGTCATAGACCTGTGACCCCAATTGACTGAGACTTGGGGGATGCTAAAGCCAACAAAGGAAAATCATGTTTACGAGCAGGGGACTAGACATCCTATTAAACTGATCTATATAGGTGGGTATGAAACATTTCGAAGATTCAATCACAGAAAATAGGTATTAAGGAATATCTGGGAAAACTATATAGAACTTGGACACAAATTGCCCCAGCGCAAAAACAATATTGTTTCAATGCATTATTGCAACAGTGCAAAGGACTAGGACAAGGTCAAATATTGGACAAGGTCAAACATTGAACTCGTGCAAAAATACATTGAATGAATATGATTTTTGCGCGCTGGTCATTTCTGCCCTAGTTCTACCGCCTCATATTTCTTAGCACCTATTTTCTCCGATCCTTTGCTCAGTCCTTTGCATTGGTACAAAAATGCATTGAAAGAATGTTTTTTGATCTAGGGAAATGTTTGCCCTAGTATTAATTCCGCTTACCAGGCTGAAATGTTTCTGTAATACCACTCATGGCATATATTTTCAATTCATCATTGTTCGTAGTATCTATTTCACAGGTGCCTGCTTGCATTTTTGAAGTATTACCAGTGTATCGCTAATTAGTGTAACAGTACTGATACACTAACAAAGCAGCCTTTGTCTTATCGGAATAAAGTTACATTCAATTCTTTGAAAGGTAGAAGCAAGCCCAGTGTAGCCAACAGGTGTTAAGTAATTCAAGTTAAATAATAGCAAAACACAGGCCTGCGTATATATTACTTGTGAAGGTATTTGAAGAAACGTGCACCAGAGGTGCAAGTATACAAACCCATCAAAGATGCTGCGACCAAGAATCAATCAAGCAGTACTGACAAGATAAAACTCCAAGCGTGCAAACCTGCTGCTGAGGATCATGGGTGACACCAGGCCTCAGGATAAGTATGGTTCACTTCCCAAATGAGGTCTCTCAATGACCGGTATGGTTAGAGGCACCTCATGCGGGAGAAGGCTGAACTTTGCACCCTGAAAGAGTTTTGGATACTTCCTCAGGTGGAGGGCTGTATTCGTTGTTAATGGCCTGCAGCCCGAGTTGTGAGTCCCAGGTAAAGCAATGACCTTTTAACAAAATCTTTGGAATCCTGAGAACCAGTACAACCTGCCACCCAAATTAATATTGCCATTAGCACAACAGCAGTAAGTTTGGAATGCTGAAGAGTCTTTTTTTTAGCTCTGGGTGGACACATCTTTTCTCACAGAAAAAATGCAATAATAGGTGTCAGCGATGGACATTACAATGAGATTAAATTAGGGTGGACTAATTGCTCTTAGTTACAGTTCTTCAGCTCAGAATTGATAGTTTTAATTGCCTGATGCCACAATTTACAGTTCTTGTCCTAGTGCAAACATTGTTATCAATTTTCCCATCCGACTTGAAGCAGTGTCCCTTGGGTTCAAAGAGTGTATCTGCTTGTGTCTCAGAGTACTCGTGATATTCAGCATGCAAATTATTATTCTGTTGCGACTCGAGATTCAAGGGCACAATATAAACCTATTGAGGCTGTTGGGCACCTGGACTTCAGCCACACTTCCATGCCCAACTAAAACAGATAAAGCAGAAGGCTTCACGTATCCTGAGGATGGAGTGAGTGACAGGCTGTTCTGCTATGAAAAGAATGATTGATCGAAAAGGGGTACAGCATAGTATTTTGGCTTTAATAGGGCACAGAGGTTGTGATATCCGACATGTTCAAAGCTTAGTCATTAAAGCAAAATACCTAATACTAATATCTGCCATGTGTAAGCGAAGGCCTCTAGCATGCCCACATGAATGCCTTCTCAGAATATTCCCAACCCAAGCCCCCAACGGTTTATATGGTCTTACCCCTACATAAATCCAATGGGACATGAACACTGACTACCACAAAGGGCTGCAGACCAATAGAGTCAGGGTTGGCATAGTGGCATTTTCAAGTGCAGGTCTGTTTATTCCAGCAGGTTCCACAATGGTAAGTCATAGTTTAAACAACATGTAATCTATGGAAGTCTATTTTGCAGAGGTTTCTTGGCTCTTTATTTGACTTTAAAATGTCCAATATTGTTTTAATTGACTCAAAGGTATCCTTCACTTCAAAGCTTTCAACCTCTGCCCCTACTTTTCTAGCCTTCCAACTATCAATTTCTCAAGAATACTGCACATTTCATGAGTGACCCTCTCTCTGGGAAAGCTGAATCTGCTTTAGTTATTCCAGCGACACATCCATATGTAACACATACAACCATGGTATATTCTAAAGTATATCTGCTCCATATATACCACATGCACATGTCCATATATGCCTTTGTCTTGAGGACAAGATGAAAAAAACTTATTTTCATACCATGCTGAGGTTGTGCAAAACAAACACAACCAACATGTTTCAGGCTGTGTATGAATGAAATGTATGTTTTGAAATTAATGGTTTTTGATTCAAGCATACTTCACTGTAATTTGATTGTGATGTATGTATGTGGGATATTTTCAACCCTAGCATATAGATGAACTTCATCAGGCTACTTTAGCCACAAAGGTTCAGGAATATGCATGACTAACTGTTGACTGGCAGATGAAAGCCTAGCAGATAACCAGCAATTAACCCCCAACTTTCTAACATTCAGACATTGTAATCAGAAATAGACAAATAAAAACAATAACTGTGCCCTGTGTTTGAGTGACAAGGCCGAAAAGCTACAGGCCTACTTCAATCTACACATGACTGATGCACTAAAGTGCAATTTTGCCCAATCAGAGAACTGCGATGGAAACTGTACATCCATAAACTGTGATTGAACAAGTATCTTATCAAAAAGAAAACTCCATTTGCCAGAAGTAATTCAAAGGCACACTTTTAATGAAGGCTGTGACTCTGTTGACCTGTTGAAAAATATTGACATAAGCAGCAGGAGGGAAAATGAAGCAAAATGTCTTGTATTTAATGTAAGATATGAAAAGAATTCTAAATGTAACCGTATGCATTTTAAAAAGAAAGGCACTATTTTTGTTCATATGAACTGAAGGAAAGCTGTGCTGGAACACACGGGGAAGCCAATTACCGATCAGATCACCGAGGCCAAACACTGTTCACCTCATCATTACATTTGCCAGGCTCATTCTGGTCTAACCCCTTTGAGGTTTAGCAGAGCCAGGAAGGGGGCTTGGGCTGGGGAGCGAGGTTAATGGGGTAAAGGGGATCCACTGGGAATTAAAATTTCTAAAATACTCAAAATGGAATTTAGTTTGGTGGATAGCTGGAGCCTGATTTCAGTGTCCCCGGCAACAGATGGCTCCAAGGGGCAGAGCTCTGCTTCATCTGCCCAAAGAAATAAGGAAACACATGGTCAGGTCATTAGCCCTGCAAGAATGTTAAGAAGTTTTATTGCAGACTATGTCGACAAAGGACAGAAACCAGGCCTAATGGGCGTGGGAACAGAAATATTGTATTTCATTGAAACTACAAGTATGAATGTAATTATGAGGGCATCATAGGCTTCTATGGAAAATCATATCATGCTCATAAACCAGCAGACCGTAATAGATACAGAGATGGTTCATACGGCTCTTAAAAACACATGAAGAGAACTATCTGTTGATAGGATTCCTCTAACAATTTGACTCTGGGAACCAAAGTTATCAGGTCAAATATGATTGTGGCTTCACAGAAGAAGTTACAGATTGGAGAACCATGTATATGGTAACTTAGGCAACCAAATACATGGCGGTACAATATGGTGATTCTAACATTAATTCTGTCCATGCAAATCACAGAAATTTGTCATTCACGCAGGCAACCACCTTTCTACCAATTTAGAAATCTATGAGTTGTGACCATTATTGGTGTGGTGTCTTATATGTTCTGTGATCTGTGGCTCTAAAAATGCAATTGTGGTTTTAACTTGTTTGCAGTAAAAAAAAGAGTCAGGAAGGAAATATTATGTGCCACATAGTGGAGTGGCATGCTTCTTGGTGATCATTGCATAAATATGATTATTGTTTTTAATTAAAAAAAGATTGTATCTGCACCCCAGCCTGGTCTTTGGCTTGCATGTTGCAAAAGCTTTTAGGGACTACAGCGGTGTTATATGAATCAAAATCAGATTTAGTCAATAATCATATTCGTTATTGGTGTGGTGCTCTTGATTGGGGGTAAACTCCCTGCATTCATTGTAGCCACTTAAATATATCCCAAATAAAATGTGAGGTTTTCACATACATTTTGGAATAAATGTATTCAGAAATTATGTTTTTGCAAGGAAAGTAATTGCTGATTGGCATGAGGATACACTGGTCCTCATTGTAAGTGTGCCGGTATCCCGCCGGTAATTCTGGTGGGATACTGGTGGGATACTGGCAAACAGACCTACCGTTACCGGTGTCCAGGATATTACAGGTGCCGGCATCAGCAGTAATTCCCAATTCCATGGAGCTCCATAGGGGGCTCTAGGCTCTAGGGTGGAGGTAAATCAGTCAACCCCCACCGGCAAACCTGTAGTTCCAGGAACATGCTGGTAAATGGAAATACTGGCACGTTAATTCCAGACCAAACTTGTAATGAGGCCCATAATGTGTTTAATTTTAGAGTTCTATCACTGTATCCCCTTGTTATACAGGGTGCCATGGCTTCAGTGCTAGGATTGTGCTGTTTGAAACCAATACATATAGGTGACACCCAGCTCTCCTTCAGGCTCCCCTCCGCCTATTCCTTGTCTTCTCTCATACCAGACTGTCTGTCTGCAATTCAGAAATGGTGTTATTCCAATGATTTCTGCCTTAATGCCAGTAAGATGAGATCCTCCTCATTGGGACACCTGCTCCCACCTTCCCTCTCTCACTCTGGTTACCCACCCTAGGCACTCTACCCGCTCCCATCTGTGAGGCTAAGAACCTTGGGGTCATCTCCGACTCCACCCTCTCCTTCCCTCCTATAATCTCTGACGTCTCTAAGAAGTCAGACTATCAGCTGCACCTCCTCAGAGGTATTCTTCCTTTTCTCACTTTCCCCCAGAAGCTCACTGTCTCCAGATCCCTTGTCCACTCTAGGCTGGACTACTGCAACAACCTCGTTCTAAATCTGCCTGCCTCTACTCTTTGCCCTTTACATGTTATCCAGAACAGGACTGCAAGACTTGTCCTTAGCCTCAAGCCCAGGGATCGTATCTCTCTAACCCTGAAATCTCTCCACTGGCTCCTTGTGGCTGCGAGGATCAAGTCCAAGACCCTATGCATCGTCCACAAAGCTTTCTGGGGCCGGGGACCACACTACGTCCAACTTTCTCTTCCTAAGCATCTTGCTTCTCGAGCCCTCCACTCATCCACCTCTAACTCTCTGAAGGTCAGACGCTTCTCCAGGCAGAGTGTTGGTGGTAGATCTCTGTCCTCGGTTGGGGCCTCCATCTGGAGCAGCCTCCCTGCCTCTCTCCAACTTGAGCAAGCCCACCTAAGGTTCCGGAAGTAACTAAAGACCTTCCTTTTTGCTTCTGCTTTCTCTCTCACTCTCCCTTGCTGATGCCTACCATTCATACTGGTTACCTGGCCACCCACTGAATCTGCTGGACCAGGCTCCTGTATGACCAGTTGCAATTGCACTGCCTCTGGGCCTCTCAACCACTTAAGTGACTGTATCTGCAAACCTACAGCTCCCTGACTCTCTATACATACGAGCCATCTCCTGGCAGCACTTACGAGCAATGTTCCCTCTAATTATTTTTCTCTATGTGCGGAACTGCTTGGCTGTTGTGCAAACATTATTTTCCATGTGCGCAACTGACGAATGAGGTAAGCCACTTTGTGAGCATGTGTATTTAGTGAACTACTGTCGCAGAAGAGAGTTTGAAAAGAAATTTCACTGCAATTCTTGACAAATCTTACAACACTTTTACCAAACACATAGGCTAAAATAAAACATGGCATATGTGATTATACAGAAAACTCATCAACCAGTCTATGGGCCTCATTACACGGCAGGCGGTAAGGGTTTACCGGAACCAGTATTTTACCGGTACCGGTAAACCCTTACCGCCTTACTAAGAGGTCCCTTTGCGGGTTGGAGAATTTAACGCCTGCTTTTTGCAGGCGTTAAAAACCAACCCTCAAAGGGACCAAGGAGCTAATTACGGTACCGCAATTTGCGGTGCCGTAATTAACACCTTCCCCATTCCCATTATGCCCTATGGGGCAAAAATGGGAATGGGGAAGAGCAATGGGGGAAGGTGGAATTACTGCCCCACCAACCTTGGAATATGGCGGTAATTCCCCTTTCCACCAAGGCGGTGCCGGTATTTTACCGGCATGGACCAAGGTGCTAATAGCACCTTGGTCCACCGGCATCCGTGTAATGAGGCCCTAAGACTTCAACATCTGCCACAGTAACTCGTAAACGTTTTAAGCCACTGGAAAATCACCTAAGTATCTCTTGTCATAACTGATGTGGCTGTCAAGAATTCAGACATTAAACATTTGCTGATGGATTAATGGCAATTAAAAGAAATGTGTCAAAAACATGCTGATAGGAGTTCAAGTGCCACTTTAATTAAGTAATTCAAGGGCCAGGAGAACATGCTTCTAATAGTTTGAATAAGGATGATAATTACATCAGAATAACTGCACCTCAGAATATGATGATCAGAAATTCCTGTGCCTCTGCTTACTATCCAGATTACGTTATCCTGTGGGTAGTTATAACACCAGCCTACAGCTTAGAGACATATGCACCATCCATTTTTACTGCCTAAAAATGTGGCTAACAAAAATGAGAAACAATGAACATATTGGTGTTTCAACCCACAAAGCTCCACTGATATTATTCGACTTAGTGACTAGTAATGCACTGGCATAGAAAGGAACTCTAATATTAATGACTGATCTCAAGAGGAATTTTAAGGGGAAGAACATATTTTAATGAACAGAAAGTATCCCTATTGGCGAAGCTATTTACTTTCTTACTCCCTGAAAAATTATTTGATTCCAAGTAGGGAACATAATCTGATTAGACCCCTGACATAGGAAGTGAAATAACAGGGCACGTATATATAGTTTTGCCCACCCTTACGCACCACAGCCTAGACAAAATTAAACAAGAGCTTTACTGAGTTTTATTATGGAGCCCTGCTGAAGAAAATAACATATATATGCCTTTTAAGTTAATAGCATCAACTCATCAGAGATACAACTGATTGAGTGCCTTCTTCACTAACTATGGATGCCTCTTCTATAATTCTTTGTTCAGTTAAATAAGATTGAGGGGGATGCTAGAGACAATACACACAGAACACATGGTTATATTGAAAAGCCCTCAGCAGCTCAGCATAGAAAGAAAAAGAAGGTGCTGTTGTCTAGATGGGTAATAGACATTTCTATCCTTTAGCAAACAAGCAACACATTTCCCCCAGTGTACTGCCGAAACGTATGACTTGTTTTTTTTAATTTGCTACTTTGTTCATAACCCACAAGGAGTGATGACCTGTGCTCTTCCACCCATACCCTTCCCAGGCCCCTGTGCCATCCTCCAATACTAGTTGATTGAGCACTGTAAAAAAGTGAGGGATTGTAGCAGTATACACTCGCTGGGATATTTGCAGACCCACAATACTTTGTAAGCAAGGCTTAGTTAATGCCTGAACATATTATGTGCATTTTTAGAATGTCATGACTCTGCATGTACACAATTATGTTTCAGTGCATGCAAGATTGTTTGCAGCATACCCCACCCATATATCATTGTGTAGGATTATGAAGTGCTCAGTGAAACCGTTTTTGTATAGCAGCGATTTACCATATAATGTAAGAAGGTCTATGCCCAAAGGAACTCTGAACACTTGGAAACGATGCAGATGTGTGAAAAGCATTCTCCTGTCTGAATATCCGGTGCTGTGATACTATGGACGAGTAATCCTAGGCATAGTCCATACCCGTTATCCATTGTAGGCAAAGTAAATGATATTGCAATGCTGATCTTCACTTATGGGGTAATGTTAGTGATTCTTAAGTAGGAGACACTGAGCATCACATTTGTCTGCTCAAAATCTATAGAGGGCAAATTAATATTTGAGTTCTATAATGCGTTAACTTGCAAGGGGGCCGCTTCAAAGCACTTGCGTGACATATGTACAAAGAAGAGGAAGTATGGGATGATGTTACACATCCAAGTAGCCTGCTTACTTGCAGTCATTATCCAATATTTGAGCTAGTAGTTCGATTGTATAGTGTGGCTGAGTCTTTTGGTAAGGCACAATGAGTAACAGAAATTCTGGCGTGTGAACGTTATTCATATTACAAGAAACATAAAACAAGTGGATGTAGGTACACGTCTGCTAACCTTTCGCAGAGCCAAGAGAGGAAGAGTCAAGGTTGTCTGGTAGTATCTTAATGTGTTCTGGGGCAGAAGTTAGAGTCATATGGTAAAAGTGTGGTAGAGTCAAGTTTAGGAGTCATGGGTGGCGGGGGAACATTATTTGGTTAATGTGTGCAGGCATATCTTGCTTGGATTCTTCTGTTCATGGTGCCAGTTTTTCATATTAGTTTTTAACCTCTTGTATGTGTATTTTGCTGTTATGGATTTTAGGTGTTTGTGGTCACCCTTGCATAGCAGTAAAATGCAAATGAGCAGAATATCAAGACTAGTTGCTTATTTTAAAGAGAAAAAATATTTCTGGTAATTTCTGTGGCTTGCACCTTATTAAATCTTTTTCAATAGGTGAGAATTGTCTGTGTGCGCTGCTAAAAATCTTCTGAGCGACACCCAGAAGGAAGCTGGGCAAGCGCACATTCGCACAGCTTAGAGGCACATTGCTTACGAGTTACTTGCACTATCCCCTCCCCACCTCCCGGCAGCACTTATGGGTTAATTGCACTCTTCCCTCCCCCTTTCCCCCTGGCACTTCTCCCCAACCCTCCCTCTGCACTTGTGCGATCTGAATGACACAAGGCCTAGCAAGATCGTTGTTTTGTCCTCCTTCTGTCCTCCCTTCCCTGTCTTGCCACACATAGAAACACTTGTGTACAGGCACGTTATAAATGACTTATCATATCATATCATATCATGCATACTTTTTCCAGGTAGGTTAGACACATTCTTCTGCAATGAGGGGTATAAGAGCAAATGGGGAGCATACTCTCCTCTTTTCCTATGCAATACCCCAGCTTCTTCATTTAGCTTTATCAACAGTCTTAATCCAGTCAAAGTCTCTGCATTTCCTCCTGGCTAGAGTGTTATTTGATGCTAATTCATCTATAGTAATAGATGCCAATTAAAGAAATTCATGACTTGACTGAACTAATAGACTCTCTCTCAAAGCTCTTAGAGGATCCATTTGTCCAAAGATAGAGCGTGGTGGTAAGTAGCTAATATTTTAACATAGAAGGTCTCTGTTCCAAGCAATTCTATAATTAATAGAATTTAGGCCTAGTTTGTGCCGAATAATCGACATCAGGACTGCTCTTGGTAGGCCCAATAAATATTTCCATAGAATTCCCTCTATGCAGTCAAAAATCATAGTTAATTAGTTGATGATTCATTTATAAGAGATAACACACCCCAGGCACCACCTTCATTTCATAAAATATAAACAAAGGTTTAAGGGAGAACATTCCCAACTGACGATGAAGAGATTTCATTTGGCTGGCCATTTGTTTTGCTCTATTAACCACTTGATCGATCAATAATGTTTTGTTTCTTCCGCCATGCATGTTAAATCCCAAATATTTTGCATAGTGCACTTCTTCTATGTTAATCGAGTCAAGATGCCAACTAGTAGACAGCTTTCTGCAACCCGTGTTAACCACCAACATTTTTGATTTTGAAGTATTAATGGACAAGTTGTTTTTCGTGAAATAATGACCAAAGGCCACTAGTCTTTGGATTCCTACTCTGGTATGATCTAATAACAAAATGTGATCAGCATAGGTAACCCAAGACAGTCTACTGTTCATAACCTTGGGGGGACAAATAAAGATTTCTCCCCAAGAAACATAGATAACTGCAATGCATCCCAGGAAACTGTTTGTATTTTCTGTTAGAGGTAGTCTTCAATCTTTGCACTTGTGCCCAAAGAGAGAACACGTATAAATATGAATTATTTCTGGCCACATAAATGGGATGCTCAGGAAGCTCTACAGGGTAATTCCAGAACATTGCGTATAATTGTAACCTACCTAGGAAAATTATATAATTCGATTTAAAAGGCAACCTATAGGGCACACTCCTTTTGGGAATTTCTGAATGAAGCTTTTTTTCTCTCCATGAAAGAACACCTACGACGAATTGCCTTCTGCCCTCCAGGAGTATCAGGATGAGTAGAGGCTAAAATGTCCACTTAGCCCTCTAACTTCTACAAACTAAGAGCCAACACAATTATACAGGTAAAAAAGGCACAGTCAAGAGATGTACCTCCTTCGCCTTTTGTGTTAATGTGGGCAGAGGGAAGGCTATACTCTTGAGAGGGATGTGAATGTGGTTCAGTAGCAACCCAAACAGTGAAAAATTGCAGTCCAAAAAAAAGGAATGTCCAATCAAGTTTCTATACAAATATATACACTTTAATTAAACACACCATGTACAATAATAACTAACAAGCAAAACACTACATAAAACCCAGTGGTGAAAGACAAGCAAAAGCAACAATGTCCTAGAAAAAGGATATGTACTTGTGAGCAAACCTTGTTCAGAGTGACCTAACCAGTCACTAGGGCCCTGAAATTGAACAATTGGGCAGTTAGCAGTCAGTGGTACCTTTTTTGCAGTTCTTGGTGGTTTAGTAGTGCTGAACCAGACTTCTTGGAGGTGTACAAAGATCAGGAGAAAGCAAAAGACAGTACCGCAGGGTCCTGCTGCTTCAGATGTGATAAACAGTCCTTGAAAAATTCTCCAATCAGTTCAAGGACAAAAACACTAGGATCCGGTTATCTTGGCTCTCAGGGTACTGTGAGACCCAACGCAGGGGCTCAGGGACAATATGAGTAATGTTCTCGTGCTCCCAAACACAGGGGAGGCTTGCACACAACTGCAGGGGTCCATCAACATGGTGAGTTCCTGAGTACCACAGTTACCGGCAGAGGTTGTCTTGCTCCAGCAACATGCCACTTCTTAGGTTGCTGTGAAACCCACTACAAGCTCTATGTGAATGGGTGTGTCTCTTGGTTTCTGTTCCAAGGCCAGTGTTCTGTAAATTGGCTGTCCATGGGAAAAGGGTGGTACCTGCCCTTACAAAGGAACAAAGAGAAGCAATCCCCCAAGGTTAGTCCTGTCAGTGGAGAGGGATCAGCCTTGTCTGGGAGGAATACACATAATCCTTCCACAGCTAGAATGGGCCAACAGGGCTGTCACCTGTGCAAAATAAATTTAGTGTGGCTGGGATAACTCTGAAAGATGCTGGCCACCATACCCTAACTCAGGTATGGCTTATATCTGCAGTTGTTTGTTCCACAAGGACAACAGCTTCTGGGTTAAGGCGTTTTTTTTTAACAGGGGTGCACATTTTAAATGCAGCCTGTGCACTGCAGAGACTTGGGTCAAGAGGGCCTCTGTGGCCTAAAAACCTGCTCTGTTCCAATGGTAGAGCAGGCGCTGCAAAGGTATCCTGATTTGCAGCGCCTGCTCTATGAGTGGCACTGATGCAGCAGGACCCAGATACACACTATGCTTATGACATGGAGCCTATGAAAGGGGAATCTGACTGGCAGATATCCCTTTCAGAGATGCAATTACCCGCATCATTGTATTATTTAATAAAACTCAAAAAAGCAAGGGCTTTCACACCTCTGCCATATAGCAATTCATCACAACACCAAAAACGCCACTTGCTCTTGTCTGCCACCTTTTGAGAGCACAATGCAGAGAGATGTTCTCTGGCAGGGCATAACCAGGGACGTCATTTCACAAAAATGCTGGGGGTAGTGGAAGTGACATAACATGAGCATTGACCTCTGATGACATCACAAGAAGTGATGTCATTTGACCCCACCCCGAAGCGGCATCACAGGAATTGATGGCACACAACCTTCGACCCCTTGACAAAAGAGGAAGTGGCATCACAAAGCATTGTTCCTCAGCACACCTAAAAAAATATGGTTACAATATCACTGTAATATGATATACATTTCATACAAGAATGGATCACAATATGTAGTGTTATTATCAATGTGTTTAGGCACATATTACCACAATACTGTGAATTTAAGCAGACAGCCAATGCAACAATCTGGACTACTGAATATCACTCTGGATAAACTGTAAACAGACAGAGCATCTCGTAGAGGCCTAGACCCCAACACGCAGACATTAAGGGCTGCCAAGGTGTTTCTGGCCAATAACTGATCTTGTAAACAATTTTTCCCCCCAAAACAGCAAAAATCTCAAAGTTAATATGGAAAAATAAAGTTCCTTTTTTTACATAAAATAGTGACAAACGTCACTGTCCATTCAATGCAGCAAGCAGAGACTTTTCTAGGCCGCAACATGCAACACAAATGCTGCATTGTGTGTTGAGATCACAGAGGGCCCTTTGGCGGAAGCCCACATCCTCACATCAGTCAAAGTGACCCACATGCTCGCCGAAAGCTCAAACAATACAAATCTTATTTGAATGCCTTGCGGAATATAGTGCTTTCAGGAACACACCAAATGCCAGTGTTCATTGCTTTATCTGGGAAAAATAACCTTTTAGTCCGTACATGCACAACATGCTTGCTTTCTCACGTAGGGCCACCTGGTAGTACTAAGTCATTTGGACTGAACAGGGCACGATTATCCGACTATCAATGCAAGTACATGCTTTGGGCCATCTCAGTATGACATTTGCATCGTGTCTGAATGAAAAGCTATGAGGGGTTAAAGTTTCTGCATTGATCAAGGAGTAGAGAAATTACCCACTCATCACAAAGCAAACCGGAAGCATGGCATGCTATTACCAGACAGTTGTGCTATTCAATAGCATCCTAGGATACACAATCCAACCTTGAGTGTTGATTAATGAGTCCACAGCCATTCTTAGCTTCTCTGGCTCACCATATGAATTTGATAAACTAAGGCTGCAAGACAGGACCTTTCCACCCGCTTGAAGGTTTAGAATTGCAGTACCAAACAGACCCATAATGACTTGATTGTAACTATATTGCCCAGGTTTACTCAAAGTTGTCAACTTGCTAATAATAACACCTCCCATTTCAGTCAGTGTAATTGATTTTTTTCTGTGACTGAGGACATATTGGCACGTGTAACTTTGACTCTGTTGCCACCCACTAAGGGACAGAAAGAAGGGGGCACCGATACTGCAATACTAGATGATGAGACCTATGGATAGGAAAAGGATTAGTTATATGAGTTAACCTTCTGAAGCCTAGGTAACCTCCAAAAGAGATGCTATTGTGCTGCTCTTGTATAAAGGATTGAAGGCACACTAATGAAAGAATGATAGGTTTGTTGCTATCATAGTAAACGTGGTGGGAAACCTTCCTTCAGCCCTGGGGCAGCCAGTGGTCAAATCCAGCAAGTTAATGTTAGTCACCACTTCCTGGGTGGCCCTGTCAGGTTGATCCATGGCCCATTGTTGCCAATGCCATAATTGAGGGCCGGAGCCCTATCACCATGTCCACGCATGCCGCTAACTCCAGCCATGGTGCTGCACCACCTGCACACTCTAATATTTCTGCCTATCTGCTCTGCCAGCTACTTCCATTGCCCATAACCAGACCTGCATTCTATATTAAGCTGCATAAAACACATTAAGTAACCTACAAGCATACAGTTAGAGGGCATGTATTTAAATAGGATTGCAATCATCTTTTTTTATGAGCAAAGTTGGATAGCCTTGGGCAATTAAAGCAAAGCATTACACAGCCATGGACAATCGGCTCATAATGAGAAAATATATTAGGTTGCAAAGCAGAGGCAATTTGGAAACTTTAGTGTACACGAACGAGGGGCTCGCTGGCTAAGAACAGTAAGCAGTGCTATAGTGTCAAATGTGCATAAGTCATCACAGGTGTAAATGTATTGCCATATATACTGTCTGTGCCACTGGGAAGATCGGCAGAGGATCTATATAGGGGTTGGGGGCATGGGAAATGAAACTGTTCTTTTTTCACACGTGGTCCACTCTCTTTTTATATATATGTTTTTTATTAATTGAGTATGAATTTGGTATATTTAGAATGGTATGAATGGTGTGGAAGTCGAGTAGTGCTTTTTGAATGAGGTATGTCCAGTGTGAAGTTGCACAGCACTAGTCACTTTAAATAGTGAGAACCTAACTCTCCTATTGCCTATGTGTTTTGTACAGATACCTCTCGTTGTATTGTGCACATTAACTGATGGCTAGTGAAGCCATTATTTTAATTGTGTAGCATAGCTATTAAAATATGTATCTTTGCCAATTTGGCTTGCCTATGTGTTTTCAAAGCCTATAGTAAGGCGGGAGTAGTGAATGTCTTCCATCAATAATGAACTTTATAAACCACAAGCGTATTGTGTTTGTCAATTAAGGTTATTCACCTTTCTGAAGGGACCGCTTGGTGGTTCGCATCCCCTTCGGCCACCTGGGGAACACCCCCAACCAACCGTGCCAGAAAAGCAAGCCATCATTCACCATGTGAACATTTCTTAAGCGTGTCCAGGCAAAGTACAAATTACCAGAGATTACCGGTACATGGGGGAAAGGAGAGTAATGATGGACTGGGGCAGCGGCGTGAAGGAACTCCCGCCAACTGCTGTATATGCCTTGTACAGGAGTCCTCGGTGTAACCGAGCATTGGTGCTCAGCCGCAGCAGCAGCAGCTCACTCCCACACACAGCCACCTCGTTACTGGCACACCTCCTTAACACACAGTGCTGGGATTTTTAAATGTTGGCAACACTTGATAGCCCTTTTGTGCCAAATATAGATTCTTCCTCTAATTTACTTTTGACAACAGTGAGCTAAACCCACCTCCAGTCCTCCTGCTCTCTTACCAAGAGCCAAGTTAAAAGCACTGTTTAGTGGAGCAAGACATGGGGGTAAGACCACATTCAATGATGTCACTTTTCTATGGATGCCCTTGAGGGCCAAATTGGTCGAGGAACGTATTTGCTGTTTCACTCAATACGCTAACGGATTTCGGTATTCTACCCAATTAAAATCAGATAGTGTTGATTTTACAGCAGCATTTAGGGCTGGCTCTAGATGCGTGGGGGCCCATTTGAAAATTATGTTTGGTGTCCCATTGCCTAGGATGGAAACCCCGTCTGCAGCAACCGTGTGGTGCCTAGCTGATTTTTTTTCATTCCAAATAATGATTATGTTTAGGAAAACATCAAATACATATCGAATTATTCGATATGTATGAATCGAATTGCAAGTGAAAACTTAGTGCTGAGTCAGCCTCCTGGAGCAATCCAGAATTTCATGGTGCATGTGTTTATTTCTCAGGGCCCCCTTTAAGTCCTTACTGTCCTACACAATCCCTGTATTGAATCCAATTTCTCCATCTCCCATTTATGTCTGAATCCAACCTTTTCCATTATAGTGAATGCCTTCTACACAGCGTAATGTAACACAGCGACTTAAACGAGACAAGAGCATGCCGGCCCTTCTCATCAAGATGAAGTAGGCCGATGCCGCCTCGCTCCCTCCCTCGCTTGTGATTGTGATCGCCTCCTCCAGCAGCATAGTTAACAGCCTTTTTCCAGAGAAAGGCCGAGCCTCAGGAAAATAGCTCGGGGAGCAATGCGTTTGTCTTTGAAGCAAGACAATGCAGCAACCCATGACCGATATACCGCGGTCTCACGCTCTGTAACCGGCGTGTTTAAAAAATAAATAAGTTCAAGTAGTGAAAATGTATAGAGTTGGGCTACACCCAGGCAGCTGGTGCCTGCGAGTCGCGACAGAGCAGAGCAGCCCAGTCCCACAACACCAGAGTAAAAAAAAATGATCAAGTTTATACAAACGCACTTGTGTGGATGTAAAAGTGTGTCCTCAAAGTAAATTGCATGCAACCGAGGGGCCAGTCCACTGCTGCAGGGCAGGGGTGGCAGAGCAGAGGCCAGGGGTAGCAGCTGTGATCACAGGGGTGGTACTTGCTACCCCTGGCCACCCCCAAATGACGTCCATGGGCATAAAAAAGAAAAGGCTCCTCTGTTGTAATAAGATAAAATTTAGATTCTGTATCGTGAAAGACATTGGCCCTCATTACGAGCATGGCGGTCTGGGAAGTACGGTACCGGTAAGCATGCCGGTACCGTACTTCCCGGACCGCAATACTACAGGCTCTGCTCACGGGAACCGTTTCACTCTCCAGGTTTTTCCTGGCGGGTGTAACGGCACCTGTGAGCAGAGCACGTTGGATCACCGGCACATGCAGAGTTGTGCCGGTGCATCCAACGTCCCCATCCCCATTCAGCCCTATGGGGCAGGATGGGATGAGGAGGCCCTTGATTCCAGCACCCGAAAATGGGCAAGTACCGGGTCCACCTAACTCGGCATGACCTGGTTCTTGCCCATTCACGGGTGCCGGAAAAAATGCAACTCCGGCAGCTACCGCCAGAGTTGTAATGAGGGCCATTATCACCAATAGCAGGTGCTCTCCCAATACTATGGGAGCAGCAATGAAATAAAAACACCCTAGCCAAAAGGGATGGGAAAGGTCAACATCGCAGTTGTGAGTGAGAATGTAACCAACAAAATCAATACATAGGAATAAACAGTCAAATTAGCACAAAACACATGTGTTTTGTAAGGAAAAGCCAAATGATATTTCTTTCTCTGGCCACCCCTTGACAATCTGGTACCTATCACAGATCATGGCTGCGGAGATAGCTCAGGGGCAACGTGTTTGTCATAGAAGCAAAACAACACAGAGCAACAAAGGTTCAAATCCCGTCACGAGTACACAAACATGACCTCTGAAATCACACCATTGCCTTACAGATACCATTGTAACAAGCCAGACCTGACACCTATTCATTATCTGATACAATGGTGGATCTGCGATCTATATTAATCTACCAGCTAGCATTTCTTTGGAAGGCTATCGCAACCTTGCTAGCGCAGTCTCATTTTGACTCTCACTAAACCCAAAAAAGTGCTTAACATGAACAACTCAAATCTTAACTTAGATCCCATAATTAAAGTAAAGTTGCAGAGATGCGGCTCTTTCAATCCCTTTAAAATGTTAAGATGGTGTAATATCTACTGACATGTCCCCTTGTGTGGTAGTGGCAAATGTGTCAGTGATGATATGACACAAATATAGATTTGTTTCTGTGCATTTAGGCCTCAGTCCAAATCGGGAATACGGAACACGGAATACGACTACGGGTTCCCCACCGGCAAACAAAGCCCTCATTACCGCCACAGCCATTGTCAGTGCCGGTAATCACGGCACATCCCCTGATGGAGTCCTATTGGACTCCATGAATGGGGATTTAATCCATCCCTCCGGCACTTGTAACCCGGCGGCAATGCCGTCGGACCGAGTGCCTGAAACAGTAACTGCCTTTGCCAGTATGGACCCGCCAGGATACAGACAAGGTTGTAATGAGGCAAAACACACGATTTTATGATGGGCACATCTGTTATTTGCTGCAATGGAATGCTGCTGTGCACATTTGAAACTCTTGCATTGGAAATATTACATTGGTTTCATTTCTTCCCCCACAGAAATGTGTTTCCAACCTATGGCTTTTTATCCCAGTTCTTCTTTGATTTTTTGCACTGATTCAATACATAAATTCAATGTGCAGTGCGCAAAAACTGCCTTTGTATCCAAACTAGCCCCCTGTAGGATTGAGATTGACTCCCCTGTCTAGAAACAAATGCATCCTTTCTCTTTGGTTGTTCAGGGCACAGTACTGATGGTTCAGGGTAACTGAGAAATGCACATAGAGAGGACTGTGGCACTCCCAGCCCTTCCCCTGAGCCCACATGCACGTATCAGACTATTCAGGGAAGGCGATGAAAGTACAGCTATTATTAACAACAGAGCTCTGTAATAGAAAGGCAATAATGGGTTGTCTGATCATGTGGGGGGGTATCTGTACTCTCTAAAACAAAGTGAATTGTGGGTCATGTAGATCTGTGGGGAACTGATGAGTATGGGAGTGTGAATTCAGCTCCCTCCATACTGGGTTCCAGTATCGGGTTCCTCCAATGAGGACTTACCGGGCCATTCCAACCTTGGAGGACCCAGTAAGTCCTTGTTGGAAAAACCCATCCCCATTCCCATTTGAGCCCCATAGGGCTCAAGGGGAATGGGGAGGGAGATAATAACGCACCCGTTAATAACAGGCCCATTATTAGCTCCCTAGTCCCCTCGCGGGACCCGTTAAGGACGCCTGGTTTTACCAGATCCCGCAAGGGAACATCGCAATAGGGCGTAATAGGGTGTCCCGCAATGAAGGGTGCCGGTCCCGTACCGGCACCCTTCATTACGGGAGTGCAAGCCTCGTAATGAGGCCCATAGTCTTGTGGCGCAGGGGGTCTCTGTATTTAGAGATGCAGTGTGACACTTTGAAATGGACTTCTGTGAGATGCCTGTACAGAATGTGGCAAAATACATTCGTAATGCCTATTCCCGTCATGTGCGATGAGTACGTTTCTGGAGGGCGCTACAGGAAAGGTCATTCTGTAAAACAAGGCCATTTGTGGCCATATTTCCTCCGCGAGAACGATGTCCTTAATCCTGTACGTTGGCTCTATTTTGCAAAGGACATTGATGGTTTATTCTCAGCCATTTGCTCCAATTGGAGCTACTTTGATGCCGCATTGAACATGTGCTCCCCTGAATCGCCTTGTTCTGAGAGTGTTTGGGGGATATGTGTCCTGTGTGCCTGCTGCACTCTGTAATGAAGAGAGAACTATGAGACAGGGTGCACTGTGCGGTCTACTTCGTACTGAGCTAGACAGAGTGCATTCTCAAACATGTAGACCCAGCATGCTTCTGTACCGATGAATGCATAAAGCTTTCTGGGAAATGGAGTCTGGACCTCTTTGTGGAGAGAGCCAGTATGCATTCTGAAACATACAATCACCAAGAGGTGTCTTTGCTAAGACAGGCAGATTGCTTTGTATGATGTACAAAGTGTCTGTCCTAAGAGAGGCAAAGTACATTTTGTGATTACACAGTATTGTGAGGGATGGGAGCTGTGCACTGAAATCAGCAGAATGCATTTTGGGACATTTAGTTCTGTATTTTGTATTAGTTCATAAAAAGTGCATTGCATTGCATTTGGTCAGTAGGGGTGCTGCAGCGAGAGGGAAATAGTGCAACATGAGACTTGTGTCCCTGAGGTGAGGGGATATTCTGTAATGAGCAGAGGCATCTCTTGGCGAATCCCTCTGTGATGACTGGTAACACGTTCATTTTGCACTTGCTAGGGTGTCTATAGTCAGTGAAGCACAGTTTATTCTAGGGTATGCAGTAATGCAAAGGCAGTGCTACTGCATGATGTAGACTATAGAGACAGACATATAGTCCTGCAGAGGTCCATAAGGAAAGTGCATTACTTTACATGCAGTCCTGTGTGTGGTAGTTAGAGACCTACATATGAAGTGTGGCACGTTGCATTTCGTGAAATGCAGTCCTGCATGGGCATCCTTACAGAAGGAGGCAGGCTGTTTCATGGGACACATAGTCCTTTGAAAGCATTTTATTCAGCGAAGCTAAATCTATTCTGGCACATGTTACCTGCGTGGATAGATGCGCAGGCTGGGGCATAATGGTTTCTGTGAATTGTATTTCTTTGGTCGCACCTTCAGTGAATAAGGTAGAGTTCAATATGGAACATTGTTCCCCCGGGAATAACTTCACGAACAGCTGCATAGTGCATTTTTAGACATTCATTTCAATGGGGCCATCTCTACTCAGTGAAGTAGAGTACATTAAGAGACAGCTAGTCTTCTTGGGACATTTATTATTAATTAAGAATAGTAGATTTTGTGATATGCAGATCCTCTGGGGCATCATCTCTGAGTGATGCTCTTGGTGGCCTTTTCACTGGGTTTAGCAAAGCAAAGGGCATTTTGTGTAATGCATTCTTGTGGGGGATATAGTGCATACCAGGGCTGGTCACTCTGTAGAAACATTTGTACTGATTGAAGAAGTGGCATGTAGTGCAAGTACCTGGGAATACGATACATCCACAGACTCTGGAATCTCTTCCCTATCAACATCAGACTCATCCCCACACTTCTGCAAATAAGCAAGGATATGAAGACCTTACTCAAGACCTTACTCAAGGACTTGCTTCTCCTCCAAATCTAGAACTTCACCGCTGCACTACGCGTGGACCAAACCTTTGGGGGCTTACCTCCCCTCATAGCAGTCCTCTCCCTTTCCTGCACCCCATGGGCAGTGCATGCATTGACCCGCTTCTATATAGCCACCCTGCTGTGTCCTGCTGCTCCTTCTCCCACCTGCTACTGTATCCTCTTCTATGCCAACTCCCCCAATTTGCTCCAACTTTTCCCTTTTCCCTAGTGTTCATCGACAGTTGTCTGCATCTCTGGATTGTCACCACATCCACTTTCAATGCTCCCTGCTCCTACGCTATACCCATTGTTACTACCTCCGTCTTTCTCACACTGTACAGCACTTTGTTGTTTTCTGAAGCTAGGTTCACTGTAAAAAAAATACCCACATATTTTTTTTTAAACCGGATCGGTGCTGTATGCTTTTCTTTTCCCAGGTGCTAGAAATGTTAACAGACTGTGCTTTCCTTACTTTGAATTATTGCGCATTAAGGTCACTGTTATGTGGAGTAGAGGGTGAGTGGGCGCATAGCTGGATGCCTTCGCACCCTCTCCTAACTTCTTGTTAGAGTCTGGAGGGCAAATCCGAGAAATCAAAGGCATTATTCAGAGCATCTTTTCAAAGACAGAGAAAAGATTTTAATGTAAACCCACAAAGTCACTAAGGAATATTTCCTTTTTATGATTCATAGTTTAAAAGATATCAATATTCAAATAGAATGGCTGTAATTTTTTAATATATTAAATGTAAATAAAAGCCGTTTCACCCCTCCTCGCCCCGACTACATCCACTGATCTGTGACAAAAGCACAGGCGGGGGTATCTTTGGAGTGCCAAAAGATTTCAGATTGGCCTGTCCCCATTTACCGTTAAATTGCGTTATTTAGATTTAGCAAAGTGAGAATTGCTCTCCTCTTACACACATACTGGTTATTGGTTTTGTTGAATTTGTGTTGCGCAACCGCAAATTTGCCAAAACCATTGTTACAAAAGAGAGAGAGAGGAAAATGCGGCTCTGAACTGAGAATATCTGGTTGGCTTAGCAACCAGCAAGGCCACGGGAATTAAATGGCCAACTCACTAAAATGTCTTTTTCCACAATCCTCTGCAGTGCTACCCAATGAGAAGCTACCTAACAAGATTTGCTCCAATCAGCAGCTTTGTAAGAAACAAGTCAGCTGTGCTTTCCATTTTCCGGCACCTAATGTTTGCCTAATTGGACTATTTTGGGCTACTTCACGTACAAATGGGCTACTTTTAGGCTACCTTTGGTGGTGATGTTTGAGCCCTTTAAATAAGGCACTGCTTTCAGTATGTATTCAACGAGGTGCGTGGTCCGCCTGCTAGCTGCTCCCCATCAGTGTTAGGAGTCAGTGCTTCCCCACATGTTGTATATATAAACTGTGAAGTTGCTTCCCCTGTTCCCTGCCCTGGGAGGCACTTGAAGGACTGCTGTAGCGGCTACACAGTGAAGGGAACAGGATCCCCAAGGCAGGAGGCTGACGCCAGAAGCCCCTACCAGCCACAACAAGCCATTATAACTGGATGCAGTTCAGTGTTTCTAAGCTGTGCTGATATATTGCTCAATGCAGGAAACATGTATGAAAAGACAGTTGGGCTAGCTGGATTGCCCCAGAAGGGTTGAAATTGAGTGCAGCATTTTACACCTGGGTTACAAGTCTATTTTATATGAAAGGTAGAATCAAACTGTCCATTCATAGTCGTGATTTAAAAGAGATGATAGGCTTGATGTGTGAATGATGCCCCTCTTCCTGCTTTGGGGGTTGCCACCTCTACTCAGCCCAATGGTGACAAATGTGCATGACCTAGCTGTGCCCTGTTAACAGTGCAGAATGGCATAGAGCTGAACTAAGCCATGGCTCGCCAGTGTTCCTGCTGGCACTGAGTGGCCTGGCACATCAGTAGGCCTATTTGCCACTCCAGTATTTGGCTACTCTTCTCTAACTCCATTCTGCATGCTTTGGTTACAGACTGCCCCAGAGCAACATTTGTTGTTAGTGCGCAAGTGCAAGATGCCTATTGGAAATGGCTTATTGTCCATAGTAGGTACACATTCTAGGGCTCCTAGCGATTCCCTGATCTTCCCAGGTAGGTTAAATGGTAAAAAACACAATTGATCAGTGCGTCCCGAACATATAAAGAATTCCAGCGACTGTAGAAGATTTAGTATAATTTTACTAATAACAAAGATGCAAAAGAAAAATAAGCATAACATAACACATTGTATGATGAGTGCAGGTCATCATAACCTTAGACAATGGTGTACATTTGATGTCTTCACAGGATAAACAAACATATACATATATGATATTGTGAATAGGCAACATAAATGCAAACGTGGGGAAAACAAACATTTTACATAACACTTTGTACAAAAAGGAATGGTGCCATTTCGTCTATTGGGCGCCAACAGTTATTTCATTGGCTGATTCAAACAGCTGAACTAACAGTGTGAGCATTCAGCACTGTATATGAGGATTGTCAAAACAGGAGTGTTTCGGCCACTTATGGCATAAGTATGGTGCTTACAGTAGAGTGGCCTTCATCAGGACGGGAGAAAGATGGATGAAGATTCAATGAATGAAGAATCCTGTGTGTATCTGTGGAGTAATCAGAAAGTGTTGAGGTGTATGAGTCACATGGTCTATATTCGGGTATTTATGTACCTGATTTTGAAAGGTATTATTGCTTTAATTGGTTAAAAAAACTGTGGGGCTTACCGTGCACTTGTTGTTAAGCACGGCATGAGTGGGACTCCATTATCTCTTTTTTATAGAGGGTCCTGAAAGGCTGAAGAGATGTTTCAAAAGGTTGCCTTTGAGATGATAGTCTGTAGGACAAAAAAATGTATGCACACTCAATGTGGGTGTGGTGGTCACTTTAGTCTGAGGCAAATCGATCTGTGCCGTGATGACACTGTTTAGTAGGTAGCCAGAGTGAAGGGTCTCTGTGCATGCATCTCTGTACCTGTCCAAGCTGAGTACTGGCATTGTTGGGTGCTGGCAGAAATGGCCTTATAGCACGCAGTCAATGGGAGGAGGATGCTCGGTAGTGTCAATGATATATGAGTGCGACAGACCATGTACTTATGGTTGAAAAACCAAATTCCCTTGATTGTGCCATGGTGTCAAGTTTGAAACACTGGTTCACACATCAGTGTGTGTGATGGATGAAACATGCCTTTAGGGCACCGTTCATAAAAGCACAATGTTTTTTCTGGACAAAAATGGTAAATTGGCCTGGATGACTCGTGGGTATGCAATCTATTCGATGTGGCATACCGGTGGTCTGCTATAAAAGAAACCTTGCCTAGTGTACGCCGTTAATGAAAATCATCTGATCAGGTGTTGGCATGCTGGGTGATCGCCTAGATGCTATGTTGGGTGAGGGGGCCAGTGATGGTCACTGGGTCCCGGCTGGAGACCCAGTCACCATCACTGGCCCCCTCACCTGACCCAAGGGATCTCTTACCTCGATCGTTCATGGTGTTGCGGCAGGGTCTATCATGCGGGTTGTAGACTCTCTGGGAGTGATCCGCCTTTCAAATTTTCCAGCATAAATTTGCTGTGCATTTCAGTTCTGATTAATTTCTTCTTTTTTTGATTAATGATCTCGAGTTTGTCTTATGAGAAACCTTGGGCTAGAAGCCCATGAAAAGTAGAATAAGTACAGGCTGTTGGCCTCCAATCCCCTCCCATTGATTCAGTAAACTTACACCACACTCTCCAAAGGATCATGGAGAATGTGAACATTGTGTCCTACACGGAAGAATATTACCAGAGACTCTTGGGCGCGTCCACCACACTGAATTCTTATCAAAGGCTTCTAGCCCAAAGTTTCTTAAAAGACGTACTCGAGATCATTAATCAAAAAAAGAAGAAATTAATCAGAAATGTAATGCACAGCAAATTCATGCTGGGATGTATGAAAGCCGGGATTATCCCAGAAGGCTTACAAGTACAACACGAGTGTTCATTGATAATCCAAAGTTCAAATTGAATTTTAGTGGCATTGGAAACAAATATAGCCATGACTGGCTTATTCTAGTAATTTATATGGCAGACAAAGAATGTAAGAAACAAGGAGAACAACTAGCTGAGATAGAAAAGCAGTTCCTTGAAAACATGACCATTCAGGATGTAAAACAATGTTGGAAAAGCTGGAGAAGAAACCACCAAATGTAAGCTTGTGAACATTGACAAGAAAGTAAAGAAACTTAAGAAAGATTTACATAATTATAGCGAAGCAAGAATATACCCTTATTTACGAGAGAGTTTTTACACTGATCAAAAACAGGGAGGCCTCAACAGACGCAACACGTATGTGACCTTCTCAGGCACCTCAGCATCATCGAGCGACAGTGACCAAGGCACAATGGGCATTACAAGTAACAACTCCGGCCAACAACCACAGCATCCTTTTTTTCAAAGAGGATGACAACGGGGGCGACCCAAACGGAGACCTCAACCATCAGGACAATGGATGTGAACGTGTCAATGGTACACAAACCAATGAAAGATGACACCATATCCATATTTAATCTATCGACACATCCCATCACTACAATGGAGTGTAATCTATTAGATAAAGGTCTTTCTTTCATTCCTGCATCGCCTCGAAGGCCCCGGCTTTTGAGACAGAACTTGAACTGAAGAGATTCTTAAGAAACAACAGATTGAAATACTTCTTCAAGGTTTACCTGCCCGAACATCAAACTGATGAACTAAGCCAAGAAAGCTCAGCTAACAATGCCCATGCTAACACCACAGGTTTTAAGACAAAATCCTTTTTTCAATTCTCCACCACAAACTATCCCAACTGGGTTTGAGGTTTTTGAAAAATTAGTCACCAAAACCATATTGGGAAATATGAAAAAGAATAACTATTATGAAGACAATCTCTCGAGAGAAGAGAGACAAATGCTCATGTCCTTAAACAACAACAAAACAGTTACTATAATACCAGATGACAAAGGCGGTGGAATCGTGCTCCTCAACACTGATGACTATGAGAAGGAATGCATAAGGCTACTCTCAGATACAGAGACTTACATAAAACAGAACCACAACCCAACCACGTGACTCCAAGAAGAGATACTAAGTTTGACATGCCATGCATAACAAGAGGGATGGATCTGTGAAGAAGAAAAAAACTTTTTGAACAAAACACATCCCAGAATTCCATATTTCTATATTTTACCAAAAGTCCAGAAGAACCCAAACAATCCACCAGGCTGCACGATCGTCTCAGCTTGTGATTTGCTCCTGGAATCAATATCACTATATACAGATTTTTTCTTGAAACTTTTTTTCATGAAGATGGAATCCTATATCAAGGACACCACCGAAACCCTAAATATTCTGGGAGCCATCGCTTTACCAGAAAATTGCATTCTGGTTACTCTCGACACAAGCATTATATACATCAATCCCCCAATGAGAAGGCTTGGAAGCTCTACGCACCTCTGGATACCAGACCGGACAATCAGACGGTGCCAACAGCTTTCATCCAAGAATGCATTAGACTTGCTATGACGGACAACCTTTTCCTGTTTAAAGACCAGATCTTTAAACAAATCAAAGGTGTCAGCATGTGAGCAACTTTTGCCCCAGACATAGCCAATATATATATGGCTCAATATGAATCGGACCACATTTACTCAGATTCCACTCCTTTTAAGGTCCATATTCTCATCTGGCGTCGTTACATCGATAACATGCTCCTCATCTGGACAGGGTCTGCCAATGAACCCTTCCCCTCCTCACCCCCTTTTCCCTTTTTTTCCCACAAAACCCCTGAAACACCCCACCCCCACACACCACTTCTCCCTCGCTCCCCCCAACTCCCCACATATAAATGTGCGTTTACATGTCTTCCAACAGAGGCACATGTAAGAAAGTACCAGATTAGTTCCTACATGTACAATTTCAGTTCCACACTCCGGAACAAAATGGCCCACACATAAAAAAAAACATGTGTATCCCCCCTTTTTTCATATTAACCGCTCTGATACGCATCCCAATGCAACCATTTCTCTTCCAACAAAATGTTCTAGAGATCTATCGAATACTCTTTCTCAACATGCCAGAGTCACACGATTCATAACCTGGGGCTGTGCCCGTTTTTGTAAGTCCTTTGTATTGGGCCCGTATTGTCACAAGCCAACCCTGACACCATTCTAAGATGGCTGCCTTTCATTCAGGTCCACCTGACCCAGCAGCGCAACGTTACCATGACAACCACATACCAGACATTATGACAGCGCAGTGCCGCATTTAATCATATAAGGACACTCCCGCAGTGTCTACCACCCGCATGATAGATCCTGCCGCAGCATCACATACTATCTAGGTAAGAGATCCCTTGGTTAGATCTGTAGCCGGGATCCAGTAACCATCACTGGCCTCCTCACCCGACATAGCATCTAGCAGATCACCCGGCACGCCGACTCCCAATCAGACAATTTTAATTAGCGGCGTACACTAAGCATGGTTTTTTCTATAACAGATCACTGGCATGCCACATTGAATAGATTGCATACCCACAATATCATATATGTATTTGTATGTTTATCCTGTGAAGACGTCAAATTTATACCATTATCTAAGGTTATGATGACATGCACTCACTATGCAATGTATTATGTTAGGCTAATTTTTCTTCTGCAACTTTGTTATTAGTAAAATTATACTTAATCTTCTATAATCACTGGAATTCTTTATATTTTCGGGACGCCCTGATCAATTGTGATTTTTACCACTTGTTTTCCATAGTCTCATAACAATGTATTAGGGGAGTTAAGGCTGCCTTTTGTGGAATGTAATATATCATTGTCAGAAATAGCAAGTACAGAGCCAGGACTCACCTGAGGAGACTTAGTGGAGGTCTTCTTTGTGGAGGTCTTCATCTTAGATGGTTCGGTGGTCTTCTTGGCTGTGCAGGTCTCGTGGAGAAAGGGGCAAGCTTCCTCTGATGCCACCCTGCCTGTTCAAAATACCAGACAGGCTGATGCCGGGGACACTGCACAAACAACAGGAAGAAACCCTAAGAGGGGAAAAAACCTGTAGGTGATGAAGGCTGCTGGCAAGGTGGATGATTTGTGGCAGCTGGTGGCGTGGAACATGGACAGTAGCAGCTGTAACCCTTTGTGGGATGAATACATTCCAGTTGCTGTTGAGTTGCAGAGAACGCAGATGACTGCGCCAGAAATAGCTGCATGCTGCTGGAGGTGGCACACAACGCCGAAGCAGAGCAGAAGGGAGGCTGAGAGGAGCAGCGGGCAGCAAGAGCAAGGAAGGGTGGACAGAAGGAGGCAAGGAACAAGGAAAGTAAGCGCTGAGCAAGGAAGAACGAGCAACAGCTAGGCAACCAAGCGTTGAGACACAAGGCTGCTAAGCCAACCGACGCATATATCATGGTACCCAGAGGGGACAGGAACAACTACACCGGCGCTCGGAATATTGCTAGAGCAGGCACCAGCCATGTTGGGAGAAGAAATGACGGCCGTGACTGCGCAACGGCCCCTCCAGGCAACCCAGAACGGCTGCGTGAAGTGGGGCATGCCAATCATATGCATGTAATACCAAATATGGCATAATATACACATGCTTAACCGATAATAAATCCCATCTAATTGGTTAATTGTGACATCAAAATTGGCTAATTATGTCAAAGGGGAAATGTCAATTGCATTATTGATTTTATATGAAGTATCCTCATCAAGTGCATTGTAAACATTGGCAGGGTAATTCATAGAAATTCGCACAAAAATGGCGCATGCGGCTGGCGCACAGTGTCCCCGTGCGATACACTGCGCCAGCCGCGTGCAAAAAAATCCTTTTCATCTCATAGCGTATTCATGGATTTTAGCATCCGAAACCAGCCGTGGTGCAGAGTGGCGCAGCGACCCTGCAGCAGCGCCAGTTACGCCCCCAAGAACGCCCTGGCACAAGGAAAAGCCTTCAAAATCCCCAAATCATCGCAAAAGGCTGCGCTAACCCTGGACCAGTTCACAGGGCTGGCAAACAGCAAACGCCAAGCGAGTATTTCAGTGGTTTGCGGGAAGTTCCACACGCGATTGTCCTGGGTACGTGTACATCAGGGGTGCGTGGGAAGTAACACACGCAAAAACAGCAGGGTACGTGTATTCCAGGAGTGCGCGGGAAGTATCACACGCAAAAGCAGCAGGGTATGTGTATTTCAGGGGTGCGCGGGAAGTATCACACGCAAAAGCAGCAGGGTACGTGTATCTCAGGGGTGCGCGGGAAGTAACACACGCAATTCCATCAAGGTACGTGTATTTCAGGGGTGCACGGAAAGTATCACATGCAAAATCAGCAGGGTACGTGTATTTCAGGGGTGCGCGGGAAGTATCACACGCGATTCCATCAGGGTACGTGTATTCCAGGGGTGCGCAGGAAGTATCACACGCGATTCCAGCAGGGTACGTGTATTACAGGGGTGCGCGGGGAGTACCACACGTGAATTGCACATGTGGGTCCTCCCAGGTGTTCCCTCTACACCCTCCACGGCCCCTGCAGGTGGCCCACACCACAGGGACCTACCCTGCACATGTCCTGCAGGCACCCCATCCACCATGGCCATGCCCTCCAGCCAACCCACATGTCACCTTGCACTACTGCCCACCAACGCATGTCCCCCTGCATCCCCAGCCACCAGGGGCAGCCTCCACCAGGCCCCCACCCAAGTCTCCAATCACCCCCACCCCCAGCAGTGCAGGGGCAGCCTCCACCAGGCCCCCACTCATGTCTCCCACCACCCCCACCCCCCAGCAACCAGGGACAGCCTCCACCAGGCCCCCACTCATGTCTCCCATCACCCCCAACTCCCAGCAGTGCAGGGGCAGCCTCCACCAGGCCCCCACTCATGTCCAACTCATGTCTCCCTGCACCCCAACCCCCCAGCCACCAGGGGCACCCTCCACCAGGCCCCCACTCATGTCTACCACCACCCCCACCCCCCAGCCACCAGGGGCACCCTCCACCAGGCCCCCAATCATGTCTCCCACCACCCTCACCCCCCAGCAGTGCAGGGGCAGCCTCCACCAGGCCCCCACTCATGTCTCCCATCACCCCCACCCCCCAATAGTGCAGGGGCAGCCTCCACCAGGCCCCCACTCATGTCCCCTATCACCCCCACCCCCCAGCAGTGCAGGGGCTGCCTCCACCAGGCCCCCACTGATGTCTCTGTTAGGCGGAAACCTGTGCAGTTCCCTCTGGGACCACTGCAAACGATTTAGGACTACAGGTGTTTGGCAGTAAACCCACTTGGTAGCCGTCTGTACCACACAGATTCACTTGGTAGCTGTGGCTGAGCAGTCAGACTTCTCTCAAGAAGAGTTAAGCAGTATGTGGAGTATACAAGATAGGGCAATTCTTCACAGTAAGACAAGCAAACACGCAACAAGGCTTCAGTGTAAAGATATAAAGGTATTTATTTATAACGGCACATCTATAGAAAACACTTTGGCACTATCACGGCAAACACTTCAATTACAATTACTCTACGAAGAGAACAGATCAATCCCCCTAACAATAGTTCGACAAGTCTAGGTTCTACCAGCATCACTTATATGCAGACAGAGGTGTATGCCTCAACCTAGATGGCACTAATATTAGTTAGGACGGGAGAGAAAAATAAGTAGGTTACGAAATCAACACAGTTCAATACTTCACGGGAAAAAAATGCAAGGCAAGAAAGCAAGAACCACAATAGATCATAAAGTTCAGAGGCCAGGCCCACTTGGAGAGAGGCAAGGCGATATGTCCCAAAAGTATCTTGGTGGAAATGCGTTCGAGTCTTTGAAGCAAATTGTTATTGGAAGATTGGACCAGTTCAGAACAACACGCTACAGAAAACTTGGAGGCGACCCTATGGAGAGGCGAGGATTAAGACACCTCACTCTATCCGGCAACAAGGGAAGCCAGGCGGACACAGTACCTTGATTGTGGAGAGACAGCTCGGCGGGGGCAGTTGTTCCTGGTGGTGGATGCACGTCGGGTCTTTGCCAAGAGTAGAGATGATCTCGTCGTCGAAGAAAAGTGAAGTCCGGTGCACCACCAGGGAAGAGACCAGCCACGGAGTGCTCCGTCACAAGGCACCACCTTTTGGTCACGGTACAGGGGTAGTGGCTATCCGGTTGCCGAGGTGCTCTGCACGGGCAATTCGACCACTGCGTCCTGAGGCGAAGAAAAAACAAAGGGGACTGGTTGTTCCCATCAGTCAGGGGAAGAGACTCTCCGGCAGGGAGATCTCCTCTGTCGTCGGGAAGTGGTGAGTCGGTTCAGCAAGGCTCCACCGGAGGTGTCGTCGTTGCAGGTCGGCTCAGCTTTACCCTCGCCGGATTCTTAGGTCCTGTGGCGACTTCTCAAGATCCAGTCCCAAAAGCCCTGCTTTTATGCAGAAAACCCCCATTCATTCAGCCTAGCTGTCAATCAACACACGCTAAGTGGTGAGCGGGGAGGCTCACCACTTGGGCCAATCACACCAGAGTGCGACCGGAGTTGGAAAGGCAACTCGGTCCAGGGTGCCTAAACCCACTCCCACACCCCTGTGGTAACCCAGATAGAAAGGCACCACTTTGGAGGGTCTCTGTACAGAGCCCGCCAAAAGTGGAACAAAGGGCTCGACCTTTGGTTTAGGAGTCACAGAGACAAACACAGACGCCATTTTAAAAAACCGAGTTCTGGCAGAAAATACCATCCGATAGACTTATTTAAGATAAGTAGACCGGTGGTATGTTAGAGATTAACGAGAAACAGTATCAATCTCTAACAATGGGAAGAATCCCATAGGGTTATATTCGGGGTCGAATATAACAAGTAGTTTCCACTGCCACCAGCCAAAACTCGACGAGGGGGGACGGGACAGTGCCCCCTCGAATAACAGACCTAGGATTAATCGAATTACCCCTACTAGTACGTCCACAATAGGATGGTTTGTACTAGTTCTGTTAGTAAATTTAGGTCTAGTAAAGCCAATGGTGACTTTACATGCCCGGGGAGACAGTAGTCAGTCCCCGGGTATGGAGTCTATGATGGAGGTCCGCTAGGACGCCCCAGTGTTACGGCACGTAGGGTGCGGTGTAACACACATAGAAAAACATATGAGACCCTATGGAGTAAAAGACCCCATAGCCCATAGAACACATTGACATTCAAAGGAATTACACACATTTATGCCCAAGAGTGGGAGAAAAAGAGTCTCACTCTTGGCAAGATGGAAAAAAACAAACTCCAGAAATCCAGCAAAGCTGCTGGGGGACTCACTATGTTAGGAAATTCAGCCTAAACAGAGAATTCTCCCTAACAGTCTCCCACCGCCCCAACCCCCCAGCCACCAGGGGCAGCCTCCACCAGGCCCCCACCCATGTCTCCCATCACCCTCACCCCCCAGCAGTGCAGGGGCAGCCTCCACCAGGCCCCCACTCATGTCCCCTATCACTCCCACCCCCCAGCAGTGCAGGGGCAGCCTCCACCAGGCCCCCACTCATGTCTCCCATCACCCCCACCCCCCAGCAGTGCAGGGGCAGCCTCCACCATGCCCCCACTCATGTCTCCCATCACCCCCACCCCTCAGCAGTGCAGGGGCAGCCTCCACCAGGCCCCCACTCATGTCTCCCATCACCCCCACCCCCCAGCAGTGCAGGGGCAGCCTCCACCAGGCCCCCACTCATGTCTCCCACCACCCCCACCCCCCAGCCATCAGGGGCAGCCTCCACCAGGCCCCCACTCATGTCTCCCATCACCCCCACCCCCCAGCAGTGCAGGGGCAGCCTCCACCAGGCCCCCACTCATGTCCCCTATCACCCCCACCCCCCAGCAGTGCAGGGGCAGCCTCCACCAGGCCCCCACTCATGTCTCCCACAACCCCCACCCACCAGCCACCATGGGCAGCCTCCACCAGGCCCCCACTCATGTCTCCCATCACCCCCACCCCCCAGCAGTGCAGGGGCAGCCTCCACCAGGCCCCCACTCATGTCTCCCACCACCCCCACCCCCCAGCAGTGCAGGGGCAGCCTCCACCAGGCCCCCACCCATGTCTCCCATCACCCCCACCCCCCAGCAGTGCAGGGGCAGCCTCCACCAGGCCCCCACTCATGTCTCCCACCACCCCCACCCCCCAGCCACCAGGGGCAGCCTCCACCAGGCCCCCACACATGTCTACCACCACCCCCACCCCCCAGCCACCAGGGGCACCCTCCACCAGGCCCCCAATCATGTCTCCCACCACCCCCACCCCCCAGCAGTGCAGGGGCAGCCTCCACCATGCCCCCACTCATGTCTCCCATCACCCCCACCCCCCAGCAGTGCAGGGGCAGCCTCCACCAGGCCCCCACTCATGTCTCCCATCACCCCCACCCCCCAGCAGTGCAGGGGCAGCCTCCACCAGGCCCCCACTCATGTCTCCCACCACCCCCACCCCCCCAGCCATCAGGGGCAGCCTCCACCAGGCCCCCACTCATGTCTCCCATCACCCCAACCCCCCAGCAGTGCAGGGGCAGCCTCCACCAGGCCCCCACTCATGTCCCCTATCACCCCCACCCCCCAGCAGTGCAGGGGCAGCCTCCACCAGGCCCCCACTCATGTCTCCCACAACCCCCATCCCCCAGCCACCATGGGCAGCCTCCACCAGGCCCCCACTCATGTCTCCCATTACCCCCACCCCCCAGCAGTGCAGGGGCAGCCTCCACCAGGCCCCCACTCATGTCTCCCATTACCCCCACCCCCCAGCAGTGCAGGGGCAGCCTCCACCAGGCCCCCACTCATGTCTACCACCACCCCCACCCCCCAGCAGTGCAGGGGCAGCCTCCACCAGGCCACCACCCATGTCTCCCATCACCCCCACCCCCCAGCAGTGCAGGGGCAGCCTCCACCAGGCCCCCACTCATGTCCCCTATCACCCCCACCCCCCAGCAGTGCAGGGGCAGCCTCAACCAGGCCCCCACTCATGTCTCCCATCACCCCCACCCCCAGCAGTGCAGGGGCAGCCTCCACCAGGCCCCACTCATGTCCCCTATCACTCACACCCCCAGCAGTGCAGGGGCAGCCTCAACCAGGCCCCCACTCATGTCTCCCATCACCCTCACCCCCCAGCAGAGCAGGGGCAGCCTCCACCAGGCCCCCACTCATGTCCCTTATCACCCCCACCCCCCAGCAGTGCAGGGGCAGCCTCCACCAGGCCCCCACTCATGTCTCCCACCACCCCCACCCCCCAGCCACCAGGGGCAGCCTCCACCAGGCCCCCACTCATGTCTACTACCACCCCCACCCCCAGCAGTGCAGGGGCACCCTCCACCAGGCCCCCACTCATGTCCCCCAGCCAACATGTCAACACAATCTAGATCCCTGGCCCTTATGGTCAGCCTCCAAATGCCAAACACCCACCTGAGTATTGCATCCACCCACTTAGAAATGGCAAAAACATGATATAACCACAATTGCAAGTTTGGAAATGAACACATGTCCCTCACATACACCCAATAGGTGTCAGTGAATGTCAAAACACATATCATGATATGCATGAAACCAATGAGATGATACTACACATTGAAGTTTGAAGAAACATATGTATTAAACGCAACATAAATTGAACCAAAAATAAACAAACAATAATGGAAATTTAAAAAAAAAAAAGCAGGTACGTGAAATAATGCAAAACCACAAATCATAATGCAAACGAAAGGTATCCAAAGTCACAGTCCACAAAAGTAAATCCAATGGAAAATTAAAATCGAAAACCATTGCTCCATGGGGAAATAAAAAAAAAAAATGAAAATCCAAAAGTCAACTATATACATATAAACAATCCAGGGTCCATGATCCCAATCTAAGAAATGAAACCTATCTAATAACACTACCTAAAAAAAAAAGAATATATACAAAATTGTGGCCCATTGTCCAAAAGGTCCAAAAAAAATGCTAAACCAAAGGAAACCTAACACTAACTACAGAACTATTTACAAGGGCAGCGGGCTAGTCCGACGGCTCACTTCGGGATGTTCCGGGCCAGGGCATCATCGAACTCCTGCTCAATGTCCCGGAGGCGCTCCTCCTCCATGGCCCTGAGGGTCCGCAGGGCCGTCCACATGTTCCCCCCAAACTCCCTGCGGATTGCCTTAAGGCACTGGGCCCGCCTCAGGGCCCTCCGCATGGAGTTCTCCGCCCTGACCATCATGAGCCGTGCCTCTTCCGCCCACTGCTGCTCTGCATCTATGGCGTGGCCCAACCGCTGCCACACGGAAGACACTTCCCATCCTGGGTCCTCCTGCCCTCCGGCCGATGCCTGCCCCTCTGATGTCGAAGGCCCCGAGCCATCATGGCTCCCACCACGTTGCTGCTGCTGCTGCGCCTCTGCCCGTGCACTGCCTCCTGCTGCCTGTACATCCTCCGCTGGCTGGGGTGCAGTCGTTGATGTGGCCACCCCTGCTGGACGTCCGACTCCCGACAGTGGCAGGGATGCCTCCTCCACCAGCCTGGCTGCACCGTCAGAGGCAGCTCCACAGGGCACCCAGGTGACTGATGGGTGGGAAGATGGCACGGAGGACGACTGGCGCATAGGGGGTTCAGTTGAGGAGGGGGTCTGAGCAAGCCCCATCAAACGGAGGAATCCGGCCTGGGTGACCTGTCCCAGTAGGCCGACGCGGTCAACGAGCCATTTGAGATGACGTGCAGTCTCCTCATGAAAAGACTGCAGGTCACCTCGCATGGCCCGTTGACGCAACGCCACACCAGTCAGGACAGTCTCAACCCGGACCCGGATAGCCACGTCCGCAGGCAGAGGAAGGCCAGTTGTCGTGAGCTCATCCCCTGCCTGAAAACGGGTCTGGACGTAGGCATCCCTGCTCGTGCAAGATGATGCAGTGACAGGATCAGGGACAGGATTGCACACAGGAACCTCCGCGGCGACCTGTGCTGCCTCCTGTCCCTGGTCCTGCACTGCACCACTAGTACCAGTGGAATCCCGACCTCCAAACCCCGTCTATGTTGCTTGCACGGCCTCCTCCTCCACCAAACCCCCCACCAACCTGGATGACTCCGTGCCATCTTCCCCCATTGGGTCCCCTTCTGCTGCCGAGGAGTCCAACTCTGACCTCTGCCTCTTGGGCCTCCCCCCGGCAGCTGCACCGGACTCCTCACTCCCCGACGAGATCACAACCTGGAAGGGCAGCCGGGCCTTGCGTCTCCGGCTGGCGATGCGATCCCCGTCTGTGATGTGTGTAGAAAAGGTACGTGTAGAACGCCATTTCCTTGTACATGGTTTTCGTGGAGAGCGAGTGGGTGAAATCTTTACTTCTTGTCGGTTCACACGCGATTTACTTCACGGCGTTTCCAGTTTGTACTCCCTGTTACCTCGGACAGCTTTTTCTCTTTTCCTCTTTTTCCTGGGCCTGTTTCCTCAAACAGCGTTCCCTTCTACTGTTGTCCTGTCTCCTCAGACAGCGTTACAATTCTTCTTTTGGCGGGGGTGTTGCCAACGGGCACACACGCATATTTTTCACGCTTTTGTTCCTGGCAGACGGTGAGTCGCGCAAGTATTTAACATCTGTGCTTGCCCCGTGTGTCGCGTACCCCTTCAGAGGTCATTCTAGGCTGCGTGTGACACGCATACGTTCATTCTTGTGTTTCTGGGTGCCACAGCGTAGTGCAAGTTTATTTTTCCATGCACGTGGTCTAGGAGGGGTTGCGTGCACCTTACTTCCCTTTTTTGGGGTGCCTGTGCGTTGGGTGACCCGTCATCTTTCCCCAGGGATGACATACAGCCTTGCTAGAGCACTAGGGTACGATTACCATCTGGTACCCAACCCCTTTGACCCCCAATTGCCCAGGGCAATAGTTCACATCGACTCCCATATGCACAATAACATCAGTGCCATGGCTGGGAGGCGAACAAGCCGTAAGGGTGGCAAAGGTGGCCGAGCCCCAAGTGGTGGCCGTGGTGGATCCGGTAGGGGACATGGCCATGACTTGCAGGGTGCCCCTAGCCCCCCGTGTGTGGAGGAGCAGTCAGGGACACCCATGCCCCCCTCCATGATTGAGGTTAACGTGGCTGACACAATCCATGCTCAGCCCTTGTTGGACCAGCCCACTGTGGAACCAGACCTGGCACAGGGTGACTCCATGGCTGACTTCCAGGTCAGCAGGTCTAGGCCACGTGCGCCGGTGAATGTTGGTGTCATCAGGCCACGTGGATCAGGGGCAGCTAGGTCATCTGCTGCCCCTCGTAGGCAGGCTGGGGAGGCTGCAGGGGCAGCTGCGGCTCCATCCACCCCACCTCTCACACACCCAGCCAGGACACTGTCGGTCCAAGTCCATCATGCTGACTTTCCCCTGACACCATCACACTTGAGCTAATGCCTGCACCAACTCCGATGCTGAGTGTGCAATCCCACACCCCTAGTACAGAGTCCACCGGGGCTCCTGCCCCTAGTGTCCAGAGCGGCGTAGGGCACTCAGGATCCCCACCACCTTCCAAGCGGAAGAGGAAGAGTGCTCGTCCAGTAGAGGCGGATGCCCCAGACACGGCTACACAGTCCAGCCCGTCAAGGAAGCCCAGCTTCAATGAGGCTGAACTGAATGCACTTGTAGAGTATGTGTCCGCACATGACCGCGAAATGGTGATTGTTGCAGGATCCAAGACCACACCTGCACAATGTCAGGCACACTGGCAGACCATTGCGGACATCATAAGTGCCCTTGGAATCGTGAGGCGCACAGCTACTGAATGCTACAAGCGCTGGAATGACCTGAAGCGCAGGGCAAAGAATAAGCTGGCCTCAAGTCATGCCGCAACTCTAGTGACTGGAGGTGGGTCTCCAGCAGAGGACATAGAACTCACTCCACATGAGCAGGTTGCTGGGACCTACGTCACGGAGGAACAGATCCAAGGCGTGGGAGAACTTGCAGATTACGAGGCATTGTCCGGTGAGTGCACATGCATGTGTGTGTCATCCATGTGCATGGTGTGTGTGGGAGGGTTTCTGTTTGGGTGCCAGGTGAGGGTGTGTGAGCCTGAGTGGTTTGGGTCACCCATGTGCCTCATCCTATACATTCTGCGCACCAGCATTTGGGTATAGCAGCATCCCTTCTGCCAACATTAGACATTTAGCCCAACACCACGCCAGTTGTCCTTGAAGTGTCATCTTGCCACAACATAGTTGCTTATTTACCTTTGTTTATTCAGGCAGATTGTTTGCATACCACCACTTTTACTCGGGATTTCTCAGTCCTATTGTCACATGTCTGACATGGCTATGGTACAGTGGACTGGCTTTGTTTCCTGGACATGATTTGTTTAGACATGTCCCTGTGCTATAGGACCATTTTGGAATGGCAGCTCCAGGTTAAACATTTGAACCATTTCAATGAAAAAATCAATTTCATGAGCAAACTGGACTGAATGAACAATTGGTGCCCTCCTCTCCCTCTTCACTTCATAGCTAGGGTACATGCCATCTGTGTGATGGCATGTGTATTTGACCTGCCAATCACTGGCCAATGTGTGATGCCACTGCTAGGCAGCATGCAGCAAATGTGTTCATCTTCCATCTTGGTGTCATCAATGTGTGCCATCTGCCTACCCTTCACACGCAGTGACGGTGCATGCATGGGAGGGTTTTAGTCATGTGGGACATGTGTCAATCAAGTACTGTTTCTCTAGCCTCTCAGCCCTAATTGTGTGCCATAGTGCTAATGCCTGTTTCCATTTGTTTTCTTTTATGTCTTTGCAGGGGATGACGCACTTGATACTGCTGGGGTTGTGGAGATGGTGCAGACCCAGGAGGGGTCTCAGGCCTGACCGACCACCAGTGAGGGACGTGGTGTGGTGGTGGGTGAGAACCCACAACTGCTGCAGGTCGTGCTCTCAAGGGGTGTCTCTGGCTGCACCTCCCCGAGCTGTATTCAGGTGTCTATTCGAATGATGAGACCTATGTGCCGTCGCAGGTGAGTGTTCCTGGGAGGGATTCTGTTCTGTCTGACCCACCTGCACCAGGGTTAGAACCCTCAATGGGGATGTCAGTGTTGGCAGGTACGCCTTTGGTGGTTTCGGATGCAGGGTCACACTCCGCGACATCTGTTCCTGTTCCTGGGCCAGCAGATCAGAGGGGGAATGCAGTCCTGCAGCCTCAGGCAGTGCCGGCACAGCAAGGCGCAGTTCGCCTTGCCCCAGACAGGTGTGGTGCCCGCCAACGTGGTGGCCGTCCGCCACCTGGCAATACCGCATGGGAGCAATCCATCTATGGTATGGCAACCCAACAGGCAGCATCATCAGAGATGATGGCTCACGCCATGGATAGGGTGGCCACTTCCATTGTCCCCCCCGAAAGGCTGATGGAGCGACTACAGCAGGCAACAGACTCCATCTGCCAGTCACACAGGGAGGACATGTTGGCGTCCGACAGGGACAGGCGGGCGGCACTGGCGACTCTGCAGGAAGCCATTTCCATGGAGTCCCAGGGCCACAGGGAAGCCCTGAGGGTGGAACTTCTTCACCTCAGGACGACTCTTGTTGAGCTTGAGGCTTCAACAAACAGAAGGACAGAACAGCAGCTGGAGCGTCTCACACGTACGCTCTCAGCTGAGATGCAGGCAACTAGGGCGGAGGTCCGGGCATCCCGTGAGTTGCTGCATGGGGACCTCCTCCAGAACGAGACCTACCACACGCGCATGCTTGCAGCCATGGAGGAACAGACTAGGGCTTTGTGTGGGCTGCCTCCCATAGTGCCACCACCTTCTGATGCAGCTGCAGAGGGTGAGGAGAGCGACAGCAGTGATTCTCCCGCAATAGGGTAGCCGTGTAGGCCATGAGCCCATGGAGGTGTTTATTTTTCGCAAGATCCACACAGGTGGGTTTTGGTGTGCACCCTGTCCTCGGACCTCCTGAGGGGCCTCCCCCACCCCCCCTGGGCCCATTAATGGCCATTTTTGATTTTTTTTGTTTTATTTTTGTTTTTTGGGACAGTGTGTTGCCTTGTGTGGCTCCCGTGGGCATACGCTGCATTGTGGCTGGGCGCATGCAGGCTTGTCATGAATTTGGTTCAAATGCTCTGGTTTTTGTGACACACACACCTCCTGCTTCCCGTTTCCATGGGCTTGCAAAGGGTCTGCCCAAGTGACATTGACGTACATGGTGACATTGGACTCCCATGAGCTGTGTGGCCAGTCTGTAGTCAATACTGTGTATATATTCATAGTGCATATTACTGTTGTATTGTACACTGCATGGTGTATTCATATGTGCCTCTGCATCCATCTCATCCTCCTAATTTGCAGGTCCATTTCTCATGTCTTCACAAGGCGGTCCACCTTGGAACTGGAGTCCATGTTGTAAGCAGTGCACCTACACACTTGCGTGGCGCTAACACTGTATACTTGGAAGTGTTCGAAGTGCTGGCATCATCAGGTAGTGAGGCTAGCAAATTTTTAAGTCTGTAATGTCATGTTTAAGGTAGGTTGGAGGTTGTGTAGGTGATTGGTATTCTTGGTAAGTATTTGGTAATGTGTGTTGTAGGTCCTGCATTACTGTGAGCATTTCATGTGTGGCCATGTTTCCATTAGGGACACTGTAGCTGGTGACACTTGGGGCATGTTGTGGGGATTAATTTGTTTGCTCTCACATTGCATGACATGCCATGGTGTATTGTGTGTATTGTGTGGCCGTGCCGGGGAGGGGTTGGGTGACATGGCACTGTTTTCATGTAGTATTTTGCAAGTGGGTATTCATTTCTGCAGCATGGAAGTGTGTCTTTTGATGACACTGCATTGGTGGTGTTTGTGTAGGTAGGGATGCACACATTGTGACACTTCCACATGAACAATCTCAGGCTGCTATGGTTCTGACAGTTGACTGTCCCTTTGTTCGTCATAATTGTCAGGTCGAGTCATCATTGGTTATCAGATGGTATGTGCCAGGGCTGTGTGCACTCCACAGGGGTGTGATTTCTATGTGAAGTAATTAGCCACCAGCTGCGTACGGGCTGCCTCACCCCGTGCCCTCTCCCCTCCCATGTGCAGCGGGCGTGCATGTGGTTGAGGATGTGGGGGCACCACCATGTCCAGAGCCAGGCCCCGGCGTGTTGCAACATTGTGCAGGACACATGCTGCCACTATGATCCTGCACACTACTGGGGGCGCATATAACAGCTGACCGCCAGAACGGTCAAGGGAGCGAAAGCGTGACTTGAGCACTCCGAATGTGCGCTCCACTATGCCCCAGGTTGCAATATGGGCTGTGTTGTATCTTACCTATGGAGGCGTGATGGGGTTCCGAATTGGCGTCATCATGTGGGTGCTCAGACCGTAGGCACTGTCCCCTGGTGAAGAGGAGATGGGTATCATTAGTGGGGTAGTGACATAACTCTGCATCTGACATGCATGCATGTGCAGTGGCATTCATACTCACCAAGCAGCCATGTATCGCCATGCCGACCAGCTTCTAGGTCCCGGCTTAGGGTAGACATTCGGTAAATGAAGCTGTCGGGGGTGGACCCTGGATAGTCAGCATATACTGAGGTGATGATTCCCTTGGCATTACATACTACCTGCACGTTGATGGAATGCCAGTGCTTGCGGTTCCTATAGATGTGCTCAGATGCCCTGGGGGGACGTAGTGCCACATGGGTGCAGTCAATGGCACCTAGCACTTTGGGGAATTGTGCCACACCGTAGAAATCGAGGGCGGCAGCCTGCCTTTCTGCAGGTGTCCTGGGCAGGTATATGTGCCTACGGACTGTTGGGCGTGCAGTGATGATGTTCAAGACCTGGCGTAGGCAGCGTGACTGCATGGCCTGTGACACCCCACCCACTATGGCACTTGTTCGCTGAAATGATCCTGTGGCCAAGAAGTGCAGTACATTGAGGACCTTCTCCAGGGGGCTTAGTGCTTGGGAGCACAGGGTGGGTGATGTGAGGTCATCCTCCCACTCACTGACCAGGTCCAGTATTATGTGTGGTGGAAACATGTACCTCCCATACACCTGGTCATCAGGCATCCCAAAAAGGCTGGTTCTGGGACTGAAAATTCAGGCCCTCACTATCCTCCTCCTCCTCCTTTGGTAACCCACGGCCACTGCTGCTAGGAACGGTATATTCATCCTGGCGTCTGAGCTTGTTTATTGTTTGCGCGCACTTTTATGCTGTGCGGGTCGACGTACGCCTGCTTCATGCTGGCGTACGTGTTTCAGGATTGGACCATTTATTTTTTGGCGCGTCGTAGGCGAACGTGTGAATCTTCCCGCCCACCCCAGGAATACACGTAACACGCTCTCCCAGGGCCAGTCGCGTCTGGAAGTTCACGCGTACCCCGAAATACACGTACCCAGGGCAATCGCGTGTGGAACTTCCCGCAAACCCCGTAAAACACGTAGCCTGCTGGTATCGCGTTTGGAAGTTCACGCGGACCCATAATACACGTACCCTGATGGTATCGCATGGGAGACTACCCGCGCACCCCAGGAATACACGTACCCAGGCAAATGGCACTGCTGGGGGGTGGGGGTGATGGGAGACATGAGTGGGGGCCTGGTGGAGGCTGCCCCTGGTGGCTGGGGGGTGGGGGTAATGGTAGACATGAGTGGGGGCCTGGTGGAGGCTGCCCCTGCACTGCTGGGGGGTGGGGGTGGTGGTAGACATGAGTGGGGGCCTGGTGGAGGCTGCCCCTGCACTGCTGGGGGTGGGGGGTGGGAGACATGAGTGGGGGCCTGGTGGAGGGTGCCCCTGGTGGCTGTGGGGTGGGGGTGATGGGAGACATGAGTGGGGGCCTGGTGGAGGCTGCCCCTGGTGGCTGGGGGAGGGGGTAATGGTAGACATGAGTGGGGGCCTGGTGGAGGCTGCCCCTGCACTGCTGGGAGGTGGGGGCGGTGGGAGACATGAGTGGGGGCCTGGTGGAGGGTGCCCCTGGTGGCTGTGGGGTGGGGGTGATGGGAGACATGAGTGGGGGACTGGTGGAGGCTGCCCCTGGTGGCTGGGGGGTGGGGGTGATGGGAGACATGAGTGGGGTCCTGGTGGAGGCTGCCCCTGCACTGCTGGGGGGTGGGGGTGGTGGGAGACATGAGTGTGGGCCTGGTGGAGGGTGCCCCTGGTGGCTGGGGGGTGGGGGTAATGGTAGACATGAGTGGGGGCCTGGTGGAGGCTGCCCCTGCACTGCTGGGGGGTGGGGGTGGTGGGAGACATGAGTGGGGGCCTGGTGAAGGCTGCCCCTGGTGGCTGGGGGGTGGGGGTGGTGGGAGGCATGAGTGGGGGCCTGGTGGAGGCTGCCCCTGCACTGCTGGGGGGTGGGGGTGCAGGGGGACATGTGTGGGGGCCTGGTGGAGGCTGCCCCTGGTGGCTGGGGGTTGGGGGTAGTGGGAGACATGAGTGGGGGCCTGGTGGAGGCTGCCCCTGCACTACTGGGGGGTGGGGTGGTGGGAGACATGAGTGTGGGCCTGGTGGAGGGTGCCCCTGGTGGCTGTGGGGTGGAGGTGATGGGAGACATGAGTGGGGGCCTGGTGGAGGGTGCCCCTGGTGGCTGGGGGGTGGGGTAATGGTAGACATGAGTGGTGGCCTGGTGAAGGCTGCCCCTGCACTGCTGGGGGGTGGGGGTGGTGGGAGACATGAGTGGGGGCCTGGTGGAGGCTGCCCCTGCACTGCTGGGGGGTGGGGGTGGTGGGAGACATGAGTGGGGGCCTGGTGGAGGGTGCCCCTGGTGGTTGGGGGGTGGGGATAATGGTAGACATGAGTGGTGGCCTGGTGGAGGCTGCCCCTGTACTTCCGGGGGGTGGGGGTGGTGGGAGACATGAGTGGGGGCCTGAGTGGGAGCCTGGTGGAGGCTGCCCCTGCACTGCTGGGGGGTGGGGGTGGTGGGAGACATGAGTGGGGGCCTGGTGGAGGGTGTCCTGGGTGGCTGGGGGGTGGGGGTAATGGTAGACATGAGTGGTGGCCTGGTGGAGGCTGCCCCTGGTGGCTGGGGGGTAGGAGTGGTGGGAGACATGAGTGGGGGCCTGGTGGAGGCTGCCCCTGCACTGCTGGGGGGTGGGGGTGCAGGTGGACATGTGTGGGGGCCTGGTGGAGGCTGCCCCTGCACTGTTGGGGGGTGGGGGTGCAGGGGGACATGACTGGGGGCCTGGTGGAGGCTGCCCCTGCACTGCTGGGGGGTGGGGGTGCAGGGGGACATGAGTGGGGTCCTGGTGGAGGCTGCCCCTGCACTGTTGGGGGTGGGGGTGCAGGGGGACATGAGTGGGGGCCTGGTGGAGGCTGCCCCTGCACTGCTGGGGGGTGGGGGTGATGGGAGACATGAGTGGGGGCCTGGTGGAGGGTGCCCCTGGTGGCTGTGGGGTGGGGGTGGTGGGAGACATGAGTGGGGGCCTGGTGGAGGCTGCCCCTGCACTGCTGGGGGTGGGGGTGGTGGGAGACATGAGTGGGGGCCTGGTGGAGGCTGCCCCTGCACTGCTGAGGGGTGGGGGTGGTGGGAGACATGAGTGGGGGCCTGGTGGAGGGTGCCCCTGGTGGCTGTGGGATGGGGGTGATGAGAGACATGAGTGGGGGCCTGGTGGAGGCTGCCCATAGTGGCTGGGGGGTGGGGTAATGGTAGACATGAGTGGGGGCCTGGTGGAGGCTGCCCCTGCACTGCTGGGGGGTGGGGGTGGTGGGAGACATGAGTGGGGGCCTGGTGGAGGGTGCCCCTGGTGGGTGTGGGGTGGGGGTGATGGGAGACATGAGTGGGGGCGTGGTGGAGGTTGCCCCTGGTGGCTGGGGGGTGGGGGTGATGGGAGACATGAGTGGGGTCCTGGTGGAGGCTTCCCCTGCACAGCTGGGGTGTGGGGGTGGTGGGAGACATGAGTGGGGGCCTGGTGGAGGCTGTCATTGCACTGCTGGGGGGTGGGGGTGGTGGAAGATATGAGTGGGGGCCTGGTGGAAGGTGCCTCTGGTGGCTGTGGGGTGGGGGTGATGGGAGACATGAGCGGGGGCCTGGTGGAGGCTGCCCCTGCACTGCTGGGGGGTGGGGGTGGTGGGAGACATGATTGGGGGCCTGGTGGAGGGTGACCCTGGTGGCTGTGGGGTGGGGGTGGTGGGAGACATGAGTGGGGGTCTGGTGGAGGCTGCCCCTGGTGGCTGGGGGGGTGGGGGTAATGTAGACATGAGTGGGGGCCTGGTGGAGGCTGCCCCTGCTCTGCTAGGGGGTTGGGGTGGTGGTAGACATGAGTGGGGGCCTGGTGGAGGCTGCCCCTGCACTGCTGGGGGGTGGGGGTGGTGGGAGACATGAGTGGGGGCCTGGTGGAGGGTGCCCCTGGTGGCTGTGGGGTGGGGGTGATGGGAGACATGAGTGGGGGCCTGGTGGAGACTGCCCCTGGTGGCTGGGGGGTGGGGGTAATGGTAGACATGAGTGGGGGCCTAGTGGAGGCTGCCCCTGCACTGCTGGGGGGTGGGGGTGGTGGGAGACATGAGTGGGGGGCTGCTGGAGGCTGCCCCTGCACTGCTGGGGGGTGGGGGTGCAGGGGGACATGTGTGGGGTCCTGGTGGAGGCTGCCCCTGCACTGCTGGGGGGTGGAGGTGGTGGGAGACATGAGTGGGGGCCTGATGGAGGGTGCCCCTGGTGGCTGTGGGGTGGGGGTGATGGGAGACATGAGTGGGGGCCTGGCGGAGGGTGCCCCTGGTGGCTGGGGGGTGGGGGTAATGGTAGACATGAGTGGTGGCCTGGTGGAGGCTGCCCCTGCACTGCTGGGGGGTGGGGGTGGTGGGAGACATGAGTGGGGGCCTGGTGGAGGTTGCCCCTGCACTGCTGGGGGGTGGGGGCGGTGGGAGACATGAGTGGGGGCCTGGTGGAGGGTGCCCCTGGTGGCTGGGGGGTGGGGGTAATGGTAGACATGAGTGGTGGCCTGGTGGAGGCTGCCCCTGCACTGCTGGGGGGTGGGGGTGGTGGGAGACATGAGTGGGGGCCTGGTGGAGGCTGCCCCTGCACTGCTGGGGGGTGGCGGTGCAGGGGGACATGTGTGGGGGCCTGGTGGAGGCTGCCCCTGGTGGCTGGGGGGTGGGGGTGGTGGGAGACATGAGTGGGGGCCTGGTGGAGGCTGCCCCTGGTGGCTGGGGGGTGGGGGTGGTGGGAGACATGAGTGGGGGCCTGGTGGAGGCTGCCCCTGCAGTGCTGGGGGGTGGGGGTGCAGGGGGACATGTGTGGGGGCCTGGTGGAGGCTGCCCCTGGTGGCTGGGGGGTGGGGGTGGTGGGAGACATGAGTGGGGGCCTGGTGGAGGCTGCCCCTGCAGTGCTGGGGGGTGGGGGTGCAGGGGCACATGTGTGGGGGCCTGGTGGAGGCTGCCCCTGCGCTGCTGGGGGGTGGGGGTGCAGGGGGACATGAGTGGGGGCCTGGTGGAGGCTGCCCCTGCACTGCTGGAATGTGGGGGTGGTGGGAGACATGAGTGGGGCCTGGTGGAGGGTGCCCCTGGTGGCTGTGGGGTGGGGGTGATGGGAGACATGAGTGGGGGCCTGGTGGAGGCTGCCCCTGGTGGCTGGGGGTGGGGGTGATGGGAGACATGAGTGGGGGCCTGGTGGAGGCTTCCTCTGCACTGCTGGGGGGTGGGGTGGTGGGAGACATGAGTGTGGGCCTAGTGGAGGGTGCCCCTGGTGGCTGTGGGGTGGGGGTGATGGGAGACATGAGTGGGGGCCTGGTGGAGGGTGCCCCTGGTGGCTGTGGGGTGGGGGTGATGGGAGACATGAGTGGGGGCCTGGTGGAGGCTGCCCCTGGTGGCTGGGGGTGGGGGTAATGGTAGACATGAGTGGGGGCCTGGTGGAGGCTGCCCCTGCACTGCTGGGGGTGGGGGTGGTGGGAGACATGAGTGGGGGCCTGGTGGAGGGTGCCCCTGGTGGCTGTGGGGTGGTGGTGATGGGAGACATGAGTGGGGGCCTGGTGGAGGCTGCCTCTGCACTGCTGGGGGGTGGGGGTGGTGGTAGACATGAGTGGGGACCTGGTGGAGGCTGCCCCTGCACTGCTGGGGGGTGGAGGGGGTGGGAGACATGAGTGGGGGCCTGGTGGAGGGTGCCCCTGCACTGCTGGGGGGTGGGGGTGCAGGGGGACATGTGTGGGGTCCTGGTGGAGGCTGCCCCTGCACTGCTGGGGGGTGGAGGTGGTGGGAGACATGAGTGGGGGCCTGATGGAGGGTGCCCCTGGTGGCTGTGGGGTGGGGGTGATGGGAGACATGAGTGGGGGCCTGGCGGAGGGTGCCCCTGGTGGCTGGGGGGTGGGGGTAATGGTAGACATGAGTGGTGGCCTGGTGGAGGCTGCCCCTGCACTGCTGGGGGGTGGGGGTGGTGGGAGACATGAGTGGGGGCCTGGTGGAGGTTGCCCCTGCACTGCTGGGGGGTGGGGGCGGTGGGAGACATGAGTGGGGGCCTGGTGGAGGGTGCCCCTGGTGGCTGGGGGGTGGGGGTAATGGTAGACATGAGTGGTGGCCTGGTGGAGGCTGCCCCTGCACTGCTGGGGGGTGGGGGTGGTGGGAGACATGAGTGGGGGCCTGGTGGAGGCTGCCCCTGCACTGCTGGGGGGTGGCGGTGCAGGGGGACATGTGTGGGGGCCTGGTGGAGGCTGCCCCTGGTGGCTGGGGGGTGGGGGTGGTGGGAGACATGAGTGGGGGCCTGGTGGAGGCTGCCCCTGGTGGCTGGGGGGTGGGGGTGGTGGGAGACATGAGTGGGGGCCTGGTGGAGGCTGCCCCTGCACTGCTGGGGGGTGGGGGTGCAGGGGGACATGTGTGGGGGCCTGGTGGAGGCTGCCCCTGGTGGCTGGGGGGTGGGGGTGGTGGGAGACATGAGTGGGGGCCTGGTGGAGGCTGCCCCTGCAGTGCTGGGGGGTGGGGGTGCAGGGGCACATGTGTGGGGGCCTGGTGGAGGCTGCCCCTGCGCTGCTGGGGGGTGGGGGTGCAGGGGGACATGAGTGGGGGCCTGGTGGAGGCTGCCCCTGCACTGCTGGAACGTGGGGGTGGTGGGAGACATGAGTGGGGCCTGGTGGAGGGTGCCCCTGGTGGCTGTGGGGTGGGGGTGATGGGAGACATGAGTGGGGGCCTGGTGGAGGCTGCCCCTGGTGGCTGGGGGTGGGGGTGATGGGAGACATGAGTGGGGGCCTGGTGGAGGCTGCCTCTGCACTGCTGGGGGGTGGGGTGGTGGGAGACATGAGTGTGGGCCTAGTGGAGGGTGCCCCTGGTGGCTGTGGGGTGGGGGTGATGGGAGACATGAGTGGGGGCCTGGTGGAGGGTGCCCCTGGTGGCTGTGGGGTGGGGGTGATGGGAGACATGAGTGGGGGCCTGGTGGAGGCTGCCCCTGGTGGCTGGGGGTGGGGGTAATGGTAGACATGAGTGGGGGCCTGGTGGAGGCTGCCCCTGCACTGCTGGTTAGACATGAGTGGGGGCCTGGTGGAGGGTGCCCCTGGTGGCTGTGGGGTGGTGGTGATGGGAGACATGAGTGGGGGCCTGGTGGAGGCTGCCCCTGCACTGCTGGGGGGTGGGGGTGGTGGTAGACATGAGTGGGGACCTGGTGGAGGCTGCCCCTGCACTGCTGGGGGGTGGAGGGGGTGGGAGACATGAGTGGGGGCCTGGTGGAGGGTGCCCCTGGTGGCTGTGGCGTGGTGGTGATGGGAGACATGAGTGGGGGCCTGGTGGAGGCTGCCCCTGGTGGCTGGGGGTGGGGGTAATGGTAGACATGAGTGGGGGCCTGGTGGAGGCTGCCCCTGCACTGCTGGGGGTGGGGGTGGTGGGAGACATGAGTGGGGGCCTGGTGGAGGGTGCCCCTGGTGGCTGTGGGGTGGGGGTGATGGGAGACATGAGTGGGGGCCTGGTGGAGGCTGCCCCTGCACTGCTGGGGTGTGGGGGTGGTGGGAGACATGAGTGGGGGCCTGGTGGAGGGTGCCCCTGGTGGCTGGGGGGTGGGGCTAATGGTAGACATGAGTGGTGGCCTGGTGGAGGGTGCCCCTGCACTGCTGGGGGTGGGGGTAGTGGGAGACATGAGTGGGGGCCTGGTGGAGGTTGCCCCTGGTGGCTGGGGGGTGGGGTAAATGGTAGACATGAGTGGTGGCCTGGTGGAGGCTTCCCCTGCACTGCTGGGGGGTGGGGGTGGTGGGAGACATGAATGGGGGCCTGGTGGAGGGTGCCCCTGGTGGCTGTGGGGTGGGGGTGATGGGAGACATGAGTGGGGGCCTGGTGCAGGCTGCCCCTGGTGGCTGTGGGGTGGGGGTGATGGGAGACAGTAGTCCAGTTGTGCAGACACATATCTCTGAACTGTATTTCCTCATTTGGGGGCGCCTCATTAAAATATTGATGTTTACCTTTTTTGCATACAAGACAACCAATGATTGTGACCCTCTATAAAACATTTTTCAAGTACCACACATCAGTTGAACAATATAACACTATCAAATCCCCCTCACTATAACTACATTGAGATCTTCAAAGAGATTTAGAGAACTGTTTTCTTAAAATTCCTGTTGTTAGATTTCAAATGTTTGAACATTTGTTTTAGAAGTGCACACATACTGTATTTCTGTTTTGATCAAAATTACAATCATCTTTACATTTTGTTCCATTCTACAGCTTATTTGACGTGTATCTATGTTTTGAAAACTGGCATTATTTGGTGATATTTCTTAAAATAAATCTAACAAGACATACAGGTATAGGGGTTTTAACACTTGAGTACTTAGCCCTTTGGCAATTTGAATTGCTTCTGAAGCAAACTCCCCAAGGTGTCCACCCCCATTTCTCCCCAGATTGTGAGTGTCTCCTACACCCCTGGATAGAGGTATGAGGTCTGTAGCTGTGCAAATAAAAATGCATTTAACCTCAAATAATTACAGTTGCGTTCTTTTGACTTCATCTGAGCATGTAGCAGGTTTCACATATTATAAATGTGAGAGACACACATTGAAAGAATTGTATTTTACAATGAACGTTGTAGCATTCCGCTTGAAATGCAGATTGCAGGATCCTCCCTATGGGCCAAATGTGAGGGGGCTTTCAAAGAGCTAAATGTTTTGAAGAACAGCAGAAAGCATGCAGGCCTCCTACACACCACAGAATCCAAGTGCTGCATTCTGCTTATAGTTGCCATTTGCGTTGTCTTGAATAGAGCAGAATTACATGTGCAATGTAGGCGTGTGAACAATAGGACAATTTACATTTAACTCTCCTTTCCTTCCAAAGCCGTCCCCGGAATCATAGCTGACAACAGCACGTCCTATCTTTTTCCCTGTTTTTATCATAAACTCATTTTCCCTTCCACATTTGTAAAATAGATCTATCTTCATCGTTCCCACAATTATAGTATCTGCTTCACTGGTACAATTACTCACATGGAGAAAGGGGCTGATATATAAACAAACAAACAAACAAATAAATAAATAAGGTTCTGAAGCTAACAACTAAATGTGAATGTTAGCATAATAAAGCTATATTACTTGTTTCTTTTAAATGTGTTTAAACATGTGACAGTGTTTTCTTCATTGTCTCGCACAGTTTATTCTGTATCCTGACAACTTTGATCTAGTTACTCCAAATCATGGATTGTTCCAAAAACCTCTCTGCACTGGATCATGTTATGTCAGACCTACTTCTGTGTGACATCAATTGTTCTACCCCTGACCTGCCTGTTATTCATGTTGATCAAGTCCCAACTATAGAGGTTTGACAATTAATTTCAAGTCAATATTGCCTTACTTTTTATCACCTTGGCACCAGTTCCTGGATGACAGTGGACAGGTATGTTTGTTTTTTTGCTTTCCCCCTACTAGTGATTTGAACCTGGGTCCTGCTGGGGATGTTCTAGTGCCATACTTTGCTGAGCTACCTTGCAGGTACTGGTTTGCCTCGTTTCTTCTAAAAGTCTGCTTGGGACTATGATGAAATCAAGGATGTAATAATGTCTTACCCTGGGAGAACCCCCCACCCACTCTATGTGGCCAGGGGACGGCAGCCACTACCTGATCCTGACCCTGGGGGCGGCTATAAGAGGGAAGACCACCTGAGGGTAGGTAGCTGTCAGGGAACCCCAAGGTCATTGATGGAGGAAATCACATATCCTCCTTCTCCCTTACGGGCGCTTCCCCAGTCCCTCATGCCTTAATGTCATGTCCTTACCCTAATTTCTCATCTCAGTGTCAGGATGGAGTGTCTGGACATCAAATTCCCCATAGCAAGACTATGCAGACCATTCAAATAAGGAAGAGGCAGGGGTGATGATGATTACTCCCAAGGTAACCCGATGTTCATTTCCATTGAGTTATCTGAAACCCGACTTACCATCTAAAATTATTCAAAATGCTTTTTCCCATTCTGTAAATAAGTTACAAACTTCCATTCTAGAATTACTGCAAACATTACTTCAACCCCTACACATAAATTGTCAAACTCACCCTTAGGACTTACTAAAGCAATTTCCTCAAACTCTGCCTGTAAAATAATGCAAGTTAACTTTTGTTTTTCTAATGCTGGAACCACTGCCACGGAAAAGATGATCTGAGTAATGAAGATCACGAAAGGCCAGAAATACACGCTGTGTGCTAGCTGTTGCGAACACCTGACTGGAGGCGGGACATATAAACAGAGACATCAGCTGAGTAAGAATACCTGCATAGAAGACATCTATTTACTCGGTGTGGACAGAGTGACTCCCAACCAGGAGCCAGGTCCATGGAGCTAACTGGCTCAGGAGAGGAACCAGGGGAGAAAGACGGCCTATCCCGGCAAGCTGCAGGAACATAGGAGTGAAGAGAACGGCATCCCGACATTCAGCTGTACCAGAAAGCAGCCTCTGCACTACTGGGGTCCAAAAAAGTGTACAGCAGGTGAGCGAGACACGCAATCAGGAAAGGACCCATACGGCAGAGGCGCTGAACCCCAGACAAGATGCTGAGATGCCCGCAGGCGAATTGTCGGTTCACCGCGGGAGAAGCTATTCCCGTTGCAGCAGCCCGAAGGAAGAGGGGACACATGGACATGCAAACAATGGTACTGAAAGGAAATTAAACTAAGTGCAATTAGGTGTCATATAATTCAAAGAAACCCAACCATATAAAATCAAAAGACTGTCATAATTCCAAATGTGCACATTTATTCAAACAATGTTGCGGGAGCCAAACCAAAGCAAGTGAGCTGAATGAGATGGAACGAAAGGTGCCAAATAACTTTTAAAAACTGAACAGTGTCATAACTAGAGACTATCAAGGTTTGCCACTGTGCGAGTATAGAAAGTCCTGGCATGAGAGTATACCAGGCAGTCCTAAGTTACAGAAATGCACCTCTGAAAAGAAGCCCTGGCAGTGGAGTACACCAGGCATTTCAAAGAAACAAGTCTATGAGAATACGTGTAAAGTCCTGGCAAGAGAGTATTTTATTTCATTCTATTATTTTATTTATACATTTGTATAGCACACTTTCCCGTGGGTGTCTAGGCGCTGTTACAGCTCAGGTTGTTCCAACAGTTAGCAGGTAAAGGAATGTTAATGAAACAGGTGGGTTTTCAGTCTCTTTTGGAACAAGGTGTAGGAAGGTTCAGATCTCAAGGCAGGAGGAAGGGAGTTCCAGAGCGTGGCCGCAGAGAGAGGGAAGCTGGTGCCGCCAGCTTTGGCATGCTTGAACCTAGGAGTGCCTAGACAGTTGGCATAAGCAGTCTGTTTGGCCCTGGAAGTAGCTGGCTTGGAGAGTCTCTTGGCCAGGTAGCCAGGGGCTGTGTTGTTGAGGCAGCGGTGGGTGATGGTAAGGATTTGTAACTTGGTCCTTTCTCCTACTGGGAGCCAGTGTGCTTCTCTCCTTGCTGCAGTGATGTGGTCCTATTTGCTTAGCCCCAGGGCAGCTCTCAGGACGCTGTTCTGGATGGTTTGTAACTTGTTCAGGTTACTCTCTCAGGTGCCTCCGAGGAGGAGGGCATTGCAATAGTCTAATTTTGAGCCAGTAATGGCCTTAGCAATGTTGAGGCAATTACCAGTCGATAGGAAGGGTTGTCTCGCATTGATGAGCTTGGTCACGTAAGCAGCGGATGAGGCAATGGGGTTGACGTGATGGGACAAGATTTCAGCTGAGCGTCTTCACAGCCGGCGAGATGCGGATGGGGTGGTTATCAATGGTGAACAGCTGGTAGTCTGGGCTGAGTTTGGCATGGAGGAGTTCTGTTTTCTTACTATTGAGACATAAGTAAAGGAGGTCAAAGAGGGGTTTCGTATCGACATTGTAGAGGGTAAGGGAGATGCAGGTACCTTGGGGAACTCCACAGGTGATTGCTGTAGGGGTGGAGGAGTGATTGTCGGCAAAGACTATTGAAGGATGCAACCCATTTGGTAGCATCTAGAGAAAAGGAGGCAATGGTGGTCAGGATGGAGTGATCAACCATTTTGAAAGCTGCGGATAAATCCAACAGCATGAGGATTGATAGGTTTCCTGAATCTCTAGCATCATCCATCTGGTTCTTGAGGTCAAGAAGTACAGATTCTCCTCCATGGCCAGGGCAGAAACCAGATTGACGTGGGCTGAGGATGTGATGCTGTTCCTGGTGTTGCTGAATCTGGAGGTAGGCAGCCCATTCTATGATTTTCCGAAGGAAGGGAATTGTGGTGAGCGGCCAGTAGTTGGTGGGGATGGAGGAGTCGATTGAGAGCTTCTTGCGGAGCAGTGTTGTCCAAGATTATTTTTAGTGACAGCAGGAGGCAAATGAGGCATTAATGATGTCTGTGAATTGCGGCAATAGGAGGTCTGTGCACTTTTTGATGAGGGGCACAGGGCAAATATCAGCTTTACATCTGTAAGGTTTAAGGCCCTTTAGGATGCCAACAACCACTGACACAGAGACTGGGCAGAAGTTGAATAGAGGAGCACGCTGCAGGTGTGGTGTCGGGCTAGTAGGGGTCTGGGAGGCGGTGTTCATGATGGTTATATTTGAGCTGGATCTTTCTCTGTAGTAAGGCCGTTTTGTCCAGGAGAGGCTTGTGGACATCATTATACCAGTTGACATTCTTGGTGACCATAGACAGGGGTGAGACTGGGAATTCTAGTTATCGGATGGCAACAGTGTCTTTGTATATGAGAGCGACCCTGCCACCTTTTTGTGCATTCCGATCGTTGTGGTAAATGGTGTAGTTAGGTGGGATGGCGATGGAGAGCACAGTTGCAGCGGCGTTGTGAAGCCAGGTCTCGTGACAGCTAACATGTTGAAATTGTTGGCTACAATGTGGTCCAGGATGTTGGATGAGTAGGGGATAAGTGAGGGTGCATTAATCAGTGCACATAGTATGCTGGATGAGGGGTAACAGGTGGGTGAAGGAGAATGGTATGCAGTGCTACTTGCCACTGGGGAGGAGGCAGGGACCCTGGGCACAAAGGTACAAGCACTAATGTGGTTGTTGCGGGTGGCTGCTGGGAAAGGGTCAGGTTAGTAGGGGGCATGGTTGTGATGTGCGGACTGTGAGCAGAGATCTACGGTCAGAGACCTATGGTCTTGTGAGAACCATGGCAGGCTGGATATGCATAGTGCAGGGCTTGGTGGGGCCATAGGAAGGTTGCAAGTTGTGGTGCAAGCCCATGGGCTTGATGCGTAGCAGAGTGGGTGTCCAGGATACGGGCAGAGTGCATGGCGCGCTGTGTTAGAGGCACCATGCGCTGATTATGAGGGACGATGCGCAGCAGAGGCATGAGTCGAATGCATGGCGCAGAATGCAGTGGAGCTGTGGGTGGTTTGCATGGCGCAGTGTGTGGTTGGAAGGCAGGTGGGAAGTGAGGTGTGGTGCACTGTCAGGCACTGGGATGCATGCCGTGGTGCACAGCAGGGCCAAGATCGGAATCAATTGCATGGTGGTGGTGGAGCCATAAGCTAAATGCATAGTGCTAGGTGCAGATGGATTGAGGGCAGATTGCATGGTGTGATGCACAGGGGTGTGTGCCTAGTGCATGCCATGGTGTGCAATGGGGCCAAAGGTGGATTGTGTGGGGTGATGCATAGTGGAAACATGGACAGCAGACTTAGCGTGGTGCGCCATAGGGCTATGGGCAGAGTACATGGTGCTAGGTGCAGATGGAGTAAGGACAGATTGCCAGGTGTTGTGAGCCATTGCATGAAATGCTGTGGGTGTGAGTGGGGGCAGGAAATGTGTCAGGGGGTATGGGGATTTGAGGGGTGCAGCAGAGGCGGAGTAGGTGACTTGTACCATCATGCAGTAGCTTACCTTCCTTTTTGGAGGAGATGAGGGCAACAGTCAGTTGCATCTTGGGCCAGTAGTCTAAGGTGGGTGTCCCTGCCTTGAAGAGGCTAGTCTGAGGTCAGGATGGCCATTTCAGGAAGATCCGTAAGGGTTTTTGCCTCACACCGTCGGCGCCAAACACCTACAGCGCTCAATACTGCACCCTCTTCGTCCTCTGGCTTTGCCACAAAGGGACTTGGTAGAATTGAATTGAAATGAATTGATTGTTTATTTGTATATCGCTTATACATAACGGTACGCAGGTTTTAAGAGTGGAGGTGGATCAAGTGATGTTTCATTGTGTAGTGCGTAGCAAAGGTTTGACAGATGGTTAAACTACATATTCTGCACACCTGCGGCACTCAACATCGCACCCTTTGTGTGCGTGGTTCACCGCAGAGGGCTCGGTAGGCAGGTTTTAAGGGTGGAGGTGGATCAATCGGTGTTGCGAAAGGCATAGCAGAGGTTTGATGGGCGGTTGAGCAGCATCTCCTGCACAACTGCACCCTTTGCCCACGCGGCCTCCCCGCAGAGGACTTGGTAGCCAAGTTTTAAAGGCGGAGGTAGATCAAGCGACGTTGTGTTGCATAGTGCAGAGCAGAGGTTCGACGGATGGTTGAGCAGTGTCTCCTCCACACCTGTGGCACTCAACACTGCACCCTTTGCGGCAGAAGGCTCAGGGGCAGGTTTTAAGGGTGGATGCAGATCAAGCGACGTTGTGTTGCATAGTGCATAGCAGAGGTTTGACGGATGGTCGAGCAGCGTCTCCTCCGGACCTGTGGCACTCAACAATGCACCCTTTGCCGCAGAAGGGGCAGGTTTTAAGGTTGGATGCAGATCAAGCGATGTTGCATTGCGTAGTGCCTAGCAGAGTTTGTACGGACGGTCGAACACCATGTCCTTTGCCAGAACAGGCTTTGCCGCAGAGGGCTCGCTAGGTTGGTTTTAAGAGTGGAGGTGGATCAATCGGCATTGTGTTGTGTAGTGCGTATCAGAGGTTCATTCTTGACCCTTCACAGGACACATTTGGTGCATTTCTAAGTTTGCCCATAGCCCTCCATTTCAATGATCAGTATTTATCTTCTGCATTTAAGCATGATTAATGTGACACTGAATAAGGCACTGCTGTGTGTACAGATAGTGTGTGGGGGCAGTTAAAGTCACACACTATGATTGAAGTTTGTATTGCTGAGTGAGAGTTTGAATTGGGCTGGTGAGGAGGGGATGGTGGGCAGGGGGCAACATAGTTCTCTTACTTTTTTTCATACTTTGTGCCCTGAGATGGTATGAGGTATGTTTTTCAGAAAGCAGACTTTTAGACACAGTTTTAACAGAAGAGAATACATGTATTTATTCTTAGAGAGACCAAGTATGAAACATTACCCGAAAGGCATATTTATTAACTATCGGGATGTCATAGGAAGGCAGACTACAGGGTTTGTATTTCAGCACAATTTGGAAGATGAATCTCAAGTTCTTGCAACACTTTGCTTAAGGATTACACGTTAGTTGCCTCATTGATTACACATTACAAAACATGCCCTACATTCTTATTGCACCTGTTTTCACCTTTAAAATTCAGGGGCGTTACATTCTTTTCAGGTGGGCAGGGTTGGAATATTAAATATGTGTTTGACTTTCCATGCCACTTCCTTGAGGATGCTGTTCCAGTTGATTTATTGATTGCATAACAACACTAGAAGTAACACTTTAGATTTTGCTCATTTTTAATTTCACTAATACGTGTGTGAAATTTTAGATTGTTTTGGGGGGATTGTGTTAAGCATTAGCAGCTTTATATGTCAAATGTAACAAGGCTTGATTGAGAATGACTGGTGATGATAGTGACATGATATTTCTCATAGCTTGCATGCCACAGCCTAACCTCCACTCCAAAGGTGAGCCTTTTGCCTCATTCAGTAGAGGTATCTCTCAGACGATAGTGCTTTACACTAAGCAAGGTTCTGGATAAAGTTAGTTCTCTGTTCTTTGGTTCAAGAGAAACTGCTACCCCTTAGCACCTGACAAGCTTACTATGGGTGATATTGTTGTGGGTCTACCTATGTAGTATCTATGTACCAATACGTATTCATTGTATGTGTATGATACACTTGTATGTGTATGATGAACATAAGATGCTATCAATGTCTTCCCATAGCTTTATCACTAAACCAACACATATTTGAACTTTTTGACTAATAAAAAGAAACACACTAATAATGCTCTCACTCTCTTGTTTAGCAAATAAGTATATGTATGCTCTTGTAGAGATTATATGAGCATTAAACTAGAATAGACAAACAATATACAGTTCCTAATGTTAGCAACTAAGCACTTCAGTAGATACCAAGCATGCTACTCTTCTATTAATTCTAAAAATGTTAAAACTATGAATAACCTATCAACAATGTGTGTGTAGCCATTGTGGCACTGTGAAACTTAAAATCATACTCACAACTGTGGTGTTATGGATTTGCAAGCCAGGGAACAAGTGAGGGTATACAGATCAAACTCTGAATAACCACTTAGACGGAATGCGTGAAAAACCTCTCAAAGATCCCTGGCTTCTAAGGGCAGTTCCCGAAGAAAAACCTGAAAGCAATCTACTACAACCATGGACGAAAAGATTACAGGTAAAGCATTTTAAATCATCCAGCAAGGATTGCTCTCACCCTTCCTCTGTTATTTGATGGATCTGCTTATCCTTGCTAAAGAAGAAAGGGGGGCAACACAGGCTATATTTATATGCTCTGACAAAACTCATAACCAGCATAAACTCAGTGTTTCACCAGCACAGGGACAGGTAAAAGACTAACCTAACAAAAATACATCATGGTGTATCTTGATAGGGTAACCATGGAGAAGAAGAATATATGTAATATTGAAACTGAAAACAACCAGATTTTGGAAAATGTGCAAAGTGTCAAGTTATAGCCCCAGTTTACTATCTTGGGGTGAAGGCATCTGAAAGTTCTTTGCTTCTTGTTTCCAAGATAGTCCACCTGTGTAATATAGTTTTGCCTCCAAATTATTGAAACAAGCATTAAAATCAGAATGTAGAAGAATTGTCATATTGCCCATTTTTGGGCCCTATAGACTAGAAGTACAGTCCTGTCTAGTCCTTGCATGTTTTGCCTCATTACGTGTTAGCCGTTATGCTGCCAGTAAATCACGGCAGTGCTAGCTTATTTCAGTAAAGTGTTTGCACTTGCTTAGTTTTGATTTACATTAACATGGGCATCCATCTTTCGTTTACATAAGCATCTTCGGAGGCAGAAATGTAGAAACTCCTATTATAATTCTAAACTACAAGCATCTTCTTCTTTTAACTTCTAGTGCATACGAGAGCATGTTCTTTTTGGATGATGTAACATTCTGATGTGGTGAATATCCTTGATGAGAAAAACAGACTTCTACAATTATACCAAGCCGTGAAATGCATGAGAATGTAATGACATTTCTACTACAGTGCACATAAAGCATGTCAAAAAACACTTCTTTTCTTTAGTAATTTCTGTTCTTGTGTTTTGAATTGTTGCTCCCTCTTGCTCTCTGGTATTTTGGCAATAAAGAAAGTGAATAACAGATCAAAAGACTATGCAAGTTCATTTTGGCATAGCACAAAGTATTATTTTGATGAATGATTTCGAAACATTTACCAGTTAGAAACAAAACGTTTGGACAGTCCATCTTCATCTATGTTTTTTTGCAAGGAATGAAGTTTGTTACTGGCAGCTAACATAGGCTTATCTCTGTCATACAATCTGAAAGGTTCAAATATTATTCTGTCTATTTTCAATTGTGCTTGAAGTTCACATTTCTAAAATGCATCCTTGTAAAATTCAATAGGAACATTCCACACATATTGTAACATTTTGGATTGGGAGATACTCAAAACTTAGGTGCATTATGAAATGTATGACCCTGGTAGATACTGGCAGTTGTGTTTCAAGATTGTGTGCCAAAGTCTGTATTTATTACACAATAACACAAAAGAGACCATTCCTCATTCGGTACACACTTGATTGAACCACTACTTTTTGGTTGGTGGTGGCAGATCGATTTTTTTATGTGTGACATCACACCACCTGCTTGAATATATTGCACCTGGTGCTTCAAAAAACCCATGCTTGTTTCACAACCATTCAAATGTTCATAAGAATCTTGTTAACTTGAACAATGAAGATCTTTAGACAAACGATGACAAAGGATGTTGTCCACTTGTCTGACATACTGTCATACAAACATTTAAAAACTCCACCTCCTCAAGGGATATGAAGTGGTTTACTGCAGAAAAAAAGCCATTGCTGCATATGTCTGTGATAAATTAATTATGAGATGTAAGCTCCTGAAAACAAATTACACAATTGCTGTATGTGGCAGATTAACATCTGAAAGTGTGTGAAAGTAACTACTTTGTTTTCTTGATTTAATAGAAAATGATGCAGGTAATTATGTGTATGTAAAGTAGGCATGGCAAACAGACCTCGCTTTCATGAAAGCTTCATGCCAAAAATATTGCACATCCATAAGCCTTTGCTGCACCAGTCTCCTGACATCTGCAACTCCTACTCTTGATTGACAAAGGGCAGATTCAAAGGTCATATGTGCATTCCTGAAAGCTTCAGGAAACCAAGTCCCAGCCGACAGAGGCAGCATTTTAACTTCTGCTCCTGTGATGCAAACTACAATAACGTTCTGCCTTAACAGCTCGGTGGCAGGGTCCTCTTTAAAAAAAGCCATGCCCAGCTATGATATGTTGACTTATAAGATCAGAGAATTATGGAAGCCACACCAACCTGAAATCATGCAAGACCAGGCTCAATCTACGTCAGGGAAATGTGTATTTGCGGATAGGTGGTTGATTCAACTTCGCCAAGTGAGACAATAGCCAAGTTTCCGCCTCTATTGAATCCCAGGGTGGAAGGGTAACATTGGCCTCCAGGCCCTGGACCTTTCAGTAGGAGGTCTCCTGGGAATCAGTGTTTTGAAGGATGCACTGACATAACAAAGCCAGGCTCACACTAGGGTATTACACATCAGAAGGTATTTGAAGTCAGCAGGTATGGGACAGCACAGATAAAGAGTGGCCAGAGAAAGAAGGTTGTCCCAAGAAAGTGTCAAACCATCTTGTTTTTGGCCAGGGCCCTCTTCCTTCATGTCCCCCCATGTTATGCAGGACATGGTACTCTTGGTATGATATTAAAAGATAAGGGTTACTCATTATAACCACAGGCTTACTTTGGACCAATCCCCTTAGGAATTTTGCACTTATAAGGAAGGTGTCTCTAACTCCTTCTTTGATGTATCTATAAAACTATAAAGAAGAAGGTGAATACACCTTTGGATCTCTGTTGGGAGTGTAGTCTGTTCCAGTGTACTCCCCATAGAAGTGAAGAAAAAAAGACATGCAGGACAGAGGAAATCTCTGTTCCCTGTAGGCCCCAGACAAACTCATTGGACTTGGAATGAAGAGCAAGGCAGACTCACCTTGTGCTGGAGCCATTTTATTATGTCTCCCAGCAAACTGAAAATCCGAGAGGAGCTGGTACCCTATTTCACTGGTTTTAACCATCTTCATGCCGATTCAACCTTGTTGGATGCCCTTCAAGAAGACGCTGGTCCCGCTCTGCTGATTTTGGCACTCTAAGCAATTTTCAAACTGCAGAATCTTGAGCTTCGCAGATGCTTGCTTTACCCATTGCAGCAGACCTACTCTAGCAACCCAACCACAGGCTCAACCTAGGAGGAAGCAATTGATTCAAACACAGACTCACCCTGCTGTAAGTCGACTAACTCGCCATCATGAATGCCAACTCAATCCTGCAGAAGCCATAATCTGGCTGCCAACTCAATTGTTGCTTGAACCATTGAAAGACATTGGGCCTCATTACGCGGTTGGTGGTAGCCATGATGCTATTAGCACCATGCCTACCCCCTTACCGCATTCTGGGTCCGGGTTCCCGAAATAGGGACTTACCGGGTCATTCCAACCTTGGAGGACCCAGTAAGTCCCCATTACAGGAACCACTCCCCATTCGAGCCCCCAGACGTTAAGGAAGGGACCCGCTAAGGGACCTCGTAGTAGGGCGGTAAGGGATTACCAGCACCGGTGACCTTACCGGTACAGGTAATCCTTACCACCTACTGTGTAATGAGGCCCATTGTTTCATTGTCTAAAATGCTGACTTGACCCTTAAGGACCCTAGCCCTCAAACTACTTCGACATCCACCACCAGTGGGATTGCATCTACTTGAACCACCTTCACATCTGCATGGCTGAAGCTAAAGTCACAAGATCCCTGACTCGATGCTATCAGGCCTCATAACATCAGAAAAATATACTGTTAAGAGGCCCTCTATCCCGTTCCACTTTCTGGGAACATAGTGACTTATAAACCAACTTGCCCATAATATTCTTCAAATACTTATAATTTTGAACAGTGAAATTGTTGCATTTTCTTGCTTAAACACCCCTGCAAATTACCTAGATTGCCATACACAACTCTGTGTGTCTTCTGTGTTCTCTTTTAGATGGGTGGGTTTTTGCTTGTGTTTTAGTTTAGTTATATTTTTTATTAATTGTATAATTAAAAGCCTATAATTCATAGAACCTTGATTGTACATGACGTTGTTTTGGATTATTGTACTTAAGTTGTTTGGGTTGCCACTGCAGTTACTTGACACCCATCCTGGAAAGTATAGCCTGCCCTCGGGCCATGTGATCACAAAAGGCAAAGGACAGGAGGTGAAGCCATCAGGCTGTGTCTGTTTTATCTTTATGATTTGGCTACCTGCTGTTTTAATAGTAGTATAGGGACTGAGTAGGCGTCTTAGCCACTACTCATCACTGTACTCTTGCAGGACAGTTTTAATTTAGTAGCGCATTGACTAGTATGATTAACTACATTACTGACGCTACTGTCCTTGAAACTTTACTGCAGCCAGCTCAAAACTCACTTGCCCTAAGATTGCAAATGACACCACCCTTCCAGTATAAATTTAAATCCTTTGGGGTTCAGGTCTGGTGTCAGATGAGAGACAGTCTATTGAACCATTCACATCAAGGGTGGTACTAAAAGATTTGGAATCAAAGCCCTTGCAGGCTCGATATATCTTTAAAATCCAACTAGACCTGACGGTTCAGTAACTTATTTTATCTACTCGATCTTAGAGAAATGCACTTGACCCATAAACTGGGTGGCATTTTTTTTTGTGTTAAAAAATCATGACAACATATTGAAGAAACACAACCAGCAAGGTAATGTGACATTTCATGACAGAAACAAGTAGTGGCAGCTTACAGTTTTTTAATATTACAACTTTTAAGAGCATATCAGCAAGCACAATTCTTTAACCAAAAAAACATGGTGACTGATGAAATATATGAAGTACAGCCTAACTCTCTTAACCTGGCACATAAAATATGAAACTGGAAGCAACATCACAGAAGTGAACACATAAAGTAAAAAATGCAAATGTCATTAAACTGCATGGAACAAATGCCAATTTCCTTCTCAGAAAATTAACCATCTACATCCGAAATAATAAGTCAAATGGGTAGATTTTCCTCTAATGATATGAGCTATTAGAGCCATTTTGGTAACACGCATGCAATGGATGGGATGCTGAATAACTCCTAATAAGTTGTCTGTTTTATTATCAATTGTCTAAAACAGGGAGTTACAACGGACGTTTGTGTGAGCTCTCATTGCATTTCATATAAAAACATCCTTTTACATAAAATATGTCACACGTGACATCATACTACGTGAAAAATAAGAAAAACCTACGAGGGATTGTGATACGCTCAAAGGGAACATCTCAGTATACTTTCTATAAGGGGTTGGGCTGTGATTGGGTCTCTACTGTCAAGTGGACATCTTGTGCCCACCTCTAGTACAAGTAATCTTCAACTTCATTAAGTACACAGTATATCATTGGTTTTCAAACTATAAAGCCCTTTGTTATATGGCCCTGTATAATTGGTTGGCATGCTCGTGCCTGTCTGGAACATTCGGCTCATTAGCAGCATGTAAGCTCATACCCCAGGTGCCAAGAGGTGAACTTGACTGTACCTCACCACCCAAATAGCCCAACATCTCTCATCACCCATGCCTTCTGCCATGAAGATTGTCTTTGAACTTGGCCTTGCTGTGTATTCTTATCTCTGGGAATATAAGGGAGTGTGGGCGTGCAATATCGTCGTTCTAGAACTCCTTACCCAACTCTATTTCCACCCTTGGCTCACATGACAAGAGACCACGATTTTGCTGCATTGAATTGTCTTAAATGAATAAAACTTGGCACACATGATGTTCTTTTCGTGCACCTTCACAAGGGATGATTCAGTGTCTCATGTTCACCGCCTTCAAGAATCGATAAGCAGTCTTGGCTGCCTTAGCGTTGACACGGGACCAGGCAACTTCAGCATTCAACTTCACGATCCCATATAATTCTTAGTGCGACACAGCTCTCGACCTTCTCTCCATGGTTCTGGGCTTACTAAATGTGTGACACCGATATCCAGCTTCTATATAATGACGGCTCTGCCTGCAGTCTCTTCACTACATATAGCCAGCTCCTATGATCACTTAGTCTACTTGCGTTGCTGCTTCTGTACAGTTATACAACGGCTTGTATTTTTTGCAGTGCTCGTCACATGTGCACTCTTTTCTTGCATATGAAAGTTTACTCGATTCTTTATTTCATCAACAGTTTCTATAAGGGTCATGCATCGTCTTCAGCCAGTCTTCTCTGTGTGTCATACGTCGCTTCTTGTGACATCACCAGCTCCTTTTCTTACTCTGTCCTACTAAGTAAGTGTTCACAGTATAAGTGTGGACACACATATACTTCTGTATTAGTATGACCTTTTCAAATTGTGCATTCCATGACAATGACCATTGTCAGCAAGCATTATATGTCCCAATACCTATGGTGTTCCGAAACACAGCAAACAGGCATAGGATCATATCGAACGCACTTTAATGAACCAGCCTTTATTAATACAAGGGCATATTCAGACATAGCTGCTGCATCACAACGTGAACTTACATGGTCAACCCTCATTGTACTTTAAATTTAATGCCTTGAGGATGACCACGGGTCGAACACGTGTCCGCAGAGCACCACGTCATGTCACCACTAAAGAAGCAACTCTTCTAATTGTTCTTGGAAAAACTATTTAAAGTCTTTTGTTTGTTATAATTATAATGCTAAACAGCTAGTCCCCAATTTGAAGAGGCAGAGTGCAGATACTCCAATCCCAACCATAACTTCCTCTTGTTTTGAAACAGATTCTTCAGTTCAAAAGCTCTGCTCCTGAACAACTGGTCAGCAGCTTTTAATCCAAAGAATTTGTTTCAAAATAGTCCCTCCTAGCAAAACATAAATTGGAGATATTTTACATTCGCATTAATCACTTTGCTATCATAATAGCATGCATAAGGTTTAGAAATTGGCTTAACAATTAATGAAGTAGAAGGGAAGAAACAACTTTTAGTGTGACCGCCTAAAACTGCAGGTGGATAGCGAACACAGTGTGAGAAAAGTGGATGGATGCCATTTACCTGCTTGTATCATCAACTTTTGTCGTAGTCATATAGCATGCATACAGTGCTTTGTCATGAACGTTCTACTTCCAAGCACAATATGTAACAGGGGGTTGTTTACCCACTGCCTAGGATGGTTGTAAAAAACATTCTGGCATGGCCTTGTACTGAACACCCACCCTCTCTGTCTCAGTACCTCACATCTGACACTGACCCCCCTCTTACTTTGGGTGCAGAAGAAAAGTTCTGCAAAGGTCTTCAGGCAACAAGGGTCTGTGGCAAGCCTAAGGGCGCAGGCAGGCAAAGGCACCAGTGATGGAGTGTGCACCAATATGTTCAGATGACTGCAGCCAGTGATTCTCTTCAGGAGGATGGAGCAATCTTCTAGCAACAACTGTGACATCAAAAACACAAGCCCATTTATGCGGACCTCGCTCCCATATTGCTGGCTCACCATTCACAATGTGTGTCTCGGAAGACATACAGACACATCATGCACATGCAGAGCCAAAGGAGGGTCAGCAATAATCTGGAACAAACAGGTTGATCACTTTCATAATGAAATGCAGCCTGCTTACGTTTTACCCCTTTTCAAGCACTTGAAGCGGGCTGCATTTCATTATGAAAGCCATCACCCTAGCACCGGCCCCAAAAATGCAATATAGTCATCCGCACATGACCAATGGACAATATGTTGTGAACCAGTTACCCACAGCATAACATTGACCTGTCTTAAAATCTTATCTGGAGACTGGGCTATGTACATTTTCAATGGCATCTTAAAAATATTTGTTATATTTGTAGGCTTTCACTTGGTTGCCATTCAGACAAATTACTGGAAATAATTAGTGGTTTTGACATTTTCCCTAATTGGAGGTTTTGAAAACAGTTGTTTCTGATTTAACAAAATAGGATATTGATATGCTGTGTGCACTGCCACCATCAAGTGTACAGCCATGATCATTAAATAAAATCCACTCAAAGCAAAATATTGATTGAAAACAAACATCCTTGGTATGCTCACCACCAAGGTTGAGCACAATAAGAATGGCATTCAATAAACCTTAAAAGCATTACCTAATGCTAGTGGGTTGGTAGATTGTGCAATGCCTGCCTTGGCAGAATGTAAAGGCAGTGTCAGGGTATATCAACAGTTAGATTTGAGCATCCAAACTGGATCACTTCCTTGCACACTGATTGCCTCGTCCATGCCCATATCATTAATTTATGATGATAACAATGGGCATGAGGTCATGAGGACCACCACCTACTCTGTAGACAACACTGATAACGGTCTTATACACCACCACTGAGTCCTTCCTGGGCAATAGCTGTGGCACTGAGCAGGGAAGGATGGTGGAATAAACCCCCTCTGAAGCAGCACTGGCCACAATCCTTAGATGAGTTCATAGCACTGCAATAAAACCATATAATTATTCAGTATGCACTCTATGATGAATTCCAAGGGTCCACACTGGATACCCTCTGTAGGTAACATCTTTATGCAACATAAACAGCTGCCCCTTGCCACCTGCACTCTGTCTAATAGAACTGTGTCCCAGGAGAAGTGGAGAAACAGCCTGGCGATCTCTGTTATGGTAGGGGTATTTAAAGCAACAGCAGCCTCAAAATTGGGAATGTGACAAATAAATATGCTTTTAGCTAGCTGCAATGCTAACACCCGAAGATATATTAGTGCTAGGGGGAACCATGTGCCTGTCCATTCTCAGAAAGTAATTTCAATGTAATGAGAAGTAACACAATAAAACATGTTTGTTTAATATCAAACTAATAATAACGCTGAATGTAGATGTTCTGCCATGCTCCTTCATAGGAAACAAAATGTTTTTCAAACTTGGTAGCAAGTTATGATATGATATGGCATTTATAACACGCCTATACACAAGTATTTCAAGGTCCGACGAGCCAACGGAGGGGAAACAGGGGGAAGACAGAGACAACGATCCTACTAGGCCAGGTGACATTAAGATCGTGCAAGTGCATTGGAGGGGGTGAGGAGAAAAGTGAGGGGGGAAAGGGGAGGAGGCAGTGCAATACATAGGATAACAGTAAAATAAACAAGGACAATAAATACAATAAGTTCAGATCCCAAAAGGAAAACCACTTAGTGAAATGTCTTGGTATGTAAGGGTGTACATCAGGCGTACAAAACCATAGTTCTTGCTGTCAAAAATGCATGCAATGTGTCTGCGACTAGGAAGCCCACTTTACCAAGTGGACAAACACAACAAAGTTTGTCAGGTGTGCTCCATCTTGAAGTATAACTCTTTTAGATGGACTGGAACTTGGACTTCCATTTGTATTAAGTAATGGTTCTTCTTTCAGACTGATCAAAGGCTTAAGAGTTCATGAACTTCAACTCCTGGTAACATTTCTCCTTAGATTCTCTTCATCATGTTTCTGAGAAGTGGGCCTTCAATTCCCTACGAGCAATGCTTCTTCTTTAGGCCTCTTTCTCACTGGCATGTTAGTAATTAATTTCAAACAATATTATGTTTAAACTTAAGAATAGGACTGGAAATTCTATTGAGTTTTGTTTTGTTATGTCATGTATATTGAAAAGGCAGTTCATCAATGAAAAATTGAGAAATTAAACCCAGAGAGGCTGAAATGTAAGAACAGAATAGAAATAGTTTCAATTCTCACTTGCAGGGCATGCAGTCTGGTTGGAACCTGTTAGTAGATTATTACATGCAATGGTCTGACCAGATAGCTGTTAGACCACCCCAGAATGCTATTTCTTTGTTTGCAAGGCAGGTTTTTAATGAGATAAGCCTTATTAAGTTACTTCAGGCATTTACCAATGGGCACACTGTTTTGGCTTCAAAGGATCTGTCCCATGTTTTACTTCACATAAACTCATAAAATTCGATTAGCCATGAAAGGTCAATGAAAGGTCATGCAGGCATCTGCGTGAATTAGTGAAGGTGAAAGGTTGTGAACAAAATGCTCACCAAGAGAATGTTGCTGTGCATTTTGTTCATAACCTTTCACCTTGACTAATTTAAAGCAGATGCCTGTGTGCCTTTTCTTTGACCTTTCATGGCTAAGCACATTTTGCTGTGGATAGGAGTAATGTGGAAAGGGAACATTTAAGTTAAGGATTATCACAAAATGAATTGGTGCAACGTAACCAAAGCTTTGATTGGCCTGAACATTAAATATGTCATAGCTAGAAGCAATACCTATCGGATTCTGCAATAACAACGATATGTTGCTGCATCAGGAATAGCCCAAAAATTATAAAAACATGTAAAATTGTCCCATTCAATAGCACAATATTCATTAAGGTTTTTAAAGGCCGACCCCGATTTGCAGAATCTGAAATTATAAATGTTTGCATTTTGCTACAGGGTAATATATAATTGGGCCCAAAAATGAAATTGCCATGTTTTAGAGCAATTTGTCCATCCATCCCTTTTAATTATATAAATGGAAAACCACAATCTGACAAGCAGCGGTGGGTTTAGATTGACATAGAGGGGGTAAATCATAGAAATTCGCGCACAAGTGGCGCACGTGGCTGACGCACAGTGTGCTCGTGCAAATCTCTGCGCCAGCCGCGTGCGCTAAAATCCATTTCCGCGCACAGAGTATTCATGGATTTAAGCTACCAAAACCAGCCGTGGCACACAGTGGCGCAGCGACCCTGCAGCAGCGCCAGTCACGCCCCCAAGAACGCCCCTGGCGCAGAGAAAAGCCATCAAAATCCCCAATCCAGTGCAAAGGGCTGTGCTAACCCTGTATCAGCACGGCAAGCGGGGAACGTGTATTACTGGGGTTCGCGGGAAGTTTCACACGCGATTGGAGCAGGGTACGTGTATTTCTTGGGTGCGCGGGAAGTTTCACACGAGATAGGCCCTGTGCGAGTGGGGTACGTGTATTACTGGGGTTCGCGGGAAGTTTCACACAGGATTGGAGCAGGGTACGTGTATTTCGGAGGTGCGCGGGAAGTTTCACACGCGATAGGCCCTGTGCGAGTGGGGTACGTGTATTACTGGGGTTCGCGGGAAGTTTCACACGCGATTGGAGTAGGGTACGTGTATTGCAGGGGTGCGCGGGAAGTTTCACACGTGATAGGCCCTGTGCAAGTGGGGTACGTGTATTTCTGGGGTTCGCGGGAAGTTTCACACGCGATTGGAGCAGGGTATGTGTATTTCGGGGGTGCGCGGGAAGTTTCACACGCAATTGGCCCTGTGCGAGTGGGGTACGTGTATTACTGGGGTTCGCAGGAAGCTTCACACGCGATTGGAGCAGGGTACGTGTATTTCGGGGGTGCGTGGGAAGTTTCACACGTGATTGGCCCTGTGCGAGTGGGGTACATGTATTACTGGGTTTCGTGGAAGTTTCACACGCGATTGGAGCAGGGTACGTGTATTTCGGGGGTGGGTGGGAAGTTTCATACGCGATTGGCCCTGTGTGAGTGGGGTACGTTTATTACTGGGGTTCGCGGGAAATTTCACACGCGAAAGGGCCTGTGCGAGTGGGGTACCTGTATTACTGGGGTTCGCGGGAAGTCTCACATGCGATTGGAGCAGGGTTCGTATATTTCGGGGGTGTGAGGGAAGTTTCACACGCGATTGGCCCTGTGCGAGTGGGGTACATGTATAACTGGGCTTCGTGGGAAGTCTCACACGCGATTGGAGCCGGGTACGTGTATTCCTGGGGTGCGCGGGAAGTTTCACACGCGATTTTGCTGTCAGAGCGGGGTACGTGAATTTCGGGGGTGCACGGGGAGTCCTACATGTGAATTGGCAGTGTGGGTCCTCCCAGGTGTTCCCTCTACAATCTCCACGGCCCCTGCAGGCAGCCCACACCACAGGGGACCACCCTGCACCCCTGGTCATGTCCCGCAGGCAGCCTATCCACCATGGGCATGCCCCCCAGCCAAGCCACATGTCACTTTGCACTACTGATCACCAACTCATGTCCCCTTGCACCCCCATCCCCCAGCACTGAGGGGCACCTGCCAGCAGGCCCCCACTCATGTCCCACTCATGTCCCCCTGCACCCCCACCCCCCAGCACTGAGGGGCACCTGCCAGCAGGCCCCCACTCATGTCACACTCATGTCCCCTTGCACCCCCACCCCCCAGCACTGAGGGGCACCTGCCAGCAGGCCCCCACTCATGTCCCCTTGCACCCCCAGCACTGAGGGGCACCTGCCAGCAGGCCCCCACTCATGTCCCCTTGCACCCCCACCCCCCAGCACTGAGGGGCACCTGCCAGCAGGCCCCCATTCATGTCCCCTTGCACCCCCACCCCTCAGCACTGAGGGGCACCTGCCAGCAGGCCCCCACTCATGTCCCCTTGCACCCCCACCCCCCAGCACTGAGGTGCACCTGCCAGCAGGCCCCCACTCATGTCCCCTTGCACCCCCACCCCCAGCACAGAGGGGCACCTGCCAGCAGACCCCCACTCATGTCCCCTTGCACCCCCACCCCCCAGCACTGAGGGGCACCTGCCAGCAGGCCCCCACTCATGTCCCCTTGCACCCCCACCCCCCAGCACTGAGGGGCACCTGCCGCAGGCCCCCACTCATGTCCACGTGCACCCCCAACCCCAGCACTGAGGGGCACCTGCCAGCAGGCCCCCACTCATGTCCCCTTGCACCCCCAACCCCCAGCACCCCTTGCACCCCCACCCCCCAGCACTGAGGGGCACCTGCCAGCAGGCCCCCACTCATGTCCCACTCATGTCCCCCTGCACCCCCACCCTCCAGCAGTGAGGGGCACCTGCCAGCAGGCCCCCACTCATGTCCCACTCATGTCCCCCTGCACCCCCACCCCCCAGCACTGTGGGGCACCTGCCAGCAGGCCCCCACTCATGTCCCTCTGCACCCTCATCCCCCAGCACTGAGTGGCACCTGCCAGCAGGCCCCCACTCATATCCCACTCATGTACCCCTGCACCCCCACCCCCCAGCACTGAGGGGCACCTGCCAGCAGGCCCCCACTCATGTCCCCCTGCACCCCCAGCACTGAGGTGCACCTGCCAGCAGGTCCCCACTCATGTCCCCCTGCACCCCCACCCCACAGCAGTGAAATGCCGATCTCACGACACAAACCAAAAGTCAACTATGTACATCAACACATGTCCGTCACCCACATACACTGGTTGGCATTGCTTGTGTAAACCCACATTTTCACATGCATCAACCCAATGAGCGAATCCAACACATGGAACTAAAAAATGAAAATGTATTATGTACATAAAATCAAAAATGAAATGAAAGCATACCAAAATATGAAAAGCATGTGAAAAAGATGATTGAATGAATATGATAACCAATCCAAAAAAATTAGAAAGAAAAACAGTCCAAAGTCACCCTCCAACAACGCAAATCCAAAGGAAATGTAAAAAAAAATCTCCATTGCTTCATGTCCATAATAAAAAAAAAAGAGAAATCAATCCTTAGTCCAACTACTTACAATCCATTGTCCGGAAAAAATAAATCCATTGCTCCATGTCCATAATGCAACAAAAAAAAAAAAAAAGAATACATGATGAAACTATATACAATCCATTGTCCAAGGATGTAAAGGGTCCATGATCCCACCAAACAAATGAAACCTACCTAACAAACTACCTAAAAATATAACTATATACAAATTTGTGTGGCATTGTCCATTGACCACAAATAAGAGGAAAACGAAAAGGAAACCTAACTCTAAAAACTAGGGCAGCGGGCTAGTCCGACGGCTCACTTTTGGATGTCCCGGGCCAGGGCATCATAGAACTTCTGCTCAATGTCCTGGAGGCGGTCCTCTTCCATGGCCCCAAGGGTTCGCAGGGACGAAGACATGTTCTCCAACTCCCTGCGAATTGCCTCGAGGCACTCGGCCCGCCTCAGGGCCCTCCGCATGGAGTTCTCCGCCCTGACCATCGCGAGCCGTGCCTCCTCTGCCCGCTGCCGCTCCGCATCTATAGCATGGCCTAACCGCTGCCACACAGAAGACACTTCCAGTCCTGGGTCCTCCTGCCCTCTGGCCGATGCCTGCCCCTCTGATGTTGAAGGCCCCGAGCCATGATGGCTCCCACCTTGTTGCTGCTGCTGCTGTTCCTCTGCCTGTGCCCTGGCTGTTGCTGCCTGCACATCCTCCTCCGGCTGGGGTGCAGTTGTTGAGGTGGCCACCCCTGCTGGACGTCCGACTCCCGACTGTGGCATGGATGTGTCCTCCACCAGCCTGGCTGCAGGGTCAGAGGCAGCTCCACAGATGATACATGGGTGGGAAGATGGCATGGAGGACGACTGGCGCGTAGGGGATTCAGGTGAGGATGGGGTCGCAAGGAGGTCCAGCACACGGAGGAATCCAGCACTGGTGACCCGTCCCAGCAGGTCAACGTGGTCAAAGAGGCACCCGAGATGATGTGCAGTCTCTTCACGAAAAACCTGCACGTCACCTCGCATGCCCGGTTGATGCAACGCTATCCCGCCCAGGACAGGCTCAACACGGTCCCGGATAGCCACGTCCCCAGGGAGAGGAAGGCCAGTTGTTGTGCGCTCATCCCCTCCCTGAAAACGGGTCTGGACGTAGGCATCCCTGCTGGTGCCAGATGATGCAGTGACAGGATCAGGGACCGGATTGCACACAGGCACCTCCGCGGCGGCCTGTGCTGCCTCCTGTCCCTGGTCCTGCACTGCACCACTAGCACCAGTGGAATCCCCGCCTCCACATCCTGTGTGTGTCCCTTCCACGGCCTCCTCCTCCACCAAACCCCCCACCAACCGGGATGACTCCATGCCATCTTCCTCTGTCGGACCCTGTGGGGTCTCAGCTGCCCCTTCTGCTGCCGAGGAGTCCACCTCCAACCTCCGCCTCTTGGACCTACCCTCGGCAGCTACGGCCTGGGAGCGGCACCAGACTCCTCACTCCGCGACGAGATGACAATCTGGGAGGGGAGCCGGGCCTTGCGTCTCCGGATGGTGGGACGATCCCTACCGCTGTGCTCCACAGTACCTTCTCCGCCCTCTTCTTCAGTTGACGCTGCAGACAGGGAGAGATAAAACACAGATATCAGGGCACTGTACAATGGACTGATACACACATGACAGTTGCACATGAGTGGCAATGTTTAACTTCAGACACGGCATCACACTTCATGAGACACATGTCATTTTAAATCACACACATGAACATTTCAACAGCAATATTGCACCAGGCAGCACCATCCATACACATACAACAGCATGAACAGCCAAAGGTGAGCCTGACATCACATGAAACACAAGGAGTGAACTAGACATGCACACACGCCACCACACTTACATGCATGTCTACATCTCCTCCAACTGTTGCAGTGATGAAACTGCCATACATGTACCATCTGCCATTCATCCTTCTACATATCAGTGTCAGGTGCATCCATGATGCATCACAGTTGCACACTTGTCAGATACACATACATGCACATGTACACAGTGCAGATACATGCATTATGAACCAGCATCCATGCCACAACCATGCCAATGTACATACACAGAAATTCAAACATGTGTGCTCCCACACCTGCATTTGCCCAGCATGCTTACCAACACATACACCATCAATGTGTCTCACAACTGAGAGGACTCACATGTGGCAGCCTCACGCCCATGTTCATACACATCCCTACATGGGCGTACATAAACACATGTGCAACCTGCACACTACTGGCACACCACGACACGCACATCGTACGGGTCCACGTATGCCTGCTTTCTGCTGGCGCACATGTTTCAGGATTAGCGCATCTTTTTTGGAGCACGCGTTAGCCCCGTTCGAATCCATGAATACGTGTTTTGAACGTGCGTGTGGGCGTTCCGCACATTTGCCTCCTGTACTTCCCCCGTGAAGCCCACATTTTCACGCCATACCAGGGCTTTGCGTGGGCTGCCTCCCATAGCACCACCACCTCCTGTGGCAGCAGCAGAGGGTGATGAGAGCGAAAGCAGCAGTTCTCCCACATTGGCATAGCCGTGCAGGCCATGAGCCCATGGAGGTGTTTTTTTTTCCCAACTTCCACACAGGTGGCTGTTGGTGCGCACCCTGTCCTCAGACCTTCTGGGTGGCCTCCCTCCCCCCTGAACCCCACATGGCCATTTTTGATTTTTATTTTTTTTTTTATTTTTTACAGTGTGTTGCCTTGTGTGGCTCCCGTGGGCATCCACTGTATTCCGGCTGGGCACATGCAGGCTTGTCCTGAGTTTGGGTTAGATGGTTGGGTTCGTGAGACACACACCCCTCCTGCTTCCCGTTTTCCATGGGCTTGCAAAGGGTATGCCCAAGTGACAGTGACTTACACAGTGACGTTGGACTCCCATGAACTGTGTGGGCAGTCTGTAGTCAATACTGTGTATACATTCCTAGTGGATATTGATGTTGTATTGTACACTGCATGGTGTATTGATATGTGCTTGTGCATCCATGTACACTTACCGCTCGACTCCAGACGGGTATGCCTCTCAAGGATCTGGATTTAGAGCACTGGGCATATGCGTTCCAGGACCCTCATTTGATGGTTCGACAGCTGGCCCCGGCACCCCTTGGCATCCGCTGCCTTAGCGAGGTGCCGGGCCTTGTTGAGGGTCCTGGACCTGAAGTCCTCCCAGCACTTCTTGACATGATGTAAGTCACGGACTGCCACCCCCTCCGCGTTGATGGCAGTCACGATGTCCATCCAGATCCTGGTCCGTCCATCATTGTCGGCGCGAGAACTTCCAAAGAGGGCATCATACTACCCCAGGACTTGCTCCACCAGGACACCAACTTCGGTGGCAGTGAAGCTGGTGGCCCTCTGCCTCTCTGGCTGGGGGTTGCCAGTGCTGCCAGATGGTGTTGTGCTGGACATGGCAACGTCAGAGGCAGGAGTGGGTGGGCAACTGGGTCCTGGGGCTGGGCTGTGGAGCGATGGAATCCCAGTCGGGAGTCTTCGGTTCCAGCAGGGGTGGTCACAGCAACTACACCCCTGGCTGACATGCAGGCAGCAAATGGCAGGGCACGTGGGCAGCAGGCAGTCAGGCAGCAGCAGATGGCAGGTGGGAGCGTGCTCTGGGCTCCGGGGGACAGTAATTCGGCCTTCTGGGCAGTAGCGTGGTCTTCCGTGTGTTTTCGCGTGGCCATTTGATACGGAGTGATTTGGCACGTGAAAAAATTGCACGTCAGCGTGTAATTCGAGGAAAGGGCCTGAGTGCGTAAGCGCATCAGCACACGCACGCAATTTCATTGGACCAAAGGCCCTTAGCGCGTAAGTTACATTACGCGCATGGGCGTTTCCCTCATAGCACGTGACGACAGAGCACACGTGGAAAAACTCCAAGTCCGAGTGTCATCGCGTGTAATTGGAGGAAAGCGCCCACGTACACGCGTATCTGACGTGTACGTGTGGGCCGGTTTAAAAGCTACGTGTAGGACGCCATTTCCTTGTATGTGCTTTTCGTGGAGAGCGAGTGGGTGAAATCCGTACTTCTTGTCGGTTCACACGCGATTACTTCACAGCGTTTCTAGTTCGTACTCGCTGTTACCTCTGACAGCTCTTTTCTGAATTTTTGTTGGGCCTGTTTCCTCAAACAGAGTTCACTTCTCCTTTTGTCCTGTCTCCTCAGACAGCGTACAATTCTTCTTTTGGCGGGGGTGTTGCCAACATGCACATGTGCGTATTTTTTACGTTCTTTTTCCAGGCAGACGGTGACTTCCGCACGTACTTAGCAACTGTGCTTGCCCCGTGTGTTGCGTTCCCCTTCAGAGGTCATTGTAGGCTGCGTGTATTACGCCTACGCTTAGTTTTGTGTTTCTAGGTGTCACAGCGTAGTGCGGGTTCATTTGTTCACGCACGTGGTCTACGAGGGGTTGCGTGCAAGTTAATTTTTGATTTTGGGCTGCCTGTGCGTTGCGTGACCCGTCATCTTCCCCCAGGGGTCACAGACAGCCTTGTTAGAGCACTAGGGTACGAATTCCATCTGGTATCCTACCCCTTTGACCCGCAATTGCCCAGGAAAATAGTTTACTGCAACTCCCATACGCACAACAACATCAGTGCCATGGTTGGGAGGCGACCAAGTGGTAAGGGAGGCAAAGGTGGCCGACCTTCAAAAGGTGGGCGTGGTGGACACGGTAGGGGATGTGGCCGGGATTTGCAGGGTGCCCCTATGCCCCCATGTGTGAAGGAACAATCAGGGACACACATGCCCCCCCTATGGTTGAGGGAAACGTGGCTGACACCATCCCAGCTCATCCCCTGTTGGACCAGCCCATTGTGGCACCTGACCTGGCACAGGATGACTCCCTGGCTGACTTCCAGGTCAGCAAGTCTAGGCCACGTGTGGCGGTGCAAGTTGTTGTCACCAAGCCACGTGGATCTGGGGCAGCTATGTCATCTGCTGCCCCAAGTATGCAGGGTGGGGAGGCTGCAGGGGCAGCTGCAGCTCCATCCACCCCAGCTCTGACTCTCCCAGCCAAGACAGTGTCAGTCCAGGTCCATCAAACTGACGTTCCCCCTGCCAACATTACCCTGAAACCAATGCCTGCATCAAGACCTATGGTCATTGTGCATTCCCACACTCCTATTACCCAGTCCACCAGTGATTCTGCCTCTCCTGACCAGAGCGGCGTAAGCCACTCTGGCTCTGCTCCACCTTTAAAGAAGAGGAAGAAGGGTGCTCTGGCATGACAGGCTGAGACCCCAGACACGGCTACACACTCCGGTACCTCAAGGAAGCCTTGCTTTAATGATCCAGAACTTGATGCACTTGTGGCATATGTGTCAGCACATAGCCGCAAAATGGTGGTGACTGCAGGGTGCAAGACCACACCTGGTCAACATAGGGCACACTGGCAGACCATCGCGGACCGCATAAGTGCCCTTGGATTTGTGAAGCGCACAGCTGATGATTGCTACAAGCGGTGGAATGACCTGAAACGCAGAGCAAAGAACAAGCTGGCCTCAAATCATGCTGCTACTCTGGTGACTGGCGGTGGGTCTCCACAAGAGGACAACGAACTCACTGAACATGAGTCTGTTGCTGGGGCCTTCGTTACAGAGGAACAGATCCAAGGTGTGGGAGAACTACCTGATTATGATGCATTGTCCGGTGAGTGCCCATGCATGTGTGTGTAATGCATGTGTATGTTGTTTGAGTGACGGGTTCTGATTGAGTGCCAGGTGTGGGTGTGTTTGCCTGAGTGGTTTGGGTCACCCATGTGCTTCATCCAAAACATTCAGCGGCCTTGGATTTGGGTGTGACAGTATCCCTTCTGCCCACAGTAGTAATTTAGCGCAACATTACGGCAGTTGCCCTTGAAGTGGCATCTTGCAACAACATTGTTTGTATTTTTCAGTGTTCGTTGAGGCTCATTGTTTCAATTCTCCCACTTTTGCTACGCATTCCTCAGCCCTATTGTCACATTTGTGACATGCTTCTGTCATTGATTAACCCCACATTGGCCCACATGTGTTACCTTGTTAGGTGAATGATTTGACCATTCAGGCTGATTGAGTATTGGCCTGATCACATACATTTTTGGGGCCTGTTTGAATGTGGAACATGATAGTTGTTTCCTGTCATGTTCAATGCACAACCATTGATGTGTACATCGGCCAGCAATCACTGTATTTTTGTACACTGGATGTGTTGCAGTGTGTGGCACATGCCTATTTTGTCACACTATGTAGCATTTTTCATCTCATCATATCCATCTCACATGGATGGCTGACAGTATTCATTCACTGACATATGGATTTACTTGCGGAATGTACCATGGCTATGGTACATGCCATTTGTGTGATGGCATGTGTCATGTATGTGTATTGGACATGCCACTCACAGGCCAATGTGTGATGGCAGTGCTACCCAGCATCCTGCAAATGTGTTGCTCTTCCATCTTGGTGTCATCAGTGTCTGCCTTTTGCTTCCCCTTCCAACTCAGTGACAGTGCATGCATGGGAGGGTTATAGTCATGTGGGACATGTGTAAATCCTGTACTGGTTCTGTAGCCTGTCAGGCCTATTTGTGTGCTATGGTGCTAGTGCCTGTTTCCATTTTTTGTCTTTCATGTTTTTAGAGGGGATGACGCACTTGATGCTGTTGAGGTTGAGGAGATGGTGCAGACCCAGGAGGGATCTCAGGCACGACCGGGCACCAGTGGGGGACGTGGTGTGGTGCTGGGTGAGAACCCAATCTTGCTGCAGACCAATCTGTCCAGGGGTGTCTCTGGGTGCACCTCCCCAGACCTCTATTCAGGTGCTGATTCGGATGATGAGACCTATGTGGCGTCGCAGGTAAGGGTTTCTGGCTGGGATTCTGTTCTGTCCAACCCACCTGCACCAGGGGTAGAACCCTCTATGTGGATGTCATTGTTGGTAAGTCCACCTTTGGAGGGTTCGGATGCAGGGTCACACTCCACAACATCTGATCCGGTTCCTGGGCCAGCAGATCAGAGGGGGAATGCAGTCCTGCAGCCTCAGGCAGTGCCGGCACAGCAAGGCGCAGATCGCCTTGCCCCAAACAGGTGTGGGGCCCGCCGACGTGGTGGCCGTATGCCACCAGGCAATACCGCATGGGAACAATCCATGTACGGTATGGCAACCCAACAGGCAGCATCAGTTGAGATGATGGCTCAAGCAATGGAGAGGGTGGCCACTTCCATTGTCCCCCCTGAAAGGCAGATGGAGCAACTACAGCAGGCAACAGAATCCATTTGCCAATCACACAGGGAGGACATGTTGGCATCCAACAGGGACAGACGGGCGGCACTGGAGACTCTACGCCAATTGATATCAATAGAGTCCTGGGGCCACAGGGAAGCCCTGAGGGTAGAACTCCATCACCTCAGGGAGACTCTTGTTGACCTTGAGGCTTCCACTAACTTGAGGACAGAACAGCAGCTGGGGTGGCTCACACGTTCGCTCTCAGCTGAGATGCAGGCAACTCGGGAGGAGATCCGGGCAACACGTCAAGTGGTGCATGGGGATCTCCGCACTATAATCCTTCAGAACGAGACCTTCCACACCCGCATGCTTGCTGCCATGGAGGACCATACCAGGGCTTTGCGTGGGCTGCCTCCCATAGCACCACCACCTCCTGTGGCAGCAGCAGAGGATGATGAGAGCGACAACAGCAGTTCTCCCACATTGGCATAGCAGGCCATGAGCCCATGGAGGTGTTTTTTTCCCAACTTCCACACAGGTGGCTGTTGGTGCGCACCCTGTCCTCAGATCTCCTGGGTGGCCTCCCTCCCCCCTGAACCCCACATGGCCATTTTTGATTTTTATTATTTTTTTTGTTTGTTTACAGTGTGTTGCCTTGTGTGGCTCCCGTGGGCATCCACTGTATTCCGGCTGGGCATATGCAGGCTTGTCCTGAGTTTGGGTTAGATGCTTGGATTCGTGAGACACACACCCCTCCTGCTTCCCGTTTCCATGGGCTTGCAAAGGGTGTGCCCAAGTGACAGTGACTTACACAGTGACGTTGGACTCCCATGAGCTGTGTGGGCAGTCTGTAGTCAATACTGTGTATACATTCCTAGTGGATATTGTTGTTGTATTGTACACTGCATGGTGTATTGAAATGTGCTTGTGCATCCATGTCTTCCTCCTAATTTGCAGGTTCATTCCTCATGTCTTCACAAGGCTGTCTACTTTGGAGATGGAGTTCATGTTGTAAGCAGTGCACTTACACATTTGAGTGGCAGCAGCACTGTACAGTTGGAAGTTTTCGATGTGCTGGCATAATCAGGTTGTAACACTACCACTACTTTAACTTAGTACTGTCATGTTTATGCTATGTTTGAGGTTGTGGAGCTGCATTGTATTGTTGTTAAGTATTTGGTCATGTGTGTTGTTAGTTCTACATTACTGGGAGCATATTGTGTGTGGCCATTTTCCATTAGGGACACTACTTTGTGACACTTGTGTCATGTTTTGGGGATTGCTTTGTTTGCTCTCACATAGCATGACATGCCATGGTGTGTTGGGTGGTGGTGCTGGGGAGGGGTTGGGTGACATGGCACTGTTGTCATGTTGTATTTTGCAAGGGGGTAATGAATTTAGCAGCATAGAATTGTGTTTTTTGATGACGCAGCATTGGTGGTGTTTGTGTAGGTAGGGATGCACACAATGTAACACTTCCAGGTGACCAATCTCAGGCTGGTATGGTTATGACAGTTGACTGTCCCTTATGTCATCATCATTGATTGTCAGATGGTATGTGCCAGGGCTGTGTGTACTCCACAGGGGTGTGATTTTAGGTGAAGTAATTAGTCACCAGCTGCATACGGGCTGCCTCACCCCGTGCCCTTTACCCTCCCATGCGCAGTGGGCGTGCATGTGGTTGGGGATGTGGGGGCACCACCATGTCCACGGGCAGGACCCGGCGTGTTGCAACGTTGTGCAGGACACATGCTGCCACTATGATCCTGCACACTACTGGGGGAGCGTATAACAGCTGCCCGCCAGAACGGTCAAGGGAGCGAAAGCGTGCTTGAGCACTCTGAATGTGCGCTCCACTAAGCCCCGGGTTGCAATGTGGGCTGTGTTGTATCTTACCTCGGGTGGCGTGGTGGGGTTCCGAATTGGCGTCATCATGTGGGTGCTCAGAGGGTAGGCACTGTCCCCTGGGGAGGTGGTGATGGGTATCATTAGTGGGGTTGTGACATTACTCAGTATCTGACATGCATGCATGAGCTGTGGCATTTATACTCACCGAGCAGCCATGTATCGCTATGCCGCCCAGCTTTTAGGTCCCGGTTTAGGGTTGACATTCTGTAAATAAAACTGTCGTGGGTGGACCCTGGATAGTTGGCATATACTGAGGTGATGATTCCCTTGGCATCACATACTACCTGGACGTTGATGGAATGCCAGTCCTTGCGGTCTCTATAGTTGTGCTCTGATGCCCTGGGGGGACGTAGAGCCACATGGGTGCAATCAATGGCACCTAGGACTTTGGGGAATTGTGCCACCCCATAGAAATCCTGGACGGCAGGCTGCCTTTCTGCAGGTGTTCTGGGCAGGTATTTGTGCCTGCGGACTGATGGGTGTGCAGTCATGATGGCCAAGACCTGGTGTAGGCAGCGTGACTGCATGGCCTGTGACACCCCCCCCACTATAACACTTGTCCGCTGAAATGATCCAGTGGCCAAGAAGTGCAGTACATTGAGGACCTTCTCCAGGGGGCTGAGTGCTTGGGAGCACAGGGTGGGTGATGTGAGGTCATCCTCCTACTCACTCACCAGGTCGAGTATTATTTGAGGTGGAAACCTGTACCTCCCATACACCTGGTCATCAGGCATCCCAAAAAGGCTGGTTCTGGGTGTGAAAATTCTGGGCCTGACTATCCTCCTCCTGCGGTATCCCACGACCACTGCTGCTAGGAACGGTGTATTCATCCTACCGTCTGAGCTTGTTTGTTGTTTGCGTGCACTTTTATGCTGTGCGGGTCCACGTATGCCTGCTTTCTGCTGGCGCACATGTTTCAGGATTAGCGCATCTTTTTTGGCGCACGCGTTAGCCCCGTTCGAATCCATGAATACGTGTTTTGAACGTGCGTGTGGGCGTTCCGCACATTTGCCTCCTGTACTTCCCCCGTGACGCCCACATTTTCACGCCATACCAGGGCTTTGCGTGGGCTGCCTCCCATAGCACCACCACCTCCTGTGGCAGCAGCAGAGGGTGATGAGAGCGACAGCAGCAGTTCTCCCACATTGGCATAGCCGTGCAGGCCATGAGCCCATGGAGGTGTTTTTTTTTCCCAACTTCCACACAGGTGGCTGTTGGTGCGCACCCTGTCCTCAGACCTCCTGGGTGGCCTCCCTCCCCCCTGAACCCCACATGGCCATTTTTGATTTTGATTTTTATTTTTATTTTTTACAGTGTGTTGCCTTGTGTGGCTCCCGTGGGCATCCACTGTATTCCGGCTGGGCACATGCAGGCTTGTCCTGAGTTTGGGTTAGATGGTTGGGTTCGTGAGACACACACCCCTCCTGCTTCCCGTTTCCATGGGCTTGCAAAGGGTATGCCCAAGTGACAGTGACTTACACAGTGACGTTGGACTCCCAAGAGCTGTGTGGGCAGTCTGTAGTCAATACTGTGTATACATTCCTAGTGGATATTGTTGTTGTATTGTACACTGCATGGTGTATTGATATGTGCTTGTGCATCCATGTCTTCCTCCTAATTTGCAGGTTCATTCCTCATGTCTTCACAAGGCCGTCTACTTTGGAGATGGAGTTCATGTTGTAAGCAGTGCACTTACACATTTGCGTGGCAGCAGCACTGTACAGTTGGAAGTGGTCGATGTGCTGGCATAATCAGGTTGTAAAACTACCACTACTTTAACTTAGTACTGTCATGTTTATGCTATGTTTGAGGTTGTGTAGCTGCATTATATTGTTGGTAAGTATTTGGTCATGTGTGTTGTTAGTTCTACATTACTGGGAGCATATTGTGTGTGGCCATTTTCCATTAGGGACACTATACTTTGTGACACTTGTGTCATGTTTTGGGGATTGCTTTGTTTGCTCTCACATAGCATGACATGCCATGGTGTGTTGGGTGGCGGTGCTGGGGAGGGGTTGGGTGACATGGCACTGTTGTCATGTTGTATTTTGCAAGGGGGTAATGAATTTAGCAGCATAGAATTGTGTCTTTTGATGACACAGCATTGGTGGTGTTTGTGTAAGTAGGGATGCACACAATGTAACACTTCCAGGTGACCAATCTCAGGCTGGTATGGTTGTGACAGTTGACTGTCCCTTATGTCATCATCATTGATTGTCAGATGGTATGTGCCAGGGCTGTGTGCACTCCACAGGGGTGTGATTAAGGTGAAGTAATTAGTCACCAGCTGCGTACGGGCTGCCTCACCCCGTGCCCTTTCCCCTCCCATGTGCAGCGGGCGTGCATGTGGTTGGGGATGTGGGGGCACCACCATGTCCATGGGCAGGCCCCGGTGTGTTGCAACGTTGTGCAGGACACATGCTGCCTCTATGATCCTGCACACTACTGGGGGAGTGTATAACAGCTGCCCGCCACAACGGTCAAGGGAGCGAAAGCGTGCTTGAGCACTCTGAATGTGCGCTCCACTATGCCTCGGGTTGCAATGTGGGCTGTGTTGTATCTTACCTCGGGTGGCGTGGTGGGGTTCCGAATTGGCGTCATCATGTGGGTGCTCAGAGGGTAGGCACTGTCCCCTGGGGAGGTGGTGATGGGTATCATTAGTGGGGTTGTGACATTACTCAGTATCTGACATGCATGCATGTGCTGTGGCATTTATACTCACCGAGCAGCCATGTATCGCCATGCCGCCCAGCTTTTAGGTCCCGGTTTAGGGTTGACATTCTGTAAATAAAACTGTCGTGGGTGGACCCTGGATAGTTGGCATATACTGAGGTGATGATTCCCTTGGCATCACATACTACCTGGACGTTGATGGAATGCCAGTGCTTGCGGTCTCTATAGTTGTGCTCTGATGCCCTGGGGGGACGTAGAGCCACATGGGTGCAATCAATGGCACCTAGGACTTTGGGGAATTGTGCCACCCCATAGAAATCCTGGACGGCAGGCTGCCTTTCTGCAGGTGTTCTGGGCAGGTATTTGTGCCTGCGGACTGCTGGGCGTGCAGTCATGATTGCAAAGACCTGGTGTAGGCAGCGTGACTGCGTGGCCTGTGACACCCCCCCGCCCCACTATAGCACTTGTCCGCTGAAAGGATCCAGTGGCCAAGAAGTGAAGTACATTGAGGACCTTCTCCAGGGGACTGAGTGCTTGGGAGCACAGGGTGGGTGATGTGAGGTCATCCTCCCACTCACTCACCAGGTCGAGTATTATGTGAGGTGGAAACCTGTACCTCCCATACACCTGGTCATCAGGCATCCCAAAAAGGCTGGTTCTGGGTGTGAAAATTCTGGGCCTGACTATCCTCCTCCTCCTCCTGCGGTATCCCACGACCACTGCTGCTAGGAACGGTATATTCATCCTGGCGTCTGAGCTTGTTTGTTGTTTGCGCACACTTTTATGCTGCGTGGGTCCACGTACACCTGCTTTCTGCTTGCGCACATGTTTCATGATTAGCGCATCTTTTTTGGCGCACGCATTAGCCCCGTTCAAATCCATGAATAGGTGTTTTGAACGTGCGTGTGGGTGTTCCGCACATTTGCCTCCTGTACTTCCCCCGTGATGCCCACATTTTCACGCGTTGTTCCCCATTCCGCGTGTCACGCCCTCTGTTCCTCCTACTTTTGTTGTGTGCGCCGCGCTATGTGCGATTTCACTGTGCGTGTAGCGCACGCTGTTTGGAGACGTGTGCGCCAGCGTGCGCCACGCAGAATTTTGACGCACATCCTGGGATTTACACGCGCGCGGACTTCCATGAATCGCTCTGCGCGCGTTTCGCTGCGATTTTCGCACTGGCACTGCGATTCGCACGCTTTCACACGCTTTCGCACGCTTGCGCTGAAAATTTCAGCGCACATTAATTCCATGAATCGTCCTGATAATGGCATACACATAAGCCAGTGGGAAGATTATGGAATATTGGGCAAGGAAGATTCAGAAGGGGAATGAACTGCCGAAAGGCCGACTTGTAAATTAGGAGTAGAAGGCCAGAACAGCAAATTCCCTCTTGGGAATTGATTCCAAATAAGCCACCTGAATTTATTTTTTGCTGTAACAAAGATGTCCGGCTGACTGGGGTCTCTGCTGGCAATCCCGAAATCAGATGTGACATCTGGAGGTAAATCAACTCCAATCCCCAAATAATCTAAATTAACCAGAGTACAATCTGCAGGGATCAAAGGCCAGGGAATTACTGGGAAATGCAATTTGAAGATAGGACTATGGGTGTTCAGATTTATTTGTCTTTTGGCCCTCCAATTACATTGAAAATTAAGTGTGCTCTTGCTCCTTTATGGCCAAGTCCACTTGGCAGTGAAAAACGAAATCCAAATCTGAAGGCATTTTGGCTTCCACTTTAAAGTGGGATTGCCTTTGTAAAGTTAGATATTAGTTATGAATACAATTGGTGGTGAAAGCTGGTGTTGAGTATTTTAGATTATAATGGAATCATGACCCACTATCATCTAAGAAACATCATGCAGTTAGTGCCGCCGGTGGGCACCGTATTATAATGTTCATGCAACAAAATGCCTGCTGAAAGAATTAATGCTATTAGGTGCAGCCCCTTACTGAGACTTTGCATGCTTGCACCTTTATTTCATCTACACCCCACATCAACCCTAGATCACACTAGAGATTTGCAATCAGAAAACTGAACTGCTCCCACATTTGTCGCAATGTTGCAGGTCTTACTATTCTCCACTCCAGGAATTCACTCCACAAACTGTGAAAGACCCCTGCCCATAACGTAATCTATTTTCCTTCACCTTCTCAATGGGGTGTCTTCTCCATATGCTTTAATAGATTCACTGTTCTCCCCATCCAGAAGAAGCCACTGGCTCACCCTAACAGCCCTATCACTATTGGCCTGTCTCTCTTTTCCCTTAGTTTTTCAAAATCATGGAGCAATGCGGCTTCAGCAGGATCACCAGATGCTTAAATGTGAATGGCTCAGGGACCCCCTCATTCAGTCTAGGTCTCATAACCATCACTCCACAAATATGTAATTGAGACCCACTCCTCGAGGACCAGAAATCATATCTGCCAGCGGTCAGTGATGGGCTTGTTAGCCCTTTGAACCAAACCCTCCTGACTTCATTAAAACCACCTTTCAGAGCTGAAGCAGTGATTACCTTTTAGAGTTTCTCTGGCTTACAGACTTCGAGGACCAGAAATCCTAGCTGCTGCCGGTGACTGGTGGGCTTGTTACCAGTTGTTGTCCAGCTGAGTAGCAAGCTAGCAGGCCAGGGTTGGCCTGCACAATCATATTAAATAATTGCAAACCATCACCCACCCTTGTGAATGATGCCCATTTAGCAGATTGGAGATCCTATATTGCCAACACCATTGGGCACCAACCAGGGGGAAGACACTCCTTGTATACCACTAGTTTCAGATGGGAATATTAATCTAACATCATACAAATTGATTACAGTATAAAAAGTGCTAAAACATCAATGGCTCCAGGTCCAGATGGATTCTATAATGCACGATTAAAAAAAATCTCAATTATCTGGGCAGGAGCATTACATGTACTCTTTAACACCATCAGTCATCTAAATCTCATCAACATGGACTGATAGTATGATTGTTCCAGTCCAAAAGAAGGGTAGTGAGACTAATCTAGGGAATTACAGAATACTTGCTATGATGCACCATCAAACATGTTTGCAAGAATTCTGCTTAACTAATATAATAGCTGGATTAACACTAACAACATCATCCCATTCAACCAAGCAGGATTTAGAAAAAATAAATGGCAATACACTACATAACATCTTAACATTAGTCACACTTATAGAAACAGCATGGAACACCAGTAAGCAACCATTATGTGTTGCTTGTCTAGATTTTAGTGCAGCATTCAATACTATCATTAGCGATGCTCTATGGTGCAAGATCAGATATTAGAACATCCCTGCAGGTTTATTAACTATGCTAACACACTTGCACTCCAACACAAGAGTCAAACTACATCTAGAACTCACCGAACATACTACAGAGTGGATTTCCACCTACAGGGGGGTCAAACAGGGCTGTTTCTTAGCTGCAATCCTCTTTAACCTATGTTTGGCTGACCTGCAAAGCATCTTATTATAGAGTCAACTGCACTCAACTAAACCTAACACCGTTCCTATATCATGGTTGGGATATGCAGACGACCCTACTCCTAATGTACTACACACCAAAGGAACTATAAATCCTATTGAACACTCTGAGCACCTATGCTACCTCTATTGGCCTTAAGATAAACATAGGCACAACTAAAATGATGGCCTTTGTTCCTGGACATACCAAACCAAAAACCATGTACATGGCTTCTGAACAATACTCAGGATGAGAGAGTCACAGAATCTCTTGGTGTCATTAAAGATGACACACTCTTGGGGACAGCTCCGAGGGAGGTGGTCTGCACAAAGACTACACAAAGACCATGCAGAAACTTGGTGCACATACGCAGTTTTTGTTTAAAAATAGAGGACATGCCATCAACTCTGTCTTGAAGATCTATCAAGCAAAAATACTATGCAGTATTATGTATGGTGTGGAAATCCTGGCAATTAATCTGATAGATGAATTAGGACGACTATAGAGGAAGACTTTGAAAATCTTACTTGGGCTACCACCCTCAAACGCAATTGAATACATTTTTCACGAATTTGGCCTGCACAATGTATATACTATAGTATTACAAAAAGAGTTGCTACTTTTTAGGAAATGCTCCACTGCTATCTCAGGGACTCTTTAATCAATATTGGTCATAGGCTATGAACGTCTTATTTCATTTCTAGAAACCAGCTGCCGCTGCTGAATCAAGTATTTAAAATGGCCTGTAGATGGACAAGTCATCTAACACAAGAGGCAAAGTGCTTCACCTATTCACGATAAAAAATCTTGTGAAACGGACCATTGACGTTAATGAGTATGAACGACATGTAATTGATCTAGCTACTAAAACTAATAGTGGGCTCTACATTGCTCACATACAGTTTTGCACTGCCCCCTGCGTATTTAATGTAATTTCCTACCTCCTTCACTGCGTGAAAATATATGAAAATAGAATTCAATTTAGCAGATTCGCCAGAGGTGAAAGGTGCGAAGTAAAAAATTCCAAGGCAGCTCAGACTCTGCAGACTCTGTGGAGAAGACACCATTTCGTCGAGTAGACATACACTGATTAAATGCACAAGTCTCATCTCCATTCGTACTTCAATACTTAAGGCCTACTCACATGACTTTGTGATGTTAACAGCAACTACCCTTTGGAAACCTTATGCATGGAAATTATATTACTTTAATGTTCTACTTAACTAAATTTCACGATATTGTGCTAATTATTCTTGATTAAATTTTAACTGATTTTTCTAAACATGACTTTGGATTATTTTACACACACGCTTTATGACATTTGGTCTTAATTGTTTATTGAAATCAATATGTATGTAAAGTCGTTTTATATTGAGTAATGTATTCAAGTAATAATTAAAAAAAACAAAATAAAAAAGTTCCACTGCATTTCCAGACATTCATACTGAGCAGCAGACGGACCACCATCACTGGAAAATATGAAAAGCTTATGAACAATTACTCCAATCTTGTAGAAGACACATGTTTGCTTCAACAATACAAATATTTTCTTTAACACGTGGATATGAAGACCATGGTTGTACTCAATTAGTGATAATGAAATACTGACTATGAAATGGAATGAGGTACACATAAATGCCACGCAATACTCCCCAAAGACCAGGAAAATACGTCTTATTTGTATCTGAACAAAGAGAAACAAATCAGTATTGTGGACAACTTTGAATAGGCTTCTTCTCTGCCTTGGTCTCAAATGATGCACCACTCACCAAGCACTAACGCTAGAAAGAATACGAAATCTGACATCACAAAGCTGAGCCTGCTTCCTTGACATTCCATGCAGAATAATGTGAAATCTGACGCTATGAAACCGCAAGTCAAAGGCTGTCAAACTTGTTCCAGAGTGAAAATCAGGCATTATAATCCTGATAACCCAGTAGACTTGAAACACCTGCCACAGTAGCTAAGGACACCATGAACATCTTGGCAGGATTTCTGGTAATTTTGCATGTCAATATATTCCCATCACACTGAGGCTTATGATGAAACTTTTGATAGATGCAGCAATCCACTCAGGGGTAATGAACAAAGAAGGTTGCTCCTATGACCTGTCATATGCAGTACATCCAACTACAACAACCCTGAACATCCAAGACCTCAGACACTTCATTTCATTATAACTATCCATCGAAACAGGGGGCTCTTGATACAAAGAGTTACACAGGGATTGTGTCCCACAGGATTAAATATGAAAAGCATCATAAATCTTTCACTTTCAGGAGAAACGTTGAGGGTCTGGCATAAACGACAGCTTGTGCTGCGCAATCAATGTTTGCCGAGTAACATATCTTCAACCGCTACAACAAGAAGAAGATTTCAGTTGAACGCAGAGTGCGATAGTATGAATGCAGCTCCTGGGTTTGCTGCTTGCTACTTGGTGTTGTGGGGGTATATTGCCTTGGGTTAATTGATTGAGGGGGTAGTTTGAGATTTGCTGAATCTCCCATTTAGGCGGAAACATTTATAAGGTATGAAAGATAGAAACAAAAGCTGCAGGGCAGCTATATGCAGTGAATTTGAACTTGAAGGAGTAGTGGTGGAATAGTAACAGTGTTATTAGTACTTGAGTAACAAAAGTTAGAGGCTCACTTGATTCAAAAAGTGATGGAAAAATAGAAATTAAATTGAACACCACTTTTGGTGAGATGAAAGGTGGTTGGTAAATAGCTGGTGGTGATGGTGCTGCTTGAGCTAGGTTGTGTTAGGTCACAATAACCTTAAAAATGATAAACTGAGGTCAATGTTTACATTTTTTTAAATGGACTTCTGATATCTTTTTTTAGCATGTAAAAACATCTTGGATGGAAGTATAAAAGTTGACCTAGTGATCAGTTGAAGATTAATTTATCAATGGGGCTAGCTCTATGTTATGCATGTTATTACAGCAATGCCAACTTTTCTTTTGGACACAGAACTACAGAGGATGCCACCTGTTTGTAATTCGTTTGCATGTATCAATTATACTTTACCTAAACTAGAAATAAGGAAGTATTGACTAATAAGGATATTGGATGTGGAATATGTTCAGAGAGAGGAACTTGATGCCACATGTTCTCGGAATGCCAGAGGTATTGCATTTAAGCAAACATGTTTGAATGGCTAGAGTGCAAACCCTAGGAAGAGCCAGGGTGGGTTAAATATGGTTATGGTGTCAACAATGTATAGCCTCCTTGATAGCGAGGGGTTTGGCATTACAGAGTTGGAGAGAGAATGGTCTACCAACTTTTGAGGCACAGAAAACCTCAAATGCAAGTGGCAATAATGGAAACAATATATTGAAATGGGGATTAATTAGGCGAAGATTAAGGGTGTTCAATTTGAAACAAATTGAGGTTTCTTCTTAATGGAATCTCAATGCAATATAAATACATACTAAACCAGAAAGGGAGCTTCCCTGACATAGCAGATATTACAGAATGAGCTCTGTTCGTTTAGCGAGATATTTGATGGGAAATAGTAAAAGTAGTTCTTTTATAAACTCTTTAAATAATTTTTATTTTTTGTTGCATTTTAGAACATTAAAAATGTGTTCTAGGGAAAACATTGGAGGATGCTTTTTATTTATTATGACTGAATATATCATTTATTTATGAATTACTTTTTTAGCCTGGGTATTTTATATCACTTCCACATGTCATGTTGCCCACTCGTCCACTTTGCAGCAGTAAGAAAATATTACAGTTGCTTCAATATGAACAATACAAGGCATGTGTATTTTCACTGCAAATAATGCATAATGATTATAGATAAATAAGTCAACATATCCAAAAATAAACACACTTAGAAATTGGACATTTTCCACAATTCAATTTCCCTAATTTCCATCTGTATACCCACCTCTGATTATTTCGTTAGGTGTCTTCACAGGCCTTGTTTATGCCACGGCAATCTAGGCTGGCCAGTTGGTAACTGGGTCACCTGGAAAAAGGTTTTCCTAGATCCATGTAGACTTACTTGTTGGTGGCCAGTTGATTCAAGAAGAGAATGGTTTGTTGTGACATCTGCATCCACTTCAACAACTCCAGCTCACTGTAACGTGGGCCATCAATTAAGCCCACTTCAGTTGAAGAAAAACGCTATAGGGAGAAAATGGTAAAAAAGTGAAGTGATGTAACGTACTGAAGCTGTATACATGATTTCTGTTTCTCTGCAAGAGAATTTCCTGGTGATTTTTTCAACAGGGCATAGGGCTGTGATCTCCCAGCAAGACCAATTGTAAAGAACTTTCCAGAGATTAATTGGATGTGATGGGTGTTCACTGGAAAACCTTGAAAAGCTTTAAAAATGCTCTGACTGAGAACTAAGACTGTCAGATAACATAGCAGGTTTGGCACTGCAGGTTTCACAGATCATTTATTTTGGGCATGCTTGCATATTAAAGAGTGATGGGTGTGGCTGTTTTTGTGACCTGTTGAGATTGGCATATTTCTCTCAAATATTCTCTAAATCGTTAACGCATTTTGAACTTTTGGACACTTGCTCCACAACAGCACATCTGCGGCACTTAGTAGCATGGGAACCTCGTGAGGGAGAGAGCAGACCAGTCTTGAAAGATATATTTAGTTATCCCCACTACTGAATGAATGCACTAGAACCCTATAGAGGAACCAATGTAATCTCTGGGAAACTGAGTGACCTGCCCATTTTAGTGTACATGCAGTTAGGCCCAGATTTGGCCAAATTGTAATCCACTGACTATCTGCTGACCTTGTGGTGCAGTCTTCTTCTGTATACTTATGCTGAGTTCCTAACAGCTGCCTTTGCCAGCCCAGTAAGACCGACAAACTTGGTATCCATCAAGTGATGTCGTGTGTTAGGAAAACATGTGCATAGCATATTATAAATTGCAACATAATGTGCACACAATGAATATCGACCATTTCATCTTTAATATAGCCCCGAAACCTTTCAGTATAGTATTAACCCTCGTCCCCCATGTTTGGGGAGTTTTTGTACAGTGTTCAGGCATTGCTCTGGGATCTGCCTAATTAATCTACCGCCCTCTGTTTCTTTTTTATGTTAACAGTCTATTTCTCTTGTTCTAATTCTAAAAGAATGTCTGTAACTTGTGCTGTTAGTCTAGTCATTCCCAATGAACCACAATATAGCTGGTCTTCAGCGGGCATTGACCAACTGATTTTCAGAGGAGAAATCAAGTCCATGACTTTGTCCCACCATTTAAGAACCAATAACTGCCTTAAAACCACAGCATCTGAAGCAGAACCAGCTGTTAAAACCCAGCATTACCTTTCTTTAACTGCCCATTTTACCAGCTGATTTCCCCAAACATACCTACATAATGTTCTGCATATGCGCATTTGCCAGACACCCAGGAACATTTACAAAAGTCTCCTTTGTTGTCAGGATGATGTTCGTTCTATCAGGCCTGCTTTTGTCAAAGACTGACACATCCCCCAAAGGCTTAGAAATAAGTAGACACATTTTACTTTATTTGAATATGAAAATATGTTCTTTAAAACATCTAGGTGCACACTTGCCATATACACATATACAAAAGTCGGCAGGCTTTCCACTTATACAAGATTAAATTTGGATGTCTAAAAAAACAACTTTCGTAATCCTCTTTAATTTATGATATAGGCCCTTATTACGAGGATGGCGGCAAGAATTGTGGTAACTCCACCAGGCGAAATTACTGTACCCGCTGAGCATCCCGGCGGAATGTCAGCTGAATCATAAGTAGGTGGGGGCATGCACCACCCATCGGTGGCAATGGTAAGTCCACCAGCGGAATTACCACCAAAAAAACAGAATTCTGCCTATATTCACCATATGTTGATTGAATTACCACCAAACGGGAAGTCCTCATGACATGAACGGGAAATTTGACGGTGGTCATCTTTAAAAACTCAATCCATTTAAAATCACCAGTAAAGAGGGCCATCCACCCCCAAAAGACACAAAGAGCAGGACCCCAGTGGGCTTGTGGAGCAGGTCGTGGCCCATGCAGAGGAAATGTACGGGTCACAAAACCACAAAACATTACAGCAGCGTAAGAATGCCATCTGGGCCAAAATCAGGGACAAGGTAGTGGCCATAGGACATGTCCCAGCGGACAGTGAGGACATGCAGAAGAGGAGGAACAACCTCAAAGCCCAAGTCTGCATCTCCAACTCCAACCATATGATGGGCTTGGAGGGTTTGGGTTTGGCAGAGGTCGGAGCCTGGTGAATAAATGAGTGAGTACATCAGTACATGAGTGAATGATGGATCCATTGCTGACATCCCCAAAAGCATGTTGACATACACACACTTCCAAGCATCCAGCTGAGAGAAACCCAGACAATGCACAATCAATCAATGAAACACCTGGGGTCAGTGCATCAGGAGGCATGAAGGGCGTGAACCCCCTTAAATACTCACCATGTAGAATGAAGAGACCATGATGTAAGACATATGCAGCTACCATGAAACAGCAAATATCATGTACAGTCACCCATTCCCATTTCACATCACCACCACTCCTTGCATGCTGAGTATGCATGTACAGACATATCAGCCAAACTGCTGCCACACATGTAAGGTATGGCAGTCAATCAGCACACTAGACGTGTGGCTCAAACATACGATTAGTGAAAATGACAAGAAGCTGCAAGGCCTCCATGAAGATTGTTTTGAACCTAATGTTGCACTTGAACTAACAGGGTACCCCTCAGCTGACAGTGCAACACGATACACAAGCAACATTAAGCCTGCCCTACATGGGCAAACGTGACATTGTACAACTGTGAATCACATGACACCACAGTCCAAGCAAGATGTACATTCCAGACTGTCCTTATGCACACACAACCATCAAGGCAGTAAACCATAATACTGTCTGCCACATGAAGTAGGCCCCCATATGGCCATGACACCCTGTGGCACCTAGTACATAGAACACCACATGTGAGCACATCCTACTAAAGTCCATCAAGGTATTGATGCACCATTTCTTGTCTCCTAACAGGCACACAAGGCACCCAGGACCTGATGGAAGGCAGCAGCATCTCCTGCACACCGGACCCAAAAAGTGTCAAATTAAAAAGGCCACAGGACATGCCACACCCAGGAAGGGGAGTGCCCACAAGACACCCAAAACACCCCTGTTCTAGGGAACTGCTTCTGCCACCACTGGGGGCAATGCCATACCTGCCACACTCGTGCGACCAACTCTGGCAATAACAGAGGCTGCAGGACTTCCCACCACTGCTAGAGAGTCAAAGGACCAACCCACCAAAGTGCCAACAAGATGCAGGCACGGGACCAGGCCACTGCACCCGCTGACACTCTTCCACCAGTTTCTGCCACCACTGCCTAAACCTCTGCAGCTTCTCCTGCAAGGCACATATCCTCTGATTCCCCCCCCTGCCCAGCATATCACCCATGCAGCCCTCCCCCATGTAATCTCACTATACCACCTGTTATCACCGTCCTGAGGGCATGGATTCCCAAGGTCAGGTTGACGAGGAGCAAGAAGGCCGGGCATCTGGAATTTAGGGCAGGCGCCCTCATCATCTCCTAGGAAAGTGCAGGAGCACACACTGAATGCTATCTGGGACAGGCTCACCCAGATCGAGCAGTGGCAGGAGGCAATGTAGCAGATACCCCAGGAACAACTGGAAAACTCCCAGGCAATGTGTGATGTGGTTCTGAGTGCCCCCAGTCTGGTGTCCACTTCCCTGGACCATCTGTGTTCGCTTTACCGCAGAATTCAGTGCGAGTAAAACCCTAATGAGTCAGAGGGTTAGGGTTTTGGCTGAGCAAATGTCAGCCTCATATGAGACAATCGAGAGGGCCATCGCCCTTATGATGCAGCATCTCCGGGACAGTGAACCTGCTAGTTCTGTGTTGGCCCCCCCTACAGAGGGATCAGTGGCAAGCACACTAGCAACGTGCTCCCAGTGCCACAAAAGTCATGTAACCACACCTCCATGGAAAGGGAATAGAGGGGGAGGTAGTGGATGACTGAAGATCACAGGTGTTTGTGGTGGGCAAAGGTGCTAGGGTGAGGGTGTGGGGGGTGGCGTTGTGGATGAGTGTGTGGGGAAGGTTTTTTTGGGGGGGATGAGGGTGTGGGAAAGGGAATAGTGTTGGGAATGAGGGTGTGGGGAGGGTGTCATATTGTTGTGGATGAGTGTGTGGGGAGGATCATATTATTTGGGATTAGATGCATATTTGAACAATAAATCACTTTGAACTACAGCCATTTGATCCAATGGTCATTTCATTAGTCTGATCGATGTGAATAGAGTTGAAGTTAAATGTATAGTGACAATATGTCCTTCCATCAATTCCTCGTGTCGATTGTGAGGTGCCCTGTCGGCATCTGCATCTTCTTCACTATGTGAGTTGGGGTGTGAAATGTCCTCATCTGGAGACATGGGTATATTCCAGCATATGCACATGTTGTGCAGAATGGCACAAGTGACAACAATATTACCCACATTTTCAGGAGTGTACATTGGGCCTCACCTGCCTGGTGGAGGCACCTGAACCATCCTTTGAGTAGTCCAAACCTGCTTTCTATGGTTTTCTTAGTCCTTATGTGTGCCTCATTGTAGGCTGTCTCCTGCAGCGTACCAGCGTTCTTCATTGATGTCAACAACCATGGTAGCAGCGGACAGTCTGAGTCATCTGCAGCAGGTAGGAAGAAGAGTGTTTTGCAATACAATTTTGCTACTGTTCACTAATGGCATTCACTATTGTCCTGGTGGCCTTTGTGTGCTGAAATGAATGGGCACATGCAGGAGTATGAAGTATGTTCTCAGGTGTCTCTGTGCCCAGCGTTAGTTGTGGTTTAGGGCCATGGGCTCTTGAGTATCACATGGAATATGGTTTATGGGACATGTAGTTTCCTCACATGTGATCTCATGCCTGTCTCCATGTGTGCCTCTGTTCTGCAACCTGATCAGATCCCAAGAGTCAGGTTTGCTGTTCTCAGTATGTGACCATATATGCAGAGAGAGTGCTGTTCCTCAGGAGTGTGGAATCCTGTGTGGAACCTGGGAATCGTGTGCAGCAGTGGCTGATGGTCAGATCCACATCACAGGTCATCTGGATGTTCATGCAACAATAGTGTTTATTTTTCCTGTTTACAGGCTCCACTGACTATGGGTCGGGGGGACCAATGCAACATGTTTGCAGTCAAGTGCTGCAATGACATTAGGGAAATGGGTGATGGCATAGAATCTTGCATTTGCTGCATGCACCCGACCCTGAGTAGTGGACAGCGAGATGTGTCAATGGGCATGTCTCATAAGAGCATTGAACACTTTGCAAGCACTACTGAGAATGTTGGCTAGTACATCTCCGCAGCCTATTGGAATGCATCTGCGGCACAGAAATGGAGTACAGACACCAACTTATGCAGTGGTGGGATTGAAGTTCTGATGTTTACGGCGCCCTGGAGATCTGCCTTTATAAGGGTCAGTAGCTCGCCTATGGTGTTCCTGTCCAAGCGATACAGCAAGACCAATTGGCCATCAGTCAGAGCCCAGGGGATGGATGGACACATGCTATGGGCGGCCTACGTAACAAACGTCTCCTCGTCTTTGTGTAGCCTGTATCCTTCCATGTGGTTGCCCTGCATGAAGTTGGAGCTCACTGAACAGCAGCAGGTTGTGGATGCAATAATTCACTTCTGATTGTGGGTGCATGTTGGTTAAGAGCATGTTTGCAGAGGGTATGGGCTTTAAGGTGCAGTGAACTGTAATTCGGCAAAGTGGTAAAAGTGGCACTGGTGGATGTACCATGAATCTTACCACTTACTGCCAAACTCATAATGAGGACCATTGAGCCTGATTAACAATGTGTCTCTAAATGGGTAAATCATGCTATTTTTAAATATATGTACAGATCATTAACTCAATAAGTTCTTGCCTTCCTTTTATGGAAAGCAACATCAAAATAGAGAACCAAAGAGTAGATTTACAAAGCTCATTAGACTTTTGGCCGTATGCAAACAATTAATTTGTTACAAAACATTCATTTATGACAAAACATCCTTCTACATTACAAACTCATGGGAGCACACGTTTGATTGTATAAAACAGAACCTAATAACTTAAATCACCACGTTAGAATTATTGTATTGGACCGGTTGAAACATATTTAGCACTCAGTGCACATCTACCACCAAGAACAATTAAAACATTGAGCATAGTGTTAAGATAATACGTTAGAAAACATTTAATAAAAAGGCCCAACATCTGGACAAGACTAGAAGGGACAACACAAGCTCTGATGAGTGATGCAGGGCTTTCTGTTACATCAAGATTGCATCTGGCATTGCTATCGTCTGCCCAACTATTTTTTTAAATGTAAACCTTAGTTTACTAAAAGAATATAACATACACACATGAAAAGGAAATACTAGAAGCAACAAATACCATATTTGGGGAGCATAATACAGATCAGGAGAATCACATATTGGGGATAAAAAAAGAAGGAGACAAGAGCACAGGAGGGCCCACACCCAACCAGGCCCACTGCTTAAATTGCACTTCTAAGTATAGCCCCAACCCCAAACACTTTGACAGGGAGATAACACAAGAAAACACCTGCACATTTCCAGGATCCCAAACAAGGGACCCTGAACCACCCACCCACCCTTCCCACCCCACTGACTCAATCATCCTCTTCACCCCCTCCCCACTGCAAGCAGCCTAGGGTGGCCACACAACAGTCAAATACATTGGACATATAACTTCCAGAGCCACCGTGCTTTCTCGAATCCATGTGGGCTGACGAAAGCCTGCCTCTCAAGCCTATAAAGGCCAGAAACCACCCCCCTCCAAAACACTCAGTCGGGGGCCATCTGGGCACTTCCACGTAATAAGGATGGCCTTTCTGGCTGCAAACAGCATTGTGTGCAGAAGCCAAATCACATTAGAGTTGTCATGCCAGTCCTACACCCCAGCCATGAACAGCATAGGTCTGGGCCCCAACTCAGCCACCACTCCTGGGATCCCTCTCACAGTAGCCCATATCTGACCCCAGAACCTATGAATCACTGGGCAAGCCCAGGACAGATGACCTAGTGTCCCCAGCTGCCCACAACCCCTCCAACAATCCACTGAAGTCCCTAGCTTCATCACCACTAATTTAGATGACATATGTATTTTTGGACAATCTTGTACTGGATTTCTCTGTTGCCCATACTGAATGAGACCGTAAATGTCCCCACAATCTAGCTGGACTTCCAATTCAGCAGACCACTGCTGAGCCAGAATTGTGTTCCTTTCCACATTGTTTGGGATACTGAGCTTATAGAAGGGCTCTAACCTAGGGAATTTCAAAATATCAGCCTCAAGCTCAAATTGGCAGGTGGTGGGACTGCACGATAGCCCGGACATTCGTTTCATCCCTGCCTAGCCTTGACCTCATCAAAGGGCAATGGGCTGCCTCCTCAAACAGGTCCATAAGGCGCACTTGTCACCAGAGTTCACATCCTTTCCATCTCTCTTTCTGCCCCCTGGGTCTGTCAGAATCAGCACCCTAAGGCCTAAGCCAGGGTGGAACCAATTCATGGTCCACCCCAACCCTTCTCACCGACTGTGCCCAACTACGCAGGGATGTCCCAAAAACAGGGTGATGCGCAATATGTTTTGACAGGTGGGTCCACTGGAGGGCCATCGCCTCTTGCCGGGAGATCGGCAGTAGGACCGCCAACTCCATCTTATACCAGCTGGTGGACTCAGGTGGGCGCATTCATCACTTGACCCAACACACTTGTGCCGCGAGGAAATACAACTCCCACCATGGGAGAGCCAGGCTCCCATCTTGTTTGGGGGCATATAGCCACTCCGTCCGCAGCCGGGCCTTCTTGTGCTGCCATAGGTACTTCCTTACGTGTTTGTACAGATCCCATATCATGCTCGCTGGCATGGGGAAAGGTATAATTTGGGCCAGGTAGACCAATTTAGGCAGAGTGTTCATCTCAATCACGTTGACCCTTCCCAGCAGTGATAGGGGTAATGCATTCCATCTGGCCAGATCGGTCTGAAGTTTTGCAATCACCCACGGGTAGTTGTCACAAACCAACATTCACACACAGGCACTCACATGTATCCCTAGGTATTTGATAGTGTTCGACTGAAATTGGAACAGGGCCAATTCCCAGGGGATGCACGCAGAAGCAGTAGGATCTCCGACTTGTCATAGTTCACTTCATAACCAGCAACTGGGAAGAAAGCATTCAGGGTGGTCTTGATGCGGGGCAGACTACTTCGCCAGTCCACCACATACAGCAGGACAATATCCGCATTGAGGTAAACATGGTGCTCGACCCTGGATCTCTTAATACCCCTCAGTAGACCTTGGCTACCAGATGTTCTACGACCAGGGAGCAGAGGAGAGGGGACAAAGTGCAGCCCTGCCGCATATAGTCGTATATAGTTGGAAGGGGGCTGAGATGAGCTCATTAGTAACCACAGAGGCCCATGGGCAGCAATATTGGAGTCAAATCATATACCAAAAATATCCGTCAGTGGTGAAAGTCTGCAAAACCATAAATATTTAACTCCACTTGTCTTATCAAATGCTTTCTCGGCATCGAGGGACACGAAGATATCATCCCGGTCCACCTCCTTCGCCACCACATTCAGTAAGTGTCTCATATTATCACATGAATGGCTGCCACGGACGAAACCTGTCTGATCTGGACCAGCTTTGGGAGAACACAGTCCAGCCACCACGCAAGGGATATCGGTCTATAGGTGCTGCACTCTATGGGGTCCTTTCCCGGCTTGGTGAAGCCAATGATGTTAGCCCCTAGAAGGGAGTCCGGCAGGCTGCCCTCAGTCCTGGCCTCCTCAAACACTGTAGTCAATATGGGAGCCAGTTTATCTACTAGGGCTTTACATAGATCGATTGGGAGGCCATCCGTGCCGGTGGCCTTGCCACCCACTCAGCCTTCCACTACTGCCACTACCTCCCCTTCCTCAATAGGAACATTCAGTCACTCAAGGTCCTCCCATGATACATCGGGCAGGCCTCTCCTCCACCGGTGCTGGCTTTGCGTACAGCTCTTGATAGAACTCTAAAAAACGCTTGTTAATTGTCTTATTATCGGAAAGGAGTGACCCAGATTTGGACTTAATCGCATCTATGGGCTCTTCTGCGCCCCTTAAAGAGGACCGATATAGGTTGGAGTGGGCGTTTGTTATTTTCAAAGAAGGACTTGGCACATCTGGCAGATCATTTCTGTGTGCAGTACATAGTACAGTCTGTGAGCTCCCTTCTGCAGGCCTTTATTTTACACTGCAGAGAGCCTTATAGGCCCGCTTGAGGTGTTGGAGATCAGTGTGGAGCTGTTTCCCGCGTTGCATCCACTCTTTTAATTTAAAGGCCCATTTGGCAATACACTTTCCCTGAAGGGAGGCTTTAAAGGCATTCCATATCTGACCGCTGTGTATCCTTCCATCAGGTTATCTTGCCAAAAGCAGTCTATGTGCTGTTTGAGATGCTGAACGAAGTCGGGGTATTGTAGGGTGGCTAGGTTCAACTGTCACGGTGGGGACTGGATTCTCTCCTCTGGAAACATGATCTGAAGCACCACCGGGCCGTGGTTTGAGACAGTGATGGGCCTGATCTCGCATTGCTCCACCATTGACAGCATGGATGAGGCCAACAGCCAGTAATTAAGGCGGGTATAGCTGTTGTGGTGATTCGAATAGAATGTATAGTCCAGCCGCTAAAGGTGTATCTCCCTCCAAACGTCTCGCAGGCGGAGCTCCTCCATCAAGCTCAGAAGGGCCCTAGTCTTCCCAGAGGGCTGCAAGTGCGGAGGCTGCCTTTTGACCTCTGGAGGCTGGTCAATGTTTAAGTCCCCTCCCACAATTGTCAAGGGACCCATATAGGGAGCACATTGAGTGTTCCCATGGGCAAAAAAGTCAGCATTATCTTCAGTTGGGCCGTAGATGTTAAGTAGCATGACACATTCCTATAAAAACAGCCCCCTTACATCATATAATGTCCAACAGGGTCAGCCAGGGTCGATGTTGGGACAAAAAGTAGTCTTTTATGAAGGAGAATGGACACCCCCCTCTTTTGTAAAAAGGGAGCATGAAATGCCTGCCACACCCATCCGCGCACCAGCTTCCCCGACTCTATCACATCTACATGGGGCTCTTGTAGGAAAACAATGCCCCTCCTCATCCCTCAGCATATTTAATATCATCTGGGGCATTATCGGATCGCCCAGATCCTGAATGTTTAGGGATATCAATCAGAGCTTACTCATGTTGGAGATTAGTCACTTCATGACCGCCCCCAGGGCTCCTATTCCTCCATGGGCAGTGCAGGCCCATTAACAGATTCTGTGGATGCCTCCCTCCCCACCTCTTTGTGCCCCCCTCTGTTAAGATGGATTTCTGAACTCTGTGCTGGAGGGACAGAGGTTCAGAAGGCCAGCCTAGTTTCTTGGAACAGGGTAACCTCTGGACAAGCCAGACCAATCAGGGTGGTGATCGCGGCGGTCAAGACTAGGTCTCAGGAGGGGTGAGGGTGACTGAAAGCCTGCAATGAGCACACAAAGCAAGGACACTTACAAATTACTCCAAGCAGGTGTTATATTAAAAATATATACACACTTATTACAAGGCCTTTGTAACATTGACCGTAGCGAGAAATCACAATAAAACTCAAGTAAACCAACACATACCAAACCAATACAATATATATACAAATACAAACGAGTCTAACGAGTTAGACGCACCAAATGTGTAGACCACCTAGATGGGGAGGAAAACAGGCAGTGCAAATAATAACCCAGTCCGCCTTCAGAGGCACCTAACTAAAAGGAGGTCCAAGCCCTACGAAGAGTGGAGCCTTCTGCTCAAAAGTACCTGCACACGCTGGTGCCAATGGGCAAAAAGGGGAGTCTCTTCGAGGGAATCAGGCAGTTTAGTTCGGTGAACAAATGAAGATGAACAGAGCACCGCGACTCAAGCGCAGCCTCCACTATGGGCAGAAGCAGAGCGCGAATATGGAAAGGCGTGCTGTTAGACACAGCGGGGAAAAGCTATGGGCTCCTGCAGGAGGGAGACCAGTTCCTAGCGATGCTACTCACCCGTTCCCGATGCAAGCAGACCCAGGCTTCTCCGCGTCAGTTTCAGTGCTGGCAGGTTCAGATACGAGCAGGCGTTGTGTAGATTCCGCAGCAGCAGAAGTTGAGTTGGGGACGTCCCAAACGCAGTGAACCTGCACAGTTTGTTACCACAGCAGGGCAACGGAGCGGCGGTGTATATTTCAGCCAAATGTACACCACTCACTTCAGACCTGGGAATGCCAAGTGTACGAATCGTATGAGAGTGACAAGGACACGTAATACAACACAACCTGACGGCGGTTACAGAGCAAGACTCCTGGGTAGACTGGTCAGTCTGCTGGATGGCCCAGAGACACTTCCGAAGGCTTACGTGCAGGAGATGGTGAAGATGCCGGGAATAGTTGTTCCCACGATTCCAAGGGTCGAAGTACCAGTACAGGCCTTCTCGTTCGATCAGAGGTAGAAAGGGTTTCACCAAGCGACAGCAGTGCAGAGGAGCAGTCCTTCAGCGGGTCACCAGCGATTCCTCGGTTCAGCCTCGTGGTTGCAGGATACTTGGCTCCTGTATTCCTTTGTTCATGAGTACTCAGGAGATCGACATGGTAGTGGTGTTTCCAGCCCCCTCTTATCCACGGTTCACTTCGCGCCAAAACGGAGGGGACCCAATGGGAGATCTGCTCACAAAACACTCACACTATACATGGACCTATCACGGACCACGGAGGTCCCGGGCATTCACACCACCCTAGACTCTCTGGCACCCAGGATGTGTATTGAGACCAGACATCCCAGCCCACATCCTGGAGGCACACACAAGGCTTGTAGAAGCCAGCGAAAGCATCTGCATTTCGCGGGAAAGTACATGCCCAAATAAGGAAGGCCACGGGTCGGCTCAACCTGGGGAAGGTGAAGGGGGCAAGACGGTCAGCGGACAGGACAATGAGCCTCGTGGTCTGGCCATTTTGGGAGCCAGGCCACCATTTTGGGCTAAGCACGAGAAACGCGCTTAAACGCCAAAAGGAGCTCAAAAACACAACGAAAAGATCGCTGCCACCAGTCCCGTCCGTGATTCACTTGCACCGTTTGTTAACAATCCCAAGAGAGTATCTAGGGCCTGTAGCAGACTAGAGACCCAAGAGAGCAGTAACTTAGCTTACAGTGCCCTCTTGTGTCATGTTGCGCGAAAGCTGCAACATGATAAAGAAACTACGGAAAACAATGTTTCCCGGTACTGACTGTCTTAAGGGCATGTCAGTTTCCCCGTAAGAATGGAGCGAAAGCCCAGAGGAGTGCGGCAGAAGGCTGCACTTCTCTGGCAAAGCCTAGATCATGGTGAAAACAACAGCAAAAAGTTTAGGGGATGCCACATGGAAGGAAAATTACCCAGTATTAAGAAATCTTTCCTAACGCCCTCCACGATGTTTCCCCAATCCTCAGTGATCCTCAAGCCGTCCCAAATATCTACCCCCCATGGATACCCACAAGAGCCAGCATTTAGCTTCACTTCCAAAGTGACCCAAAACAACAATATAATACTGGAGAAACAGTAAAACAATGAGCTCCCAAGGGAGGAACCCATTAAGAAACGTGAACAGCCAATGCAGAGCAAATGGGTAAAACTCCACAGGTCTCGCTCCAGGACTGCAAAATATTGTGAATCTTTTTGGCGACCAGGTCTTCCCACTCAAGCATAATAACCATAACTAAGGTGCATGGTGAGCCGAATCTGCCAGCAGCGATCAGAACCAACAGTTTCTAGTTTCTGCCCCAGTTCAAAACACAAAGCTCAATGGTGCTCAAGGGCCATATATGACCATGACCCCCAGCAACTGCCTTCAAAACACCCAATGTGGCATTTAGTGAGTTCGCAAAATTTGTGCCACCCCATGCTTCAGTCACATTGCCGCTTCAGACTGCTGAATCCCTTCTCTCAGCCAGGTGCCTTGTTCAGCATCCCATGATCCGATGATTTTGGCAGCTCTTTCAGCCGTCTGCCCATCTTCTTCTGCCACCTCGAGCTTTGGTCAGCTGTACTTTGCTCCATATTGTCCTCCCTAGAGGGCGCGGCTTGCTCCCCCAGGTCGGCATTGGCATCTGGGCCCATGATATCATGTTGTCCCACGAACCACTAGGCCTATGCAGGAGATTCAAATGAATGCCCACTCTGCTCCAGCTAAAAGCGCCAGACCGCCGGAAACTTCAGGGAGTAACGATGGGATGAGCCCTTCAGGGCTTCGAAGAACAGATTGAATTCCCTACGGTGCCTGGAGACTTCCAACTAAAAGTTATTAAACAGCTGGATCTGCGCTCCTCCCAGTCTAGAGGCCATGCTGCTGCTCTAAGAAGATTGAATTTATGTTGGAAATTCAGAAAACAAAGGGTAATGACCCCGGGCGGGTGCCACTGGGTGGTTTTGGGATCTGGGTCCTGTGGGCACATTCGATCAGTAGTTCCCTGGGGTTGCCGAGATGGAGCTTTGATTGCCAGATGGTGTACAGATAGCCCAACAGATCATTCCCATCTGCACCCTTCAGCAGGCGGACTAACTAGACATTATTAGGGCGGGAGGGGTATTCTCGGTCGTCTAGCTTTGCACTCAGGCGTTGTATCTCCTTAATGGCAGCATCTAGCTCCTGGGCCATGTCACGTTGATCATACTCGACCGCACTGATCCGTTGCTCGTTGTCTGTCATTCTCTCCACCTGCGCATTTAATCGGCTGTTAATGTCTTTTAGCTCATTCGCTAGATCCTGCACTACCAGGTTAGTTTACTGAGACCTCTGATTCGTGTCTTCATTTTCCCAAGTATGGCTTGGAATTGGGCTGCTGTAGCCATGTCTCCTTTACCTGCGATGTCTTGTACAACTGTCATAGTGGACTGTGCACCACCCCATTGCCCTTTAGGGCTGGTATTGCATCTGGGAGGTTGGGGCGTGGACATGACCCGTTTCCCGCTATTGAGCCAGTGGGATGCGCCCCCACTCAAGCAATGCCACTCGCACAAGGCACTTTCCAATGTTGCTCCGTCTGGACCACTGTTCTCTCCTGGTATGCCTTCCTCCCTTTGCCAATGACCCGCTGTGTCTGCCTCCTCCTGGCGGTGGGGCCACTCCTCCGGGCAGCTGTGCAGTCCAGGGGCAGGTCCCGGAGGTCAGGTGCCCCAGTTACACCTGCAGCCGCACCAATCCACCCATCACCATCTGCCCACAGTCCAGTCTGATAGGCCCTGCCCTCGGGCCACAGGGCCACCCTATGGACTCCTCACCTTCACACCTGGTCAATGTTGTAGAATGCAGTATGTGGGTTGAAGCACGTGGGCTCCAGAAATCCCTTTAGTGTTACTCCTTCTCCAGCAGGACCCTGTACTAAACCTTGAATCCTGCCACAAGATCAATTGCCCCACCCTAGTGGTAGACCAGTGCCAGTGGCCCCGGGCCCCTGCTCCCACAGGTCCTATTGGGCATCCTGGAATGAGCCCCTGGGCTCTTGGGTCTTAGAAGCTTCACATACGATATAGGGCTCTCCTCCCAGTGGCTATCCAGCAGCAGTTTGTGTGTCTCTTCCTGAGAATCCCAGATGCCTATACTGGTTGCTGCAGTGATGGCAGAGACAGCCTAGCACAGCACACAGTTATGAGAGTCCCATGGCCCGCACAGGCAGCAGCGTGTCACCACAGGGGTCGGGTTTTCAACGGTGTCCTGATTCTTCACAGTGGGGTCTCTGCATTGTTCCAGGTGGGTGTGTGCAGGTTGCGGGAGTGGGAGCCACTTACTTCACAGGCTGCTCCGTGGCTAGGCAGTGAGGTTCTTCACCATTCCCTGGGGTGTCTTCATACTTTCAGACCTAGGAATGCTAGGTGTACGAAACTCAGCGAGAGAGTGCCTTATACCCTGAGCTTGCATTCTCCAAAGGCTCAAGTCGAAACTTGAGACGGCAGCAGTTCCAGGACAAAGGTTGCATACAAGCTGGTCAGTCACTGGGCGGTCCAAGAACACTTCCGAGCAGGCTCGTTTGTAGGCTAAGCAGGAGGTGCAGAGCCAAGTTAGTCCCACTATTCCAATGGGTCAAAGCACCATTGCAGGCCTTCTATGATCGATGCGAAACAGGGGCTTCAGCAGCACAACAGTGGGGCCAGGGTGCCAAACCTTCTAACGGGTCACCAGTGGTTCCATGGATCTGCTTCAGTGGTTCAGGATACTTGGCTCCTTTACTAAGTTTGGTGTGAACTCAGAAGATCGACCTGGAATGGGTGTAAGGTGCCTTTTATTATCCAGAATCTCCTTTGCGCCAAAACGAAGAGATACCAATAGGAGATCTGCTCACATTCAGCCATCCCAGACGTGGACCAATCACAGACCACAGCCGTCCCAGTCACTCCCAGCACACCAGACATCCTGGCACTCAGGATGTGTATTGGAACTAGACAGCTCCAGCCCACATCCTGAGTACACACACACAAGGCATGCAAAAGCCTGCAAAAGCTTCAGTTTGTGCGGGTGTCTGCATAACCAAATAAGGAATTTCCCAGATCGGCTCGAACTGGGGAAGGCAAAGGGACAAGATGGCCAAAGGACAGAAGAAAAGGACCTCGTGGCATTGCCATTTTGGGCACAGGCCACTGTCCTGGACCAAATGCGGTAATCGCGGTTTGGACCATAGAAAAGAATCAGAAATATATTAAAAATAACTGCTGCCACCAGCTCTGTCCTGGACACACTAGTACATTCACCAAAAATCCTTTGAGGGTGTCTAAGGCCGTAGAAATGAAAAGGAGACCCCCAGCGCCCTGTACTGGAAGGTACATTGTGCACTGATAAAATGTTACTAAGAAATAGCAACAAAGTGAAAGACTAAGGGAAACAAAACCTGCCAGTACTGACAGTCTGAAGGGCATGTCAGTTCCCCATAACAAAATGAACAAAAGCCCAACGGAGTACAGCAGAAGGGTCGGCTCCACTGGCAAAAGTCAGGCGAGGATGGTCAGACAACAGCAAAACGTTGGGGGTTCAAAACTGGAGGGGAAATTACCCATGAATGGAAATAATTCCTAACAATTCCTCACCAGCAGTCGCTCCACTGCTTGCTGCCGAAAGGGTGCCAGCTCAGTCTGCAGGCCCCATGGGGTGCACCACTCCTACAGCGTGGTCGCCTTCAGTGTCTTCCAGGGCCCAGGTGGGCCAAGTCTAAGTGAGGGGCAGCGTTGTCACCCAGGCCATGTATCTAGGGTCCAAGGGCCAGCGGCTGAATCCAATGTCAGTGGTTCCAGCAGGAGTGTTCAGCGCACCAAGCGGGTTGCTGGCATAAGAGGGGTCTTCAGGCTTGCATAGCCTTGCAACATGTAGCCCAAATGCAATGGGAGCTGGGCAGTAATTAAATAACAGTCTCTGTCACTGTGGAGCTTCCACTGACTATCTGCTGACCTTGTGGTGCAGTCTTCTTCTGTATACTTATGCTGAGTTCCTAACAGCTGCCTTTGCCAGCCCAGTAAGACCGACAAACTTGGTATCCATCAAGTGATGTCGTGTGTTAGGAAAACATGTGCATAGCATATTATAAATTGCAACATAATGTGCACACAATGAATATCGACCATTTCATCTTTAATATAGCCCCGAAACCTTTCAGTATAGTATTAACCCTCGTCCCCCATGTTTGGGGAGTTTTTGTACAGTGTTCAGGCATTGCTCTGGGATCTGCCTAATTAATCTACCGCCCTCTGTTTCTTTTTTATGTTAACAGTCTATTTCTCTTGTTCTAATTCTAAAAGAATGTCTGTAACTTGTGCTGTTAGTCTAGTCATTCCCAATGAACCACAATATAGCTGGTCTTCAGCGGGCATTGACCAACTGATTTTCAGAGGAGAAATCAAGTCCATGACTTTGTCCCACCATTTAAGAACCAATAACTGCCTTAAAACCACAGCATCTGAAGCAGAACCAGCTGTTAAAACCCAGCATTACCTTTCTTTAACTGCCCATTTTACCAGCTGATTTCCCCAAACATACCTACATAATGTTCTGCATATGCGCATTTGCCAGACACCCAGGAACATGTACAAAAGTCTCCTTTGTTGTCAGGATGATGTTCGTTCTATCAGGCCTGCTTTTGTCAAAGACTGACACATCCCCCAAAGGCCTAGAAATAAGTAGACACATTTTACTTTATTTGAATATGAAAATATGTTCTTTAAAACATCTAGGTGCACACTTGCCATATACACATATACAAAAGTCGGCAGGCTTTCCACTTATACAAGATTAAATTTGGATGTCTAAAAAAACAACTTTCGTAATCCTCTTTAATTTAAGATATAGGCCCTTATTACGGGGATGGCGGCAAGAATTGTGGTAACTCCACCAGGCGAAATTACTGTACCCGCTGAGCATCCCGGCGGAATGTCAGCTGAATCATAAGTAGGTGGGGGCACGCACCACCCATCGGTGGCAATGGTAAGTCCACCAGCGGAATTACCACCAAAAAAACAGAATTCTGCCTATATTCACCATATGTTGATTGAATTACCACCAAACGGGAAGTCCTCATGACATGAACGGTAAATTTGACGGTGGTCATCTTTAAAAACTCAATCCATTTAAAATCACCAGTAAAGAGGGCCATCCACCCCCAAAAGACACAAAGAGCAGGACCCCAGTGGGCTTGTGGAGCAGGTCGTGGCCCATGCAGAGGAAATGTACGGGTCACAAAACCACAAAACATTACAGCAGCGTAAGAATGCCATCTGGGCCAAAATCAGGGACAAGGTAGTGGCCATAGGACATGTCCCAGCGGACAGTGAGGACATGCAGAAGAGGAGGAACAACCTCAAAGCCCAAGTCTGCATCTCCAACTCCAACCATATGATGGGCTTGGAGGGTTTGGGTTTAGCAGAGGTCGGAGCCTGGTGAATAAATGAGTGAGTACATCAGTACATGAGTGAATGATGGATCCATTGCTGACATCCCCAAAAGCATGTTGACATACACACACTTCCAAGCATCCAGCTGAGAGAAACCCAGACAATGCACAATCAATCAACGTGACACCTGGGGTCAGTGCATCAGGAGGCATGAAGGGCGTGAACCCCCTTAAATACTCACCATGTAGAATGAAGAGACCATGATGTAAGACATATGCAGCTACCATGAAACAGCAAATATCATGTACAGTCACCCATTCCCATTTCACATCACCACCACTCCTTGCATGCTGAGTATGCATGTACAGACATATCAGCCAAACTGCTGCCACACATGTAAGGTATGGCAGTCAATCAGCACACTAGACGTGTGGCTCAAACATACGATTAGTGAAAATGACAAGAAGATGCAAGGCCTCCATGAAGATTGTTTTGAACCTAATGTTGCACTTGAACTAACAGGGTACCCCTCAGCTGACAGTGCAACACGATACACAAGCAACATTAAGCCTGCCCTACATGGGCAAACGTGACATTGTACAACTGTGAATCACATGACACCACAGTCCAAGCAAGATGTACATTCCAGACTGTCCTTATGCACACACAACCATCAAGGCAGTAAACCATAATACTGTCTGCCACATGAAGTAGGCCCCCATATGGCCATGACACCCTGTGGCACCTAGTACATAGAACACCACATGTGAGCACATCCTACTAAAGTCCATCAAGGTATTGATGCACCATTTCTTGTCTCCTAACAGGCACACAAGGCACCCAGGACCTGATGGAAGGCAGCAGCATCTCCTGCACACCGGACCCAAAAAGTGTCAAATTAAAAAGGCCACAGGACATGCCACACCCAGGAAGGGGAGTGCCCACAAGACACCCAAAACACCCCTGTTCTAGGGAACTGCTTCTGCCACCACTGGGGGCAATGCCATACCTGCCACACTCGTGCCACCAACTCTGGCAATAACAGAGGCTGCAGGACTTCCCACCACTGCTAGAGAGTCAAAGGACCAACCCACCAAAGTGCCAACAAGATGCAGGCACGGGACCAGGCCACTGCACCCGCTGACACTCTTCCACCAGTTTCTGCCACCACTGCCTAAACCTCTGCAGCTTCTCCTGCAAGGCACATATCCTCTGATTCCCCCCCTGCCCAGCATATCACCCATGCAGCCCTCCCCCATGTAATCTCACTATACCACCTGTTATCACCGTCCTGAGGGCATGGATTCCCAAGGTCAGGTTGACGAGGAGCAAGAAGGCCGGGCATCTGGAATTTAGGGCAGGCGCCCTCATCATCTCCTAGGAAAGTGCAGGAGCACACACTGAATGCTATCTGGGACAGGCTCACCCAGATCGAGCAGTGGCAGGAGGCAATGTAGCAGATACCCCAGGAACAACTGGAAAACTCCCAGGCAATGTGTGATGTGGTTCTGAGTGCCCCCAGTCTGGTGTCCACTTCCCTGGACCATCTGTGTTCGCTTTACCGCAGAATTCAGTGCGAGTAAAACCCTAATGAGTCAGAGGGTTAGGGTTTTGGCTGAGCAAATGTCAGCCTCATATGAGACAATCGAGAGGGCCATCGCCCTTACGATGCAGCATCTCCGGGACAGTGAACCTGCTAGTTCTGTGTTGGCCCCCCCTACAGAGGGATCAGTGGCAAGCACACTAGCAAGGTGCTCCCAGTGCCACAAAAGTCATGTAACCACACCTCCATGGAAAGGGAATAGAGGGGGAGGTAGTGGATGACTGAAGATCACAGGTGTTTGTGGTGGGCAAAGGTGCTAGGGTGAGGGTGTGGGGGGTGGCGTTGTGGATGAGTGTGTGGGGAAGGTTTTTTTGGGGGGGATGAGGGTGTGGGAAAGGGAATAGTGTTGGGAATGAGGGTGTGGGGAGGGTGTCATATTGTTGTGGATGAGTGTGTGGGGAGGATCATATTATTTGGGATTAGATGCATATTTGAATAATAAATCACTTTGAACTACAGCCATTTGATCCAATGGTCATTTCATTAGTCTGATCGATGTGAATAGAGTTGAAGTTAAATGTATAGTGACAATATGTCCTTCCATCAATTCCTCGTGTCGATTGTGAGGTGCCCTGTCGGCATCTGCATCTTCTTCACTATGTGAGTTGGGGTGTGAAATGTCCTCATCTGGAGACATGGGTATATTCCAGCATATGCACATGTTGTGCAGAATGGCGCAAGTGACAACAATATTACCCACATTTTCAGGAGTGTACATTGGGCCTCACCTGCCTGGTGGAGGCACCTGAACCATCCTTTGAGTAGTCCAAACCTGCTTTCTATGGTTTTCTTAGTCCTTATGTGTGCCTCATTGTAGGCTGTCTCCTGCAGCGTACCAGCGTTCTTCATTGATGTCAACAACCATGGTAGCAGCGGACAGTCTGAGTCATCTGCAGCAGGTAGGAAGAAGAGTGTTTTGCAATACAATTTTGCTACTGTTCACTAATGGCATTCACTATTGTCCTGGTGGCCTTTGTGTGCTGAAATGAATGGGCACATGCAGGAGTATGAAGTATGTTCTCAGGTGTCTCTGTGCCCAGCGTTAGTTGTGGTTTAGGGCCATGGGCTCTTGAGTATCACATGGAATATGGTTTATGGGACATGTGGTTTCCTCACATGTGATCTCATGCCTGTCTCCATGTGTGCCTCTGTTCTGCAACCTGATCAGATCCCAAGAGTCAGGTTTGCTGTTCTCAGTATGTGACCATATATGCAGAGAGTGCTGTTCCTCAGGAGTGTGGAATCCTGTGTGGAACCTGGGAATCGTGTGCAGCAGTGGCTGATGTTCAGATCCACATCACAGGTCATCTGGATGTTCATGCAACAATAGTGTTTATTTTTCCTGTTTACAGGCTCCACTGACTATGGGTCGGGGGGACCAATGCAACATGTTTGCAGTCAAGTGCTGCAATGACATTAGGGAAATGGGTGATGGCATAGAATCTTGCATTTGCTGCATGCACCCGACCCTGAGTAGTGGACAGCGAGATGTGTCAATGGGCATGTCTCATAAGAGCATTGAACACTTTGCAAGCACTACTGAGAATGTTGGCTAGTACATCTCCGCAGCCTATTGGAATGCATCTGCGGCACAGAAATGGAGTACAGACACCAACTTATGCAGTGGTGGGATTGAAGTTCTGATGTTTACGGCGCCCTGGAGATCTGCCTTTATAAGGGTCAGTAGCTCGCCTATGGTGTTCCTGTCCAAGCGATACAGCAAGACCAATTGGCCATCAGTCAGAGCCCAGGGGATGGATGGACACATGCTATGGGCGGCCTACGTAACAAACGTCTCCTCGTCTTTGTGTAGCCTGTATCCTTCCATGTGGTTGCCCTGCATGAAGTTGGAGCTCACTGAACAGCAGCAGGTTGTGGATGCCATAATTCACTTCTGATTGTGGGTGCATGTTGGTTAAGAGCATGTTTGCAGAGGGTATGGGCTTTAAGGTGCAGTGAACTGTAATTCGGCAAAGTGGTAAAAGTGGCACTGGTGGATGTACCATGAATCTTACCACTTACTGCCAAACTCATAATGAGGACCATTGAGCCTGATTAACAAAGTGTCTCTAAATGGGTAAATCATGCTCATTTTTAAATATATGTACAGATCATTAACTCAATAAGTTCTTGCCTTCCTTTTATGGAAAGCAACATCAAAATATAGAACCAAAGAGTAGATTTACAAAGCTCATTAGACTTTTGGCCGTATGCAAACAATTAATTTGTTACAAAACATTCATTTATGACAAAACATCCTTCTACATTACAAACTCATGGGAGCACACGTTTGATTGTATAAAACAGAACCTAATAACTTAAATCACCACGTTAGAATTATTGTATTGGACCGGTTGAAACATATTTAGCACTCAGTGCACATCTACCACCAAGAACAATTAAAACATTGAGCATAGTGTTAAGATAATACGTTAGAAAACATTTAATAAAAAGGCCCAACATCTGGACAAGACTAGAAGGGACAACACAAGCTCTGATGAGTGATGCAGGGCTTTCTGTTACATCAAGATTGCATCTGGCATTGCTATCGTCTGCCCAAATATTTTTTTAAATGTAAACCTTAGTTTACTAAAAGAATATAACATACACACATGAAAAGGAAATACTAGAAGCAACAAACACCATATTTGGGGAGCATAATACAGATCAGGAGAATCACATATTGGGGATAAAAAAAGAAGGAGACAAGAGCACAGGAGGGCCCACACCCAACCAGGCCCACTGCTTAAATTGCACTTCTAAGTATAGCCCCAACCCCAAACACTTTGACAGGGAGATAACACAAGAAAACACCTGCACATTTCCAGGATCCCAAACAAGGGACCCTGAACCACCCACCCACCCTTCCCACCCCACTGACTCAATCATCCTCTTCACCCCCTCCCCACTGCAAGCAGCCTAGGGTGGCCACACAACAGTCAAATACATTGGACATATAACTTCCAGAGCCACCATGCTTTCTCGAATCCATGTGGGCTGACGAAAGCCGCCTCTCAAGCCTATAAAGGCCAGAAACCACCCCCCTCCAAAACACTCAGTCGGGGGCCATCTGGGCACTTCCACGTAATAAGGATGGCCTTTCTGGCTGCAAACAGCATTGTGTGCAGAAGCCAAATCACATTAGAGTTGTCATGCCAGTCCTACACCCCAGCCATGAACAGCATAGGTCTGGGCCCCAACTCAGCCACCACTCCTGGGATCCCTCTCACAGTAGCCCATATCTGACCCCAGAACCTATGAATCACTGGGCAAGCCCAGGACAGATGACCTAGTGTCCCCAGCTGCCCACAACCCCTCCAACAATCCACTGAAGTCCCTAGCTTCATCACCACTAATTTAGATGACATATGTATTTTTGGACAATCTTGTACTGGATTTCTCTGTTGCCCATACTGAATGAGACCGTAAATGTCCCCACAATCTAGCTGGACTTCCAATTCAGCAGACCACTGCTGAGCCAGAATTGTGTTCCTTTCCACATTGTTTGGGATACTGAGCTTATAGAAGGGCTCTAACCTAGGGAATTTCAAAATATCAGCCTCAAGCTCAAATTGGCAGGTGGTGGGACTGCACGATAGCCCGGACATTCGTTTCATCCCTGCCTAGCCTTGACCTCATCAAAGGGCAATGGGCTGCCTCCTCAAACAGGTCCATAAGGCGCACTTGTCACCAGAGTTCACATCCTTTCCATCTCTCTTTCTGCCCCCTGGGTCTGTCAGAATCAGCACCCTAAGGCCTAAGCCAGGGTGGAACCAATTCATGGTCCACCCCAACCCTTCTCACCGACTGTGCCCAACTACGCAGGGATGTCCCAAAAACAGGGTGATGCGCAATATGTTTTGACAGGTGGGTCCACTGGAGGGCCATCGCCTCTTGCCGGGAGATCGGCAGTAGGACCGCCAACTCCATCTTATACCAGCTGGTGGACTCAGGTGGGCGCATTCATCACTTGACCCAACACACTTGTGCCGCGAGGAAATACAACTCCCACCATGGGAGAGCCAGGCTCCCATCTTGTTTGGGGGCATATAGCCACTCCGTCCGCAGCCGGGCCTTCTTGTGCTGCCATAGGTACTTCCTTATGTGTTTGTACAGATCCCATTTCATGCTCGCTGGCATGGGGAAAGGTATAATTTGGGCCAGGTAGACCAATTTAGGCAGAGTGTTCATCTCAATCACGTTGACCCTTCCCAGCAGTGATAGGGGTAATGCATTCCATCTGGCCAGATCGGTCTGAAGTTTTGCAATCACCCACGGGTAGTTGTCACAAACCAACATTCACACACAGGCACTCACATGCATCCCTAGGTATTTGATAGTGTTCGACTGAAATTGGAACAGGGCCAATTCCCAGGGGATGCACGCAGAAGCAGTAGGATCTCCGACTTGTCATAGTTCACTTCATAACCAGCAACTGGGAAGAAAGCATTCAGGGTGGTCTTGATGCGGGGCAGACTACTTCGCCAGTTCACCACATACAGCAGGACAATATCCGCATTGAGGTAAACATGGTGCTCGACCCTGGATCTCTTAATACCCCTCAGTAGACCTTGGCTACCAGATGTTCTACGACCAGGGAGCAGAGGAGAGGGGACAAAGTGCAGCCCTGCCGCATATAGTCGTATATAGTTGGAAGGGGGCTGAGATGAGCTCATTAGTAACCACAGAGGCCCATGGGCAGCAATATTGGAGTCAAATCATATACCAAAAATATCCGTCAGTGGTGAAAGTCTGCAAAACCATAAATATTTAACTCCACTTGTCTTATCAAATGCTTTCTCGGCATCGAGGGACACGAAGATATCATCCCGGTCCACCTCCTTCGCCACCACATTCAGTAAGTGTCTCATATTATCACATGAATGGCTGCCACGGACGAAACCTGTCTGATCTGGACCAGCTTTGGGAGAACACAGTCCAGCCACCACGCAAGGGATATCGGTCTATAGGTGCTGCACTCTATGGGGTCCTTTCCCGGCTTGGTGAAGCCAATGATGTTAGCCCCTAGAAGGGAGTCCGGCAGGCTGCCCTCAGTCCTGGCCTCCTCAAACACTGTAGTCAATATGGGAGCCAGTTTATCTACTAGGGCTTTACATAGATCGATTGGGAGGCCATCCGTGCCGGTGGCCTTGCCACCCACTCAGCCTTCCACTACTGCCACTACCTCCCCTTCCTCAATAGGAACATTCAGTCACTCAAGGTCCTCCCATGATACATCGGGCAGGCCTCTCCTCCACCGGTGCTGGCTTTGCGTACAGCTCTTGATAGAACTCTAAAAAACGCTTGTTAATTGTCTTATTATCGGAAAGGAGTGACCCAGATTTGGACTTAATCGCATCTATGGGCTCTTCTGCGCCCCTTAAAGAGGACCGATATAGGTTGGAGTGGGCGTTTGTTATTTTCAAAGAAGGACTTGGCACATCTGGCAGATCATTTCTGTGTGCAGTACATAGTACAGTCTGTGAGCTCCCGTCTGCAGGCCTTTATTTTACACTGCAGAGAGCCTTATAGGCCCGCTTGAGGTGTTGGAGATCAGTGTGGAGCTGTTTCCCGCGTTGCATCCACTCTTTTAATTTAAAGGCCCATTTGGCAATACACTTTCCCTGAAGGGAGGCTTTAAAGGCATTCCATATCTGACCGCTGTGTATCCTTCCATCAGGTTATCTTGCCAAAAGCAGTCTATGTGCTGTTTGAGATGCTGAACGAAGTCGGGGTATTGTAGGGTGGCTAGGTTCAACTGTCACGGTGGGGACTGGATTCTCTCCTCTGGAAACATGATCTGAAGCACCACCGGGCCGTGGTTTGAGACGGTGATGGGCCTGATCTCGCATTGCTCCACCATTGACAGCATGGATGAGGCCAACAGCCAGTAATTAAGGCGGGTATAGCTGTTGTGGTGATTCGAATAGAATGTATAGTCCAGCCGCTAAAGGTGTATCTCCCTCCAAACGTCTCGCAGGCGGAGCTCCTCCATCAAGCTCAGAAGGGCCCTAGTCTTCCCAGAGGGCTGCAAGTGCGGAGGCTGCCTTTTGACCTCTGGAGGCAGGTCAATGTTTAAGTCCCCTCCCACAATTGTCAAGGGACCCATATAGGGAGCACATTGAGTGTTCCCATGGGCAAAAAAGTCAGCATTATCTTCAGTTGGGCCGTAGATGTTAAGTAGCGTGACACATTCCTATAAAAACAGCCCCCTTACATCATATAATGCCCATCAGGGTCAGCCAGGGTCGATGTTGGGACAAAAAGTAGTCTTTTATGAAGGAGAATGGACACCCCCCTCTTTTGTAAAAAGGGAGCATGAAATGCCTGCCACACCCATCCGCGCACCAGCTTCCCCGACTCTATCACATCTACATGGGGCTCTTGTAGGAAAACAATGCCCCTCCTCATCCCTAAGCATATTTAATATCATCTGGGGCTTTATCGGATCGCCCAGATCCTGAATGTTTAGGGATATCAATCAGAGCTTACTCATGTTGGAGATTAGTCACTTCATGACCGCCCCCAGGGCTCCTATTCCTCCATGGGCAGTGCAGGCCCATTAACAGATTCTGTGGATGCCTCCCTCCCCACCTCTTTGTGCCCCCCTCTGTTAAGATGGATTTCTGAACTCTGTGCTGGAGGGGCAGAGGTTCAGAAGGCCAGCCTAGTTTCTTGGAACAGGGTAACCTCTGGACAAGCCAGACCAATCAGGGTGGTGATCGCGGCGGTCAAGACTAGGTCTCAGGAGGGGTGAGGGTGACTGAAAGCCTGCAATGAGCACACAAAGCAAGGACACTTACAAATTACTCCAAGCAGGTGTTATATTAAAAATATATACACACTTATTACAAGGCCTTTGTAACATTGACCGTAGCGAGAAATCACAATAAAACTCAAGGAAACCAACACATACCAAACCAATACAATATATATACAAATACAAACGAGTCTAACGAGTTAGACGCACCAAATGTGTAGACCACCTAGATGGGGAGGAAAACAGGCAGTGCAAATAATAACCCAGTCCGCCTTCAGAGGCACCTAACTAAAAGGAGGTCCAAGCCCTACGAAGAGTGGAGCCTTCTGCTCAAAAGTACCTGCACACGCTGGTGCCAATGGGCAAAAAGGGGAGTCTCTTCGAGGGAATCAGGCAGTTTAGTTCGGTGAACAAATGAAGATGAACAGAGCACCGCGACTCAAGCGCAGCCTCCACTGTGGGCAGAAGCAGAGCGCGAATATGGAAAGGCGTGCTGTTAGACACAGCGGGGAAAAGCTATGGGCTCCTGCAGGAGGGAGACCAGTTCCTAGCGATGCTACTCACCCGTTCCCGATGCAAGCAGACCCAGGCTTCTCCGCGTCAGTTTCAGTGCTGGCAGGTTCAGATACGAGCAGGCGTTGTGTAGATTCCGCAGCAGCAGAAGTTGAGTTGGGGACGTCCCAAACGCAGTGAACCTGCACAGTTTGTTACCACAGCAGGGCAACGGAGCGGCGGTGTATATTTCAGCCAAATGTACACTACTCACTTCAGACCTGGGAATGCCAAGTGTACGAATCGTATGAGAGTGACAAGGACACGTAATACAACACAACCTGACGGCGGTTACAGAGCAAGACTCCTGGGTAGACTGGTCAGTCTGCTGGATGGCCCAGAGACACTTCCGAAGGCTTACGTGCAGGAGATGGTGAAGATGCCGGGAATAGTTGTTCCCACGATTCCAAGGGTCGAAGTACCAGTACAGGCCTTCTCGTTCGATCAGAGGTAGAAAGGGTTTCACCAAGCGACAGCAGTGCAGAGGAGCAGTCCTTCAGCGGGTCACCAGCGATTCCTCGGTTCAGCCTCGTGGTTGCAGGATACTTGGCTCCTGTATTCCTTTCTTCATGAGTACTCAGGAGATCGACATGGTAGTGGTGTTTCCAGCCCCCTCTTATCCACGGTTCACTTCGCGCCAAAACGGAGGGGACCCAATGGGAGATCTGCTCAAAAAAAACACTCACACTATACATGGACCTATCACGGACCACGGAGGTCCCGGGCATTCACACCACCCTAGACTCTCTGGCACCCAGGATGTGTATTGAGACCAGACATCCCAGCCCACATCCTGGAGGCACACACAAGGCTTGTAGAAGCCAGCGAAAGCATCTGCATTTCGCGGGAAAGTACATGCCCAAATAAGGAAGGCCACGGGTCGGCTCAACCTGGGGAAGGTGAAGGGGGCAAGACGGTCAGCGGACAGGACAATGAGCCTCGTGGTCTGGCCATTTTGGGAGCCAGGCCACCATTTTGGGCTAAGCACGAGAAACGTGCTTAAACGCCAAAAGGAGCTCAAAAACACAACGAAAAGATCGCTGCCACCAGTCCCGTCCGTGATTCACTTGCACCGTTTGTTAACAATCCCAAGAGAGTATCTAGGGCCTGTAGCAGACTAGAGACCCAAGAGAGCAGTAACTTAGCTTACAGTGCCCTCTTGTGTCATGTTGCGCGAAAGCTGCAACATGATAAAGAAACTACGGAAAACAATGTTTCCCGGTACTGACTGTCTTAAGGGCATGTCAGTTTCCCCGTAAGAATGGAGCGAAAGCCCAGAGGAGTGCGGCAGAAGGCTGCACTTCTCTGGCAAAAACCTAGATCATGGTGAAAACAACAGCAAAAAGTTTAGGGGATGCCACATGGAAGGAAAATTACCCAGTATTAAGAAATCTTTCCTAACGCCCTCCACGATGTTTCCCCAATCCTCAGTGATCCTCAAGCCGTCCCAAATATCTACCCCCCATGGATACCCACAAGAGCCAGCATTTAGCTTCACTTCCAAAGTGACCCAAAACAACAATATAATACTGGAGAAACAGTAAAACAATGAGCTCCCAAGGGAGGAACCCATTAAGAAACGTGAACAGCCAATGCAGAGCAAATGGGTAAAACTCCACAGGTCTCGCTCCAGGACTGCAAAATATTGTGAATCTTTTTGGCGACCAGGTCTTCGCACTCAAGCATAATAACCATAACTAAGGTGCATGGTGAGCCGAATCTGCCAGCAGCGATCAGAACCAACAGTTTCTAGTTTCTGCCCCAGTTCAAAACACAAAGCTCAATGGTGCTCAAGGGCCATATATGACCATGACCCCCAGCAACTGCCTTCAAAACACCCAATGTGGCATTTAGTGAGTTCGCAAAATTTGTGCCACCCCATGCTTCAGTCACATTGCCGCTTCAGACTGCTGAATCCCTTCTCTCAGCCAGGTGCCTTGTTCAGCATCCCATGATCCGATGATTTTGGCAGCTCTTTCAGCCGTCTGCCCATCTTCTTCTGCCACCTCGAGCTTTGGTCAGCTGTACTTTGCTCCATATTGTCCTCCCTAGAGGGCGCGGCTTGCTCCCCCAGGTCGGCATTGGCATCTGGGCCCAGGATATCATGTTGTCCCATGAACCACTAGGCCTTTGCAGGAGATTCAAATGAATGCCCACTCTGCTCCAGCTAAAAGCGCCAGACCGCCGGAAACTTCAGGGAGTAACGATGGGATGAGCCCTTCAGGGCTTCGAAGAACAGATTGAATTCCCTACGGTGCCTGGAGACTTCCAACTAAAAGTTATTAAACAGTTGGATCTGCGCTCCTCCCAGTCTAGAGGCCATGCTGCTGCTCTAAGAACATTGAATTTATGTTGGAAATTCAGAAAACAAAGGGTAATGACCCCGGGCGGGTGCCACTGGGTGGTTTTGGGATCTGGGTCCTGTGGGCACATTCGATCAGTAGTTCCCTGGGGTTGCCGAGATGGAGCTTTGATTGCCAGATGGTGTACAGATAGCCCTCCAGATCATTCCCATCTGCACCCTTCAGCAGGCGGACTAACTAGACATTATTAGGGCGGGAGGGGTATTCTCGGTCGTCTAGCTTTGCACTCAGGCGTTGTATCTCCTTAATGGCAGCATCTAGCTCCTGGGCCATGTCACGTTGATCATACTCGACCGCACTGATCCGTTGCTCGTTGTCTGTCATTCTCTCCACCTGCGCATTTAATCGGCTGTTAATGTCTTTTAGCTCATTCGCTAGATCCTGCACTACCAGGTTAGTTTACTGAGACCTCTGATTCGTGTCTTCATTTTCCCAAGTATGGCTTGGAATTGGGCTGCTGTAGCCATGTCTCCTTTACCTGCGATGTCTTGTACAACTGTCATAGTGGACTGTGCACCACCCCATTGCCCTTTAGGGCTGGTATTGCATCTGGGAGGTTGGGGCGTGGACATGACCCGTTTCCCGCTATTGAGCCAGTGGGATGCGCCCCCACTCAAGCAATGCCACTCGCACCAGGCACTTTCCAATGTTGCTCCGTCTGGACCACTGTTCTCTCCTGGTATGCCTTCCTCCCTTTGCCAATGACCCGCTCTGTCTGCCTCCTCCTGGCGGTGGGGCCACTCCTCCGGGCAGCTGTGCAGTCCAGGGGCAGGTCCCGGAGGTCAGGTGCCCCAGTTACACCTGCAGCCGCACCAATCCACCCATCACCATCTGCCCACAGTCCAGTCTGATAGGCCCTGCCCTCGGGCCCCAGGGCCACCCTATGGACTCCTCACCTTCACACCTGGTCAATGTTGTAGAATGCAGTATGTGGGTTGAAGCACGTGGGCTCCAGAAATCCCTTTAGTGTTACTCCTTCTCCAGCAGGACCCTGTACTAAACCTTGAATCCTGCCACAAGATCAATTGCCCCACCCTAGTGGTAGACCAGTGCCACTGGCCCCGGGCCCCTGCTCCCACAGGTCCTATTGGGCATCCTGGAATGAGCCCCTGGGCTCTTGGGTCTTAGAAGCTTCACATACGATATAGGGCTCTCCTCCCAGTGGCTATCCAGCAGCAGTTTGTGTGTCTCTTCCTGAGAATCCCAGATGCCTATACTGGTTGCTGCAGTGATGGCAGAGACAGCCTAGCACAGCACACAGTTATGAGAGTCCCATGGCCCGCACAGGCAGCAGCGTGTCACCACAGGGGTCGGGTTTTCAACGGTGTCCTGATTCTTCACAGTGGGGTCTCTGCATTGTTCCAGGTGGGTGTGTGCAGGTTGCGGGAGTGGGAGCCACTTACTTCACAGGCTGCTCCGTGGCTAGGCAGTGAGGTTCTTCACCATTCCCTGGGGTGTCTTCATACTTTCAGACCTAGGAATGCTAGGTGTACGAAACTCAGCGAGAGAGTGCCTTATACCCTGAGCTTGCATTCTCCAAAGGCTCAAGTCGAAACTTGAGACGGCAGCAGTTCCAGGACAAAGGTTGCATACAAGCTGGTCAGTCACTGGGCGGTCCAAGAACACTTCCGAGCAGGCTCGTTTGTAGGCTAAGCAGGAGGTGCAGAGCCAAGTTAGTCCCACTATTCCAATGGGTCAAAGCACCATTGCAGGCCTTCTATGATCGATGCGAAACAGGGGCTTCAGCAGCACAACAGTGGGGCCAGGGTGCCAAACCTTCTAACGGGTCACCAGTGGTTCCATGGATCTGCTTCAGTGGTTCAGGATACTTGGCTCCTTTACTAAGTTTGGTGTGAACTCAGAAGATCGACCTGGAATGGGTTTTAAGGTGCCTTTTATTATCCAGAATCTCCTTTGCGCCAAAACGAAGAGATACCAATAGGAGATCTGCTCACATTCAGCCATCCCAGACGTGGACCAATCACAGACCACAGCCGTCCTAGTCACTCCCAGCACACCAGACATCCTGGCACTCAGGATGTGTATTGGAACTAGACAGCTCCAGCCCACATCCTGAGTACACACACACAAGGCATGCAAAAGCCTGCAAAAGCTTCAGTTTGTGCGGGTGTCTGCATAACCAAATAAGGAATTTCCCAGATCGGCTCGAACTGGGGAAGGCAAAGGGACAAGATGGCCAAAGGACAGAAGAAAAGGACCTCGTGGCATTGCCATTTTGGGCACAGGCCACTGTCCTGGACCAAATGCGGTAATCGCGGTTTGGACCATAGAAAAGAATCAGAAATATATTAAAAATAACTGCTGCCACCAGCTCTGTCCTGGACACACTAGTACATTCACCAAAAATCCTTTGAGGGTGTCTAAGGCCGTAGAAATGAAAAGGAGACCCCCAGCGCCCTGTACTGGAAGGTACATTGTGCACTGATAAAATGTTACTAAGAAATAGCAACAAAGTGAAAGACTAAGGGAAACAAAACCTGCCAGTACTGACAGTCTGAAGGGCATGTCAGTTCCCCATAACAAAATGAACAAAAGCCCAACGGAGTACAGCAGAAGGGTCGGCTCTACTGGCAAAAGTCAGGCGAGGATGGTCAGACAACAGCAAAACGTTGGGGGTTCAAAACTGGAGGGGAAATTACCCATGAATGGAAATAATTCCTAACAATTCCTCACCAGCAGTCGCTCCACTGCTTGCTGCCGAAAGGGTGCAGCTCAGTCTGCAGGCCCCATGGGGTGCACCACTCCTACAGCGTGGTCGCCTTCAGTGTCTTCCAGGGCCCAGGTGGGCCAAGTCTAAGTGAGGGGCAGCGTTGTCACCCAGGCCATGTATCTAGGGTCCAAGGGCCAGCGGCTGAATCCAATGTCAGTGGTTCCAGCAGGAGTGTTCAGCGCACCAAGCGGGTTGCTGGCATAAGAGGGGTCTTCAGGCTTGCATAGCCTTGCAACATGTAGCCCAAATGCAATGGGAGCTGGGCAGTAATTAAATAACAGTCTCTGTCACTGTGGAGCTTCACAGGGAGCCCGCCATCTTCCCGGGGCACAAGAGCACCCTCATCGTTCCCTGCCCAAACATTCTAAGTACATTTGTGTAGGAGACAAACTTGACGTAGAGAGCCAACCCGAGTTTCAGCTGTGACAGATATTAATTTAAAGCACAGCCTTCCTCAGGATAAGGTGCTCTACCAATATGTTGCTGCTATAGCACAGGACAGATCTGGCTAACCAGAGGGTACTTCCAGGACTTCATTATATAAAGGCATGGATGTCATTTGGGGGTTGCCAGGGGTCACACCCTTGACCACTGTGGTCTCCTTTGCTACCTTAGTGTTCTGCCTTGCTACCCCTTAAATTGAGGCTCGAGGGCTGTGGCCATCCGCATGTAGCTCTTTGGTTCTGGAATGGCTGGTTTCTGATAGCTATTGCGGTAAGAAAGCTCAGTGGGTTGAGTGCTCAGTGGGTTGAGAGCTCGCTGCTGCAATGTGTGTGATATACAACACATCATTATCATTTGGCCTTGTAAATCTGCTTGCATTCACAGTAATTTGGTAATATGGGCCTATACGCACTGATATTAACGATGCATATGGTGATCCATTCTTGTATGAAATATATATCACTTTACAGTGATACCGTAACCATATTTTTCGTAGTGTACTTAGAAACAATGCTATGTGATGCAATTATCTGTTTTGTCAAGGGGTGAAAGGTCATCATCCATTGCTTCCTGTGATGTCACTTTGGGGTGGGGTCAAATGACTTCACTTCCTGGGATGTCATTATAGGTCAAGGGTCGTGTAATGTCCCTTCTGCTACCCCAGACATTTTGGTGAAATGACATTCCTGTATAAAGGTCACAAAAATAAACAGATTCTCATGAGGCATATAACTGTCCTCAACCTGAATGGTGTCTACTCCCCAAAGCGGATGGGACCCGTAGCGTTTGTTGTGACTTCTGTGTACAACACTTGATAGCCCTCCCGACAGGTTTTGGCAATCATGGAAAACAGCCATGTACTACTGTATTGTTGAAGACAAATCTTATTTCTATAACACTGCACAATCCTTATTTGTACATATTGAATGCTGGCATAACATGTATTTTTCCCTTGCAAATTAAATTCGATCAGTGTTCACATAACCATCTCTCTCTGGGTCTCCAATATCATTTTTCTTAAGGGTTTTTCTTTTTCAGCTACTCAAAATGTAACACTCCCCTCTAACAACGCTCCACAAAACACATCAAGCATTGTTTTCAAGTGCATTCCATGTCACTGCAGAAATGCTGATGCTTCTTCTTCCTTTTATATCTATTGAAAATGTAGGCACATACCATCGAATATTGTACTCCCTTCATCCTTAACATTCTCAAATACCTGTTCAAAGAAGGATAAAAGAAATGTTTTGCACATATGAAAAAGAACATCATTAGACTGTGAAGATGACATTTTCACACAATCATAGAATCATTAAGCATATGAAGGACATTTTGGATACTGATCGATATTGATTGTAGAGACTGCATATGAATGTGTTTAGGCTATTTTTGGTCACTGGTGGGTACTGTTTCATGCTAGGAGATTGAGAAGATTGTTGATTATTGGCACATAGCACTACATCTCAAGGACACATAGTGCTTCATTACTAGGTTGCCGGTCCGGTATAAACGGTACTGGTATGCTTACCGGTACCATTGTTACCAGACCGGAAAACTCTGAGTTGTGCTCGCGGGTGCCTTTCCTTCCGCCAGGTCTGCCCAGGCGGAATGAAAGGCACTCGCGAGCACAGCAAGCCTGTAGCACCGGCACCGTTATGAACGGTGCCGGTGCTACAGGCATCCCCATTCCCATTGAGCCCAATGGGGTTTAAATGGGAGTGGGGATATACGGGCACCCGCGAAAGGACAATTACCAGGTCCAGCGGGTCCGGAATAACCCGGTAAATGCCATTTATGGCATGCACTTGCACGTTCTTAATGTCACTGGGCCTAATAAGATAGTTGTTTTTATTCTCCCTTGTTCCCCTCCTCTTGCTCTGAAACACTTGTGTATGAGCGTGATAGAAATAAAATATCATATCATATCATATCATATCCTGTTGCTTAGCAGATCCTCAAATTCAAAATTACAGTTCTCTTGGTCAGTCACCACACCCGAGCACATTGAGCAAGGCTACAGAAAATGGGAAACCACTTTGTAATCGAAGGTTCTGCTTTTGTCACCAATGGTTTATGGCTTATAATTTGCCTTATTGTTCTGAGAATGAGAATATATTAAAGAATTGTGGATTTATTTCTATTTTGTATTTTGTTGGTGATTTTAAGCCATGAGAAACAACTCACTTCAAGGCATACATAGATGTCAGAAAGCCAGGTGAGGAGGGTAGGGGAATGGTAGGGAAGGAGGGTGAAGGTTCAGAACATTAAGATGAACACCAAGGCGTTAACATAAAATTAACTTAGTGCTTGGGTTCCTATAGCTCCTTAGAGTTCCACATTGTTACGGAACAGAAGTTCATTGTGGGGTAATTTTCGTTTGGGAAATCTTCTGAATGTGTCTCTTCTTCAAGCTACTTTAAGTAGTAGCATATTACAAAGTTGAGTGCCTTGTGTGGACTAGGGTCTGTAAGAAATCTTAGCAGATGAAAAGCAAAGTGCAGTGTAGGGTGTTAATGATGACAAATGAACTGCTAAAACTACTAATTCTAATACTCCTGACATTAGCAATTAGACTGGGGTCAGAGTGGGTATGCTTAGGCCATAGGCTGTGTTGCTGGCTGCAGGTGCACAAACATTCACACTGCATGTTAGTTTAAAGAATAAATGCAAAACTGAAAAGCTGAACGGCGGAGTGCATTGCAGATGCTGGATTCAGAGAACAGTGAGACAGCAGAACATGCACTGGAAAGAACAATTTCATTGTTTAGGCTGGTGCAAGCCAGGACGCAAAACGGAAGTTTTGGTTTCACATTCATCCGGGTTCGGCGGCGTGTTGGGCAAACTAGCTGTGCGGGGGTCATTGTAGAAAAGACCAGAAAAGGCTAGAAGGTTGCCAGGGGTGGTGTCTAAAAGGTGGTTGGTCATTGACCAGAGGCATACGTCACAGTGGTATCTGAGAATAGGAGGAGAAACAGTAAAGAATCCATACGGAAATATAGATTGAGGGGAGGCGAACGACAAAGAGTTTAACAGGTGAACAAAGGAAACAAAAAGGGGTTGGACATGCAAAAAGCAAGAACAGAGAGTGAAGGTGAAGGAGAAAAACAAAAATTAGGGAAATTGGATTGGTGTTGCTAGCTGGCTGAGCTGTGGCAGTGCAGGCTGTGGGGAGACGAGAGCTGCATAGGCAGGAGCCGGACACTGTTCTGTGCTCGCTGTGACCCTGGAGACAGCAGATCTTGGCAGAAAGAAGTAGTAGCTGAGAAGGGAGGGCATGCTCCAGTGTGATGAATTACAAAGCAGGCAGAGACTGCAGACACCGAAATCTTCATGAGTATCGGTAATAAAAAAGATAATTAACTAAGACACCTCCCATAGTCTAATTAGTGTAAAACTCAGCACAAAAGTGCAAGAGCTAATTTGTTATGGTTATACCAAAGTACAACTGGGTTTGTCCGTGCATAAATTGTAACTTGTTTAGAAAGGGAGGAGTTTTAGTGATACAATTTGCCAGGTATATTTGCAAGCTTATGTATAAGAAATTAATGCATTCTGCTAAGTTTGCTAATGAGTACAAGTCAGGTTCACTTACGGGAAGTAGAAATCACTGCTCCTGGGTGGGTGTTGTTAATGGAGTTTAAAAGCATGTCTATAAAATGCAGAATATAAATGTAACAATGAATCATGAAAGCTGTGTTTCTGCAAAGCTGGGTTTAATATGTTTTTTCTCCTTTTTTAAATGTTCTTCCACTTGTTGTGTGCCCACGTGTGATAAGTAGTTCTTACGTATTGGCTGTTTTGGATGAAGCATAATACTACAACAACAAAAAAACAAATGCTAAAAGAGTATTGTGATTATCGTTACTTACAAAATCATTTTGGTTTCTGAAAAAGGTGTGAGTGGGCTTGTTTACTGATAGGCATGATATCAAGGTTTGTAAATGTGCTGCCTGGCATGGTACGAAACCTTTTTGATATTTAGCCAAGGATACCGGAATAAAAAGTGTAGTGGCGATAAACAAATTCTTCACTTTTGGTGGAGAATGTGGGCAGGTTTGACTAAGTGCATTTGTTAGGCATGGCACTTTATAGTAGACATACTGTGCTTGCACAATTTGGTGAATCATCTTAGTGGTACTGTGTATTAAATAATATTGGCACACTGCAGACATGACAGAGGTTGAACTAACAGACCTCTTTAATTAGGCAATAGCCACGTTTTTTGCTTTAGCAACTTGGACATCAGAAAATCACGAGTTGGGGAGAGTGAATAGTGTCAGAGATAGATAACGAATGCCCTGGGCAGCTGTTTGTAGAGGGGACTGTGCTACATTCATGCTTGTTCGAGATTTGTCACTCCGAGTACCAGAAATCGCAACATGTTTGTCTTATTTGTCTTCAAGCCAAGGCATGGTTCATTATGCACAGGCTCATTGATCTGAGAATGAAGGATGGTGAGGTCATTGCAGGCTTGCAAGGTGAATTGGCAGTCATACTTGAAAAAGTGTCTCAATAAGAAGAGAGCCCTGAAAAGGGACATTTTAGTGCACAATTGCAGGCCAAACATGATACTTTAAATCTGGAGATTGCACAAAGAGAGAGGCAAGTGGGGGAATGTAAGGAGGAATGTTCCCATTTAAAAACAATTTTAGAAGATATCTGGACAGACAGAGATGTTGCTTTGTCAGAAGTACAGGTGCCATGCAAACATAGTGGCCAATCATCTAGGGACATACAATCCTTAGAAGATGAGGTATTTAAGTTAATGTCTGAAGAATGGAAGCAATCAATGATTGAAAAGTGCAAGTTGCAGAAATGAATGATTTTATAGTTAAATTGAGAGGCGAGGGCTATGCATTTTATAAAGAGATTCAAGCTTTGCAGTCTCAGTTTATAGAGTTAAAATGGTAAAATTCAGATTTCAGACGTTCCGATCTGTTCTCGGGGCCCCCTGGATAGCAGGGCATGAGTGTCACTGAGGCTGTGCCAAGCCACCATCTGGGAACTCTACCAGTTGATGTACGCTTGGTGAGAGCTGGCTACACTACAGTTCTAGAGACTGGGCCTATTTCTGTGGAGCAGAGAGAAATGAGTCAAAATTAAGTACATTTGAATCCACATAAAATCATGAACAATATTAGTATCTTGATTAAACCTATTGGAAAAGTTCTGGTGTGACTATTGAAGAATATTTGGATTCTGTCCTCAAATTATTTCATACTTTGGACATTCTTAAAACTCAATATGTTAGGTTTTTCCATTTCACAATGGGTGTGAGTTCTGCTAGCTTTATACAGAGCCTGCATGGACAAGAGAAATTACCATGGGATGAATTTCAGAGGGAGATTAGAAAACACTTCTCTCCATTTCGCTCCATTCTGGATGCAAAAAAGGCAGCATATACTATGACAACTCAGCCAGATGAATCAACAAGGCACTTCATGCTAAACCTAAAACAAGCTTTCTCAAGATTTGATGTCAACTGTGAATAAACTCAGTAGAATTCAAGACCACATTCTTTTACAGTCTGCAGTGAGACGTAGTCTCCCAGCTTCCTCATGAATTCACTAGGGATAAGAGCTTGCAGTGGATTCTTGATCAGTCAACCAAGATTGTTGAGGTAATTTCCCATAATGAGGGTAAAAGTAAGGAATCAAAGCAGGAGGCAAAATAATCTGCTCCTGCTGTATTAGAAATTAGATCATGGAAAATGCCATTAGAGACTGTTCAAAGAATGGCACATCAAATAACCAGAAGTATGTGGCCTGTGTACAGAAAGGCAGCACCTCAGGCAACTGTATTTCAATCCACAGAGCCCAGCCAGTGGGATTCTTACATTAGTCCAAGGTATCTTGGCAATTTGCCATGGGTGGGGTTTCGGTATTATATGGTAGGACCTAAAAACACCCAAAGTCAAATGCATAACAGACCCTACCAGACATTGGGGTCCCAGGGTAGGTTCAACCCTGCTACAATGATGTATGAAATCAAACAAGCCAAGATATATGGATAGATTTATTAAAAATGTAAATCAGCAAAGGGAGCAGTATCAATCAAATGAGAGACGACATGTAACGTATAGCCTTCGCTTCTATGTTCAAACCTCCCCACAGGGAGACCATGGACAGAGGACAGTCATCTCATGTTCCCCACTGCCATGGAGTTCAGGGGAAATCCTAACTGGAGTCAGTCTCCTGAAAGAAATCACAATAGGTTTGACCAATATGAATCCAACCAATACCACCTAGAGCACAGAAGGATGATATTTAGGGATCTGGATTAGATTCCAGTGCTTAGAGGCACATGTGAAAATGTTAGCTGAACAGATAGAAAGGCTGTATGCAGGGCAAAAACAGCTGCAGAGTGAGAAAATAGAATATAAGAGTCACATTGCACAAGGGGGTAAAACATGACTAATCAGCCAGGCTTGGCACAAATGATCCACCATTGACTGAACAAACTGAATTGCTTAGTGATTTATAATTAAGAAAACAACCATATGATAACATAGGAAATAAGAACACACACAAGAAAGGAGTGTGGTTTAATTTAGAATTAAACCAAACCATTCAGCTGTGTGAAGAAGAGTAAAGGGTCAAAAGACAATCTAAAAAGAACATGGCACATGAAAAAGATGAAGCACACACCTTTGAACAATTGATAGCCAGTGAGCAGGTAAACCATTATGGGGTTAATGGTGCACTGAATGTCTCTGCAATAAATACAAAAAAACACTATGAAATGATAGATGAAAACAGAAAAACAGGTGATAGGTTTTCATTGCCTGAAAATTCTAACAGTGCTCATATTTTCACCGAAATATAAATTCCCCAAAGGACATTTGCAGATGAGTTCCCAAAGGAGTATTTCGAGCCACAGATGTTCCAAGAGGCAGCATTGACAGGTATGGTACAAAATCTAGGTGAGTTTCAAACACAAAATGCTGATATTCTGCTACATGATGCTAATGAAAACACAAAACAGTGGTGTTCTAGAGTGGAGGTAAGGGAAGGAAATCAAAATAATGTGTGAAAAGCAGAAAAGGAATGCAGTGAGAACAGGTGGCCCTGCTAAACAAGATACAAATGAATTCTCAGGATAGAAACATAAACAGAGTAATTGAAAAGGAGATGGGTAAAAGGAGGGAGGGGGGTAAAATATAATTTTACACGTCATCTTGCTTAGCGAAAAGCCAGGCAGGCCAAAAGAAAATAAGCCCTGAAATTAGCAACAATTCACACTTCCTTTACATACTGGAAGAATGTGAAGACAGGTGTTATGCACCTATTACAATTGAAGAGCAATGCAATGTTTTTGCAATGGTGGATACAGGCACACATGCAACTGTGATGTCAAGGGAATTGTTGGATAGTATAAATAAAGGTAAATTCCCATAAGACATGGTGAAATTGAGACAGATTGAAGGCTTCCGTGCATAATTTCAATGGGCAATAAATACTGTTGGAAGGTGCAACAGAAGTTGACATCAAGTTAGGTAAGCATAGACAGAGGCAAATATTGGGTTTAGATGGTCCCGATTTGGGACAAAGAATTGTGGGTAGATGCATGTTGAAAATCACAAAAGGTCCTAAGGCATTCATCACAATATATGGATTGTAAGTGGAACCAAAGCCAAATTCTATTTGGGAAATGACATCATGCACAGAATGAGAATGGTTTTAGATTTCTTGAACCAAGAAGTTTGGGCCAGACTGGGTGGAGCAGCACCTGAATTTGAGGACAGAAGGCAAGCTTACCATTGTGCGCAAATAATGCCATATGCAGTTAAGGTTCAAGTGAAGAAGGATGTTAACATTCCTGCATTGACAAGGCAATTCACAATGGCATTGAAGTACAGGCAGGGACATAAATTGAAAGAGCCGATGCATTTGTGTGTCCCAATGAATTCATGAGACAGCAGGTGCTAGAATGTGAACACACACCTTTAGTGGAAGTTGGGGATGGTCCCATTTGAATACTGGTGAATAACAGAGGATTCCATATATAAGGGGGGAACCCAAAATTAGCTCACAACAAGTGAGCGCTCTACCTTATTTTGGGGTAGTTAGGCATTAAATATAACATTAGGTAGTTAGCAAGTTATTCAACAGTTAGACCAAATATGTATCCGATCACAAGAAAATCCTTTTTTGAAAAAGAACAAAAACTCATTTTTCAAACACACAGCGATAAAGAAGGCCACAGCGAGGCAATTGAATGGCACAAGATGTAGGGGAACCACGCATATCCCTCTAGTTCCAGTCTATCCTTGTAACCAAGAATTGTTTCTAGTGAATTACACTTGGCCTGCATAGACCCAGTGCAGCTTGCTGCTGCACTAGACAGAGGAATTAATATAGAATATGAACAAGAAGATAATGAGATATATTCTCGATATATTCTCTATATGAACAGAATGACCCACATATTTATTATCTTGTGGTCGGATACATATTACCAATAATTCAACATCTAATTTATTATACCACTTAATAAAACCTTGATGATCTAGTTAAAGTAATCTGTTCACCACTTACAATTAGAATAGACTTCGAGATGGTCTCTACAGCAATAGAAATTGCAAGACTACATTATTGTAGCCTCTAAATACCATAAATTGGCGGAGATCCGAATATCTAAGGGATCACTAAAAACAAAGAAAGGATTTAGGGATGTTGTCCTTCCATCTTTTAACTCCCAACATGGCGCACTACGCACATTCATAACTAGACAGCCAAGGAAAGTCCAGTACCCCTATGACACTCAACACCAAAAATTAAGATAGGATTCAGCCTTGTTGCCCTCCTATTTTTAAACACCCAAGATGGCGGACCATGCTGTTTTTCTATCTGAAAGCCAGCGCGAGTGCAGCGCACTTACCGGACCCCAGATTCATCGAGGACTGTAGCCCAGACGTAAAGAAAACAAGGTAAATCCTAAATACATAGCAAACTCAGAGAAGCAAAATGAGAGACCAAGCTATAATAGAAATATACTAATAGAATAGCGATAAGCCTGATCATATATCTCTCTGAATCTAGTGATAAAATACCGGTACCAATTATTCCACTATTGAGAAGTCAATTCCACCTGGGACTTGCTCACGTTTCAATCTCTGGACCACAGACACAGGGACAGGCGAGTGGCAGACAGAGTGAGCAAGGTAAGAACCTTTACCCATTTGGCATTTTGATCCTAGGGATCTATTCTTAAATAAGACAAAAATGAATTCACAGAGTTGGATCTCTAACTTGATTCCATCTCCAAATAGGACTAACAAGACCACAAAGGCTAATGACTACTAAAGATTTCGAATTCGAATCAGGACACTGAAAGCCTCCAGTAGAGAGCCCCCTACAACCACCAAGGCAATTAAGGTAATCTGAACTTAAGCATATTACAACAGCTACTATTGATGCACGGAAATTAAGATAAGATCCACTAAGACCCTGTTGGCTTTATCCTAGATTATACAAGCCACCACCAATAATCCAGATTCAGACTTCGGCTAATCTAACCACACAAGTAAATCAAAGAACTATCTGACACCACATATTATCCTGAGGAAACAACAGATCAAAAAAGCAACAGGTATGTTGTTTTTATCAAAAAGGGAATCAATGTGATAATTATAGGGATACGAATGAGGGAAGGCAAATCTTTTTTGGACATATAAAGGACCAGTCTCTTTGATATTTAACTCTCTAGGTCAGTACTACGGCATAAAAGGCTGAACCAGACCGCTGATGAATAGTCCTAACCCTTTAGGGAACACCATCCACCAGAGACTAACTTCACGCTCAAGCAGGTAACTAATACGCCTAACTGAGCATAATTATAATAATAATTAACAGAAGGAACCGAGCAACTAAAGCTTTCCCTTCTTTTGGTATGTTTTTCAACAGTTACACCATACAGAGGAAATTATTCTCCGTCACAAGCAAAACGTTTTATATTACAATGGCGAATCGTATGTTTTAGTGTTACCACAACCAATGTGACAATTCTCCTGACAATGTTCTGATACCTACAAAAGAGAACAGAAACATGTTGAGTCCCATGTTCTAGTATATAGATAGACTAGAATTAGATAACTTGACTCCTTTCTAGAGTATGACAACTGTATATTATCACATGCTTTGAATGCTGTCTATAAATAACTGTGTTTATTAATTCAACACAAGTTCTCACTCTAGAGCACATATTGTCACAATAAGGATTTTGTTTTAGTGTGTTTTACTATAATACTGACAAGCTGAATTGTCTTTTGGGTTGTCTTTTATATCTATGACTTTTTGAATAAATTAATATTTTGTACTGTGAATTCAAATAGACTTATTGAATCGTTTGGTCTAACTGTTCAATAACTTGCTACCTACCTCATGTTATATTTAATAAATAACAGAGGATATCAGGACATTTACTTGGAAGAAGGTACACCATTAGGGATGACAATGAAGGAATCACACTACACTGCAGATTTAAACAACACAATCATTGGGAATATTCCTGAAAGCTATGCCGCCTCACAAGGTGAACTGCCTGAGCAAATTCAGCTGGCAGATGCTTGCACTAATGAAGAAGAGAAATAGTGGAGACAAATATTCATTGAATTCAAGGTGGTATTTGCCAAAGACGCATATGATTGTGGGCATACTGATTTGCATGTTGCTACACAGTCAGAAGGCTATGGTAGGGAACCTGTGTTTGTGCAACAATATAGGCTACCCTTGTCCTATTTAGAGTCCTTTGCAGAAATATTTAAATATTTAAAAATGTAGGGTCCAGAGGAATCATTAGATCCATTCGTAGTACCTCATACAAGCTTGTCTTAGGTGTGCTGAATCCCAATGGTCAATGGTGTTTGTGTGAAGACTTAAGAGAACTAAATAAGAGGGTGCCTGTGTCAAGGTGGTGACTCCCATTTTATGATGAAGGCTTTGTACAGATTCAAGGGTCAAAGGTTTTAACTACCTAAGATATAACAGAAGGGTATTGGTGTATGCCCCTAGAGAAAGGTATACAAAATCTATTTGCCTTTTCGTTAAAAGGAACTCAATATGCATGGAATCGTACCCCGTTCAGGTTTGTCAATAGTGGGAGTGAGTTTGCGATCTTCCTGAACAAAGCACTCCCGGATGCAGCCGATAGGGGACAGTGATCTATGTGGATGTTGTCCTGATAAAAAAAATTAATATATAAAAAGCCATTTCAATGAAACTAGACATGCGCTCAGCCAGTTGCAAAATGCTGGGGCAAATGTGTCATTGCAGAAGGCACAGTGGTGTAGGAAAAGTGTACATTTCTTGGGACATGAAGTGACAGATAATGGTTGAACCAACAAAAAAAAAACATCCAAAGGTTAAAAGATCCAACAAATTCTAAGTGCTTGAAGAGTTTGTTAGGGATGACAAGTTACAACAGAAATGCATTGAAGAATGTGCAGAAATCACACAATCATTAACTAATTTACTCAAGAAGGCAGTGCCCTAGAAATTGGGGAGTAACATTGTGAAGTGGTAGCCAAATTGAAAGATTGTTTGATAAAGGTCCTATGTCTGGCTTCTCCAAACAAGAACCAAAATCTCTTTCTGGAGATAGGGTTCATAGATCGGTGTATGTCAGCGATTTCATATCAAAAGCATGATTCAAATAACAGAACCATTGCATATGCAAGCAAAGCATTGTGACAGCTAGAAACAAAATTTCATGAATGCTAAAAAGATTTGTTGACTACTGTGTGGGCATTAACACATTTCCGCTCCATTTTTCAGGAGGGCGGGTGATTGTCGAAACCTATGATCAACCCATGCAATTCTTGCAGAGTAAAAGAATCAGATCAGAGAACTTAGCCCTGTCAAGAATTACATCATGGACTCTGGCATTACAGGGATTCCCAGTGTAAGTTAGATATTGGCAGAATAAAATGAGTGCAGTAGCTCAGGGGCTGGCATACTTACATGACTGTGCAGCTGTGGGTGCTACAGATGATACAGAATTAGAAACACGTTTTACTGAATTTGAACAATCATCACACAAGGCCTTCAATGAAGAGGAGTGCAGGAATATCTCAACTGTATATGAGGATGGATGTGGATACCATGTAGAGGGTGACTCTGTAAAGGAATTGGTGGCAGGAATAGGGAATTTGGAGGTCAAATGTGAAGGATACCCATGAGTACCCAAGAGGTTAGGTTCCAAAAGCAGTCAAGTGGCAGAAATGGCTGCAATTTACAAAGCAATATCCACAGCAGTAGAGAAGAAATTGAAAGAAATAGTTTTGGTTACTGACGCTGATTATGCCCAGAATAGTTTTGCAGAGTACTTACCATAGTGCAAGCTCAGAGTAATGGTCACATGTAACAAAAAACTACTCAAACATGGACATTTAATTAAGGCCATTGACAATCTTGTGTCAGTGAATGAGATGAACATTCACTGGCAGAAGATACAAGGGTACTAAAGAATACCTCGGGAAGACAAGGAAGGGAATGACAAAGTTGATCAATTGGCCAAATTTGGAGCAGAAATGGGGTAATTCTTCCGTATTGAGCACTGGCTCTGTGAAATCCAAGTGGATGTGGTAACACGTTCCAAATCTCAGGGAGCAAGTGATCAACCAGTGGAGCAATGGAGTTCAGTTACGCCTGATCAGGACTTGATCAAGTCACAGACCAAAGACCCAATCATAGGCCTCTCGTACAAACATCTGTCAGATGCAGCGCAAACTCCTATAACAGACTGCAAAGAAAGAGAATAATTTAGGGTGCTATTAAAGAATAAAAAGAGACTTCAACAGCAAGACGGATTGTTGGTCCGAGAATCAATTTCAGGTCAGATCCAATGGGAGGTCCCCATGTTATTTTGGGGGTTGATGCTACATCATGCCATGATACAATAACAGCGGGACACATAGGTTCACAGAAAACATTGGAAATATTAAAAGAATATGCTTATTGACCACATATGTCCCAAGATGTGGAGTTGTATACTCTGGGGTATTTGGTGTGTGCAGTTTCAGCCTGCCTACACAACACATAGAGTACCATTAATGAAAAGAGGTCTGACACTACCCTGGTCATATTTTCAAATAGATTTCATTGGCCGAGTCCAAAGATCATCACAAGGAAGCAAGTACATCTTAACAGTTACCCGTTTAATATCTGAATGGTTGTAGTGCATACAGGCACCTGCCTGTAGTACATATACAGTGGCTACTTTGTTGTTGAACCAAATATTTTCTAGGTTTGGTTTACCTCAAGGAATGGAATCAGACTGTGGAATCCATTTTACTGGTGCAGTAATGACCAAGATGTGGCAGATTCTGGGAGTAAAATGGAAGCTACATATTTCCTACCAGCTATCTTCTAGTAGTGGTGTGGAACATTGCAACTGATCAATAATTGACATTCTTAAAAAATGTTTGGCTGAAGCAGGGTTTAGGTTGGATTTGCAACTCCTTTTGGTACTAATGGCCATTAGGGCGACACCATCAAAGTCCACAAATCTCAGTCTGCACAAAACTTGAACAGGTAGGAACATGGTTTCGCCAAAAACACTTATTCTACAGAACCAATGAACAAGTCTTTGTAAATGCATCCACAATTCATGAATATGTGGAAAAATTGAGAATGCATTTGCAGCATGCATTTGCATTGGCACAGCGAAATCTAGAAAGGGCCGCTGATGGTGCCAAATCATATTATGACAGGAAATCATTGGTTAGAGAATATGAAGTAGGTGTATAAATGTAATTTTGCAACAGCGAAAAATACAAATTCCAAATTCATGACATCCTGGTGTGGTCCATTCAAAATTGTGGTCATGGTTTCACCTGGAGTGTACAGAATAATGACCAAAGAAGGGGTCTGGCTGTAGAACAATTGTCTGCGTCAACCAGATCAATCCGTTTCATCTGAAACATGAAGTCAAAAGGATAGAGCAGTCTGGGGAAACCAGTAGGGAATGAGAGATGTATCAGTCACATTACAATCAAGGTCAGTAAGTCAGTAAATGGCAGTAAGGTAGATAACTCCCACATGGAGTGGAATGAGTCTATAGGGGCAAGTAAGTAGGTGTGTTGGGCGTGGTGTGCCTGAAGGTATGAATGAGGAGTATAATGATATTAAAAATGTAAAAATATATATAGTGTATATATTTACTAGCAGTAATTGGTAGACAAGGGAGTTTTTAAATGAAAAGTTATTTTTACTTAGTACTTGACCTGTCTGTCTCTCTTCTCTGGTTTAAATTCTCTAACTTGTTTCCTTCATCAGCAGTCCCTGGAGCCAGATGTCTGTGGGGGGCCGCGGGACAGAGATTGACGGAATCCACTGGATCTAAATGGGGATAAGATGAAAGAGATTTGCAAGTGTAAATGAGAGGACTGGTGAGAAGAATGATGGGACGAACGCATGTTGTGACATGGACACAGGTCTCTCCAGCAAGCTAGATATACTCAAGCCGATGCCAGCATTACGCCTGGTGATGGATCTGTCACCACAAAGTATTAAGGATGCTGACTCTATTCGTTTTGATTTGTCTTCTTTTTTTTCTCTTTCTTCACTATTGATCTTTGTGTATGGGTGTTACTGCCAATTTCTTACTAATTATGGGCATTTATTGCCAATTTAGTTCTCTGTTCGAACAATTGTTGTCGGTGAACAATTTTGTTTTTTTAAAACTATTTGCTGACACTTCAATATTCATAAAAACACATGCTCACATGGTTGCACAAAAACCACAGAATTTAATGACATTTGTGAATGATTACACATGACTTTGGCTACGGTTCATACCTCTGGAATGTATTTAAAAATGGAGTACTGAGTAGGAATGTCTGTCAAAATAATACCATGATGGACAGAACTATTTACACATGGGTAGCCTGGATCGAGAAAGAGTTGATGATTATTGGATGCAGTTGAGTGGAGCACATGTTTTTGAGCTAAGATTCGTTTCATACAGAGTACCAATGTTTTTTCAGTGCTCTCTGTAGGAGAAAGGGGGGATTATGTAGGGACACTGAGCACAGAACTTAGCACATGTGTAGCATAGTGCAGCGTACAGATTTAATGAAACAAATTCTAAAATTACAAACTGATAAAAATACTAATTGTAACACTACTGACATTGGTGATTAGACTAAGGCCAAAGTGGGTTTGCTTAGGCCATAGGCTATCATAGGCAACACTGGCTGGCTGAGCTGTGACAGTGCAGTCTGTGGGGAGACGAGAGCTGCATAGGCAGAAGCTATGCTATGCTATGCTCGCTGTGATCCTGGTGACAGCAGATCTTGGCAGAAAGAGACAGTAGCTAAGAAGGGAGGGCGTGCTCCAGTGCGATGAATTGCAAAGCAGGCAGAGACTGCAGACACTGAAATCTTGGTGAGTATAGGTAATAAAAAAGATAATTAACTAAGATACCTCCAATTATCTAATTAGTGAAGTGTCAAATTGGGCACAAAAATCAAGAGCTCATTTTTTCTTGAGGAACCCAAGTACAACTGGGTTTGCCTGTGCATGAATTGTAACTTGTAGAGAAAGGAAGGAGTTTTACTTTGTCCTGCAGGAGTGCTAACATTTGTCAGTTATATTTCCATGGTTGCATATACGGAATGCATGTCTTCTGTCAGGTTTGCTAATAGGTACTAGCCAGGTTTGCTCAAAGGAAGGAGAAATCACTGTTCTTGGGTAGGGGTTCATGTATCTAAACATGGAATATAAATGTAACAATGAATCGTGAAAGCTGTGTTTCTGCTAAGCTGCTAAGCTTTTTTATTTTTTAAATGTTCTTCCACATGTGTGCCCATGTGTGATAAGTAGTTCTTACGTGTTGGCTGTTTATGATTAAACATGATATTTTTACAAATGCAAAAGGAGTGCCATGCTTATCATGCTTCCATATTAATTTTGAAAAAGGTGTGAGTGGACTTGTTTACTACTTGGCATAATAAGCTTTGCACATGGGCTGCCTTATTTATATTTAGCCAAGGACCCCAGAATTAAAGGTGTAGTAGTAATAAACAAATTCTGACAGGTCTAATATACTTTTGTATTGTCCTGGACCTTATCAACTGCATTTGATTTGCCAATGACAGTCTAAGGATTCTTGACAATGCACAGTAGTTATAAAATTCGGACACATATTTGGGGGCTAGTTCCAAAAAGCTTTGTGGGTTAAACAAATCATTTTGGATGATCCTTTAGCTTATCAAAAATCAGATTTATTTATTTACCTTCTGTAGTTTCAAACGTTTTGGACACTCCACCACACATGACAAAAGGGATTTTGGTGTTTCCTTATTACCTTCTTTAAAACCCTCTTGAAATAATGAGGACTCCTGCTCTTGTACAAGGGGCTATCTCGATCATCAGCCCCAGCAATAACAAATACGTACAGATTTGCAAAGTGTGAAATTTTTCAGCAATGGGTAGATTATGGTCAATGGTGCAGCTAAATAGAACCAAAGGAAGTCTGGTAAATCCCATCATATAAGCCCCCAGTGCTTTTGTATTGTTTTTTCAGAAATAGATGGAATCGTGTTTTCTTTCAAAGGACCACAATCTAGTGTCCAACAGGGTTCAAGGAATTTCAATGCTTTAATATAAATCTGCAATAAAATTTCCCAATGACCTTCCATGAAGCATGTTTAAATATTTGTGAAGATACATTGACCATCGATCGGGGCACTTAGAAATGGATTATCAATTCTGGTTCATAGTGGTGGGAGAAAAACATGTTGTGCCTCTCTGTAGGATTTTGCTTTCAACAGACATATTTAAATCAATGTTAGCCATTAGCTGCCTCAGGCATTTGCATATTATGGTCAAATATCCCATGTTTACTTTCTGAAGAGTTTTAACCAGTATCTGGGTCCATGGCAACATTTCAGGCACCTGCAGTAATACATGGATCCCCAGGAATTGTTCATTCTTCAATACTCTCTTGTAAGGCAAGAATATCATCCTGACTGAAGCCTCACTCTTCATATGTTTTGTATTTATAAACACTGCTTTCAATTAGGACTATGACTCATCAGCACCTCGTATCAAGCCTCACCGATGTAACCTGATACCCAAGTTTATTCTTTCCAATCTAGAAAGTCCCCTGGTCCTAGAGCTAAAGTCAGAAAGAGAAACTAGCATTAACCATCATTTCTACCTTTGTCATTTGAGTTTCTTTTAGTAACATGAATTCAGTTGTGCTTTCCCACAGAATTTCAAATATTTCCTGCTGCTTTTCTAGGGAGTGTTATATATTTACATCATTCTGAGATTCTATAAACATGTTCTTCATCTCTTAATTGCGTGTTTCAACTGGTAGCTAGAGAAATATTGTTCCACACTTTCCTTATATCCACTTTATGTACCCACTCTCTTCATTCATGAATAGTGCAAGCATCTGAAATCTTACTCGCATCTGCTAATGCTGTATCTCATCTGCCCTGTTTGATCACCCTACCCGGGGAAACCTCTTATCTCATCATCCAGGCATGGATGGCCTCTCACGGTCTATGCCTGAATGATGACAAGACGGAGATCCTAATCCTCGGCACAACAACTAATATTAACAAACTTGGCCACAACTACACCAGATTCATAGTAGATGGCAACACTATTAAAGTAGCCAAGGAAGTCAAAACTCTTGGCTTCTACCTAGACACCACCCTCACCTTCAACACACAGGTAAACTCTATGGCTTCTACCACGGCCTATACCTGCAAGCTAATCAGAGCAGCTAAACCCTTCCTATCCTCCAACAGCTGCATAACCCTAGCAAGAGCCTTAATTCTATCTAAACTGGACTATTGCAACGCCATTTACTTAGGTTGCAACAAATACATCACCAACAAAATCCAAATCCTACAAAATAACACCCTCAGATCAGCACTGAGCATACCCAAAAAAGCCCACATCTCTAACATCAGAAGAGCCAATAATTGGCTCACCACAACAGACAAAATCAATCTAAAAGTAGCCTCGCTGACTCACAAATGTCTCCACAATGCTGCCCCGCAATACCTCATAGCCAGATTCACGAGACATTCCTGCTCCTGCCCCACCAGATCTGCCAACACGAATCTACTCACCATACCTAGATTTAAACGCACAAAAATTGGGGGCAGCGGCTTTCAGGTCAAATCTGCCCAACAATGGAACTCCCTTCTGCCAGCCCTAAGGGAAGATCATTCATACATCCACTTCAGGTCCAACATCATTCGCTGGATCAGGGAAAATGATCACTAATATATTACCTCTTCCACCCCCCCTCCTACCTACTCCTCCCCTGTGCCTTTTTCCCTTACTTATGATAGGTCTACTATGCATGTGTATTTATGTTTTTATTTCTGTACATACCTGTAATTACTGCCTGCAATTCAAATGTAATGTAACCTAAGCTGTAAGCCTCCTTGTTGCCTGGGTCTGGTGCGCGTTACACATAATAAAACAAACTAACAAACAAACAAACTTTGTTGTGTGCATTTTCTTACTTGCAGTTTTTATTGAAGTGGGGCCTGTTGAAAGTGCTGCTGTGAATGACTTAGAGTGTTATGATTTCCTTCCTCTCTCACTGCCCTCCATCCTCATAATTCTTCTCATCCTATAGTTCATAATCTCTTCTTTGAAATAAACTTCTGGCTTCATAATATGATCTGCTTTTTTTAACCAACCTTTGATGGGACCACTTTGAAGATCTTCCACACCCAGGCAGGTATACCCAATATAAAATCTTCTTTCTTATCCATTTGAGATGCCCTGAGTTTTTCCACCTAATGCAAATTGAAATATTACTAAAACATTATCCCTAAAATTGCGACCCTTTCATTGCTGTGCCTTTGCGTGGTAATAAAATGCTGACCCCCCACTACACTGACTAACGGGAGCAGAGGTTGCTGGGGTGTCCCCCACCCCCTTTTGTCAGTGTAGTGGGGTCTGAGGTTGACTTCATGGTGTGCCGCCGAAAAGGTAGGTGGGTAGGGGGAGGTGGTTGCGGGGGATGCTGGGCACAGTGATCTACGTGATCGCCGTGCCATAATGATAGTCTGCAATTTAATTGTCGACATTATGGGTGGTGCCATGATCACAAAGATTCATGCAAATTCACAGTTCTCTCAACTATTTTGAACTTATAGTGTACAGTCGTTCTTCTAATCTTTGCTGTCCATGATCACTGAAAAGTCATTTATCTAAACCTTATCCAAGGGCACAGAGTTCTCCTTCAGCCTTCGGTAGTTGTGGTACTTGATTCCTTACTGCCTTTTCTCGAAAATTGATAAGGGTTCTGGCAGATATTACATGTCATGTGGTCACTATGTCAGGTCTTCATTATCCCGCTATATGACTGAATGTAACTCAATTCATTGTTGTTCTTCAATGTCAATATATTGTTGAAAAAGTCAGTACCGTAACTAGATATGCTAATGATTTCCTCCCTATATTCGGGTGTTCCCAAAATCCTCAGGTTCTCCCAAAGATGTACATTCTCTACCTCCCCCCATTGTGCTCTGGAACTTTTGTAAGGGTTAGCCAGTATTTGACAATGCACATTTCTGTGTGTAAATCTCTAAACTGATGTTTGTTTGATCAATGTTCTCCCATAAAGACCTCCTCTTTTCTGATCTGTCACATCAGCAATCTTTGTGGCTAATATGCCTGTTTTGTGAGTTTGGCTTCTCCCTTAGTGAAATCACCTTTGCTCTTGTTCTATCTCCTTCCACAGTGATTGATGTAGAGACTTACTTACTTTGTAGTTATTTGCTATTGTAGATGTCTGTCAGTCACTAGTTTCATTAATTGTTTGGTCTCAGGATAAGAACATGTTCTGATGGTGTCTTCACAGGTAGACAATACTGTTCTAGTATTTTTCTGTTTTCACATTTGATACTAGATGACTTGGGCATATCATATACAAATTATGCAGACGATACACAAATTCTCATCACCCTTTGAGGCTCATATGACAAAGACACTACACTCATAAACAAAATATGCAGCAGAATTCAAGCTTGGAGGCCAAGCATGGTCTCTGTCTCAATGCCGATAAGATCGAGCTACTGCTCATAGGCTCCTGGCAACGACTCAAAAAATTAGACCTCCAATATACATCCTTTAATATCGATGGGAATAATATTAAGTGGCTAAGGATGCCAAAATGCTAGGAGTCTACCTGGATTCCACCCTCTCTCTCACTAGACAAGTAAATGTGACAGACTCCTCAACTGAATACACTTCTAAACTAATAAACGCATGCAGATCCTTCTTGTCCACCAAAAGTTGTATCATACTTGCAAGAGCACTTATACTCTCTAAACTGAATTATTGTAACACCTTATACTTAGGCACTAGCCAGCGAAACTTAAACAAGTTACAAGTGTTGCAAAACAACGCCCTCAGATTGGCCCTAAACATTCTGTGCCCCTACCACATTTCAAAAGCCAGACGTAACACCAATTGGCTACCAATACAAGACAGGATCACGTTCAGAAGCTTAATGATCATTGACAAATGTCTGGCAAACGCCGCCCCTGAATACATCATTGATAAATTCTCAAGAAAGCAATCTTCTAGACCTACAAGAGCCAACTATCTACACTGCCTTAATATCCCCAAATTCAAGCTGCTCAAAGCCGCAGGGTCCGATTTCCCAGTGCTGGCAGCCAGGTCTTGGAACGCCATGCCCCCTTCCTAAAGAGTCAAACCATCCTTTCCATCCTTCAGATACAAGGTAAATCTTGGCTCTTTCCCAGCTTAATTAATGATGCCACTACACCTCAGTCTCTATACAGATGCCCAATCTATTTGCACACAAAAGGATGCATGCCTAGCTATGTTAAACTAGATGCCCGCCGTGATGGTCGCACCGTAGATTTCTATCCACAACTGTCTAGAACATTGTATATTACTGTATATATTTCTCTCCTTCCAAATAGAAGATAGGCGACGTGATCTGTAACACAAGTCAATTTTCCTCCATGCTCTTTACCGCACTTTACTGTCAATGTACATGTTCATCTGTCCTTGGTAATATTATTACCATTGTGTAACAATTGTTGTATATTCAAGTAAACGCGTCCAGATACCTACGGGTTTGGTTTGCTATACAAGCAAATAAACTAAACTAAACTAATCTATTCTATTAAAGAGTGAGCTGGATCAGCTGGTGTCATCTTCAATGTCCTCATCTCACCATGACTTTCTGCAGGTATCAGGTGATAACGAGTGTATCTGTTTCCCTCAATACTGTCAATCACATGGTAGACAGGCAAGCCTATTTTGGGCTTCCTTGCAGTGAGCAGGTAGTGCAGACCCTTTCTTGAAGCCATCTTGTTGCCCTTAAGTTTCAATGTCTGAGCACTGTGGCACAAAAAAGAGAATGGAAATGAACGGAATAGGCAGAAGGCAGAAAAACCCCACTAGGAACCAGTAACAAAAGGCAGGAACTAAATAACCCCACAATAAGGAACAAAAGAGAGCAAGGCAAGAAGTCAAATGAAATAGAACAAAGGCCTAGGGAAAATGGAGAAAAGGGAAAAGGAGTTGATGCACACAACATGAAAGAACATGTTGTGTTGAGATACCCAGCGCTGTTCACTACATTCACTTTTACATTGACTCCAATGCTCTAGAATAGGAAGGAGACAACACACATCCCTGGATAAGGATGTTACAATGCTTCACTGAGGGGCAGACATTTTAGTTTGAGGGAGTCACAGAAGAAAGACAATCAGTCATCCCATTCTTCCACCCAAGCTTTGCCCCACACAGGAGCAGCATGCGAGGAAGGGGTTCTCTGCCTAATGCCTCAGATGAACACAGCAGAGCCCTAATACCTTTGTGGAAAGGGCCAAAAAAAGAGGCAATGTGCAACATTGGGCAGAAACACTTGTGTATGAAAAGGCCAGAACATCAGCCAACACAAGTAAGCACTGAATGACTCGATAGGGAGGCAGCTGTGAGCATGGAAGGCAAATGAGTGGACACTGATAGTTGAAACAGTATATGCCCAAGATAGCAAGATCTTGCAGGTAAAAGGGAAGTAAAAAGCCAAAGCAGACGTGGTGCATGATGATAGGAAATTGGCTCCAACAAATGGTCTGAAGGGTGGAAAACCTTTGCACAATTGTGCTACAATGTGTTGTAGTGTAGTGATATCATTGCTGAACCTAGTCGACTGTGGCACTTGTGGTGGCGACTCTGGAGTTTGCGTAGACTTGTAATGGGCCCACTTTCAAAAAGACTCACAGAAACATCATTCAAGGGTAGAGTTAGTCCATGGAATCAATGTTATAATTGTGCCATCTGGTCCCACCATGACCATTGGTTAGTCTTATCCATTGATTTGGTTGCGACAACACTTTTCCTTCAAACCTGGGCAATCTGTAGCTTCAGTGCCATAACCCAGACATAAATGTGTGGGTTGTTTTTGGTTTCTTAGTTCTGTGCTTCACATTGCCTGGCCTTGTTGTCTGAGCATTTAATCATGAAATCATATTCAGAGGATACCACAGACCCACTCAATGTAGCCTCAATATCCGATGTCCGCAAGAGATGTACTGATTTCGAATATATTTTTCAAAAACCTGGTGTCAGAATGTTCTGACCTCATAAGGAGGATGAATGCTGAATGGATCTGTACCAGGCATCGTGGTCCCCTCTGGGCACATGTACGTGTTGTCTGAAAATAGAAAAGTGGCCCTGAAGGCATAGATGTAAGCAATTCAAGAGTATTAACCAATTACTTCTTCTCCATCTCTTGTTGGGGTTTCTCTCTTTTTCCCCCTTTAAAAACCAGGGACCGCAAACCCTGAATAGACTTTGGTGAAATCAACCATCGAAATGCTTTACAATATCCACAGCCTTTCGTGTCAGGATCTACAGGAGAACACACAAGATACAGGATTTACACGCCTTCTCCAGATGCACTACAATATGAAAGGAGCTTTAAGTTTATCACACAGGCAAGTTATATTTTCCTGCCAGTAGGATATGGAAGTAGTGCTCCTCATGTGATATGTCACCAGTCGTTGGGTAGAAGGGGTAAGCGTGACATTGGACGTGGTAACACAGATTTGGTGGCTGCCCCTGACCTGCACTGCATGTATGCAGATGAAACCTGCTCAGCAACTACCTTCCAGTCTCCAGCACCCATTGGCAATACCAACAAGACCATCAATCATAACTACTGCCTTTACCAAAGATCATCCCATTTCTGGGAATTATACAGAGTTCTTGGTCATTGTGGACACCTTCTCAAAAAAGGCACATTTCTCACCATTCCCTAAAATACCCACCCTGCCTGCATAGGTTGTATAACTGTGAATACATGCACCCAAAGTCTAAGCTAGCCTACAACAATGTCAGACTTTCATACACTGGGGTCTCTCCCTTTTTTATCTGTGTGGTCAACACCTGCAATTATATCCTTTTTGGTTCCTTGAGGAGCAGACTGTTTGATATTCTTTGTGTCACAGAAACACAGGTCAAAACAGACCCTCCAAGAGGCTCAGAACAGGGTGGTACGCACTACCAACCGATTATTTAATAGAGATAACATGCACAAGGTCAGGAACTGTGTCTGGCTGCCAACTCACCTTTTCAATTCCTCTTCAGGAAACTGTCTCTGCATTCATAAGACACTTTTCTGTCCTGCGGGTCCTGAACAGCACAATTCATTTATCATTGCCCCAACTACAGAGTAAACTCCCTGTGTTCCATGTCTCCTACATCAAACCTCTCTTCCCTGATCCATTCCCCTGACGAACATCCAACCCACATCTACATGTATTCATGGGAGAAGCCATAAAATATGCAGTAGAGAATACATGTGAAGCCCAGCAGAGGCAGCTGTTGTTAGCAGTAGCAGGCAGACTGTGTGGTGGATAAAATAGCGACACTTTCACTTTGAACTTAAGCCCTACCGAGAAACCAGCGTGGTGAAGCCCAGCCGAGGCAAAGGGCAACTGTTTGCAGAAGTAGGCTGTTCAGAGGCGCAAGGTCTTAGAGGACAGCCAGCTGTGGTCCTCATTGTGCTTTACTTTACAGCAGCACCGCCGTGAGTCTTGGACTATTATATAGGTTTTTCTTTGTAGCCGTCTTTTTATAAACTCTGGTGGTGAAAGGTTCTTTGCTGGGGTGGAGGCATCCAGTCTGGGTTAAATCTTGAAGGGCACAAACTTAAAAAACATTGCTGAGACACAGGGGCCCCCTCTGCAAAGTGGCTATTACAATTGCAATTTGTGACTGGCAGGCCATTTTTCTTTCTAGTTTAGTTTGCCCCTGTTTTGCTACCCTGAAGTGCTTTTCTTCCGAGCATGGTTTGAGCAGTGATTCTCTGGACCTGTGGATGGACACGAGCCTAGCTGAAACCTATTGAATATTTGTTCAAGTTAAGTTCAACAGCGTTAAAAACCTGAGACAAATAGGGCGGGGGAGTCAGACTCTGGTCTCCACTCAGTTCTCCTGAATTCCCTTGCCTAAACTGCACATGGCTTTCATGATTGCTCACCTTTTTTATTGGAATTTGTAGGTTTGGCCTGTCTGCTTTATAATTATAAGTGTGCCGTCATTATTGCTTAAGCGCCAGGTTGTCTATACCGTTTCCCCTGAGGGCCTCGCTCGTGGCGCATGAATAAATACACGGACGCGGAGCTCTGAGTGTGCATCCAACTTTATTCACTTCACATGTGAACTGAAACTTTCCCCGCCCTCCCGCGTCACTTCCCTTTCTTCCTCTTCCCAGTAACTCCCGCCCCCGTAGTCCTAGAAACGTCAACGTGACATCTCCCCCCTTTTTAACAGTTACCAAACTCTTCGCAACAGGCGGCGGTCTGGTGAGCCTCTAGTCCATTTCCTCGATCCACCGGCGAGGTCTGTTCCGGGCTTGCTGCGGTCTTATCAGTCCTGGTCTCGGCGAGGTTACACCCTCAGCATCTCCGTGTTCTTCCCCTGACTCAGATTCTTCCTGTTCCCACAAGTCCCCTGCACCTGGGTCCTCGGATTCATATTCCGGGGGAACTTGCACCCTTCCACTCAGACGTCGCGTCTCGTATGGGGAAAGTTCCTTGAAATTAGATGAGTTTCGAGTGATAGATCCAGCAGGCCCTTGTGCCGTTATCATTGACCCTTTCCTCTGAGTGACAAGAAGGGACTCTTCTCTGAAGGCTGCGGTGTGCTTGTGTGTCATTTGCTGGCGGACTGCCACCACATCACCCACAGCGATCGGGGACGGCTGTGCCCTCCTTCGACTCTCTGCATACTCTTTCATCCAAGCTTTGGCGGTCTCATCTCGCTCACGTACCTCCATGTCCATCGCGGTACGTGGGTTAAGCCCTTCCGCTTGAGGAATGCGTTTTTGAGTGTTTCGTCCGAACATGAGTTCAGCTGGGGTTTTTCCTGTTGTACTATGAGGCGTCCCCCGATAGTCCCTGAACAGTTGATTGAGCACTTGTTCATACGGCTGTTCAGTTAGGTGAGCAACTTGCCAGGCTCGCTTGAGATTGGCCATGAACCGTTCAATCATTCCATTGGCTTGGGGCCACAAAGGGTTAATCTTTCTGTGACGAAATCCTAGATACTCTGCAAACTGGGCAAATTGATGCCCGCAGAATGGGGCCCCATTGTCCGTCTTGAGCACTTTAGGTATTCCATAGGCTGAGAACATGTGGTCTAATACTGGGATCACGTGATGAGCGGCCGCGGAGGAGATCAGTTGCACTTCGGGGTAGCGTGAGTATTCGTCCATCACAGCTAACACGTACTTCCCCCCTTCAAAGAATTCGGCGGCAACTGCCTCCCAAATGTTCTGCAGAAGGTCTGACATGCCTAGCGGTTCAGGGTGTCGGTTGGGTGTGATCAAGCAACAGGTAGGACATGCTTTGAGTGCAGCCTCTACCCGGGCATCCATGCTTGGAAACCATACCTTTTGTCGGAGCATGCGCTTGGTCGAGACTAGCCCTCTGTGGGTCTCATGTGCGAGGTTAATGGCTTTCGCTCTCATAGCCTCCGGAATCACTAGCTTGCACTCTTTCAATAGTAGGTGATCGTCTGACACCGCTAGCTCTTCTTTCGCTAGCAGGAGCCGCTCTACGTCTTCTCTTACTTGACCTCCCGTCGTCTTTCCTCTTTCTCTGGCTCTTCGCCACTGCTCAGACTCTAGTCCTTCACGTATGATGCGGTAGGCCGGGTCATTTTAGGTTTCTCTGGCGAGTTCCTCCAAATTAACCCCCTCCGGTGTTGTCTGATGAACCAGGTATCTTAGGTATCAGTCAACCACTGATGGTTCCGTTGTGCTCTCTCCTCTTGACCTTCTCGACAGGAAGTCGGCAGGATTGTCGCCTTTCTCTGGCCTGTGGATGATGTCAAAAGCATAGTCTTGGAGTCTTAACCCCCAACGGGTGATCCGCAGAGGCATTTTGGCTTGCGGCTTGCCATAAAGGAACAATAGCGCCTGATGGTCTGTGACGACTTGAAATGGCTTACCGTACAGAAATAGATGGAAATGCTTGCATGCCCACACCACGGCTAGTCCTTCTTTCTCTGCTTGGGAGTCCGCCTGCTCGGTGGTAGATAAACTGCAGGTGGCGTAAGCCACTATGTGTTTCACTAAAGGGTCCTGGGGATCGTAGTGTGCCAGGATGGCTCCTAGTCCAACGGGGCTGGCATTGACTGTTAATTCCGTCTTCCTGTTGGGTTCGTACTATGCCATATTCTCCGCCTTTGCGACCCTCTCTCTTATAGGTTCAAAGGGCTACTGACAGTCGTTGGACCACTCAAACTTTACATCCTTATGGGTTAGTTTCCGCAAAGGCTCACTGACCGAAGAAAAGTCCTGGATATATCGGCTGCAGTAACTGGCAAGGCCCAGAAAAGACCTTAGCTTGGACACTGTGGTTGGGGATGCAGTATCATTCAAGGCTGACATTCAGGCATCATCCCTGCTTCCGAGAAGACATGACTGAAGAATTTCAGGGTATTCTTTCGAAATTCGCACTCGTCTTTGTTTAGTGCGAGATTGGCATCATGAAGGGCTTTGCACACTTTCATGATGGTCTCATTGTGTTTGTTCACATCGGTTCCGAAGGCTAGAATGTCATCAGAATAGTTGAGGCAGTTCGGGATGTGTTTAATTATGTTGTGGACTTCTGCTTGAAATGTTTCCGCTGCCGAGGACACCCCGAAGCTCAATATTTTGTACCTGAATAGGCCAACATGAGTTACAAACGTGGTTATGTTGCGGCTCTCGGGATGTAGTACTAGCTGGTGGTATCCCTTCTGCAGGTCCATCTTAGAGAAAACCTTTGCCCCGTTCAGCAGATGAATCATGTCAGTGATTCAGGGCACCGGGTATCTCTCCCTTTTGATAGCTTGGTTTGGGCGTCACATGTCGACGCATAGTCTAATGGCTTCGGAACCCTTCTTTGGAACTGGGACAATCGGAGAGACCCATGTGGTGGGTCCAGTGGCTTTTTCTATAATGCCCTGTTCTAGTAGCTTTTGCAGTTCATCCTCCACCTTCTTCTGAATGTATCTGGCTTGGTTTAAGTCTGAGAGCTTGTATTGGGGCCACCCGTACTAAACCAACATTTGTGGTTAGGGAGCATGCAATGCATATTGATCATGCCATGGTCAACATTGACGCCTGGTGACAGGGTGGACAATTATGAAGTGGTACCCAGGTACGAGAGGCACCACATACCTGTTGTGCTCACATTTTTTTAAAAACTGTTAGTGTTGAACCTGAGTGTGGATACATCTGTTTCGAAAGTTTTTAGTGGCCAATCAAAACAAGTGGTTAAATGTATCATGTTTTACCACATTTTCATAGGAATTTATTGGATCCATTAAGTAGAGTTTTAACCCAGGAGGTCATGGGTAGTGACATTTAGGATTTTCTTAGCCAGATAGTTTCTATTTTTTAGAGATGTTGTAACGGTCCCATGTGAGTCAATTAGAAAGGTGTCCATTAAATAGACCCCTGGTATGACAATGAATGCAGTAAAGCCAAAAGAATTTTAAGTTTTAATTGTCTCACCAACAAATCGGAAGACTATTTACAGGGGTGACTTTTGTAAAGCCAGGTCTGATTACAAGAAACTACTTAATTCTAAAACAGAGATGTTGAATCATCTAAATGGAAGATCTATTTACGGATGCAAAACATAAAAACTTGGACAAGGTTTGGGGACTTATTACCGCTTGCCAAGAACTACCTGGTAATGTCACCCATGGCAGTATTAGCCCAGTACATTTTGGAGAACTTTACAAAAAATCTAGAGCTGAGTCTATGCTCCATCTACAGAAGGATGATTCAAAGGCACCAACTACTCTTGTGTTTACACTCTCAGAAATTAGAGAAGCAATTCTTTTCCCAGACGTCTAACAAGGCCCCATGGCCCGGATAAGATCCTAGGTTATATGTTTAAACATGAAATCCAGGTCTGGGCCCCTTATTGAAGTATCGAATGTTCCAAAGGAAGTCAGGTACGTTTCTTGCAATAGGTTTTAGTCACAAAAGGAGGCCTTCCTGTCCAGCTTGTGAACTAACACCCTGAACACTCACCAACCCTTATATAGATGAAGATTGGAACCTTAGAACATTCCATGTTGTCCTGGAAACTTAATCACATGTTATGCTGATGTTTAATGCACACATGGCAACCAGGTAAACAAATACAGGATCTTAAATAATGCACACAATAGCATGTTTATAATTTACAGTTAACCTACGAATCTGAAAATATGCACACGGTAAATATGTCTATAATTACAGTTGACAAAATGTGGATTATCTACCATGACAGTTAAATAGTTAAATGTCATGTTTATTGTATATAAAATACAATCTCTACATAACACGCATCCCCCATGTACACCTTATACAATGTTGAACAACTTATTCTCCTGTCATTGGTCTCACAGCTATTGTGCATCCATCTTCCAGTACCACTACATCATTCAACACTTTGTTCACTCTCAAGGGGCCGACAAACTTGCTTTCCCCTTTTAAGACACCACATGGTCTGCATACCCAAATGCAATCACACACTTCTACCCTAGTGAGTCTTGCTCTATGTTTGTTATCATACATTATCTTCATTTCAGTATTTCTTGACCTCATTCTTTCCTTCAGAGCCACCTCATCCCACTCTACAAAACACATTCTCTCCAACCATGGTGGACATACTGATGAAGACACCTTCCTTCTTCGTAAAAATTCAAAAGGAAGTAACCCTGTTGTTGTGTGTGGCACCAACCTGCAAGCATACACAAACCTTGCAATGGACTACTCCCAGCTCTGTCCAGTACTGATAGACATCCGTACATTTTGCCTCGGAGTCATGTTAAATCGCTCTATAATTCCATTTGTGGAAGGATTGGAGAGCGCAGTCTTATGATGTTCCACCCTTATGCCTTTGAGAAAATTCTTCATTATTTTGGAAGTGAACTGAACACCATAATCAGTGAGAATTGTATCTGGAAACCCCTCCCTTTGAAAAATGTCATCAAGAAAGTGCACAACTGCCCTAGAGTCTGATTCATGTACACCTTTGACCTCCACCCATTTAGAGTAGAGATCCACTAGCACTAATACATATTTCTTGATGCCACTTCTCGACCATAAACAACCTAGAATGTCTAAAGCAACATAATCCCATGGCATTTTGGAGAAGTCAATTGGTTGAGGGTTTGGGTATGTATTTTTAGAACTCTTTCAGATGCTGCACACACCAGCCCTTATTTGACCAATGTTTCCGGCTCAGAGTCCAATCCTGGCCACCAATGGTCATCTCTTAGTCCACCCTTAGTTTTAGATATCCCTACGTGACCGGCATAAACCAATTCCTTTAATTTATCTCAGACACCAAGGGGAGGTACATTCCGACCAGCACGTAAAAGATGCTCATCCTCTAGGCTTAAGTCATTCCTCACTCTGTGAAATGATCCAAAACCCATATCACTTGTCCACCCAGAGCAATCACTACACACACATTCCTCGACTTTCATCAATTTGTGATCATCTTTTTCAGACTTTTCACACTCATCCTTTAGGATTGTGTCCTTGCACACCCAAAATACATCTTGTACAGCATCCTCAATATCCTCCTCACCAGAATAAACTACATTCCTGAACAGACAATCTGCAATGACATTGTCCTTGCCAGGAACAAACTTAATTTCAAAATCGTGTCCTTGGAAACCCAGCCGACAATGCGCCTGGACACTCATCTGGTCCTTTTGAAGTGAACACGGAAACCAGCGGTTTGTGGTCTGTAATAACAGTGAAATTCCTGCCCTACAGAAATGTTTTAAATGTTCTTATGGCCCACATGGCTGACAATGCCTTCTTTTCTATGAGCGAGTATCTGAGTGATCTAGATGCAAATGCTATTACTTTATTGATTCCTTTATCTTTCTGCATTAGGGTAGCCCCCTGACCTGTAGCGGTGTTATATGTCATCATCATTGTTTCATTGGTGGTGTCAAAGGCAGCAAGTATTGGGGCATAAGAGGTGGCCTGTTTAATTTCTACAAATTCTGTATTACACTCAGCCGACCAGTCAAATCCAATGTCTTTTTTACACAACACCCTGATATTCTTGAAATTTTGGCATAGTATTCTGCATCCCCAAAAAATAACAAGACCTCTTTTATTGTCTTTAGGTGGTACAATATTCATAATAGAATTGACTAGACTTTCTCTGGTCTAAATACCATCATCAGATAATCTGTGACCAAAATAATCATTCTCTGAAACCCTGGAACAACACTTGGGCTTTAGTAACATTAGACCTGCTTTGTTCAATCACCTATAACCCCATTGAGTTTGTCATCATGATCCTGTAGAGAAGAACCCATAATAGGGATATCATCTTGATAGATGAATACTCCAACAATATCCCCCAAAATGATGTTCATAGCCCTTTGATAGGATACTGCCACTGAAATAAGACCAAACAACATTCTCTTAAACCTGAATGTACCTTCATAGGTAACTTGAACTTGTGAAATGCTGAAGCTAGGTCCAAAGTCGATAATACCTTTGCACCAGGTGTGAGACTGACCAATTCTCCAATATTTGGTAATGGGAATCCATCAAAAATACTATTTCTATTCAGTGCTCTCAAATCTAAACACAATCGTGCACTAACATTGGGTTTTCTCACAACCACCATGGGAGAACACTATTCAGCAGCCTCCACTGGCTCAATTATATCTTCAGCAATCAATCTTTTGATTTTCTTTGTCACTTCTTCCCTCAGGGCAAGTGGCACACATCTCATTTAAGACACTACAGGGATGGCACTCTTCTTTACCCGGATCACGTGACCCATTCCCACCATACATCCAAACTTTTCCACGAACACATCAGACATGACTTCTATAGGTGGATAGTTTTCAGAGGTGATGGCAGCAATGTTGCCCGGAATCTTTGGACCAATTATAATTAACATGTCGCTTTGTTGATACCACCTCAACAAACATCCACCTCTATCAGAAAACATACATCTTTGCCTTGGTGGATTTACCTTGGCACTCAAGAATAACCACAAAACAACCGACCATGACTGTTTGCACCACCATATGCACATGTTTTTATGTGAGAAGGCTTCAAACTAACCTCAGAAAATGTATTTTGCCATGTCCCCCCATCAATGATGGTATAATCAGATCCGGAGTATATTAGCATGTGCCATCTATCAGCACAATGGAATGTGGTTTCTTATCTATACATTTAGTCAGCCCCACCTCACACACTGACCAACTCCCACCACATGCCTCACCATCAGAGCCAATTTCATCAATATTTTCATACTAAGAATTTTCATAGACGTCCTTGACCACCTTATGGTAAATATTCTGACAACCACACTTGATACACTGTACATGATGTCCAGGGCAATCAGGGTTGTTTACCAAGTGAGAGAAACTACCACACTTGAGGCATTTTTGTAGGACATGGACTAGGTACAGTTTTTTTTATAGCTTTTCCTGCTATCCTGCAGGTCTTCATGTTCATCGATCCTGGGATGCTGCTTGGCCATGGAACTGTTGTTCTTTTTAAAAGGCTTCCTGCCCTTTTGTCAACTCAGAGCATTTATAGACTCCTAGTTTTCTATACCATCCAGTTCCTTCACACAAGCCAACATTTGTTCTAGCCTCTTGGCAATGCCCAAAACCTCCTCTAGACTCGGATCCCCATGTGCCAACATTTATTCTCTAATTTTGGCCTCTTTTAATTTTAACATAAATTGGTCTATGAGACGTTTATCATATGATGAACCAAAGTTGCATTTATTGGCAAGCTCTCTAAAGGCAGTGACGAAGTTCTCAATAAACTCATCCGTAGCATGCTCCCGCTGAAGTGATACGGTTGCAATATAACACTTATCTTTCTTTCCTAGTGTCTGTCTAGCTTCTTCAGGATAACCTCATATGGAGTTGGTGCCTCCACCCCTTCACCAGAACCTTGCACAGAGGTTGCAAGATCAGTATTACTTTTTGAAATCCGTCCACCCTCATACCCTAAACAGTGCATCAAAAGTACCCAACAACACTCCATATTAAAGTTGGGAACATGAATGGAAGTCATAGTCTACAGAATGATCTCTCCAGTTGTCCCTGTGCACTGCAGGCTCTCCTGAAGAAGGAAAAAAGTGTGGAGGTAAATTGCTCATGCTTTAGATGCAACATTGGGCAACACAATAAATGCTGTTCAATTAACAGTCTAGTTCACAGTAGTGAGAAGGTAGTCAAGCAAAAAATCTGCAGTTGTCTTATGAAATTGCAGGGTGGCTTATAAGGTGGGAATGCTATCACCCCTGCAACGGACTGCACATCAGAACAGAAGGCAGATGTATAATAACCTTGATCGCTTACAAGAAATTCCAGAAAATGTGGCCGAAATAAATCAGTAAGAATGTGAAAGCTGCAGAATGTCCTTCAAACGTGGTGCTGCAACTCCAGGGAAATACCAGTAGAAGCGAACTCCAGGAAGTGATGCGTTATTGCTGGTGAAGTCAGGTGAACAGCAGGGATCTGATGGTCTTTTCCGCTAGCCACGTCACTGCAGTGGAGTGAAGGGCTGATCAACGGCACTAAGAGTGGACCGCTTCTGAATGGCATGAAGAGGGGATACCATAGATGAAAAGCGCGGACATAGTGCAAAGGCAGGGATCACAGACTGGCTAACCTCAGTAATCTGCCAGAAGGCATACGATCGTCAACCAGCACATTGATGTGATGATCACCGCAAAGATAAGCCAAACAGACCAGAGAAGAGTCAACGAAGCAGGAGTCACATACAAACATGCTGTGAAGAGGTGTATTGACAAGGAGACCATGCAAAATCATGCAGGAACAGTCAAAATTGCAGAAAACAGGAAGTCTGAAGGGATATGATCAATAGGGCTTCCAGGGTTCAGTTAATTGCCATTCTGAAGTATCCAATAATCCACAGGAAGCCAGGTAAGTTTCTTCTAATAGGTTTTATTCACCTGAGGAGGCCATCCTGTCCAGGCTGTGAACTAACACCCTGAACACTCACCAAGCCTTATATACATGAAGGTTGGGACTGTAGAAGATTCCATGCTGTCCTGGAAAATTATTAACATGTTCTGCTGAAGATGAATCCATGCATGGCAACCAGGTAAACAAATACAATATCTGAAAAGATGCACACAATAACATGTCTATAATTTACAGTTAAACTACAAATCTGAAATGATGCACATGGTAAACATGTCTATAATTACAGTTGACTGAAGACTTATTCAAAATGTGCATACTCTATTATGACAGTTAAACATTCAAATGTCATGTGTATTGTATATAATATAACCCCTAAAATACTATCTGTACATAACACTTTTTTTTCTGAAACGTTTTAATGCAGTAAAAAGGTGAACAGGGCCTCAGTGTCTTGGTCTAAAGCCGAAATTGTGTCTATTTATAAAAAAAGGTGGGCTTGATCACCCTGGAAATTATAGGCTCATATCCTTGCTCGATTCTGCAGGAAAGCTATTTAAGAAAGTGATCTTGGGCCATCTTAAAACCTTGGTCGCCTTGAGCAATCTTATTGATCAACGGCAAGGGGTTTTCAAGGAGAGTGTTAGCACAATCGATCAATGTTTCAGATTGAAACTAATCCTAGACAAATATGTGAAACTAAAGACAGCAAATATTTTGGTAATATTCGTAGACTTAGGTACAGCATCTGATTCAGTCCTGCATGTTCTTACTGCTTTATGAAAAAAATGATGCACTGATCAATCAGGGCATGGGGGTGAAACAACACACCCTATTTAGATCCTGAAGGGTGTACACCATGGTTGTGTGCTAGCTGCTATCTTGTTCCGATTGTACATAATGGATTGATAGGTAGGCTCCTAAGCTCCTCATCTGATGCCTCATCCTAGCTGGGGCCAAAATTCTGGTTTTACTTTTCACGGATTACCCCATTTTAATGTCACAGTCTCATGCCAGGAAAATCCAAATTAATGTCTTTGAAGGATTTTGTACAGTCATGAGCTTGTCTATAAATACGAACAAGACAACAATTATGACTTTTTATAAGAAAAGGAAAAAAACTACATGCAACGTGACTGTTGAAAATAAGAATCTTGAGCATGTTAACTATTATAACTATCTTCGTGTCAGATTTGTTACCTCGTGCACCTGAGACCAGCAACTCATAAGAGTGCAAAACCCACTCCTGAGACATACTTGGGCCATCACAAAATGTTCCTTTAGTTATAAAGATGGCTCAGCGAGACAGTTTTAACAACTGTACGAGGCCCATTCCAGGTAAGCAGCCATGTATGGGATTAAACTTTGCGGCAACTCAAATTGTAATAAACTCAGAACAGCCCAGAATGAATTCCTAAAGAAAAGAAACATGGGACTCCCTATTGAGACATCCACAGTCTTGATCTAGGAAGAAACAGGCTTTACTAACATAGGGTATGTCGTAGCCCTTATCCAGGTTTATTATTGGATCAGACTGTGGGTTAGTGAGGAGTCTCTCATGTTTAAAGATGCTGTTAATGACCTTTATGATCAAACTGGGGGTTCATCCCTAAAGTGGTAACATTATGTCAAAATCTGGTTGCGGGTCCTAGTATATGACAAATGATGGCCCTCTCCAGCTCTCTTTGTACCTAATGATCAACGGAGAGCAAAGGAGAGATACAGGCAGACATTTGAGGTAAAGATCTGGAGTAGTGCTCAGTCATCCTCTGCCCTTAGTCTGGGAACATAAAAGTTGTAGGGGTTATGAAATGTATCTGGACAGCATGCGGCCTAGGTCATTAAGTTCATTATAAGTAAAATGTAGGTTTAGCATTTTACCTGCTGATGCAATGCATAAAGCATGGAATCACAATGAAAGAAATACATTTCCATACTGTCTGGATAGGGTTGAATTTGTTGAGCATTTTCTTCTTGCTTGTCCTTTGTATTTACCATACGGAAGGAGCAATCTGAAGCCAAGGTTTTGAGAGTTTAATATCAGGACAGTCAGTGAAGCCATGTCTCTCGTCAGAAGAACTGATAATGGTCCAAGTATTTTTGCCGGGGTCAAGTACATCTTCAGAGCATGCCTGAAAAGATCTGCATGTTTAGCTGACCATGCCTGAAATGTATATATTTATTGATAGCTGAATTTGTATCTAGCATGCTGCTCTGTAAATTTGCTGGTGTTTGTTACATGCATTTTTCTATTTTGCTGTTTTCATATGGATTTTGGTGCATGCTCTTGCATTTTTAGAGTTTTGAAATTATGACTTATTTATTGCAAAGATTTTGTGTTCATATTGATTTTACTATGCATGGCGCAATGTGGACTTTTATGGCGTACTGCCGTAATAAAGCTCATTGGACTGAAAACATGTGAGGCAAGGATCTGTCATCGGAATCTCTTCTACCTTATTGCCCACATTAATGATTGGCTAAGTATACTTCCTGGAGGCTCTCATCAGAAATTGGCGAATACACCTCTCAGTTGTTGGGAATGTTATTGAAAAGCAGACAGGCCTGACCCATCCTGAAGCCACCTGTTTCCCTCAAGGTCCAAGAACAAAACATGGTTGACAAAGATGGAGAAAGGAAATGAGGGGAAAACTATTGACATCCGTGTAATGATACTCCTACACAGGAAGGGGCGAGGCATGGGGATGGTCTGGCAATCTGATTTCCACTCTCCTTAGGCTTTTCCATACCAAGATGGCAGCCACATAGAAAGTATTGCAGTCGTAAAATCAAAGATGATAGGTTGGCTACTTTCTTTCCTGGGGAATTGGAGGGAGGGGCAGGCTCTCATTTAAAAAGGGAGCAGTCAACAACTCTAGGAATCCCAACACTTCTGTATCTTCCAGCATGCTGTTAATTGCCCCACAGCCTTTTTCTCCCTTATGTCCTGTCCTTTTGCTCTAGATAATTTTGCTTCTTCCCTTGCCTCTTTTATGTTTGTTCTTTCCCAATGTATGGCTTCTTTTGTTCATTGTTGTTGGTTCCTGGTTAGAATCTGCACTGAAACCCAAGGTAAGTGGCCGGCCACGTGCACCGAAAGGAAATATGCAACATCTAGTGCCCAGAGTTGTAGTATATAAAAATTCATGTTTTACTGATTGCTTGCCCAGTTAAAAAAAGGTATAAGGCCCAACTAACCCTGAAGTATATATTTCCAATGAAATTAATTCAACACAGGTTATGTATTCCAAGTTTGGTTCCACTAATTCAATATTAGTTTTGACATTGAAAAAGATCCTTGTTCCTGGACAAGTTAACCCTGTCTCTTTTAGATAAAATATATTGCCTCTCCTAGTTATTGATGATTAATTTGTCCTCAATTTGGGTCACGAAGCCATTACTTTCTGAACAGAGAAGATGAAATAACTTCATCTTTTGAGGATGCACACCCATTTGAACTAAATATGGAAAAGATTTCGGGAGATATACTGTGATGAAATTACTTCTGCTCTGCAAGTGTACAAGGAAGTGTAGTTGCTAATCCGCCTATTCCGTCCTCACACTGCTACAAACCAACAATGATGCCAATCATAAAGGCAAAACAGGCACAGCCAAGACTATATCTCCTTCACCTTTTGTACTATGGGCCATGGGAGGTTAAGCTCTTAGTAGGGGTGTGCAGGAGATGGCAGTAGCAGCCCAAACAGCAATCATACAACAGCCCAAAAGAAAGGAATGACTAATCAAGGGTCGCATGGTTCTATACAAATACATATACTTTAATTCAAAACACCATATGCTATATAAATATAGTAGAAAACACTGACAAAACCCTGACACCTATGGAATAAACACAATATATAGAATGGAAAAGATGCAAGCACTAATGTCTCATGGGTGAGAGTCAAGAAATCACAACGCAGTCATACAAAAGTATATTTTCTTCAAGAAAAAGGTGAAACAATGCCTTTAACCAGTTACGAATGGGGACAGTAAATAGTACCTGGATCCACTTCTTAGGCGCTGCCACAGGGTAAAACTAGGCTTCCATATGCTGTAGATGCGTGTTGAATCAGGATTGGATGCCATGAGTCATGCTGGTCGGACGGATATCGAGACAGTTTTAAGTGGAGTTCTGTGTGGTTGGAAGTGAGAAGTCGATGAGGCAGTTCAGAGGGCTCGCCAGGGTGGGTTTGAAGGTCTTGATGATTCAAGACAATGGTAACTGCTGGGTCGGGTTGACACATAATGCAGTGCGTCCAGTGGTTTCAATCGAGCTCCGGGCAGTTCAAAGCTGTGAACCTGATGCTCTGATGCAAGGTTTGACGAGGCGGACTTTCAAAGTCATCCACACTGGTGAGCTAGTGTTCAAGCCGTACAGGTGAGGTGCTCTGCATGTATTATGCAGTGATCAAGCCAGTTCGATGAAGCAGCAACAATGCTTTGATGTAGGCTCAAAGAAGTTGCAAAGTGAGCACCATGGATCCTGTGGATTCGAAAGCAGTCAAACACAGTTGAATCCCATTTGAAGGTTGTTCAACACTGTAGAATGGAGGAACTTGCTTTTTTTAGTGTTGTGCTATCTACTCCAGGGGATTAGGGACATGATTGGTCCTTGTTCTCTTCACTCCCAATGCAGGGGAGACAACCTAGGATCTGCATGAGTCCTTCACCTCCAGTGAGGAGCCTGAGCATCAGTGCAGCTGGATGAATAAGGCTGGTTCGTTCCACAACAGCAGTTCACATGGAATTGCTCTGGAGATGGTTAGGGAGCAGAGCTTGACTCTACTTCGTAACACACCAACTTCATCTCGCTAGTTGAGGACTCTGGAAAGGGCTGTTCTCCTGACAGAAGTTCAAATGAATTCATTTTAAAATCCTTGAAGGTGCAAAATTAATCAAGGAAGGGGTGGGAGACCCTTTCCTTATAAAGTCAAAAGGCCACCGAGGATTGGACAAAAGCGAGCTTGCTTTGAGGAGTTCAATCCTTGCTAAGGTTTCAAGTGTCATTTTGTTAACTGATTTGTAAAGCCACTTCAACCAAAGGTATTGTGGTGCTAGATATCCAACAAGCACACACAACAGCAGAATAGTAAACTAATATAAAAGGGTTTTTAAAGCACATCTAAATGCTAGATGACTCTTGGTGGCCCTAAGAGATTGTGGGATGGAATTCCACAACTGAACAGCAGCAACCGAGAAAGCTCGGCCCCCAGTTCTAGACACTCTATAACACAAAGTCTGGATTAGACATCAAGTTTAAGAAAGAAGATGTTGACCCGGAATGTACTGCTGGAAATTAACTTGCAGGTATTCAGCACATTGACCATAAAAGGCCTGGTGCAAAATAGAGAGTGACTTAGACATGACCCGCTTCTTGACTCGGAGCCAGTCCAGCTTCTGAAGCACTTGCAAGATGTGAAAACCACAAGGAGAACCAGTAGCCACCCTAGCCCCATGGTTCTGTAAAAGTTGCTGCCGATGGAAAATGTATTGAGGTTGAGCCAATTACTGTAATCAATCTGGCTTAACACCAATGTTGCCACAACTGGGGTATAAGGTACTGCAGGGATAAAAGGTAGTACTTCTCACAGGATATTTAGATGAAAGTGCAGAGACTGGTATACCACACTAATGTGAGCTTCCATAGTTAGAGAAAAGGTTCACACCCAGATCCTTTCCCATAGGTGAGGAAACAGGAAGAGGACCAAGAGACGAAGGCCATAAGGTAGATGTCCACAGGCAGGTGGCAGAAGGTGGAGCAACCACCAGAATTGCTGACGTGTCCCCATTCAATTTCAGCCATGTGTCACCAATCCACCACCCCACAGATTCCGGTCACCCCCTAAGCTGAGAAAAATGATTTGGTTCCTCAAGGTTAAATTGTATAATGATCTGGGTATTGTCAGCATATTAGTAGCAAGGGAGGTCGTGGGAGTGGATGAGACCGACCAATGGCTGGATATAGACATTGAACAATATTGTAGACAAGGCATAACCCTGCGGAACACCAAATGAAAGAGCATTAGAGCCAGACGGAGGAGAAAGAGAAAGAATGTCACTTCTATCAGAAAGAAAAGAGGAGAACCAATAAAGAACCATGTCTGAAAGACTACCCTGTCCAGATGACCCATGAGGGTGGGGTGGTCCACTGTATCAAAGGTGGCTAATAGTTCTAAAAGAATCAGTCCACCCACTCCACCTTGGTCTGATAGCCGAGCCAGGTCATCCATAGCTGATATAAGGACGCTCTCAGTGACATGGCCCGGTCGAAACAACGATTGAAAAGAGTAAAAAAAAAAAAAATTATTGAGAAAAGTGCTCAGAATCGGGGTGATAAGAAACTCCATAAGCTTTAAGAGAAATGAGAGAAGAAATATAGGATGGAAATTAGAGGGATGGTGGGGTCGAGAGAATATTTTTTTCAGGAGTGGGCCAAGAACCAGCCCCTCAGCACACAAGAGATTAACCGCCTGAGTGACCCTGGAGACTATGCCTGGCATGATCTCCTTGAGAACCCGAAGAGGGATCAGATCTGGGGGAGAAGCTGATTTCAGCTTGGTTGTAGCAGCCAGGACATACTTATCAGTAAGAAGAGGAAATGATTTCCAGGAATAGGAAGACACAGTGGTGAATTTATAAATAGGCAAGTATTTTGTTTTAGAGGCAGAGATTTTACAACAAATGTTTTTAATCTGTTGTATGAATAATCTTGATAGCGAATCACATAGATCCTGAGACCGAACAACACTAGCTGCAAGCTTAGAATTAGAGGAAAGTAGGCCAACCAGCGCAAATAATTCCTCTGGTTAGTTACGAGGAGGATCACCATTTGCGCTCTGCTTGCCTACATTGAAAGTTCAGATCCTGCAGATTTGTATAAAACCATGGCTCTGATGGACGACTATGAGTTTTACTAGAATGTAGAGGAACAAGGTTGTCGGCTGTAACAGGAAATGTGTGTACTAAGGTACAGATATCAGTGGTCTAAACACAGCTACAGTTATCTATAATAGAAGATGCAATGCAGGCATTTTCCAGTGAGTACCAGCTTCGCTAAAGTGTTACCAATGGTTTGGGCAGAGTACACCTCATCCCAGATTTAGTGGAAAAAGGAATAACCACATGGTCAGACCAGGCTATCTGAAGTACTGGAAAAGACGTGACGAGTGATTTTGCCACAAGAATCAGGTACACTATAGTGTATTTCCTAATTGGTGGGTGGGTCCACAAATAAGCTGCAAGAGATCTAGGTCATTCATAACATTAAAGAACTGAGTAGAGGATAAATAACATGGAGGGGTTACATTTGAGATTAAAATCTCCTCCAATAAGTAGGTTTGTGAATATAGACTCGAGTTCAGCAACCCGTTCAAGGAATAGGCTACAAAAAGTTGAATCTGTGCAATGACGGCGATAAACAGTTAGGATGTGTACCACACAAGAAGCCAATATAGCCACACGTACAAGTAGTGCTGCCATTTTTATAGAATGATTGAAAGATAGAGGTGTGAAGGTAAATTGTGAGTTAAAAATCAATGCAATAACCCCTCCTGGGTGGGCAAAAACACAATCTAGCCAAATAATACCATAATCTGGTGATAGCGCTTGAGCTACCTCGGGTCCAGAGGTATCTGCTAACCATGTTTTAGTCACACACAGAATATCTGGCAGGAACTGTGAAATCCAATTATGGCCTGGCATAAAATGTGCTCCTAATGAGCGCACATTTAATAAAACATGTTTAAATTAGCTACCAATAGGATTAGCCACAGAGGAGCTATACAATCTCTATATATATCTATATATATATATCAATATATATATATATATATATATAAAATGCTTAGGTATGTTTCTGTACTCATCTGATGTAAATCATCAATGTTAGATTGCCCTCTGCTGTCCAAATGGCAAAGGTCACCTCTGTGTGCCCTAGGACTTCAACAGCAGCTATCATTTTAACAAACAGAATGAGCAAGGAGCTACGTGGTCATCTTCACCTTAGACTATCTCAAACATTCGGAAATAATTTCAAGTTACTTCATTCCAACTCTACCTCTCTTCACACAGAGCACGGCAGTTATAGTGTCAATGAACAGTCAATTAGCAGCTCAAGGTTGCAGTCTCTAAAGAGCAAAACGCTGTTGGACGAATGCTGCCTCACGAGCTACAACTTAAAGAAGGTGCTGTAATTATGCTACTAGGCAATCTTATGCCATCACAGGGACTCTGCAATGGAACAAGGTTGACAACTATGCATCTACAAAGACACATTATAGAGGCCCATGTAATAGGTGGATCTTAGATACTGTTCTGATACCACACATACCTCCCAGTCCATCTAATACAAATATGTCTTTCATATTCAAAAGAAGACAGTTACCTATACATTTAGCCTTTTCGATTACCATTAATAAGTCACAGGGACCTACGCCCCTTTCCTGGAAGCGATCAGTGGTAATTCCAATATTTAAGAAGGGGGACAGAAGTGACCCTTTTAATTACTGAGCGATATTGACCTTTAAGATCTGCTAGGACCGCGTATGTTAGGCTGGGAATGGCTAGTTTATGTATCAAACTGTGAGGCAAATTGCTAGAAGGAACAGGTGTTACCAGAGTGTCACAAGAGCCAAACCTAGGTTTCACTAAAGACGGGACTTCTGCCAATGTGTCCATCAAAGGTTCGTCCTGTGCACGAACAAGCACAGATGGGCTTGACTTAGGTGCGATTTTGGCGCACAAAGTGCATACCTGCTGCGCTTCCGGATAGTGATGTCCAAAGTGATTTTTCTTTGCTTGTGCAGGAAGTACAGGCGACAGGAAGGAAAGAGAAACCCACGGATAACCAAGATGGAGGAATCATTTGTCCTTCTGTTCTGGTATGTCTTGGTTGTCTAAACCTGTTCCTTCTCTAAGCCTGCACTTCAAAGGTCTTTTGGTATGCAAGACCCTGATGTGAGGGTGGCCCTTTTCTTTAAGGTGTGCTCTTTTAATCTCTTTTAATCTTCTTTTCCAGCTCCTTCTGGTGGCTGCCCTGCTGGAGAGAGATGTTACCTACCTCACAAAGGATAAAAGTGGGGCACATTCTTCCTGCCCATTGTTATGCCAGTGAGCAGACCCAGGCAATGTGACTAGAATACACACAACCCTTCCCTGGTTGGCCTGGGCTCACAGTTTTGACATGTGTATGTTAAAATTAGATGTTGCTTTTAGTAACTATTTGAACTACCAGCCACCATACCAAAATCTAGCTATGGCTTATATTTCAAGATTACCAATTGTTATGGTTTTGGAACAAAGGTGCCAACTTAAATGTAACCTCTGCAATGCAGTGACTTTGCTGTCACATCAGTTGTCAAACAGGGCACCAGTGACTTCTGAACCTGTTTTCTGCCAATGGAGAGCAGAAGCTGTAACAATCAGGGCACAGGTGTCACCATGCTTTTGGCATGGAGCTTTCTGAAAGGGGGTCAGTGGTGTTCAGCAGACCACCCTTTCTGAGATGGAATTACCTGTGTCGTTTCGTTATTTAAAACATATATTTTTAAAAAGCCAGGGCTTTCACTCTTTTGTAGATGACAATTTCTCACTCCCATACATCAGAGGACAAACATTTCTCTTTTGCACAGATATTTTGATAGTTGAGTTCAGACATTCACTTCATCAAATAATTAATTGGGTTCATAGGCCTAGCTAACCTTGAGATTGTATTACATATTCAGATCTTAGTACCCTTCATCTCATCATCAGAAATGTCATGTGGTATCTTATTAGTGTGTGCTCTAGTATGGATCAGTGCTCATCTATCTGTGATCTCTGATTCAGTTGCATAAACTAAAATGGCGCTATGGGCTGTGTATACTGCTTCTCCTGCTCTATGTATATCTTATGCAAGATTATTGAAGACTGCTTGAAATAGACTGTGATGAAGAAGGGACTTTCAGCTATGCTTGCCGTTTGCACCTTTGCACCTACTCTACTTGTTTTATTCACTTTGATTATTTTGCTAGTTCGTTTTCAGATTTCAAAGCAACCTAATGCCACCTAATGCATGTACTTATCCCCTCAATGTGTTGATCTCATCTTAAACCTTCCCATGGTGCATTTACATGCTCTAATCCCTTTATTGCATCAAATAACTGTCATCTTGCCTTTGCGTGTGCATGTTCTTTGGTTATCCAAAGCATTAAACATATGGTGGGGACGTACCAAAAATATTGTACGAAACAATTAGAAAAGCCAATACATCATCTAGCCGTAAGAAACACAAGCAGTTTACAAAGTGTAAGGTTTCAAGCATCTCTTTTCAAATAGAAACAGTATTACTACTTGGGTCAAGACTTTCATAATGAATGCAAATATTCTGAAATCACAAACAGTAAAATAAACTTCTCAGGCTCAAAATGCCATTTCCTCCTCCGTTATAGACAAGTTTAGATTCGTTGGCCCCCAGACATAGAATTAAGCATATAACGTCTCTCATAGGTCTGTATCGTTCTGCCGGGGTGTTGCTAGGCCTGGAACAGATCTGGGGCTACACAAATGCCTGGACTGCCAGGACTCGGGGCTAGCTAGCCTTTAGGTTGTAGTCCCTGATCTTCTATCCGGGGCTACAACCAAAGGACTTGGGGCTACAGCCCCTCAGCACCCCCTAGCAACGCATCTGCTTTCTGGAAATGGGGGTCTACAACCCTAAGAAAAATGTGTCATCAATTGTTTGCAAGGCAGGAAAATACCTTTCTTTTTCTTGGCATATGTACCTTTTCATATGTATATTAGAATTGGCAATACCCTACCCAAAGACTCTATAAACTGCCATGAAATGGTGCATTGGCACTGATAAAAAAGTACAAATCCCCGTTCTTATGCACTGAGAAATTGTTGGGTAATTTGCAAAAATGTGCACCTTCACATCCGATAATGTATCACTTACAAATAGGTGCAAGACCATTCTTGGGTACTTTTATAAAAATAGGTTCAAAAGGTGTTGGTCAAAATATAAGTTTCTATTAAATCACAACACATTAGATTTCAAGTGATTGATGAATTCGATGGCACTGGAATGATCATTATTTCTCAAGCACAAGCCTGTCAGTGATGATTCTTAACTATCGTAAGATTAATGGTTTTAATCCAGAGTTTAACATCTCTGCTGGTTTGAAAGGAAAATAACCCAGTGTGTGTGTGCAGAAATCTCACACTGATCTAAGGGATCTGGTGCAAACAACATTACCATGTTTTTTAAATTAAATTATTTCTATAGTTATTAGAAACTGTAAGTTTTATATTCATGGCCATTGTCATGCTTAACAGTACTTTCTGCATGTAATGAAGTTGTTCTGATATTCACTTGCAGTGATAGGCTTTAGAACGTGGTCTTCCTGTATGGGTACCTGGATGGGGTTTTCAGGAAAATGAATAAGCGTTCTCGAGTGTCTTCCATGTAGCATTAAGGAACAATGCGTATGCCTGAAAGTAATGAACTGTAGATCAATTTGATTTCCCTGTGTAAGGCAAGATCTCCTGACAACCAGACAAGAAAAAACTATCCTCTAAGGAAAAAAGCTTGGTGCACCACTTTGCAAGGAAAACAAGTTTTATTTTGTGTACAAAAAGGAAAAAGGTGACAGACGGTCCCATAGAACCCAACTGCCATGGAACTCTCAGTTAGTTCAAAGCAAACACTGTGTTATAAGGACAGACATCGTCACTGATGATGCACACAGTATACAGTGTTCAAATCCCACCCTCATTGGCTACCACCTGTATACATACTACCAGTTCTCTGTAGTCCCTCGGCCGATTGGCCAGATCCTAATCTACCCTTGCCGTCTAACATATGGGTTCCTACTACCTGATTGGCAAACCTCCTAGAATGTTACTCCCCCCACGGGCCTAGTCAAATGGTGTGCACCTGGTCGTTAACAAGAGCTCAGTGGATACCTCTGATATCAAAGAATAATGGAGCACTTTTCTTGATACCAGACATACAGGCGCCCCACCCTGCCTCCTTGTCGTGGGACTATATTTGTTGGCTTCACTCCTGGCTCGCAACTTATCAGTTGCCCCTCCCTGGAGCTTCTCCTGGGCTGCTTGAGGACCACACTAATCAGCCAAATGGATTTAGGTATTGTGTTTTAACAGCATCTGGCATTTCAAACGGGATGGCCATTATTCTAGGGGACGCTAATGCTCTAAATCTAGGCTGGGCCTTTTGCCAGCTCAAGACCATTACCCTGGCTCCCATGAGTTTGTCCTTCAGGATCGGCACAGCCCTGCCCTTAGTCTGCCATTTACATTTGTTTCTGGTTTCGCAGGCACATAGCTCAATATAATTAAATTCAATAATGCCCCTATGGTCAGTTTTACTTCTGGGGCTTGGGATGGGAAGATGATTCAAAACCTGTTACCACACTATTTTGCAACTTTCAACAGGGCCTGCAACATACTAGGACTGACTTCAAATATGGCAGTGCTTCAGTATTTCTCGTACTGGGGATCAGGGCCCACGTTTACATCCGTAAACGCTACATTTCAGCTATTGTACTTCAGTGGTACTTGTGCCCTCAACCTAGACCTACATATATGGTCTTGATTGTTGAAAAGCAACTATGATTGTCATTACTACTTCAACCCCCTTCAGCCACACACGTTCACTTTCTTGTGCATTAATATATTTTCTGCAGCCTAAATCATTTGCGTGAGCATTGGAGCTGAGCATGCACCGCAACACCTATCTGTTGAATTTGTGTTTTTATTTATTTCCCTAGAGCTCCTGAACGATGCTACAACTAAGAATTGCATTCTCAGGGGAGCAGTTAAATTCAGCTTAGACTGAAGACTTAACTATGCTACTGAGTGAGAGGACCAGAGAACTGAGATGACGTGCACCTCACACATCCAGGGACTAAGCCGTCCATGTGAAATGAACCTATATACACTGTGTGCAGCACTTATGGTAACGTGTGTGTGTGTGTGTGTGTGTGTGTGTGTGTGTGTGTGTGTGTGTGTGTGTGTGTGTGTGTGTGTGTGTGTGTGTGTGTGTGTGTGTGTGTGTGTGTGTGTGTGTGTGTGTGTGTGTGTGTGTGTGTGTGTGTGTGTGTGTGTGTGTGTGTGTGTGTGTGTGTGTGTGTGTGTGTGTGTGTGTGTGTGTGTGTGTGTGTGTGTGTGTGTGTGTGTGTGTGTGTGTGTGTGTGTGTGTGTGTGTGTGTGTGTGTGTGTGTGTGTGTGTGTGTGTGTGTGTGTGTGTGTGTGTGTGAACTGCTATTAAATCATCTTGCAACATCAGATCTAAGGGCAAACACAATGGTCCACAGCATACAGCAGCCTCTTAAAATCAATCGTCCGAGGTCTCTACATCTTCCTGGTTTTAGTAGAGTACCTGAAGACCAGGAAATGATGATGGCCTTTGAAGAACCCAACAAATATGCCTGTAACATTCGAGGACCACAAAAAGCCACATCATTGACGGCTCTCATCAATAGAACCTGGTAACACCTAACCATGACTTAACACTTGAGAATTGGACCCAAAGAAAAACAAAGTGTCACAACTGCGGAGAAGCGTCTGCATCACTGTATTCTTTTATTAACTGAACTTGTTACTAGATGAACATGACATTTAGCAGAAGGGGGAGAGTGAAGAACTGCACACCGAGGCCAGGACATCCCAGAGTAATGTGGTAGCGGGGAATTAGAGCTGCATACTTGACTGCAGATGTCAGTGCTATGTGGGTTGGCATCGGGGCCATAGCCCACTTGGCCAATAAGTCTGTGCTTGGATTTCAATCTGAGAAGGAAAGTTACGGATAAAAGTATTCAAACTAAACCTTTGGCTGGATAGTCCTTTATTTAAAATGATATCTGCATTAGGAGCCACCTCACTCCACTGAAAGAGCCAGCTTCTGTTAGAGAATGTATGAGAAAAAGAGTTTGTGCAGTGGGTCCATTAACATTTTGCATTCATTTTTACAATTGGGAGGTGAGTAGAGTGAGGTTAGATTTATTTGGCCACGCAAATGCTAGCATAGCTGCAGGTGCATAAATATAGCAGGGTTTCAAAAACAAAAGTAAAATCAAACATGACAAACTGCTTCATGAAGAAAAAGATTCATAGTGTGCTGAGCAAGTAGCAGAAGTGAGATTGGCCTTGGAACATACCAATCATTGTTTGTGAAAACTAGAACAGGGGGGGAGGAATGGGTAGGAAAGGGATGTACAAGTAACATTATTCTCTGATGAAGCATGAGATTGCGCTAAGCGGAATACTGTCCAAAGGTCGCCATGGGTTGAGAAAGGAGCTGGAAAATTACATGATGTGGTAAGAGGGGATGTACCATGAAGAAGGTGGGGACATTTAAAGAAAATATACAACAGGGCGTAGATGAATGAAGGCAGTTGAAATAGAGGAAAAAGGAGGAAGGAGGGGATTAGGCTAGACTAGATTAGAATGGACTGGAGAACGAGCGTTGGAGTTTTCTGAAGACTGTGAATGCGCAAGATTTATGTTTTGGCTCAAGGGTGTTCGTCTGACAAGGACAAGCTGACGGCTACCCAGTTAAAGGAAAGGAACTGGCTGACTTTGAGCATGGGGGAAGAAAATGCCCAAGGGTCGGGCGGCCCATCCAAGTAGAAGAAGGTAAGAAATTATTTGCATGGTGAGTATTCAAAATAAATAAATAAATATAATATCTCCTGCACAACAATTGGCAAGGTGTTAGATTTGACACAAAACAGCATTTCGTTAGCCTTTGCGTCAAAATAAGTTTCATGAAAAAGCTGAATCTAAGAATGTTTGTGGAAGATTTGCCATTTATCGCAGAGGGTTAAAATATAATGAGCCATTGATGAGGATGTACAAGGGAAAGTCAAAGAAGATTGAAAGCAATTTTTGAATATATTGTTAGAGTAACCAATGAATGCAGAAATCTAACAAATTGCATATGTTATGCCATGCCAAAGTAAATGTTGCTTTGCACGTGTACCTTATCATGTGTATTGATGTCTGTGCACAGCAAGTCATGTAATCAAATTGACTGATTTAAACTGATGAGATTGATTCCATAAAATACATAATTGCAAAAAAGTGTGGCAGCTTTTATTTGCCTCTGGAAGTGAATACATTGAGATCATACAGTATAGTATTAAATCTGTTGGTGTGTAGCTGAAGGTCCAGAATAAAACATTAAGATTAGCAAAGTGGAAGAGATAACCTACTTCTCCCTACAGTCCTGAGTACTCAACCACAACTATTAATCACTGAGTAAAGAGGATTGAAGGAGACCTAACAGCTGCAGTTGTGAGTAAAATACTTAGGTCCTCATTACACGGTAGGCGGTAAGGGTTTACCGGTACCGGTAAGGGCACCGGTACCGGTAAACCCTTACCGCCTTACTACGAGTTCCATTTGCCGTTAAAGTAGGGTGCCTCAAAGGGACCTTGGTGCTAATTATGGTACCGCAATTTGCGGTACCGTAATTAGCGCCTTCCCCATTCCCATTATGCCCTATGGGGGCAAAAATGGGAATGGGGAAGTGCCTTGGTGAATGGGGAATTACCGCCCCCGCTCACCTTGGAGTAGGGCGGTAATTCCGCCATCCACCACCGCCTACCGTGTAATGAGGCCCTTAGCCTTTAACCCTGTGGATTACAACAAGGGAGAAAGCGGGCCACAGGAAACTGGCTGGTGGAATTTAAAGAACAAGTAGGGAAGAACAAGTACCAAAGTGAACGCAATTAGTACATTGATGTGCATGCATCACAGTCAGGGTCAGAGAGCACAATGCAAGCAAGATGTCTAAAAGTGGCACATTGCACTCAGCAAAGGACAGGGAGAACAGTTCCAGTCAGTGGAACAGTGAGAACAAGGGTGCACAATTAAAGGCATTAGTATAGTGAGGGATTTATTTATTGTTTATTTATACAGTGCTTATACACAGGTGGATTGCTTCAAAGCGCTTCAAGGCTGGAAGGGAGAAAGGGGATACAGTAAGCCTTCTTAGGCCTTGAAGTTTCTGAATGCTTTAACAGAACAAATTAGCATACAAGGCCTGACAGCATTTCTCCTTGTGCAAGTGCAGGAAATGTTACAGTTGCGACCCTGTTAGGGAGGTGGACAAAAAAGGGGGTAGGGGTGTGACAGGACAGATAAACTTAACTAGTACTAGTACATTCAGGTCATGCATGCATACAGACAAATGTAAGGGTGGTATGGGGGGGAAACAAACGTGTCCAGTCCAGCAGGGCTCTGGGTTAAGTGCAGAGAGAGGTTTCCCCGCTCATGAAGGCGTAAGCTGAAAGTACAGTAATGCTGAGCAAAGTGCAGCGGCCCGGATGCAAGTGCAAAGACTGGCGCGGAGCCTGGGACATTTAAAGCTCTGGGGGTGAATCAGGCAACCAGTCAGCAAAAATTGAGCAGAGTTAAGGAGGGGAAGGAGGAAGGAGGGTGGAGAGAAAAATAACAGAGGTTAGCAGGGGAGAGGGTGAGAGAAGGAGGAAGAGAAGGGGAAGGTCTTGAGGAGTTACCGGAACTTAAGCTGCTCAGGCTCAAGACGGAGAGAGCCGGGGAGGTTGTTCCAGAGGGAGTCACCTGCAGAGGATAAACATTTGCCTCCAAAATCTCTGTTTCTGAAAGTGGCTCACCTGCAGGGAGTTGGAAGAGGACGAGTGGTGGACTCTAGATGGAGAGTATTTAGGAAGAGAGTGTTGTAGATAGTGTAAGGACACCGGCCCCAGAAAGCCTTGTTGATTATGCAGAGGGTCTTGTACTTGATCCTTGCAACCATGGGGAGCCAGTGGAGGGATTTCAGCGCTAGAGAGATACGGTCCCTGTGTTTGAGACCAAGGATAAGCGGTTCTGTTCTGAATGAGTTGTAGGGGACAGAGAGTAGAAGTAGGAAGATTGAGAAAGAGGCTGTTGCAGTAGTCCAGCCTAGAGAGGACCAGGGCTCTCAAGGTGGTGAGAAAAGGTAAAATGCCTCTGAGAAGGTGCAGTTGGTAGTGGGACCTTTTGGAAATGCCTGAGATGTGAGAAGAGAAGGAGAGAGTGGAGTCGAAGATGACCTCTAGATTGTTTGCCTCATTGGTAGGAGAAGGCACAGGGCCAAGGGAGACCGGCCAGTGTGAAAGTGGAAAAGCCGGATCAGGGATCCCAATGAAGATGATCTCTATTTTAGTGGCATTCAGGCAGAGATCGTTACCAGCACACCAAGACTGAATTGTGGATAGAAAGTCAGGGATGAGCGAGGAGTAGGAGGAGGCCGAGGGGGGCCTGAAAGAGAGCAGCGTATCATCCGCATAACACTGAAAGTTAGAGATAAAGGTAGAGATTATGAGGGCCATGGCCGGCCATCTAGATATTGAAAAACTAAGGGGATAGGTTAGATCCCTGTGGGACACCACAAGTAGAGAGAGTGATAGAGGAGGGAAAGAACCCAAATTACCCCTTGGAAGGACGTTCAAGAGAAAAGAGGAGAGCCAAGCCAAGGCCTGACCTGTGATGCCCAGGGTATCACAGAGATGGGAGATCAGTATGTTCTGGTTTACCGTATCAAAAGCTGGAATGAGGTTGAGAAGAATGAGGACAGAAGGAGATTTTGAGTCAAGATTTGAGAGTAGTTCCTCATGGGTGTTCAGAAGAGCAGTTTCCTTGCCTCTGGATGCTCCAAAGCCAGACTGATGGTCATGGAGAGAACCAACAGATTCAGCGTGGTGGGTGAGTTGAGTGATAGCCAGCTTCTCCACGAGTTTTCCCAGGAAAGGGGTGATGGAGATCGGGCGATAGTTTGCCAGAATAGAAGGGTCAGCGGAGGGTTTTTGGAGCAGAGGGTGCACAAGAGAGTACTCGAAAAGAGAGGGGAACACTCCAGTGCAGAAAGGGAGGTTGCAGAGGTTGGCCAGGGCTGGATTGAGAGTGTCAATATTGTCCTTGATGGTTTTGGAGGGGCGAGGGTCTACCTGTTTGAAAGAGGCTTTTATAGACCAGACTTGTCTAGCAACCTCATTAGATGTGACAGGGGAGAGGGAGGAGAGAAGAGGGGGAGCGGTGGGGTCGGCCGTGTTGGGCCCAAGAGATGTTGTGCAGGAGGGGGAGCAGAGGATAGAGAGGACAGGATGTCCTGTGTTTTGGGGCCGAGCAAAGGGCATGGGTGGGTGCAGTAGATGATGGGGCATCAGAAGGGTTGGACAGTTCCTTATAGACTTTGAAAAGTTTGGCTGTGTGGTTAGATGCCCTGGAGATGCGGGCTTGAATGTAGACTCTTTTTTTGGAGCGGATGCAGAGTATATATTGCCTTTGAAGAAGGCAGCAGGCCAGTTAGTCGAGGCTGCACCTGAAGATCCCCATTTCCGTTCTGCTGCTCTGCACTAGCGTTTAAGGACAGCCAGATTGTAGTTGTACCAAGAGTTGACCATTTTGAAAGGCTTCAGTCGAACCCTCATGACAGAGGCAAGAATGTCAAGAGTTTTGGAGATGGAACAGTGAAAGTTAGAGGGCTGTATCAGGGTGGAGTCAGCCATACGAGTAGACGGAGGAGAGTAAATTGAGGCAAAGGTGGCCACTGACACTTTTCATGGATCGGATGACCCTGAAGGCAGCAGGTGGTGTAGGGTGTGATATTGTTAAAGGAGAAGAGAGCTTCAAGTGAGAAGAGAGAAGAGAGTGATCAGTCGAAGAGAGTGCGGTAGTAAGAGGAATAGAGAGTGGGATGTCTGTGGAGATGAGAGCATCCAAGGTGTGACCAGCAGTTTGTGTTTGACCCGAGAGTAGAATGCAAAGAGAAAGGGAGTCACACAGGTTTCTGAAAGATCCTGAAAGGTCCTGAAGAGTCCAGTGAGTCATGATGGATGTTAAGATCAACCAGCAGGAGGAGTTGGGAAGAGGAGGAGAGGAGAGAAGAGGCCAGGTCAGCCCATTCCGAGAGGAAGAGGGTGGATTGGCCTGGCAGCCGATAGAAGGTTGCCAGAGTAAGAGAGGTAGAGAATAGGATAGAGGTACAGTATAGGTAGAGCATAGGATACAGGTAGAGCATAGGTAAACACAAGGGCATAATGATGAGTTGTTGGAACAATTCAGGAATTGCATGACACTGAAAGGCAGACAACCTCATATACTGGTGGTATTGTGGATGAGTACTGTGAACAACTGGGAGGATTACTATGGACATGTCACTGTGAGAGATCTTTTCACATTCTGGCTCATTGATTAATCTTAAATCAGGTATTAAAGATATGATGGCCAAGGAAATAGATATGCAAAATATGTACTCTCTGCCCTCTTTGTCCACATACGTTTAGTTCTGGGATTTCACTTTGTCAGTTGGTAACGTTCACCAAATTAGATCCCTTTCTGAACATAGGATTGTGTTACAGATACGTTTAAATGTTCTCCCGCTTATCAATCATTTGACTTGGATAGCACTTCTGGCCTCAGGTGTACTGAAGTCTTGAGACACTTGTATAGCTGCCCACATTATTTTGCAGATTGAAAGCTTTTTCTTCTACCTTAAGAACATGTAAGAAGCAATGCGCTTTGTAATTAACAATCAAGATATTGATATATGATATGATGGTGCATTTATAACGCGCTTGTACACAAGTGTTTCTAGGCGCGACAAGACAAGGAGGAGGAAACAAAGGGAGGATTAAAGAACGATCTTACTAGGCCTTGAGTCATTCAGATCACGCAAGTGCAGGGAAGAAGGAAGGGGTGAAGTGCCCGAGGAGAGGGGAAGGGGGAAGTGCAGTTAACTCACAAGTGTAGCCAGTGGGTCGCTCATAAGTGCAGAGAGAAGGGACTGTAGGGTTGCAGATACAGACCCTTAAATGCTGGGGAGCCCGGACGCATGATTTGACATTTATTTATAATCTTGCTGAGTATGTTACGGCAGCACTGAAACTCTAAGCTCAATGCCGATAGTACAGTAGGGGCCTCATCACGAGTTGGGCGGTAGCCCTTAAATGTGGCAGTAACGCTGTTACTGCTGCATTTCAGGGCCCGCCCAATCACAAGTCTGGTATGTTTACCCCCAGCTCAGAGCTGTGGGTAAACACGCCGGAAAAATGCCAATTTCTGGTGCAAATTACCGCCATCAGTATTACCACATGTAATTGAGTGAAAATTCCCCATTGGGTTCAATGGACCCAATGGGGAATGGGGAGTAATGGTTAGCGCCCCACCCACAATCCGGCGGTAATACTGCCAGACGGGTGGGCGCTAACGCAACTAAAGTTGTAATACCACCCAACTCGTGATGACGCCCTAGGACCTTTATGTTGGTATTAGTCTGGTTCTATTGTCCAATACATGCTTTATATCGTGGGTTGTGTAGATTTATAAACTGTAATAAAATGTGTTTTTATATGTCTTTTATTGGGGGCTGTTGGATAGGATGTTAAACTATGTGTATGCAGAGTTTCTTTCTTGGATTTTTTGCAGATGATTGATTGTATAATGTATACTGTGTATTTTATTATTTTGTACATGGAAAATCTGAATAAAAAGTTATTACTACAACTACATCACCGTAGAAGACAAAAAGCAATGTGATGGATAGGGCACTATGTGGGTGTGTGTTCTAACATAGACCCTAAATTACTAGTGTCCTTCTCATTTGTTTCCTTGTCTGCAATTTTGTGATTGTATTCTACTGTGCCCCCTGACTTTAACGGTGCCCCTTACCCCATTATTTAATTGCCCCTTGTTATGCTTCCTGTCCCTTGCTTGCACAATGCCTTTCCCACCTTGTTCTTGAAACGGTTCTATATTAGAACACTGCATTCTTTGGACTGTGGGTAAAAATAAATGTTTTCTTAGACACTTTTTTTACTGCAAACTGCGAGCAGACCCCCACAACCCCTCCTCGCCTGCCCCAAAGCCCCTATATATACATATAACCTCAACCCTGACCCCATATACCCGTTTATGTTAAAAAGACGTTGGTAGGAAATCACTAATATATGTGATGTTTTTACGCACAACCAAAGAGGTGATTTATGTAATTTAGGTGTAAATAACTGATGCCCACATGACCATATACACATACTTCAATCAGGCCTCTGTCTATAAGTCTATACAATAATCGGTTTAACTGGATTCAAAAGGTGGTGCATCCCTCCATAATGTTATCCTGACATTGCTCTTTCTTCATGAGAATTCTCAGAGGACAGGTTGTTGGGGCCCTTTTTCAAAAACCAAATGGGTGATACCACCCAACAGGGGCATTTATGCCCAGGCAGTAGGTCTCTTTTCTTACAGAATGCCACTGGCAGGAAACTCAGCATAACAATGCCAACAGCAGCTAAGAAACCTTTACATATGGGCCTGTCCCATGTAAACGCATACCGATTTCCAGAAGATGCTGGTTTATATACCATAGCATTGTTTCAGAGCTGTGAGACCCTATGGGAAAACTGCCTACTTTTTGAACAGCTGTTTGCAGATATACAGCTGCAGATGTATCCACATTAAGTGTCAGCCCCTTTAGCATATGTGGAGCCCCGAGAGGAATGTTTCACCCATAGAGGAGAGCCCAGAGACCCCTCCAATTACTCAGCTAAGACATTCCCACCAACGGCCATAGGGATTGGAAAAGCAGAATGTCCAGGGGACAGAACAATAGGCTAACATGCCTATCTCTGTCCTCCCTACAGGGAAAGGTCAGATTACTCACTTTCATCTAGCTCTAGTGGAATAATTCTTTTCTGTCGTGATTCTACATATATCCATGAAGTCATAACCTATGTAATTTCCTATTGAAAAGACATTTTTAATATCAACTGCTTTCTTTTAATATTAGTTACATTTGCTGATTAGACAATTCATCTCAATTGGGTCATTTAATCATTCAATCGCATGTTCAGAAGCTGCATAACCAGTCTCTCTTAACAATGGTTGCACATTGGGAATGAAGCCACCAGTATACAACAACATAGCCTAGCAATCGTAATGACCAATGGTATATTTCCACCTGTTACATACATCCCTGGCACTTTTCTATTGCCACAGATCTTTTTATATTACAGGCTCTATGGCTATACACAAGAAGGCTTTGTACTTTGCCAGGCACACACCATGTTCATGTAATATCAAAAATTAGACAAGCTGCACAATACAATCCAGACACAATAAACAACACCACACGCTTTCAATTATGCCCTCATGCATCTTTATATCCATTCATAAAAGAAAACATGTAGACAATCAAACTATCTCATTTGGCATAGTGATGAGCAGAGCAACGTTAGTGATACATTTGCACTGAACATATGGGAACGACAGGAAAAACACTTTGTATTGGAAGGAAAATGAGTATAAAGTTGTTTGTGGATGAGCAGAGCACTTCAAACATAAGTGATTTCTCTTTAACCAGATACACCTTAGCTGGCACCTTGGCTTTGAGAACAAATGCATTGTAGATATGGCGTCAGTTCCCATTTACCGCATTGCCCTTAGCTAAGGTTGGGTTAGTATGGGATTGGATATTATGGACTCTCCTGCATAGAAGAACAACATCCAAAAACTATTTAGATTCAGGCAACTACCTTTGTCCCTGAGTACTTTGGAAAATAAAGGGAATTATGCCTTTTGGTCAGTTTGACACTTTGCCAGATTACCCTGCAAGAGAGTCACAGCTAATTGTGTACTCTACTTCATGTGTGGCTTTGGTGAACTGAGCCCATCCGGTCTGCCTACAATCTGGGGCCCACTCGGCAGCAGCCCCACCTTCCAGCTGACAGGATTCCAGGACGCTGTGCTGCTCTGAACTCTGTCATGCTGCCAACTACCCAGAGATATCATTAGCCCTCAGCAGTTTTCAAGGGCTCAGTCTCCCAGTTGTGTTTGGAGCAGCACACTGAACGACTGGTCCATTTTTTCACTCCATGCAAACAGAGGTGGCTAAAGCTCATCACTCACCCCACGCCAATGCCCTCTGAGCTATTTTTCTGGTAAACCCTAGATCTCTTTCAAAATCCGGCAACCAAAAACCCCAGGCCTTGCTACAAGCCAGAGTTTTCCAGCACAGTTTTAAAGTTTCAGCCAGCCCAAGATAATCCACAAACTCAGTCAAAAATCCATCCAAAAAAGCCCAAAGCTCAAAGACTCCTCCTTGCCTCTCACAGCCATTCATATCCTTTGCCATGATCAAGCCTTTTCTGGTATATCGCATATGGATTCTGAACATTGTTCCTTCCTTTTTGGTGATGTCAGCTGTTACCACCACCCTTCTCCTTTCATGAAGTTGGTTCCAACTTTATTACATGTCGGAACATTCAATCACATTCCAGTACCTTCTAGCACCCAGTTAACCCTCTTTTGATTCAGCTCACTTCCCCTGGTTTCTGGCAAGCTGCATTCTTGCTTGTTCATTGCTCAGAGGGAAATGGCAAACATTTCATCCTCTTCTTGCGCTCCTGCATGAACAGTGAACATGCTAATTTCCTAAAACCTCATTGTTGTGTTACACCATGCACAGCATCTCGCCTTGCAAACATGCTGTTCATCTTGCAAATGTTTGCTTTACTTTCTGAAACTACTTCACAGCCAGTAGAGTTTGTGTGCCTGCTCCAGTATTAGCACGTTCAGACTCTGTGGTCTATAAATCTAGCCCACACAAAACACAGCTATACAAGTGTTAGCATCCCAGATCACCCCCTTTCAGTTCCTAATGCTACGTTAGTACCCATGTTAACAATTCATGTTAGTAATCCATGTTAGTAATCCATGGATACACTATGCAGCACACACAATGTGCTGCACGGAATCTTTAGCACACAGCACTTCCTTCACACCCCATTCCAACTGCATGAATGCCATTGGGTTTACAGTTGGAATAAATGTTACAAACTCTCCACTCTTTCCTGCACGTATTTTGGGGTTTCACACAAAGAAAATCAACAAATAAGTATTGAAAATCCTTCTTTTATATTTCTTAAATGCATCATAATTCATATTGCAACAACCCATGTGAGACAGCTCAAAATGACTTTACATTTAAATCATGTGTTCATTTTTCTTAGATATGTAAACAACCAGGAAACACAGCACCAGTGAGGGCAGTAAATGAGCTTGGATTAGATGGCCACAAGCTGACAAGACAAATGGGACACACTGGTAGAGCATACCAGATTGAGGGATACTCTGCTCCTTCGGGATCTGCCACCAAAGGATCAGAGGTCTATACATCTGCATTATGAGACATTCCAATGCAGCAACGCCATGTTTTCTTACCTGTCCCACCACCTGCCCACCACCTCTATCTCTGCAAAGACATAGCAGATGAGGAGATTGATCTGCTCTGCTAGCTGACACAATCTAGCACCTGCGGTACACAATATACCTATAGAAATGAAAGTGGTGATGCACAGAATAGGACAGCATCCCATGCATGGGAACACTGGCCCTGCCCTGTCGTTCCTTTTGAAAGCGGACACCTTGTTGATAATAGGGATCAGGGATAATCTGCCTGTTTCTTTTCGTGGTCACTGATTGCTAAACCTTAACACAGTGGCATTGGTGCTGCCATGGTGAGGTTGATTGAGTGTGCTGGGTGCAGACCGTAGGGCGAGACTGAGAGAATTGCTAGTGCAACATGGTATGCATGTGCTTCCTTTTAACCAACCAGGACTTTTTCAACTGAGAGTATTTGTCATGTAATGACATAAGCAAGCCTTGTTTTTCAGTAGCTCCAAATTGATGGTGATGTGTGGAATATGTTGCCAATGTAAAATAAATGTGGCATGAGTACCTTGCATTTGCTGCATGGCATATGATATGAATTATTGCTATTTCATACCGATACCTTGCATACAATGAGAATGGACATACTAGGCACCTGGTGCAAACCCATCATTTGATACTCACACTTGGCATGTGATTTCACATTTGATGGGAAAATGTGGGTATAGCACAAATATTAAAGGTTATATTAATTCCATCGACAAGCAAAGCATCTAATGCCGTACCGTCTAACAAAAAGCATCTAAAAAAAATCATCTAATGCATTGTTTTATTTTTATTTTTTTTAATGGGGGTCCCCCCATCCCCTTTTTTTAACCTTTAAAACCCATTTGTATTATACTAAACCCTTTAGCATCTAAAAAAATGCATTAGATGGTCTTTTTTTTAGATGCTTTTTTTAGATGGTATGGCATTAGATGCTTTGGTTGTTGATGCAATGACCGGGTACCATATAAAAGCCAGTGAAAGAGGTTGAAAATAAAAACTGCTCTGGTCCTGGGGAATGGTAAGGCAAAACTTAATGAAGAATGTCACGCCTGAAATATATAACTATCTTTATCAAAAGCACTATTTGCTCTCTTGAGGCTGCACCAGAGAATCATAAATATGGAGGGATCAGTGGCAGCCTACTAACCTATATAACTAAATAAATGAACAACAGGAACATTCTATAGAAGAAGGCAATACGTTGCATGTTTATAGTCATAAAAACAGTCTTAATACTAATGTTATCATCTTCTTGTAATCCCACTGTGTAAATTAGGAGGCTTTGAAGAAATAGATATCTGCCTAGGTAGAACAAGTTATGTTATGTTACTTGGCATTTATATAGCGCCTTATGTATCATTGGTATGACCTCAAAGTGCTGCTAGGTTGAGCGCCCTCTGGAACCGCAGTTCAAGTCAGTAGAGAGAGAGAGTGTTGTATGGTATGTGGGCACACCGGATTTGTGTGCAGCTAGTGCAGCTCTTAGCGGTAGGTGTGGTGCTGAGGAAATCAGTTGGATGTGTTGAGTCTGGAGGGTGGACACCCAGACTGAGTTCTGGCTGTGTTAGGCCTGAGGAGATGCCTACGCTAGCCCGTATGTGCTCATCTAGCTGTGTTTTATTAGGATGATTATGTGTTCGTGGGGTCATGTTAGTATGAGAACAGCTAGGCCGAATGTGTCATAGTATAGCTGTGTTCTAGCTGAATGATGGTGTATAGGAGAGAGTAAGCATAGTAGTGTGATATGGGGGTTATCAGTAAAGCGCCTACGACCAAGCACGAGAGCAGGACAGGGGGCGTACATAGCGGCTTACGTATACAAAGTAGATGTACTAAAGATATTAGAAAATGGATGAAGAACTCCTGGTGGAAGAGGAATATACTGGGCTATAGACAGCAGACTGTGGGGCACATTTCTGAATCAAATGGCCAGCTGTGAGACTTCAATTAGCTGATCAGGGTGCGCTCTTATGCTTCTTTGCCAGGTCTTTCATTTAACTTTTACAGATATTTGGATTACCTTCTGAGATTATGGCAGCAAGAATCTCATTTCTTCCCCAAACCAAGGTGTCACTCTTTAAGAAATGCAGCCCATATTGTTTCTAAATGTAGACATTAATCTGATGAAAAAGATGTGGGCTAAGAGGTCAGGGGATATGATGAAAAGGGTAAAGAAAGGATTTCTTTTTCCAAGGCAAACAGGGGAGTTAAAACATTAGACATCTACTCGGTGTCCTGCAAATAAAGATGACTCCAAGCCCGATATAATTCTCAGTCTAGATATCAAAATGATGACACCTTAAGGTGCATGAAAATGAAAATAGAGGGAACTAATTGGCAAATCTTATGTCAAATTATCCTTTGTTCTTGGTGAATGCTTTATCAGAGCCATTAAGGGGATAAAACAAGGACAGACTGTGTCTCCTTTACTATTCAACATGAGTCTGTAACCCACCATCCCCACAGTGTCTCTAGTTGAAAACAACAAAATGCCCAGAATGGTCATCGTGAGAAGGAGTCCTGCTCTTCATTTGCATTGTTGATTCATGCTGCAGATATCAAATCCATGCAGCATCATACTTCCTCTTCATCGGCAGTTTGTGACATTTCTGTTTCTGTATAACACTGAATGATTTGAGAAAGGTGTCTCCAGAAGCCTGACCTAGAGCACCCCTAGGAAGACTTATGACAGAGAAAGTTTTAATGATCCAGTCACTTAAATCAATAATTGGAATCTTAATATTTGTTATTTCTAACATACGTGTTTCAAATTCAATGCCGTTGATGCTGAATTTACACACAGATATCTATCAATGAATTTGCGAAATTTACCCTTGTGGTCGCAGATAACCATATTAAAGATTTATTTCTACATTTAGTTGTGTGTCATGTAATATTTCAGCAAGACTCTATCACAGAATTGAAGATCTACTGGACGAGTAATTTTTGGGAACACACTCTGACACACACGATTATTTGTGGCAAACCATCAATTCCATCAGTTAGACTTCCATTATCTTATTTGATTGTGGATGCAGCTCCCACAATTCAGACAAATGAAGAATTGTAAAGTGTTGATAATTGTTTTAATCCACTTGAACGCAGCTACCAACAGAAACATGTGCTGGCTGTTCAGATGTTCATTAAATAATTGCATTCTACTTCTACGGCATTGGAGCTCAAAACTACTTTCTTATGTTGGAAAACTTCGGATTTTATAAATGTGTGCCGTAATTGCTTAGAACTGTAAATTTCGTTTCTGAGGAGGTGGGTGAATGAAGATGCCTCTGTGGCATTTGCTTGTTTGAGTAAGTGAGAGAACCATTTTCTTTTGTCTTTCTGAGTTAGGGCTGACCAGCTGGAGCCCTATTTCCCTGTTCATTGCACACATTCTACCCATAGATAAGGTTTAGTTAGAAGCTCAGCTGGTTTTTGTAGCTGTCAACCTGTGTTAGTACACAGCATATAGTGGGGGCATTAAATGCACATATCTGGCATATGAGGGAAGATGGCCTTTTGATGCCAATGTCTGACAATAGCTTGCATACATGGAGTTTATGACACTGGGCCTCATCACGAGCATGGCGTTAGCCATGCCTGTATGGCAGGCACGTCTTCCGCCATGCTCGCTACCGGCACCGCCTCCCGGGATTGGGCAATAACCGGCCCATTGCGAGATGAAGGGGCCGGTAATTGCCCATTCGCGGGAGGCGGTAATGCCAGGCTCCCGATAGCCATTCTGCCCCATAGGGCACAATGGGGGTGGAGAGCATGGTTGCACCGGCACCGTTTATAACGGTGCCGGTGCAATCACAAGTTCTGCTCGCGGGTGCCGCACAGCCCGCCAGGTAACACCTGGTAGGCTGTCAGAAACCTGCCAGCACAACTCGTAATGCGGCGGCCCGGTATGAACGGTGCCGATGCCTTAGCGGCACCGTTCATACCGTGGCCGCCACTGTGTAATGAGATCCACTGACTTTCAAAACGTTCACATTATTTATTGTTTACTTTGACCCAGCATGGGTCCAGCAGTGTATTTATCAGATATAGTTTAGCATTTTCACATGGAAATTTCTATTAATTTCATTTTTAACTACAAACAAAATGATGTATGGTCCAAGGATGCTCTAACAGATTGCTGCTATGGCGGTGGGATAAACCCTTTGTTTTCTTCCAGGTCCCTACAGCAAGAATAGTGGTCCACCAAAGAAAAGGTATAACCTAGTAACACAAATACATTATATTTCAAAGTATTAGCTCGTTCAATAGAATGTGGTAGTAAGGGAAAATGTGCATGTATTCAGACATCCCTACAGTAACACAGGGCGTAGCGCAGTAGGGGAGCATGACACGCACATAAGATCATGAGTGAATATTTCATAGCATTCTTACCAGTGTTGCAGCATCAAGTCCCTCTTTCAGGAAGGCAAAACTGAACAAGTTGCCTGAGGTCAACGAAGCACGCCCGTGGCTTGGTTTCACCTCACACAGCGACAGAGGAGCGCAGTGACGCCCACCCTCAGGGGGAGGAGACAGATGCGCTTAAGTCGCATATGCGACACGCTAATGAAAACAAGCCCATTGAAACAGTGATCGGAGTCAGCGAAGACATGCTTCCCTTCCATGTAAGCACACAGTGAAAAGCCACAGCCTCACACAGGCGACGCAGCTCACTGAAGAAGCTGATGCACATAGGGAATGGAGACAACTCAAGCATTCCTCACCGCATTATATGCAGGACAACCTCACACTTGGTGACCCCTGAATGCCAACAGGTAAAAGCCACACTAGAAAAAGACCAGACAGATCGGTGGCCGTGCATTGACACCTGACTACAGGTATTTGGCACAAAACACAGAACAATGGCGGACCAAGAATGGAGTGAAGAGGAGCAAGCCCAAGAACTGGTGCTCATCTTCAAGGAAGTTCTGGGCAACTCTCTGGTTCATGCAGTGGCAGAAGGGGTGAGACCCCTAAAGGAGAGACTAGCCACTCTGGAATCACTACTAAGCCAGAGGCAGTCGAGCAAAAAAGCAAAACAAAAAAGCATGTCCACAAAATGGTCTGAAGTACAGAATCCTCAGGGGAGTAACAAGACCAGGAACAGAATATCCTCTTCAAATCCCCTGGGTCAACAACACAGGGCAAATACTAAGGCCCCAGAGGCAGCTGATGCATTCAATACATTGAGGCAAGCATTTTACAGTAGTCAGCAGTGCCAGGCTTCCTGACCCCCTCCCCAGGGCAAGATAATATGGGCAATACGAACAATGACTCCTCAGAAAAGTCATCCAAGGCAGAAGCCTCCTCTCAAGAGGAGAGCGACAAGCCAACGGAAGAGTAGGTAGAACCCAAGGGCGGCATGAAAAACATCTGGAGGAAGCCAAAGTAGAGTTGTTAGACATGTTTAACCCTGAACACATCAGGAATCCTAAGCCGTTGGACTGGCAGCCATCGACCCAGGGTGGCAAAATACATGGTGAAGAGAATAAGAAAAGCGCTAGATAAAGACACTAGGTTGCAAATGAGAGCAGAATGCCCTCATCCAGACCTTGCGGGGAAAGTAGTGGAAGCACCCGAACTCGACCGCAAGATGCTAGCATTCATCACAAAATCCTCCAAAGACCTTTGAAAAGGCATGGACAGATCCTGGAATCACTGTCAGGAGAAGGTACTAGACCTTACGGTACCATTAGCAAAAATAATGGACCTAGTAAAAACGGCTAAACATACCAGCAAGTAAATAGACGTAGACACACTAGCCAGTTGGGAGTAGAGAGCAGTGTTTCTATTAGGGAATGCCAACTGCGTAATCTCTTTGGAGAGGAGAAAAGGACTCCTCCTAAAAATTGACTCAAAGTTGAGCGACCTCGCCAGTTATGAAGCAGGAGAAGCAGCTCATGCACTACTCTTCACAGAAGCTTTCAGGAAAGAAATGGGGAGATTTGTGGGACCTACACCTCCCTGGAAAAGGCACAGTCCTCTATCAAAAAGATCTTCCTGAGCAGAGTTTTTCCAGGAATGGCCGCTATCGAGGTCAAGCGGCCGGTCGATTCCAGTCCACATGAACGCCTCAGGGAATAGAGTACACTACTGGGAAGGGAGACAACAGGATTCCTTCTTCCCATCCAGAGGGAGGTTCCCCAGGGGATGCAGGAGCATAGGAGCTGGACGAGCGCACAACTCTACCACAGTTGAGACCCAGCGCCTACCCGGTAGGGGGTAGGACTCAACAGTTCTGTCAGAACTGGCACACGCTTTCAGGCGATGCATGGGTGCTACAGATGACCTTAGGTATCCAGATAGAGTTCATACAAGAGCCCACATGGGAGGAATACACTCAACCTGTTCACATGCCCCAAGCAGAAAGAGTACTTTTCCACAGCGAGCTAGAGCAACTCCTAGAAAAGAGAGCCATTGAGCCCTGCACCCAAACTCCCAGATTTATGAGCAATATGTTCCTGGTCCACAGAAAAGAGAAAGTGAGGCCAGTCATAAATTTGAAAGATCTGAACAGCTTGGTGACATACAGGCATTTCAAGATGATGGAAGGGATCCATCAGCTGGGGGACACACTAAGAGAAGGGACTGGCTGGCGAGGATAAATCTGAAGGATGCCTACCCCACAGTTCCAATGGATACCACTTATCAACCCTTTCTGGAATTCCATTGGGAACGGCAATCATGGCAATTCAAAACAATGCCTTTCAGCCTCGCTTTAGTGCATTGGGCATTTACAAAACTCATGAGGCCAATAGCAGCAGCCATCAGAGAGAAAGGGATTCACATAATCATATATCTAGACGATATCCTCCTACTAGTGGACAACAGGGAGAAACTGATCCAACAGACTACCTGGGTGAAGGAACTCCTGACGTCGCTAGGTTTCCTAACCAAGCAGAAGAAATCGTATACGACCCCATCGAGAAGTCTCGACTTCTTGGGTTTTGTAGTAGTCACGAAGAAAGCGACACTACAGTTGCCAACGAGAAAGATCTGAGATATCAAAAAAGTAATAAGATGATGTCTCGACAAACAGTTTATTTCCCTGCGAATTCTAATGAGGATCGTAGGACTGTTAGCGTCTTCCATTCAGGCAATCTTCCCGGGGCCTGTCCATTACAGAGCACTGCAGAGGTTAAAAATCAAACACCAACAACAAGGACTAACATACCACCAATCGATTACACTAGACCGAGAGGGGAACACAGAGTTGCAGTAGTGGTTGCAGAATATGGATGTATGGAACTGTCATACATTTTTGGAGACCGTCCAGAACTAATCATAGAGTCAGACTCCTCTCTGGCTGGGGAGCACGCTGCGGTACCCTAAAGACAGGGGAGAAATGGATCTTGAGCTCCAACTAAATATAAAATGCCTCAAACTGCTTGCTGGGTTGTTCTCGATAAAAGCTTTTACAAAAGACAAAGTGAACTGCTGCATCCTGCTGAAGATGGACAACATCTCGGCGGTCAGATATATCAATCATCTAGGTGGGACGAAGTCCAGACTCCAAGCAGAACTAGCGAAGGATTTCTGGCACTGCTGTCTGCAAGCAGGGATCTCAGTGACAGCTGAGTATCTACCAGGAACGCTCAACTTGAAAGCAGACTGAAACTCCTGTCACCTGACAGACGGCAGCAACTGGAGACTCGACATGAAAGTCTTTGAACAAATAGAGCTATTTTTGGGTCCCATAGATACAGATCTGTTTGCCTCCAGGCTGAACGCTAAGAAGGACAAGTACTTCAGTTGGAGACCGGATCTGACAGCTCTAGGGAAGGACGCATTCCTTCAAGAATGGCAAGGGAACCTGCACTATGCTTTCCCTGCATTTGTGATGCTGCCAGAGTTCTAGCAAAGGTTTGCAGGGAGAAAGCGTTGATTATAATTGTGGTACCCATATGGAAATCGCAAGTGTGGTTTCCAACCCTGATGGAGCTTACGTCAGACTTTCCGGAGATCCTCCCAGCAGGAGACCCATGCTCATGGACCCAGTTGTATCATTTCATCCTCTGAGAGTGAAGGGAAAACTGCCCCTCATGGCGTGCAAGGTATCAGGCAAAGATGGGCAAGACTGGGGATTTCTATACAAGCTGCAGAGCTCATTGCAGAATCATGGGTTCCCTCCATGAGAAGGAGCTATTACGCACATTATATTCGCTAGATGACCTGGTGCAGTGAGAGAGGTCTTCATCCCGTTTCTGCCACTGTAGTAGCAAACTTGAATTTCCTAGCCTTCCTCCTAGGTGAAGGGAAAGCGTTTAGAACCATAGGAGTCTATAGATCAGCAATATCTGAAGGGCATGAACAGGTAGATGGAGTAGCGCTAGGAAACCACACAGCAGTGATTAGGTTGATGAGAGGAGTATGATTTTGAGTTCCACCAGAAACAAGATACTCACAGCTGTGGAACATATAGTGCTGTCATTCCTTACACACTGGCCAGCAAACAGACATTTGTCTCTAAGGCAATTGTCAGGCAAATTAGCCATGCCCTTATGTTGGGTGTCGTGTAGGAGAGTCTCAGGTGTTAAAGCATCAGACAGCGATAAGAAAGTGTATGGACACAACTGGTTAACCTTCACACTTACCAAAAGGACTAAGACAAACTCATCCATAATCTCATACCCTTATCTGACCAGCCAACCACAGTTATGCGTAGCAGCATGTATCCAAGAATATGTGAATAAGAAGACAGAACCGCAACCAGCAGGTGAGTCGCAGCTGCTAATAGCACCTAGAAAGCCTTAGAAAGTGGTGGCCACGGACACCATATTGCGGTGGGTGCACAAAATTATGCAACTAGCGGGGATCGACTTGGGGTGCACTCAGGGTGCACTCAGTGAGGGGAGCATTGGCTTCTAAAGCATACACAACAAACATGAGTAGCACTGAGCAAGATTTTGTGAGCAACAGACTGGGCTAGCGATAGTGCTTTTAAGACCTTTTATCTTAAGCCAGTGACATCAATGGCAGAGGGAGTAGTGAGGAGCTTTGAACAGCATAATGCCTGCCTCCGGTCTTGACATAAAATGAAGATTACCCCTGCATACAGCGCAGGGAGCCTTGATTCTATTAAAGACACAGAGGCGAGTATTACTACCCTTCCCAAAGCAGGCATTGCATATAACGGATAAGAATGTATTTTAAGAAAATATATTTTATCCTATGTGTAGGTGAGATACCTGCCCCACCCTTAACAATATAATTTGTCTGTTTCATAGGCGATGACCAGAAGACCTCTTGAAGGAAAGGCGAAGGACTGAGGGCAGAGGCCACAGCAGTATTTGGACGGAAGGACTGCAAAAAGACAGTTACAGAGTATCAAGAATCAAGAACAGAAGTTCCGAGTTTTTTATCAGTTAAAATGTTTCTTTGCAGTTCCAGTTGGGACTTGGTTCAAGATCTGTTTAGAGTATTCAAAGAAGAGGACGAGCATAGAGACAGGACCTGGATGGTAGACAGAGACAGGAAATAGGAAGGACTACAGAAGACTGTGGAGTTAAAGGGAAATGTAATTAATAAAATGAAAATGAAGAGTTGTATATCATTTTCGGTTATTTGTTAAAACTGCTGAAGAGTAGAATAAAGAAGTTGAAGCATAATGCTCGCCTCTGGTCTTGACATAGAATTTGCCAACCTGAAAGAACTGGATTCCAATCCTGATTGTTTCAAAACCAATGCTCTAATATATACTTGAACCCGTCCGGTGGTTCATTATTTGGCTGTTCACAGGAACAGTGTTACTCTCGTGTGTCAATAACTGAAAAATTGCATCCATGTTATCATCCACGCAACAGCCCATGTATTACTTTATTTGCATCATATGATAACTGTACATTAGTACATACCCAAGTTACCTGGAACCCAAGAATGACATGTGAGCTATAGCTTTAAAGGAATGATTCAATAAATCGGAGCATGACTGTTTAGAAGGCGCTCCGTCTGCACCAGCCGACGCATTGGCCCAGGGGACAGGAGTCCTGTAGCCCGGTGAACAGCCCCCAGGTCACGATATAAACTTCCGGTAGCCACTGAAGAAGACCTAAGATTTGCTTTCACCGAAGCATGCTTTCTGATTTCATTTCAACTGGGAAGAGCACGCCGCTCATTTCCGTGGATTTTAAGCAAACGGATGAAGACGGATTAGAAGGGGATTCCCAGCAAGGTGTTTTGCTCATGGCCACACTGCCACCAGCTGGATATGAACTGATTTTGGAGAGACAGTTTTGAAAGGAAATCTCCAGCGTAGTCCCCCATTTTCTGTTGTGTTATGGGTTGGTTGCTTTGAGTTAAGTCACTGTTTATATAATTTTGATCTTTTAATTGAAAGAAATGTGTTTGCAAAACGTATGTCCCAGGCACACATACACAAGTTTGCTTTCTTATAACGTGTTTTCGTGTATTACACATTGCTAATGTTTCACACTGAATCATCGCAACTGGCAATACCAAAATCGTTTTCAAATATAAGAACAGGTCAATAAAATGCTGTTGCTCGCTACAGAATATCTGTTAAAACCAGTGGTCGAAGTGTACCAAAAGAAGTAGTGGAACTATGTTCCCTGCTGGACTGCTCTCGCTCCCCACAAACCCCATCACACGCCCCCTCCCAAACACAATACACACACCCAGACACTTACACCTGCTGTTTAAGGGAACGTTCAGTGCAGTGCACTGAAAGTGCAAGTTTCAACTTCTTCCTACACTTTTATTTTAAAACGAAACCATTCCGGAACGGTTTCTTTTTAAAATAAAAGTATAGGAGCTGTAAAAGGTAATTAAAAAAAGTAGAGGAGCACTGCTCCCGACCGCTCCCGCTCACTTCGACCACTGGTTAAAACTGAAAATTGAAAAAAAACACACAACGACATGCAGTAAAGTTATGTAAAACCGAACATAGATTGTAGTTTACAAAAATGGAAAGGCTTGAACAAATATAGAGGGATACAGGGGCAGGTATAGGTCACAAGGGGTACGAAATGAAAATCCCTTCGGGGTTTCATAAATGAAACGAAAATGCTAAATAACGAAACATTTTTGTTTTTTGGGGGGGGCACGGATGTTGGCAAGTAATCACACGGATCCATTAGTTCTGCCTGTTTCGTGCTCAGGTCTGTCAGTATCCTCGTAAGCATTCTAGAGTTGTGCGTCAAAGGCAGGCTCTCTGCTCTGCCTCTGTGCACACTTAGGTCTCACCCTATATCCTCCTTTAAACACAGGGGCTTCACTGCATTTTAGGAAGGAGCCATTCTCAGGTATGGTGAATGCAGGCCTTTCCTAAGGCAGCCTAGCCCCTGTGTAACCAGCGTATGCCACAGAGTTGACCTCACTCAGTGCAATTCAACCCCACACATATTGTAACCCCTCATCCTATTTCTAATGTTACTGGGCAACCTTAGGGTTGTTTCTTAAAATTTCAATTCTGAAGACTGGGGTCCTGAGAGCCAGGATGGGGAAATGTACTGGTACACTGTTGCCCATTGCTATGAGGCCACAGTAGTGGCAGTTTTGCACTTTGCAAATAGCAAATGTCATAACTATGGGGATACCATTGCAACCACAGAGGCCTTAGATCGTTAAGTGTAGGGAATTGAGTATTAAGTACACATAAGGCCTGATTTACAAAGCATATTTCAACGCGATTCTGCCATTAAAAAACACATTTGTAAATCAGGCCCATAGTGCCATTCTTCCCTGAATATAGTAAGAAGAGCATGGGATGGACACATGTTTGCGGCAGACTCATGGCCACTTTGCATAATACAGAATGGAGAAAATGGTTTTTGAGCTAATCCAAATTGCATACAAATGTGTGCATGATAGCAACAATATAGAAAACTGGTTTGTTACTGTGTATCCTGCCTTTTGCATGGTCTTGCAAGAAAAGTGAAAGGGGGTTGCTAGTGGGATGGAGGGAAAGCTAGAGGGAAGTCCTGCCATGTTGCCCTTTTGCCTTGCTTTTTAAGACGCACCATGTATGAGGTGAGCCTTTCCCCCCCGCCTTGCCTGAGAATCCATTAGTATTTACTTTTCCCACTTCCTGACCCTCATAGTCTCTTCCTTCCTTCCCCTCCTCCCTGGCCGCCCACACTATTTTACAATTAATTAGCCGGAGAAAATTGCACATGACCAGAAGTGCACTACTTTGATGTCCTTCCCATGGAAGCCTTGCCTGGGCACCTGGCTAAGGGGCAAAAGCAAAGAGAAGCTCCCCTGGGCAGTTCCGACTGCCTGTTGGCCTTTTTTGCGGTGGACACCATCTACTGCTGAAAACAAGTAAGGTGTCAGGAATTGGGAGCACAGTCAGTGCTGCACTTCCCAAATCCTACCACTACCTTATACCTTATCACCACCATGTGATTCTTAGTGACTGTTTGAAATCTCGCTTTGCTCCAGAGCTAGCCAATGTGTTGCATCTAGATGAAATTTTGAGGGTAGCCATTGTATTGAATTTAGAAGATTCTTTGAGGATAGTCAATGTATTGCATTAAGATGCATTTTTGAGGATAGCCAATGTATTTCATTTCGATTCATTTGTGAGGATAGACAATGTATTGCATTTAGAAGACTCTTTGAGGATGCCAATGCATTTCATTTGGATGAAGTCTGAGGATAACTAATATATTGCATCTAGATGATTCTTTGAGAATAGCCAATATATTGTATTTAGATTAATTTTGAACATTGAGAATGCATTGCATCTAGAAGAATTTTTGAGGATAGCCATTGTATTGCATTTAGATAAATCTTTAACGGTAGCCAATGTATTGCATTGTGGGGTAAAATATAACCACTGAATGCCAGAAATAAAGAAGCAAGGCCCGTATTTAAGAGTGAAGCTGACTGGGGCTATCCATTGGAAAATGTAGGCCATTCCCCACGAAATGTCTGACTTAAGGACAAGTGACAAGAACAGAAATCGGCCTCTTTCAACTTTACCAAAATGAACAGGTGCTCAAGTGAAGGAAAATGTGCCTGAAAACTTAAAATTGATAGACGTGCCCAATGCAATGCAAAGACATGTGCGGCTGAAAATGCTGTTTTCATAAAATATGAAAAGATATAATTTTCTTAAAGTGACAGATAACCGCATGTTACATTGACTTCAATACAGCATAATACTTTGATCCAGAAATCTAAAGTGAAGCCAAGCACTTTGTATTCGTCACAAATAAAAGCACTTACCTTTCAACATTAAAATGACTTAATTTAAAAGGAGAGGTGTTTTTGCAGTAGAAGTGAACACTGGTTTCCTATGTTAACTATGGCCTATGCGTGGACAATACCGAAGGGATACTCATGTCCATTTCATCTGTAATATTAAACAAATACATTGCACATGGACATATTTAAAAACTGCAGCAATGCACATGGGAGGAAAAGAAATAGTGGTAAAATTGGAAGCTAATAAGGAGAAACGATGCATTTGCAATCCAGCAATAAAGTGAAGGACAGATTACATTCATCAGCAGGGAAGAGAACTGGTTTCATCATATAAAATGACAGCATGGACAAGAAAGGCATATTTCGGTTGGTGTAGATTTGAATACTGATCCCTGATGTAACTACGGCCTGACTGTGGGGATAGAATGAGCTCATTTCTGTTAATATTAGATAAAGAAAAGAGCACATGTATGAACATCAGGCCTACATGTAATCTGAAATGCAACATGTGAAACATACAATGCCAATGTGAAATGTTATTCCTTTAGGAACATGCAGGTGACTGGCTGATGTTGTTTTCCTCTACTGAGCTGCTGGGTATCTGGGATTGTGACCCCGACCTTTGAGTTCAGTAAAATAGAAAGAAATACAAAGCTAGAGATCGAATTTGTGGGGTATTGTTGATAATACAGCCAACAGATACAACATTTGAGGTCAGGTTCCCATAAAAAGCGCAATTAGTTCTGAACGAAGACCCTTTTAAATCTGAACAACAGGCTTTTTGGAGCTGGCGTTACCAAGATGAATGCCTGGTTGTCAATTAGTTTCTGATAACATGTCTTGTAGAAGTAACTTTGGGGTCAAGCTTCACATAAAACTGCACATTAAGCACAGAGCAAGGCTTTGAAGCCAAGAAGAACACATGTTTAGATAAACACAGATAAACCAGATGGATGGTCACATGTTTTCAGGGAAATGGAAACCTACCTACTGAGGCCATGTTATGCCCTGCCATTGATTACACATTGAATACAGGTTTTTCTTAATAAGAGGAGCAGCGTGTGTCGGATAGACCCCACCCCGGGTTAAAATTAAACAGGCGAAAATTCCCATTATGACCCTGTAAAAACGAATGTTTTGTGAGGTACATAATTTCAGTTATCTGGAAAAGAATATTTTTTGCCATTTACATACACCTCAGCAATGGGAGAGTTAGCACAGGGGTAGATCATGAAAGTCAGGTTTAAATGGGTAACTGTCCCAATTTTAGCTATTTCGGTGCAGCAGAAAATCACGTAAAATGGTAGCTCCGCTCAGGAAGGGAGTGCTGAAGTCAAATTAGTATGGTCTGATTCGCTGTAAAATATAGAACTCATAGATATACATCATCATGGGGTTATTTGGAAGACCTAGGGAGTTGTTACTGTATGAGACTGTTCAGAACAAATGATGCACTATTCCTTGTAAATTTGAAATGAGGTTTCTATTCTCCTCCCTCAGCCCACATCATAGGTATCTCTCAACTCCTGGTCCTATCAGCAGGCAGGGGGTGTGGTGGGGGAGGTGAATGGAGCCAACTAGTCAATCCCAAATGCGGGAATTTTGACCATATTGCAGTGTCATCCATGCTATAAAAGGACCAGTTTGCATCAGAACTGGGTTTTTTTGTGAATTATTCCAGGAGGGAGCTGCCGCTGGACCATTGCGAGGAACAACTAGCAGAGAGGCCTCAATCCTTGCTTTGCAGACAGTGACTGGGAAATAGAGAAGCTAGTGGGGACCCAAACCAGAGGAGCAGAAGGAGTCTGGGTGCAGGAGGGCATCCTTGACTGAAAGCCCTTCGCCAGACCTGTGCTGTCCTCAGAGGAGCTCTGCTGTTTTATCCTGACCAAAGCCTTCCATGTAAGTAGATATCTCAAAGCTATCAATTGTGACTGGAGCCACCCACTTTTATCTCTTTCCATTAGTGGCTCAAAGTAGGAGGGGGGTGAAGCTGGATAGGCTCTTCGCACAAACTATTACATTTCACTCAAACTGTTTTACTCATAGAAAACACCCCTCTGTTGAAATTGCATATTGTTGGGAGCAGCCAGCCTTAATCTGTTCCATTAAAGTGTGGGGAGGGTTGAAGCTGTGTAGATCCTTAGCATATTTAGTTAAAGTAAATCAGTTAATTCCTATGTAGAAAATCACGGCATGAGTGTTGCTAGAATTCAAAACTAACAAAAAAACTCATGCCCAGTGTGTTAGAGCTAATATCGCCCTTAAAGACTTGGTTGAAGTTTCTAAAATCCTTGTTTTTTACGTAAAAAGCGGGGTGTCCATAATCCCAAAAGAAGTTAACCATAAAACACCACCTTTCAAGTCACTGTGGAGGGGGAAAAAACAAAATTTCCCATTCAATTTAACCCAGAATTACAAAGTGTCATATTTCATCTGCATGCAAAATGAAAATTTTCTTTTGTTGTCATTTTTCTCTGACCGTAAACTATCAAGTCCTGCCTTTTATTTTCATATGTGTTGAAAAACGACTTTCATTTGAGTTCCTTGTTCCCAGCCTTGCCTTTTAAACAAGCACAAAACAATGTTTCTCATTGAATTCCTTTCCCACACAAAGGCTTTTTAAATCATCAGCAAAACGATTTTTCCATTGTGTCTCACTCCCCCCTGCACCTTGCCTTTCAATTGAAGGGGTCATATTAAATGGAGGCTTGTTGGGTGGGGGTTGCTGGAAGAAAAGTATTGTTTCAAATTAAGTCATTTCTGTCGATTTTTGTATTGTATTGCAATGGTTTTTATTGGTTAAAGTGAAATCTAATCTTGTGTAAATTGTTATTGCATGTTTTAAAATGTCACCTGTTTTGTTTTATATAACCGATACATAGTTGTGATTTTGGCTGTTGTCACAGCACTGGTGGCTGATGTAAGTCTGTTGGTTAAATTTTGATTAAATAAATAAATATATATTCTTACTGTACACCGGCCTGGTTCCTAGTCCATTGGTGACAGAGGGTATTTTTTGGAGTTGGGTGCAAGACAGGTTGGAGGCTTCATCAATGAGAACTTGAATAAAAGCACTTTATTATGCGTCACCATATACTACTCTTAGACACATTTCACAACACCTCTGCCATTAGAATGCAGTTATCCCCCACAATAAAAATGTGGTGTAGCTGCACACATAACGTTTCTCCTGATATTGCATACTCTCCAAACTACCTCTCAGCACCCATCCACTACATGCACTACTCTAAAACACTGCACTACACCCCCACCATTAGAATGCAGCTATCCCCACAATACAACTTCAATGCAACTGCACAGATAATGCTTGTACTGCTCTTGCATACACTCCAGACTACCCCACAACACCCATCCACTACATGCACTAGTCTAAGACACATTGCACAACATTTTTGCCAGTGGAATGCAGCTATCCCCAACAATAAAATTCGGTCTAGCTGCACACATAATGCTTCTCCTGCTTTCGCATTCTCTCCAGACTATCTATCAACACCCATCCACTACATGCACAACTTTAAGACACATTGCACAACACCTCCTCCATTAGAAAGTAGCTATCCCCCACAATAAAATTTAGTCTAGCTGCCCACAATATTATCTCTCCTGTTCTTGCATACTCTCCAAACTACCTCTCAGCATACTCTCAAAACTACCTCACAGCACCCATACACTACATGGACTGCTCGAAGACAAAACGCACAACACCCATGCCATTAGAACGCAGCAATCCCCATGATATAAATCTGCCCTAGCCGCTCACATAATGTCTCTCCTGCTCTTGCATACTTTCCAGACTACATTTAAGCAACCATCCACATGCCTGCTCAACATGCAGGGACTTGACCACCCCTACCTATCTTCGTATTGGCTAAAATGCATGCATGCATTCTATAACTCTCTGACAAATGTCCCCATACCTGACCCCCAAGCACATTCAACCTGCAGTGCATTGGGAGTATTTCAAAGTTGAAAGACGCTACACAAATGACAATTACATTACATTCTGAAAGGCAGGAAGTACTTGAGTCCTGAGGTTTGTTAATGTTTCTAGTTGGTTATTGGGTGAAAGAAACATGAGTGCATATTTGTTCCAGGAGGAGGAGGCCAGGATTGATAAGTTGAAATAAGCGCTGCAAGGACCTACTTAGCTGCTGGTGTTGGTGGGCATGATAGGGTTAGAGAAGAAAGTAGTTGTGTTGCTCCAATAGTGTGTATTTGTAGGCAGTTTGCTGCTATCTTCAAGGATTTATTGTGTAAGCATTGTAAGCATTGTAAGGTGAAGAGAGATGAAGATGTGAATCGGTAAGAGGGTGAGAGGGAACCTTTTTGTTCACGAATGTTGGTCTGGTGTTTTTCTCTTTGTTGGCACGGGTTTTTGCTGTTCATTTTTACTCTGACGCAGTGATCTCCAAACTGTGGGGCTGGCCCCTTTAGTGAGGCCCAAAGGATCTCTGTATCAGATGGATCTCTTTAGAAAGGGATTATGGGAATTGCATTTAATAGAACATATAAGAATTTCATATCAAATATAATCAGTCGTACCGCGTTTTTGATCAAGGGGGAGACCAGTACAAAAAAGTTTGAATACCTCTGCTCTAGAGGGTTCATAAAATCGGACCCGAATTAGTCAGATCTTCAGTACGGTACTCCTTATGTACTTCTTATGGACCGAAACAAAAATGATTGGTGAACTCCTTGTTAGGTAATCTGCAAAGCATGGGTTAAATGCACCAACAGTAGTTTTAGTGTTATGATATGATATGATATGATATGATATGATAGTTTATTTATATAGCGCCTATACACAATGTGTTTCAAAGCGCTTCAAGGCAAGGGAGGGAACAAGGGAAAATACAACCACATTCTTACAGGCCATTAACAGTAAGGATGTGAAATTAACTATCGTACTCGGCCTGACAACATTTCAGATAGTGCAAGAGCTAAGACATAGATAAGGAAGGGAGGGGGAGAGTGGGAAGGAAATGGAAACAGACTGGCGACTACCGTACTAGGCCTGATGACATTTCTGGTAGAGCCGGAGAAAAACAAATGTGAGGGAGAGGGGTGCAGAAAGGGAGGGGAGGAACAAAACAAGCGACTATCATACGAGGCCTGACGAAATTTCAGATATTGCTGGAGGGGTGGTAGAGAAGAAAAAACAGTAATGGGAGGGTGGTGTCATGATGCCTACCCGATGCATGATGCATCCGGATCGAGTCCATCAGCCCCGCGAGCAGGCATCCAGATACTCATTAAAACCCCAACAGCCCCGGCTGGGGGCTGTTTGGATTCAGTCCTGGTGCCTTAGGCGCCAGGCTCATCATAGAAAACAGTCCTGGCGCCATAGGCGCCAGGCTCATAGATTTTACTTACCTTATGCAGACCATGCTGCAAATGAGTCCGAGCCAACGTGATGCCTGGATGGGACTATTTTATTACAGGGACTATTTTTCACTCGGGTGTGGTTCTGGGGAACTTCTTACCTGGGACTACTTTGCAGGCTATTTAAACCACGCCCGAACAGCAGCCCATGCTTTGCGTTATTCTGCATCCAGCAGCGTGACACTCACCGTGTCTGCAAGTCAGCATCCAGTCTTCTGCCACGCTCGCCTCGAATCCGGAGCTCCTAGATAAAAGGCAAAGAAAGGAGAAGAGGTTAGATCACAGACATTATTTGATTCCTTACCTGATTCCGGACCCAGCACATCTCCGAGCCTGGAAAGGACATTATTTCAGCACGCTTCGCTTCGCAAGCAGCAGCGCCGCGTTATACTCACCAGTCCACCGCATCTTTTGACTCGGCGATGCCTCCATCATTTTCTTCATCGAAACCCAGCACCTGGAGGGAAAACAAAAGGAATAACAAGGTGAGCTGAGAAAACCAACAAGGACAATCTCTTTGCCACCATAGGCTTACCTGCTTTACCACCAGAGCTATTATTCTTTAATTCGCCGCATCTTCCTATGCCGCACCTATAAAAGGAGAGAAAACAGCAAGTTAAACTCATGCAACTTTTACCGGACAGTGTTTGACTCTTACCTGAATGCCCTCAGCTGCCTCCAGGCAACATTCTTTTGGACCCAGCTGCAACCGAACGAGGGAATGGAACAAGAGTGAACATCGGACATATTGAACTCTTTCAACTTTATAGACACTGGAGTCAATATTCCTCCGGAACTCCTCCAGTACCTTCAACCCAGTGAAGTAACTGGTATCTACGTGCCTCTGATGCCATGCAGGATGGAGAGCTCATCATTTAAAAACATAACGTGAGGTTACCAAAAGAGAATATCGGAGGTGATTAGTGGGGAGAACGAGAACTGTTGAGGGGGGGGGGGCCATCACTAAAGTCCACTGGTGGCTAAATCCCTTTCTCCACTTGCAGGAGAATACTTCTACGAGTCCAGCAGACAAGATTAGGCGGGCCAGTCCAGACTGTCACCTCTTCACTACGCATCACGTTGGTGGAGACCGCAGCTGTCCAGGTCCGATCTACGCCCCTGTGGTAACCAGGTGAGCGTAACAGAATTCAAAGCCTATCTACAAATCCCCACCCGGGCGTAATGGAGACCTCAGAAACCGACCAACTATCCCAATTGTTAGGAGAACTTAGGGCAGAAGTGCACTCCGCGCGCCAAGAAACTAATGCCCTCAGGAGAGAACTGATTGTGTCAAAGGAGCGCACTGATGATCTTGCCAGACAACTGCTGCAAAACCAAGCCGGGCAAACACCACTACCTGGACTTGTGGGGAATTCAACCCCAGTTTCATCGAGCAGCCCTGTAAGTGGTTCTACCAGGGAGCATTCCTTTAGCTCCACCCGAACGCTTTGCTGGGGACCCGAAAAGTTTTGCCGTATTCATGAACCAATGCTGCTTGCACTTTTTATGCAGACCAGGAGCTTTTCCAAACGACCAAGCCAAAGTGGCCTTTGTACTGTCATACCTTAGTGGCTGCGCAGCGGATTGGTCAATTCCATTAGTCAACCAGGATGACCCTCTTCTTCGGGATTTCAGGGTTTTCAATTGAGCATGGAAAGATTATTCGCCAGACATTCACAGGGACAGGCCCTGGATAACGAACTTCTATCCCTATGACAAGGTAACCAGGACATGCTAACCTATATCGAAACCTTCCATAGGTTGGTGGTGGAAACCGGATGGCCAGAGGTAAAGCGAATTACATTATTTCATCGTGGACGTCGGGGTGAACTGAAAGATGTTTTGGCCCAAGTTGTGAACCCACCTCAGGATTGCGCAGAAAATATAGACTTAGTGGTCCAGCTAGACCACTGACTTCAGAATAGAAAAGCTGATCGAGCTAAATTCGAGAATCGGGTATTGGTTAAACCCAATGTTACTCCGAAAGGAACAGATGCATCAGAGCCAATGCAGAGCGGGGGGGGGGGGTTAAGGGACCCTTAACTCAAAAAAAAGAGAAAGGAGACGACAGATGCAGTTGTGTCTGTACTGTGGGGCCTCAGGACATTTTCTACGGGATTGCCCTATAAAACCATCCAAGAAAGTAGTCTGAGTTGCTGATAGAAATCAAACAGAGCCTGATTCGGGAAACAACCACACCCGACAAGCGTAGAGGTCGACTTGCCGAGCTTAAAGAAGGACACTCAGACCTTGCACCTAATCATACCAATGGTCCTTATTGATCCAAGGCAGCCATCACGTATGCACGCAGTTAGGGCATACATTGATAGTGGGGCTGTAGGAAAATATGTGGACCACGAATTGGCTTCTAGGATGAATCTACCTCTCTGCAAAAAGCCCACTTCGGATGTTATCACCACAGTCGATGGAACTGAAATTGCCTCTGGGCCTGCAACACATTCCACCACAGAGATGACACTGTTGGGCCAAGATGGGCATCGAGAGACTATTTTGTTTGACTTAATCAAAGCCCTGCAGTTCCAAATAATACTGGGGATACCTTGGTTGGAAACACATAATCTTTGTGTTGATTGGCGAGAGAAGAGAGTAACCTTCCCGAAGGAGTGTGCACACACCTCTTACCCAGAAAAAACCTTGAACAAAAGCCTGGCCTCAGTCGCTAATCCAGTCATGCAGTTACCTCAGGAATATCAAGAATTCCAGGATGTTTTCGAAAAAGAACAGGCAAACACCTTACCACCTCATAGATCATACGATTGTCAAATCGACCTCATTCCCGGTGCACAACCTCCATGCAGTAGAATCTACGCCCTTACAGAACCCGAAAACCGTCACCTACGACAATACTTGGACCAATACCTTGCTAATGGCTTCATTCGTACATCTAAGTCCCCTGCATCTTCAGCTTTATTCTTCGTGCCCAAAAAGGAAGGTGACCTCAGAGCATGCATAGACTACCGCGCATTAAACCAGATCACGGTGAAGAACCGATATCCATTGCCTCTGATCCCCAAACTACTAGACCAAGTAAAGGATGCTTGCATCTACACTAAATTAGATCTCCGATGGGCATATCATCTGGTACGTGTAAAGAAGGGCAATGAATGGAAGACCGCTTTTCGCACCAAGTACGGATTATTCGAATATCAGGTGATGCCCTTCGGGTTGTGCAATGCACCAGCAGCCTTCCAGTATTTTATGAACAATGTCCTTTGTGAACTCATTGACGTCTGTGTTGTCGTATACATAGACGATATTCTAGTGTACTCCTCCTCAGAATGACACCACGTTAAGCACGTTTGTGCAATCCTTGAGAAACTACGCCAGAACAAGTTATATGCAAAATTGGAAAAATGTGTTTTTCATGCTACAGAAGTTGAATTCCTTGGATTTATCCTGACTCCAAAAGGAGTCCGAATGGACTTTCGAAAGGTGGATGCAATTCTCAAGCGGCCATCACCCAGTTCAGTTAAAGGGGTGCAAAGCATGCTTGGATTTGCTAATTTCTACCACAGATTTATTCATGACTTCTCATATGTTGTACACCCCATCACAGCACTTTTGCAAAAAACACAAACGCTTCTTGTGGACCGAAGAGGCTGAAAAAGCCTTCCAAGAACTGAAAGTGAAATTCACGTCGGCACCTGTCTTAAAGCATCCACGCCCCAAGCTCCCATACATAGTTGAAACCGATGCATCCAGTTTAGCCATGGGGGCTGTCCTGTCCCAGAAGGATCAAGAAACGGTCAACTTCATCCAGTAGAATTTTGGTCCAGAAAATTCTCTGCCCCCGAATTAAACTATGCGGTTACCGATAAAGAGTTGCTAGCCATCAAATCCACCTTCAAGGCTTGGCAGCATTATCTTCTCGGTGCCAGGCATACCATTACTGTAATCACTGATCACAGGAACTTGCAGTATTTAAAAACAGCCAAGGCAAAATCATTGCGTCAACTTCAATGGGCCTTATTCCTTGCCAAATTCTATTTCGTGATCACTTACCGACCAGGTTGTAAGAATGGTAAGGCAGACGCTTTATCCCAAATCGGGATGGGAGAAGCATATTCGAACCCGGAACCGGTGCCTATAATTCCTGAACAAAGAATTCTTCCAACAACTTTTCGATTCAGCAGCCCTGCAGGACTGGGTTAAAAAGGGCCAAGATTATTCAGTTGTCAATGACCTACCTTACTATCAAGGGCGTCTATTTCTACCACACAAGGTACTACAAGAACAAGTCATTGTTATGCTCACCTGGACTCCACAGGGGTGTCGATCGGACCCAGACAGCTGCGGTCTCCTTCAACATTATGCGTAGTGCAGAGATGACTGTCTGGACTGGCCCGCTTAGTCTTGTCTGCTGGACCCGAAGAAGTATTTTCCTGAAAGTGGAGTCATGGATTAACCACCTGTGGGTTTTAGTGATGGCCTCCCAACTGTTCTCACTCTCCCCCACTAATCACCTCTGATATCCCCTTAGTAAACTAACCTTATGTTCGTAAAAGATGAGCTCTCCATCCTGCGTGTCTTGCAGGGGCGCTTAGATACCAGTTACTTCACTGGTTTGAAGGCGTTGGGAGAGTTCCGGTAACTATTGACTCTGAAGTCCCTGGCGGGATTGGTGAGTATCAAGTTCAAAGAGTTCAATGTGCCCGATGTTCACTCTTGTCCCATTCCTTCCTTAAGTTGCAACTGAGTTCGTGAGAAGAAGGTCTCGTAGCTGCTGCTGGCATTCAGGTAAGAGTCTGTGTTACCCAACACTGTCCGGTAACTATTGCATGCGTTAACGTGTTGTTTTTCTCCCTCTTTACAGATGCGGCATATAAAAATGTGGAGAGTTGTGGAATAATACCGCCGGTGGTAAATCAGGAAAGTCTATGTGGTAAGAGGTTGTATTTGTTGATTCCCTTGGCTCACCTTGTTTTTTCTTGTGTCCCTTAGATGCCGTATTACGGCGAGGAAATGATGGAGACAGTGCCGGATCGAAAGATGCTGTGAGAACTGGTGAGTATGGCGCCGTGCTGGAGCTGGCTAAGCAACACGTGCAGGACTGATGCACTTTCCAGGTCCGGAGATGAAATGGTTCCGGAATTAGGTGAGGAATTTGAAATAAGTTTGTTTTCTAACCTTGTCCTTTTCTTCTTCTTTATTCTAGGAGCTCCGGATTCGAGGCGGGCGTGGCAGAAGACTGGATGCTGGCTGCAGGCACGCGGGCGTGGTAGAAGACTGGATGCTGGCTGCAGGCAGGGTGAGCGTCACGCTGCTGGATGCAGAATAACGTGAAGCATGTGCTGCTGTTCGGGTGTGGTTTAAATAGCCTCCAAAGTAGTTCCAGGTAAGAGGTTCCCTAGAGCCACGCCCGAGTAAAAAATAGTCCCTGTAACAAAATAGTCCCATCCAGGCCTCATGTAGGCTTGGACTCGTTTGCAGCATGGTCTGCATCAGGTAAGTAAAGTCTATGAGCTAGGCGCATATGGTGCCAGGACTGATTTCTATGATGAGCCTGGCGCCTAAGGCGCCAGGACTGAACCCAGACAGTCCCTATCCCGGGCTGCTGAGGTATAAACAAATGTCTGGATGCCTGCTCCCGGAGCTGAGAGCCTTGGTCCTGATGCCCGGGGCTAAGCATCATGACAGTCATCTCGTTTTACCATGAAGCTCTGATGGAAGGGCACCCAGGTATTGCAAAAACTGAAGCTAAAATTAGAAGACAATTCTGGTGGCCCACCTGCCGAAAAGATGTAAAGTCATTTGTACTGTCTTGTGGCATCTGCACCCAGAACAAAAGCCAAAAGAAGAAACCAGCTGGTCTTTTACAACCTTTAGATATTCCGCCCACACCATGGCACACTTTGTCTTTAGACTTTATTACAGATCTACCACCATGCAATGGATTCAACACCATTCTAGTTATTGTGGATCTTTTTTCCAAGATGGCCCACTTTATTCCTTTAAAAGGATTACCTTCTGCTTCAATCTTGGCCAAGGAATTTCTCAAAAATATTGTTCGAATACATGGATTTCCTTCCGTGTTGATCGCTGACCGAGGTAGTCAGTTCATTTCACAATTTTGGCAGAAGTGTTGTCAATTGGCAGAAATCGACGTAAGGTTATCAACCAGTCACCATCCCCAAACCGATGGTCAGACGGAGAGAACCAACCAGACTCTTGAACAATACATACGTTGTATGCTCCACCAAACCGAAGGTAATTGGAAGGACATTTTATGGATTTCTGAATACACATACAACAACTCTGTACATTCAGGAACCAGACAAAGCCCCTTTTATACCATATATGGACATCGTCCTTGAACCTCAGAACTCGATTCGCCCCAGCATTTAGAAATGCCAGCAGTAACTCATCTGCATTCTACTATTACACAAGCCTTTAAAGAGGCAAAAAAACATTTGAAACAAGCAAAAGAGAAATACAAGAAAAATGATGTTCAACATAGAAGTGAGACCCCACCATATCGAATCAGAGACCAAGTTTGGCTGGCTACAAGACATATTCCTCTGAAAGGAACTCAGACTTTTAATCCTAGATATTTGGGACCTTACACCATTAAGGCCATTATCAACCCGGTGGCCGTCAAATTAGAATTACCCTCTAATATGCAGATTCATCCTGTCTTTCATGTTTCACTTCTAAAACCAGTTCAACCCGGGACAAGATTAACTAAACCACCTGACCCCATCCTAATAGATGGAGAACCTGAATTCAAGGTAAAAAACATCCTGGACTCTAAAAGGGTTAAATCAAGACTTTTTTATTTAAATGACTGGAAGGGTTACGGACCACAAGAAAGGTCATGGGAACCTAGTGACCACGTTCATGATCCTCGATTGGTGAAAAAATTCCATCGGGACTTCCCAGACAAGCCAGGGCCAAGGGGAAGAACAACTTTAGGAGGGGCCTTGGGGGGGAGTGCTGTCATGATGCCTACCCCCGGGCATCCGGATCGAGTCCATCAGCCCCGGGAGCAGGCAACCAGATACTCACTAAAACCCCAACAGCCCCGGCTGGGGGCTGTCTGGATTCAGTCCTGGCACTTTAAGCGCCAGGCTCAACATAGAAATCAGTCCTGGCGCCATAGACTTTACTTACCTTATGCAGACCATGCTGCAAATGAGTCCAAGCCAACGTGAGGCCTGGATGGGACTATTTTATTACAGGGACTATTTTTCACTCGGATGTGGTTCTGGGGAACTTCTTACCTGGGACTAATTTGCAGGCTATTTAAACCACGCCCGAACAGCAGCCCATGCTTTGCGTTATTCTGCATCCAGCAGCATGACGCTCACCGTGTCTGCAAGTCAGCATCCAGTCTTCTGCCACGCCCGCCTCGAATCTGGAGCTCCTAGACAAAAGGCAAAGAAAGGAGAAGATGTTAGATCACAGACATTATTTGATTCCTTACCTGATTCCGGACCCAGCACATCTCCGAGCCTGGAAAGGACATTATTTCAGCACGCGTCGCTTCGCCAGCAGCAGCGCCGCGTTACACTCACCAGTCCGCCGCATCTTTCGATTCGGCGCTGCCTCCATCATTTTCTTCCTCGAAACCCAGCACTTGGGGGGGAAAAAAAAGGAATAACAAGGTGAGCTGAGAAAACCAACAAGGACAATCTCTTTGCCACCATAGGCTTACCTGCTTTACCACCGGAGGTATTATTCTTTAATTCGCCACATCTTCCTATGCCGCACCTATAAAGGGAGAGAAAACAGCAAGTTAAACTCATGCAACTTTTACCGGACAGTGTTTGGTAATACAGACTCTTACCTGAACGGCATGAGCTGCCTCCAGGCAAAATTCTTTTGGACCCAGCTCCAACCTAACGAGGGAATGGAACAAGAGTGAACATCGGACATATTGAACTCTTTGAACTTTATAGACACTGGAGTCAATATTCCTCCGGAACTCCTCCAGTACCTTCAACCCAGTGAAGTAACTGGTATCTACGCGCCCCTGCATGTCATGCAGGATGGAGAGCTCATCATTTAAAAACATAAGGTGAGGTTACCAAAAGGGAATATCGGAGGTGATTAGTGGGGAGAACGAGAACTGTTGTGGGGGCCATCACTAAAGTCCACGGGTGGCTAAATCCCTTTCTCCACTTGCAGGAGAATACTTCTACGAGTCCAGCAGACAAAATTAGGCGGGCCAGTCCAGACTGTCATCTCTTCACTACGCATCACGTTGGTGGAGACCGGAGCTGTCTGGGTCCGATTGACGCCCCTGTGGGAACCAGGTGAGCGTAACAGGTGGAAGAAACAGACGAGGTTGCTATCATATTAGGTCCAGGGACAATTCTGATAGAGTAAGTGCTTAGCAGAAAGTAAGGGCAGGAGATAGGAAAAGGGAGAAGGGAAAGGAGGAGAGAACAGAGAGTAAGCAGTCAAAAAGAGTGGAGAAGCAAGAGTGGAGAGCGAATACAATTGCAGAAGTCTGTAGTAACACATAATGTTGCAAGTCAGGATGCAAGATGAAGATGGGAATAGCACGATTCAGGGCCACCATGAGTACAAGATGCAAAGAAAGTCCAGCATGAGAGTTGAGAAAGAGTGACGCATCATGAATGAATGAAGTCCATGAAAGTCAAATCCAGCATTGGCCACAAGACGGTGATGGTGAAGGAAGGCACCAGGTGAGCGGGTCTTGCTAAGTGGTGAAAAAGAGCAGCAGGCAGGAAGGCACCAGGTGGGCGGGGATTATGACAGGTGACCTAGATCCACTTGCACCTGCTCCCCATCTGCAAAGGAAAAGAAGCTGGAGGGCTCCTTAAGTAGGGAAACAGAGCGGCAAGCAGGAAAGCACCAGGTCGGCGTGGCTTGCTAAGTGGTGAAAAAGAGCAGGAAGCAGGAAGGCACCAGGTGGGTGGGGCTTGCTAAGTAGTGTTGGTGCAAATGTTATGTTACCAGAATGTTCAACAAGACCACCACATCTATGTTATGACATGTGCTAGGGAGAATTCTCCAGAATGGCTAATATCCCTTACCTACCGAGTCCCTCAGCAGCTTTGCTGGATTTCTAGGATTTCTTTTTTCACCTGGTAAAAAAGTGAGCCTTTTTTCCCATTCTTACATGTGTTTTGCTGTGTGTTTTACATTTTTTGTATTCTCAGACTGTGGAGCCTCACCTACTCCATAGGCATCCTCTTTTTACTGTGTGTCACACAGCACCGTTAGTGCAGTGACACAGGATTGTCTTTTTCAGACTTCCCACTTTAAACTCCATTTTCTGGGACTGATTGCTGTCTCCCAGAACATGCAAAGTTACCATTGACTTTATTTAGTCTTTTTTAAATTCACAGACCCAGAACAAACTATCTTACATAGAGTACTGGAAAGAGTTAATAGTTATACCTTTTTGTCTGTCTCTCATGGAGCAATATTTCGTTCCCCTTTCATTAAGATTTGGCTGTTGGCAGTAGTATCTACCATATGTTTCCTACCGCGGTCTATGAAAATAGCCTTGGTACTGTTTTAGGCTATGTTAGGAGCCTCGCACTTAAATCCGCTGGACCCATTTACTTTTATTTGGTTCCGGCTGGGTTTATTCACCATTGCTTTTTGTAAAGGTCTTTTTCGTGTTTTACTCTGCGCACCAAACCAGGTTTGGTTCCTATTTTCACCGTCCTTTGGCTGGCTTCTGCACAGAAGCCCTCCTTAGGTGCCTGAGAGTCTGGGTGGACAGGATGTGACAGAGGGGTTTTAGGACCCCTGCACAGGGTTCCGTTGGAAACCCAAGTCGCACTCTTGTTTGATTGGCTAGGTGGCTGTCCTACCAGGACAGGACAGCCACCCGGCTGTGTGATTGACAGCCAGGCTGTTTGAATGGGGGAAAACTGCATAAAAAGCAGTTCTCTGGGACTTGGAAGGCAGAGGCGCCACTGGATCGAGAGAACTGAAGAGAATCTGAAGGAAGAGGACCACTACCACAACTGAACCTGCCAGTGAAGCCCTGCTGTGGGTCAGAATCTCCTACACTTCGACGACAGAGAAGATATGCAAGGAATCTTCTTCCCTTCTTAAGCTGGTGGGACCAGCCAGTTCGCCAAACACCAAGCAAGGCCTCCCTCCCCTGGTCCAATTTGCTGTGCATCGCTGCAGTGAACCGGAAAGCCAGGAGGACCAGACCCTGTTTGGGTTTTAAGGAGCGCACCTTTTATTCGTTGCTTTGCTCTGCTGCTGGTTTCTTCCCTGGGCAGTGCAGAACCCTCCTGTCTTCCTCCTTTGTGTCAATCTGACAGTCGCTTCAGGAACCGTGAGCCTGCAGGATCTGCCAGGATCGTCTGCGTTAGCTACAGCATTCTTCTTCTTTTGAGGTACTTTTCAAACCCGGTTGTTCATTCCGTCCGACCGCAGTGAAAGTGTTTTAAATCTTTCGCCAATCCGAGGGCTTGTCCTTCTCTGCTCTTTTAAATAACTTTTCTGTCGATCAACTTCGTTTCAAACTCTTGCCAAATACTTAACCGGGAACTACTCTGAACTGTGTGATCCTCTGCAAAGACTCTGAACCATTAACATTGGCCCTGGCATATTGATGTGAATCCTAGTTGTAGTAAGCCTTTTTTTGATTGCCCTGCCTACTGACTTGTTGGTGCTGCTTGATTTCGAATAACCTTGTCTTTCCCTCCCTTTTTAAATTGCTGGAGTTAATTTTGAGCTTAACTTGTCCAGAATTCGTTGGGTGGTGTGTAGTGTATTAAGATTGTGATTTTCTGCTGCTTTACTTTAGTGAATTGTTTTATAAATTGATGGTGTAAATAAATGTGTATTCTTTTACTCAGAATCCTTGAGTCAGTGTTTGTTTGAACCATAGTAATTGTTGTCCTTTGTGTAACATCTAATACTGCTCACTTTACTCTTGAGTTAAGGCTGGCTGCTCTGCCATCGCTACCACTTTACTGCGTAGTACAGGCGTGTACCAAAGGTGAATTTGTACTTGCACTTGTAGTCTTAATTGTATGTGGTATTCCCAAAGGGTACTGCATATGATTCTGCCTAACACTGGTGTACAGTGGTGAGGATAAAATATAGTGATTACACTTAGAGTGCTGCTATTACCGTCGATCAACTAACTACAAGGCTAAACACCACTAAAAGCAAATTTTAATCATGTCTGATATGGAAAGCTACAGTCAGGAGACCCTCCTTAGTTACACTGTTGATTATCTGAAAAATCTGTGTAGAGAAAGGAATCTCTCTGTTAAAGGCAAAAAGTAAGAATTAATTGAAAGGTTGTTAGAGAAACAAAGTCTGGAGAGTGGGTCTGAAATACCTAACCCTTCAGCAAATGTGGAAAATAATGAGGATGATAATGTGTCAATTATTATGGATGAGTTAGATGAGGCAGATGTGTCTCACGATGTAGGCCTTACTGCTCCTCTACCTGCTCAACAACCTCAACCTGTGTCCACTGGGACCCCTACAGGTCATATACTCAGTCCTGAATGTATTGCTTTAGTAAAGGTGAGGCTTGAATTGAAATTCAAATGAAGCAGAATGAATGGGAGATCAACTAGTATATCTGGGGGCCTCTCACTGCTAGAATTCATGTTCAGAAGCTGAGTTGACACTTGAATAGTAACTGGAACTACTTATACTTGAGGCCCAGCTGGAAGAAGAACTGCTGCTGTATTTGTTTTGACCTGACCCGAAAGCTGTCGAGTTCATCAAGGACTGATCCGAGAGAGGACCTGGTTAGGCGCCATCTTCCCGTGCTCCGAGGGACCATCGAGCACCGCTAAACTTCACCAAAGCTCCCTGAAAATCAGACCCTCGAAAGGCTGCCGACGGGAGACGGGGACCGCTGAGGAGAACGACGTAAAGCACCCGGACATCAACGCCGTTGAAGTCCATTGCCGTCAACCAGGGTTCGGAGTATCGCCGTAACCGCTGGAGGCCCTTCGAAGCCGGGTTGCCCACAAAAGGATACTGCTTGACGCCGTGCCACCGACGACCGGAGCCGCATGCTCCTTTGCTTAAGACTTTTGATTCACGGACGCATGCATCTGCACCGCTGCCCGCCTTATCCTGCCGGAGAAGGCCAGGCCGTTGATGCACCGAGGAGCATCTGCCGCTGGGTTTTCCGCCACCCGAAGACTACAAAGACTTCGACGACGCGACGCCCTTGTCGGGCCACAGTTCTTCAGAAACTCTTGGCAGTCCAGAACTATCAAACACTGAGGTGCCCTCGCAGGACGTCGCCGATGAGCACCGCCTGGATCGATGCCGTGGTCTCCGCACCACTGAACTTTTCATCGACACCATCAACGCCAAGTTCACCTTCTTCGACGCCTCTTGACGATCCGTGGCTCCTGCTTTAAAGGGAGTCACTCAAGAAGGATCGATCGACGCCTCATCGAAGAACTCTGCTCTACCAGGTACATTGGGGGGGTAGAAACCTTATAGAAGAAAATAAGACTTATAGAACAATATATGGACTGGGCTTGCGATATATCTTTAATTTACAGGTTGCCCAGGTGGGGGGATCTCCACACAGAATTCTGCCTAGTTGGTAGGTGTCAATATTCTGCCCATTGTTCTAACCACTGCTTTCCTCCTGTATCTATTGTTGGTTACTTTTATTCCTTGATCTGTGTGACATTTGACCAGACCATAGTTAATGCACTTTAATGAGATCTGATAATAATTGTGGTACCACTTTAGAACTGTATATATTTGCCATTGTAGATAACCGAGCACAAAGTGAGTTATCGTGATATTGTACATAACCGTGAAGATTAATTATACAAAGACTGTGTTTTAACTAATACAGTGTGTGGACATTCCTTTGTGGGTGCTTGGGGACTACACTGTACTTAAGAACCAGCCTGAATCACCTCCTGAGAAGCTAGGCCTTGATTGCTCGTCCATTGCTTCCACAATAGAGAATCTTGTCTGGGGTCCTCTGTGCCTCTCCTCGACCATATAGAGAACGGAAGTACACACACCCCCCTCCAGTCTTTACACTCATCAACCACTGTGAGCTGATCAGATAGTTGTGATGCATGTATATTATAAGTACTTTCAAACCAATGATAAATAACTTGAATGAAAATTATTATGGCAGACATTGAAACCACAGATTTATTAAATAACACACACTTGGAACAAAACGCTATGGTCTGTGATAATAACCGGTCAAGTCCTGTTCAATACTTTGAGGTGAGTCCCTAAAAGAGATATCCCAACCTAGTCAAGGTTTATCAGATTTCAAATTGGTAAATACTTAGCATCTTATTCAGTGAGGAGTCTTCAATTAATATCTCGATCTTTAATCAGAGGGAGTGATTGAGGGCATTGATTGGAGTGAGGGGAAAAGTCCTACCCCCCAAGCAAGGTATATTGTGTGTGAAAAATCCAGTCTGTTAAATATCAATGGCTAAGATAATATTGGGATTTTAAGCAAACATAAAAAGCAGAAATACCAAAGTAAAATATTCACATGTCATGCTAAGGCAAAGGTGCTGAATGTTTGTCCTGGGGCAGGTTTGTATGGTAACCTGTAATCCTGGCTCATCACAGTATTCATGTGAAAATGTGTCTTTTGTATGTGGATATTTATCCCTGATTGAAGACTGATATTATTTCAATAAGAACTGGCATTTAGGTCTGAATTATTGGGACACAGTAAACTGGCTAATAAACCATATGGATTACATTCAAGGACGAACACAGAGATGGACCTACTTGATGAACTGAGCAGAGGTCATTGACATTATTGAGAAGGCTTCTTGCTAGATCTTTTCATCGCTTTCAACACCCTCCTCAACGGCTTCATACATGAAATCTTGCCATGCCTACTTTGTCATTTTCACGCTTTTTGCATTCTGCTCTCTGTTTCTTCAGTTCCTTGGGCATTGAAGACAAGCACATTGGCCCTCTGAGATTCTTCCTGCCAGGCGGCATTCTTCACATCCTTGCACATGTTCTTGCCACTCAGTTTGAAGAGTGTGTTGTGGCCTAAATACATGTGCACACATAAACGAGACAGGACACCGTTGGCTCATGTCCAAACTCTTTATTCTCTCTGTAATCACTGAACTCCTTCCCTTGTCCCCTCCCCTTACTCCCCCTCCCTCTCCCCCTTCCTGCTGCAGTCTCTGCCCTCTTGAAGTGCCTGAGTTCCTCTTCCTCTGCAACACCCCCCCCTGTTGATTAGCAGAGAGGTTTGCGGTCTACATTTGCTCAATGAGGCGTGGGGGCCTCTGTATGATTCAGTCTGGGTGACCTAGTGACTCACGAGTCTCTCCCTTTGGGGCTTTGACTGGGGGATCATCAGTCTCCCTTGAACTGGGTTCCTCTTCTTCTACTATAGTCACAGGGATGGTGTCGGTCTCTTCTCGGTGTAGCATGCAGAAGAATGAGGCATTGCGAGTTATCTCTCCTTCTCCTATTGCAGTGATTATTTGCCCCGTCACTTCAGTAATCAGGAGTGGCTCCAGTGCATACCTTGTGTCGGTCTTCCGTTGTTGCCTCTGTCTGACGATTATGACTTCGCTGACTTTGCTGACCGGGAGTTGATGTTCTTTCGCCCTTCTTTTTCTGGTCCACCCACTCCTTCATCCTTTGCTTTCCTCTGCTTCTCAACCTCTCTTTCGCTGTACCTTTTTCTGGGGTGTAGTCTTCCAGCTGTGGTAGCTGAGGGATAGTTAGGGTTTTCCTTTGGATATTAATAAATGTCTATAAGCAATACACGTGATTTCGCTAGTGTGAGAGGGGTACGTGTATTTGGGGGGTGCGCGGGAAGTTTCACATGCGTTTTCGCTAGCGCAAGAGGGGTACGTGTGCATTTTTACACGCGTTTTTGCTAGCACGAGAGGGGTACGTGTATTCTGAGGGGTGCGCAGGGAGTTTTACATGCGATGGGCCTGGCGCGAGCGGGGTATGTGTATTCCGAGGGGTGCGCAGGGAGTTTTACACGCGTTTTCACTAGCGTGGGCAGGGTACGTGTATTTTGAGGGGTGCGCAGGGAGTTTTATACGTGCTTTCACTGGTGCGAGAGGGGTATGTGTATTCTGAGGGGTGCATGGGGAGTTTTACATGCGATGGGCCTGGCGCGAGCGAGGTACGTGTATTCCGAGGGGGTGCGCGGGGAGTTTTACACACAATTTCGCTAGCGTGAGAGGGGTGCGTTAATTATGATGGGTGCACGGGCAGTTTTACACTTGATTTGGCAGTGTGGGTCCTCCCGGGTGTGCCCCTCCCCTGTCCCCAAGCCCTGCAGGCAGCCCACACCATAGGGGACTACCCTACACCCCTGGCCATGCTCTGCAGGCAGCCCATCCACCCCAGGCATGCCCCGCAGGCAGCCCATCCACCCCGGGCATGCCCCGCAGGCAGCCCATCCACCCTGGGAATGCCCCGCAGGCAGCCCAGGTGGCACCATGCACTTGTGAGCCATAACACATGTCCCACCCAACATTGATGGCCAACTGCCAGCAGACCCCGACTCATGTCCCCCTGCACCCCCACCCACCCAGCAGTGACTGGCACCTGAAAGCAGGCCCCGTCTCATCTCCTCCCACCCACTCACCCACCCAGCAGTGATGGTCACCTGCCAGCAGGCCCCGACTCATGTCCCCCTGTGCCCCCACCCATCCAGCAGTGACAGGCACCTGCCAGCAGGCCCCGACTCATGTCCCCCCACCCACTCACCCACCCAGCAGTGACAGGCACCTGCCAGCAGGCCCCGACTTATGCCCCCCTGCACACCCACCCACCCAGCAGTGACGGGAACCTGTCAGCAGGCCCCGACTCAGGTCCCCCTGCACCTCCACCCACCCAGCAATGACGGGCACCTGCCAGCAGGCCCCCTTCTCATGTCCCCCTGCACCCCCACCCACCCCAGTCCAAACACCCAACCAAGTATTCCAATCCACCCCACATTGAAATCACCATGTCATGATAGATCCCAAAAGTATACACATCAATACATGTTAGTCACACACACACAATGGGTGTAAGTGAATGAGAACACCCACATCGTGACATGCATGAAGCCAAGGAGAGAATACCACACAAATGAAGTATGAAACCAAAATGTATTAAATACAAAAGCAAGGGAATGAAAGAAAATCACACAATAAAAGAAATAATAAACAAAAGGCTGCATGTCCAAAATAAATGAAAAAATATATGAATGCTGAATCCAAATTAATCCAAATGAAAAAGGCTCCAAAGCGTTCATCCATCAAACCAAATCCAAAGGTAAACAAAAAAGAAAACCATTGCTCCATGGGTAAAAAAAAAAACAATGAAGTAAAATCCAGTCCAGAACTAAATACAATGCAAAAATCCATGGTCCATGAGCCCAACAATCCAAAGGAAACCTACAAAATACCCTACCTAACAAATAACTATATATAAAAAGGTGGGGCATAGTTCATGCACCCCAAATGAAAGAAAAATAGAAAGGAAACCTAACACTAATGAACTATATACAATGGCAGTGGGCAAGTCCTATGGCTCACTTGTTGATTTCCCGGGCCATGGCATCATCAAACTCCTGTTCAACGTCCTGGAGGCGGGCCTGTTCCCTGGCCCCGAGGTCTCGCAGGGATAATGCCATGTCCACCTCCAACTCCCTGCGAATTTCCTCAAGGCACTCAGCCCACCTCAGCACCCTGCGCATTGAGTTCTCTGCCCTGACCATAGTGAGCCGTGCCTCTTCCGCCTGCCGCTACTCTGCATCTATTTGTTGGCCCAACCGCTGCCACATAGAAGACACTCCCAATCTAGGGTCCTCCTGCCCTCCGGCCGATGCCTGCCCCTCTGATTTTGATGGCCCCGAGCCATCATCTCTCCCACCTTGAGCCTGCTGCTGCCGTGCATGTGCCTTGCATGTTGATGACTGCACGTCCTCCTCCTGCTGGGCTCCAGTTGTTGGGGAGACCACGCCTGCTGGACTTCCGACTCCCGAATGTGGCAGGGATGTGTCCTCCACCAGCCTGGCCGCTGGGTCAGAGGCAGCACCACAGGGTGCCCAGGTGATACTTGGTCCAGAAGATGGCACGGAGGACGACTGGCACATAGGGGGTTCAGTTGAGGAGGGGGTCAGCACAAGGTCCAGCAGACGGAAGAACCCAGCACTGGTGACCCGTCCTAGTAGGTCGACGCGGTCAATGAGGCATCCCAAATAACGTGCAGAGTCCTCACGAAAACCCTGCACGTCATCCCAGATTCCACGTTGATGCAACGCCACCCCAGCCAGGACAGGCTCAACACGGTCGTGGATTGCCCTGCCCGCGGGGAGCGGAAGGCCAGTTGTTGTTTGCGCATCCCCTCCCTGAGGACGGGTCTGGACAAAGGCATCCTTGCTGCTGCGGGATGATGCAGTCACAGAATCGGGGACAGGATTATACACAGGCACCTCCGCGGCCACCTGTTATGCCTCCTGTCCCTACCCCTGGACTGCACCACTAGCACCAGTGCAATCTGCCCTCCACACCCCGTGTGTGGCCCTTCCACGGCCTCCTCCTCAACCAAACCCCCCACCAACCTGGATGACCCCATGCCATCTTCCTCCATAGGTCCCTGTGGGGTCTCAGCTGCCTCTTCTGCTGCCGAGGAGTCCACCTCCAACCTCCGCCTCTTGGACCTACCCTCGGCACCAGACTCCTCACTCCCCGATGAGATGACAACCTAGGAGGGGAGCTGGACCTCCGGCTGGCGGTGCGATCCCTGCCGCTGTGCTCCACAGCACCGTCTCCGCCCTCTTCATCAGTTGACACTGCAGAAAGGGAGAGACAGAACACAGGCATCAGGGCACTGTACAATGGTCTGATACACACATGACAGTTGCACATGAGTGGCAGTGTAAAACTCGCACATGGCATCACACTGCCCAACACACATATCATTTGAACCCACACACATGCACTAATTAACAGGAATGTTGCAGCAGGCAGCACCATCCATACACATACAACAGCATGAGCATCCGAAGGTTAGTCTGACGTCACATGCAACCCAGGGAGTGCAGAAAACATGCACACACGCCACCAGACATACATGCATCTGTACATCTCCACCACCTGTCACAGTGATATCATTGCCATCCATGTCACATCTGCCAATCAGCCTCCTACATGTCAGTGTCACATGCATCTATGGTGTATCACAGTTGCACACACATGCATATGTCCATTGTGCACATACATGAAGGTGGAACCAGCATCCATGTGTCACACCACAACCATGCCACATTACATACACAGAAATGTAAACATGTGTGCACCCACACATGCATTTGGCCACCATGCATTTGAACACATACACCATTGATGTGCCTCACACATGACTGGACTCAAATGCGGCAGGCTCATGTCCCTGTACATACACATCCATACATGGCCTACCAAGACATATGTCCAAACTGCACACTACTGGCACACCTCAACATGCACAGCATCCAATCAGTATGCATGTACACTTACTGCTCGACTCCGGACGGGACTGCCTCTCAAGGACCTGGAGGGGGAGTGCTGGGCGTATACGTTCCAGGACCCTCATCTGAATGTCGGTAAGGTGGACCCTGTCCCCCTCAGCATCCGCTGCCTTCAAGAGGCGCCGGGCCTTGCTGAGGGTCCTGGACCTGAAGTCCTCCCAGCGCTTCCAGATGTGTTGCATGTTGCGGGCTGCCACCCCCTCCACGTCGATGGCAGCCACGATGTCCGTCCAGATCCTCTTCCGTCCTTCATTGTCGGCGTGTGAACTTCCAAAGAGAGCATCATAATGCCCCAGGACTTGCTCCACCAGGATGCCAACTTCATTGGCAGTGAAGCTGGCAGCCCTCTGCCTCTCTGCTGGGGTGTTGCCACTGGTACCAGATGGTGTTGTGTCAGACATGGCAACCCCCGAGGCAGGTGTGGGTAGGCAACCGGGTCCTGGGGCTGGGCTATGGAGCGATGGAATACCAGTCGGGAGTCTTCTGTTCCAGCAGGGGTGGTCACAGCAACTGCACCCCTGCAGATGGCTGATGTGCAGGCACCAAACAGCAGGGCAAGTGGCCAGCAGGCAGACAGGCAGCAGCAGATGGCAGGTGGGAGCATGCTCGGGGCTCTGGGGGGCAGGAAAATGGCCTTCTGGGCAGGAGCATGGTCTTCTGTGTGTTGTCACGTGGCCAGCTTGATACAGAGGGATTTGGCACATGAAAAAACTGCACGTCAGCGTGTAATTCGAGGAAAGGCCCTTAGCGCGTAAGCGCGTGTGTGACGTGATACGCATGGGCATTTCCCTCAGCACGGGTGCATCCGCATGTGCCAGAAAATCACGTACGCGTTTGAATGTGTGTAATCCGGGGAAAGGGCCTAAGCGTGTAAGAGAATTGATGCGCACAGGCGTTTCCCTCAGCACGGGTTAAAGGTGAGCGGGGCCAGCAGTTCACTGTATGTGCCTTTCGTGGAGACCAACGTGTGTGTTGCTACTTTGTGTTGTTACGCACGCCATCACAACTTCACAGTGGATCAAGGATGTATCTCTTCTTTTGGCGTGGGTATTGGCTACACGTATTTTTCATTATCACCCTAGTCTGATGGTGAGTCGCGCATGCTATTTTTCCCACTGCAGGTGCCCCTGTTTATCGCGTACCCATTTTTGAGGTCATAGTGGCCTGTGTGTCCCACGCGTATGTGTATTTTGTGTCCTTGGGTGCCACCGCGTACTGTGGGAGGTTAATTCCACACATGTGGGCTACCAGGGTTGCATGCATGGTTTTACTGCAGTTTTGGGGGGCCTGAGCGTTGCGTGACCTGTCACTTAATCACCGGGGTCACATACAGCCTTGCAGGTGCAGGGGTGCTGTTAGCATCTTGTATTCCACCCCCAAAGGACAATTGTCGTGTACAACCTTCCATTGGCACTACTACATCGGTGCCGGCACTACTACAGCTGTGCCATGGCTGGGAGGCCACGAATGGTGAGGGGCACCTCAGCTGTGCATACTCCACATGGCGGGCATGGTCAAGGATGTGGCCGGGTTGACCAGGATGGCTGCAGAGGGGGAAGAAGCAGGGGTGCGCCACTTGATGTTGTGCCATGTGTTGGTGCAGTCATGCCACCACCCCCTGCGGCTCAGGGAGATGCAGTTCTTGCATCTGGCACTGGTGCCCATGTGACCCGGTAGTCCGTTTCATCGACTGCCACGGGCCCAAGGGGAGTGGTAGCTGCAGGTGCAGCTGTGGACACCACCACCCAGGCTCAGGGTCTGCCAGCGCAGTCTGCGTTGGCACCTCAAGAGTCCCTGGAAGATTTCCAGGAGGTCAGGAGGCACACCGTAGGTGCACGCAGGGCTGCCCTGACCGAGGCACGTGTCCCTGGGGCTGTAATGTCATCTGGTGCCCCGACCAGCCCGGTGTTGGCAAGTGCATGGGCAGATGCAGCCGACACCACCCCGGTTGTGAGTCTACTGTCCAGGACAGGCGTGGTCAATGACCCTGGCACAGCGGATGTTGCTGCGCAGGGTCCATTCCAGAGCACCCAGCAGCCACTAAGACAAGTCAGGGCTTTTGTCCTCGTTCCACCTGCCACTCCCTCGGTTCAACCCCCCAGTGCCACAGCCCATACTGATCAAGGCGGTATTTGCCGACCAAGGGTCAGGACCACTATCCAAGAGGAGGAAGGTTGCACCTGCAGTAGAGACTGGGACCCCAGACACAGCTCCGGCCTCCGGCACGTCGAGGAAGAAGCTTTTCTGCGTGCAGGAACTGGACTTCCTTGTGGACTACGTGCGGGACCACAACCATGATATGCTAGTGGGGCCGAATTGTCAAACTACGGCTGCCCATCGTATGTCCCACTGGAAGCAAGTTGCGGATCGTGTGAGTGCATTCGGCCATGAGGTGCACACAGCTCAAGAGTGCAAAAAGTTTTGGGATGACCTCAAATTCAGTACTAAGGCGAAGCGTGCCTCTAATTACAACATGACTCTGATGAATGGCAGTGGGGCACCACCTGAGGAGGAAGACCTCACTTTGCACGAGTCAGTCGCTGCGGAGTTCATACCAGCAGGAATGGTCAAAGGAGTGGGAGAGATGCTGGACTTTGATGCCCCGTCCAGTTAGTATTGTTGCGTGTTTGTCGAGGACATGAGTGGTTTGCTTGTGTGATGTGTTGTACTTGACTGACACTACATGTCATGTGTACATGGTTCCCATGTGCAAGTCATGCAATGCTTCAATGATGCATGACTGCTGTGCAGGATGCTGGACATGTAGAGCAGACGGGGACTGTCCTTATGGCCACATTTGCACCCTACTCACATGCTAGTCACCCAGCTGCCCCTCCGGTCCATGTTCCAGCTCACTGGCCCTTCTGCATGTAGCCTGAGGTGTCTTTCCTCTCAGCACTGGGACTATGTCATTGCATGACTGATGTGCATGTGTCTTCTGCCTGCATGGGGGTACTCCACGTAGGCATGCTCTCTTGCCCCTCCACCCCCCCCTGCACCCCAATTCCACCATGGCACTGGTGTGCATCATGTTGGCATACTGCAATGGCCTGCTCCAGGCTCCTGTGTACATGCAAACTTCCACCAGCCAACCTGCCAGACACATGCAGTGGGGTACATCCTCTGTCCTTGATGCAGGGTGTCTCACTTGGATTGTGCAGATGGCAGATGCTCCGCAGAGACATAAGTGCCCATTCATGCTCCATGTGCATTCCATGCATGCCCCTATGTGTCCTTGACAGGATGATCATTGTGGTACGTGTCCAGGATGACCTACATTTCATGGCATTTGATCATCAATTCCATGCCCACTCTGGCTCAGGCCAGCATCACACACAGGTTAACGGTGTCACGGTCTGTGTGGGGCACAGGCCTCCCCCTGTTTCAGGCCCACTGACTCTGTTCAACTGGTGTAGTGGCTTCTGCACACATAGGTGTACTACTGAGGGTTCATCATGTGTCCTGCTTACTGTCCCATCACCATCTGCTGTGTTGTCAGTTGACTCTAGCCAACACTGTATGGCAATACACAGGTCTCTGGTCACCCTTTCGCTGCAATGCAATGCCTCCCTGCATTTTCACTTACAGGGTGTGGGGGGTTTGCTTGTAGCCATGCAACCCATTGCATGCACATTGCACGTAATGCCTGAACTTGCCCTTGAACTGCCTTCACGTGTATTGGTAGACTTCTTAATGTACTTGTTCATGTAGATAGTGGGTCACGTACACATGTTCTGCACTGCATCAACCCACTTCTGAGCTGGGTTACACCTTTCTACATGATTACTCATTGATGCAATGTCAAAGTCACCTGGCCTGTATGGACTGTTTTTCATACCTTCTCTGTCATGTATGGGACGGGCAGAGGTGCATCCTGTGACACATGTACTCAGTATTAGAACTCCCTAGTGGTTGTTTTGCTGAGTTTATTGGTCAATGTGCGGCCTATACCAACTGGCATAGGGCACTGATTGGATGTAGCCTGCCAATCGGGTTGTGATGACTGTGGAGCATCCTTCATGTGTGTGTGTGTGCACTTCCACATCCATCAAAGCAAGCAGTGTTACAGCTGCTTGCTTTGGTGTATTGGATGCTGGTCATGTTCACAATACAGGTGTATGGGGAAATGTGTGTTTTTGAACGCTTTCACATGTATCTATGCAAGCAGCTTCAACGTTGTGTGGTGCAACATTGCGAGTACTCACTTATGTGTTTGTGAGTGTCCATTTACACATGTGTCTTCTGCAGCTTTTTTGTTGACTGACTAATATGTAGTTGATAGACGTTTGTGCTGGTGATATTTCTGCATTGCGCACGTTATGTGGAACTGGCATGATCCCAAAGGTTCACTGTTGTGCAGTATGTGTATGCCCAGGCCCACTTAGCTACTATGGTGGGTCATGGCCATGGTGATTTTTCACACGTAATGATGTAATCTCGCACATTCATAGCCCAATATGCTCAATCATGCCCTGAGGGGGGTTGTGGAGGCCTCATGGCCTGCAGCTCAGACAGTACTGGGTGTCATGGTCCCTCATGCCTGGTTGCAGGACCTTGCTTTGCATGTGACATTCAATATATCTACATGGCCCATGCCACCCGGTACGGGCCGAGCTGCAGATGGATGTAGCTATATTGATGATGATGCTTCAGTGATGCATGTCTACATGCATGGTACCTGTGTCACTGTGTGTTTGGAATAACTTGCAGCCGTGCCATTTTGCAGTTCAGAAATGCTTATGGTGTGTTGCATCTCTTAGTTGCCATCTGTCTTTTCTGCCTGTGACATGTGCCTGACAGAGGAGGTGTCTGATGGAGTTCATATACTACATTTTGTACTTGTGTAGGCTTTGCTAATTAGACACATCCATTTCTGCTTTTGGGATGTGTTTGCATATCAAGGCCACTGGATGAATGCCAGGTTCTCATTTGTATGTGACATGTCAAGCTTTATGTGTTGGCTGTCAATGTGAGGTCTATGTGTGTGGGTGTTATGTGCTTCTGACATGTGTACTAATGTTTATCTTTTCTCCACTTTTCAGATGATGACGCAATGGAGCCAGAGTATGGTGTTGTCATGCCAGACACAGGGTTGCTATCACACCAGTAACCCACCACAAGTGGGGATTGTGGGGTGGTAGGCCACGAGAACCCACTTGTGCTGCAGCCCATCTTGTCTAGGGCTGGCAATGAGTCTAGCTCGGAAGATCACTCTGATGACAATGTCGAGTTGGATGTGCATCGGGTCCATTCGTCAGGGGTGAGTGATTCTGATGTGATGCTCCTCTGTCCGCGACACCTGCACTGAGGGGCCAGAATGTGGGGAAACCTCCGCCTGTGGTGGATCGGGACACAGGGTCATCCTCCACTCCAATTGCTGATGTGCCTGGGGCATCAGGTTGATGAAGGAATGTAGTCCTGCAACCACGGGCAGTGCCAACTCAACAAGGACGTCGGCTCCTTAGGCCCCACAGGTGTCAAGCCCAGCAACGCGGTGTCCATGTGCCACTGGGGTATACTGAGTGGGAGCAATCCATGGTTGCCAATTCAGAACACCAGGGGGCAGCAATTGATAACATCGCTGAGAGCATGGAAGGTGTGGCCCAATCCGTGCTACCCCCTGCTAGGCAGGTGGAACTCCAGCAGCGGGTGGCACAGTCCACGGCCCGCTCACTCAGGCTGGGCATGGCAGCCTCAGACAGGGCACGCCGGGCTGAAATGGTGTCTTTGCGTCAAGCAATTGCTGCTCATGCAGAGGCACACATGGAGGCCATGAGGGTTGACTATGAATCCCTCAAATCTACTCTGGCTGTGCTCATGATGTCCCAGAGGAGGCAGTCAGAGGAGAGCTTGGAGCAGCTAGAGAATACCATCTCAGCTGAGCTACGTGCTTGCCGGGAGGTGTACCAGTTGTCCAGCCAGGCCAGGCAGGAAGAACTCTGTGTTACATGTGTTACCTTGCAAGAGGAAGCAGGTGTATAACGTGAGGTTCTACATGCTGACCTACGTGTCATCGCCGCACAGAACCAGGCTCACCCGTCCCACAGACTTGTTGCCGACGAGGGGCAAGCTGCGCCTAGGCATGGTCAGTGTACTGTGCCACGTCAACCTTTTTAGCCAGAGGGTGATGAGGATGACGAGTTATCTCCCACACAGGTCGGGCTGTGCAGGCGTTGAGCCCATGGAGATTTTTTTGTCTCAACATCATCGCATGTGGGCGTTGAGGTGCACCCTGTCCCTCCCCCCTCCTGGGTGCCTTCCCCCCAGGTCGTATGTGGCCATTTTTGATTTTTCTTGTTAGTTTAGTTAGTCAATATGGTTTTTGATAGTTAGTTTAATTAGGTAATGTAGGTTTTATTTATAGTTAGTTTAATTAGTCAATATAGTTTAAAATTGCTTGTCTATTGTGCATTCATGTGACGGTGTGGTGCTTTGTGGCTTTTGAAAGCATCCACTGTCTGTTCCAGCTGGCCCTTCAAGTTTGTCTCATGTATGTGTTTGCAGCTTTTTGACTCGCATAGGCCACTCCTGCTTCCCTTATCCATGGGCTCGCAAGGTTGCTTCGATGGGTGTAAAACATTTACACAAGGGCTTTGGACTTTCGTCATATCTGTGGCCTGTCTGCTGCTGTACTACTTGTGTTAACACCCCTAGTGGGGATTGAGTGCGTTTTATCCATGGCATATCTGTAATCAATTTGGATGAGTACATGATTGAGTCCATTAATTGATGTGGATTGTTATGTATGTTATTTTCTTGCCAGTATATGTGCTTGATGCTCTTCATGTTGTAGACAGTAGCCTGCACCCTTTGCCTGTCAAAGTCACACTGATGGTGGGAGGAGTTCTGATGTAGGTCTCTAACATGGCCCAGTGACAACCAGCATGAAGACACACACACAGGGAACTTTCCAGAATTATTATGTTTTATGCCCTTCTGCAGGAAAATGAGCCTCCAGACTACCTTTGCCAGCAGACACAGGGCCAAGTATAACAGAAACCTGGCCAGGTTCGGTGGTGCAGACGTGCACATGTGTGCACAAGCAGAAGCATAGGGCTTGTGCTCAGACGTCCTACAGAAGCAGATGTGCTTCCAGGAGCTCCAAGCAAGGTTAGCAGCACAAGGGGCCACCGTGCAGCCAACCTTCCACCAGGCCACTTGCACATGCATGCTAAGTAGTACCAGTGCTGGGGAGCTTGGCCAGATATTGTTGTAGAAGCGCACAGTACAGCCAAGATGTGTTGAGGGACAAATGTCAAGTAGCTTTACAAGTTGTCAGGGGCACACATAGGGGCCGTTGCACATATCCTCCAGTCTTCCCTGCTCCGTAGAAGCAGAGTTAATTAGCGTAGTAGCGTTCCTAGCCAGAAAGTTGTACAGTGCACAGGGACACCCAGCAAGACACAGACTCGTGTGCAGTGCATATGATTTTCATGTACAAATTGACACTTGCACCACCTATTGTAATCCACGGCTGCCAGAACACGACTGAAGTTGCACCTCGCTATACACGTCTAGCAGCTCACCCAGGGACCATTCTACCATGTGTGATTCTTGACGCATTGGTCTTTCATTTACCGCGCGCCCACGTGCACCAGTCTTACTGCATTGACAGGGTATGGACCATCACGGGTGCAAGCTAACGTATACGTACATAGCAGCAGACAAGAGTGTTTGTTTGCGAAGAAGTCACTTACTTTGGAGCATGAATAGTGTTGTGTGTGTGTTGTAAACACACACAGATTAGTAACTCACGCTCTCTTTGCAGCATTGAACTGATCCTGTTACCGGACCTGAGAGTGCGCAGGCAGGAGGCCAGCACTCACCCCAGAGATGAGACTCTCTTTATCTTGCATTTGATTCATTTATTGCAATGTGCATGTAGAACATGGTTTCTCTGATTGAGTATGTGTTATTGTCTATAGTTGTATTTTGTATTTTGCCTACATTCCCTTGCCAATTCAACTCCCCTCTCCTGCCCCTCTTTCTGGTTATCCTGAATACCAATGCCTGTCCAACCAACAAATTCCTGACCCTCTTTCCCTGCCGGGGTCTCGGAGGCCTCTGTAAGTTTTACCTTGCAAGCGCCCAGACCCCGGAAGGGGTGGTTGGTTTGTGCCACTCCTGCGCCTGGAGACCGGAGCTGTGACACTACCCATCAGTTGTTGCATCCTCATTGTATGTTGTTTCCGGAAAAAGGTACCCATCCTGTTGAACCATTGTTGAACTGTGCTACCTTGGTAGTTCTATCATTCTGCGTGTACATGTGCCTGGACTACTGGAGACTCTTCCAGGGTTTTTTTGTGCCTAGAGGATTTTTCCCTGGTTTGGGGGTTTGGCTCCTTGGAGTTCTCTGCGATTTGGGATTTTTACCAGTCAAGGAGGCCTCTGAGGGGGCTGCACCCTATTTACACGCAAGGTGGCACACGAAGACCAAGGGGTAGGGGGATCCTTTAGCCAGGTAGACTAAAAGATAGAATTCTACATACCCCACACACAGTTGTTCAGAAGGTCATGGTGATGTGTAAATGAGGGAGGGCCATTTGTTGTTGGACAGTAAGCCTGGGCGACAGTGTTTGGGCACTGTCTGACAATGTCATTGTAGGGTACTATGTACATGATGTGTTCTGCTGGTCAATGGCTGTTCCTGTGTTGTATTTACTTTTCAGGTGTCAGGGGATTGTTGTGCTTGTACATGCTGGGGTGTACACATGGGCAGTGTTCACATGTGATGTGTACAGGACACTGAGGGTCACTTGATTTCACATGCATATATTGAGTGCATGTCCCTACTGCCACACACTGTTGCACAATGCTCCACCAAATGTACAACCACCCTTCCATGCCCACAGGTGCACACATATTGCCTTCTAGGGCATGCTGTGTCCCTGCAGCACATGATCAATTACCATTTGGGGATCCTGTACATGTGTCCATAAGTTATTTTTTCTTTGTCCTTTTCATGTGATGCTCAAGGTGTATCCCCAACACAATGGCTGCTCACTGTGCTGTGTGCTGAGCAGTGTGTAGCAGGAGACACACAGAACACACAGGTTCAGGAGTAGCGATTTTTCCTTGCCCAATGTGCATGTGAACAGGCATTGAGTGCTTTGTTCAAGCTACCACTGGTAGAAGGCATTTGTGTATGACTTGGTATGTGTGGGAGGTTGTTGGTCAGTCATTTCATCTGATTTCATGTCAGGCGTCATTGTCTCGGGCCACTTTCAATTTATCACATGTCACTTCGTATTTTATTGTTCATTTGTTGGACTTTTGCTGTTGCATGCCATGTCATGGTGTGGCAGACAAGGGTGATGTGGTTTGGGAGGGTTTGGGTGACATACCAGGGATTGTCATGGCCTGTTTTGCAGGGGGGGGGTGATACACACCTTGCATGCGTTCCTTTTGATCACACGGGATTGGTTATGTTTAAGTAGCTCGGGATGCACACAATCTAGCACTTCGATGGCAACATCCACAGGGTGGTAAGGTTGTGACAGTTGACTGTCTCTTTGTCATCATCGATTGTAACCTGGTATGTGCCAAGCCTGTGTGCACTCCACAGGGGTGGGAGTTTAGGTGAAAAATGTGGCCACAAGCTGGATCCGGGCTGCCTCGCCACTTGCCCTTTCCCCTCCCATGGGCAGCGCCTGTGCCTGTGGTTGAGGAAGTGGGGGCACCATGTCCACCGGTACACCCTGTCGTGTTGCAACATTGTGCAGGACACATGCTGCCACAATGATCCTGCACACTACTGGGGGTGCAGATAGTAGCTGCCCGCCAGAGCGGTCAAGGGAGGGGGAAGCGTAACTTGAGCACTCCGAATGTGCACTCCACTATGGCCCTGGTTGCAATATGGGCAGCGTCGTATCTTACTTGGGGTGCTGTGGTGGGGTTCCGGATTGGCGTCATCATGTGGTTGCTCAGAGGGTAGGCACTGTCCCCTGGGAGGCGATGATGGTTGTGATTAGTTGGGTTTGTGTATTTGTCTGTGTGTGACATGCATGCATGTGCACAGACATTTGTACTCACCTAGGAGCCATGTATCACCATGCTTCCCAGCTTCCAGGGCCCGGTTCAGGGTGGACATTCTGTATATGAAACTGTTGTGGGTTGACCCAGGGTAGTTTGCATAGACAGAGGTGATGATTCCCTTCGCATCACATACAACCTGCACGTTGATGGAATGCCAGTGCTTGCGGTTTAGATAGATGTGCTCAGTGGCCATAGGTGGACCTAGGGCCACATGGGTGCAATCTATGTCACCGAGCACTTTGGGGAAATGTGCCACCCTGTAGAAGTCCTGGACCAAGGCCTGCATTTCTGCGGGAGTTCTGGGCATGTATATGTGCCTGCGGACTGAGGGGCGAACAGTCATGATTGCCAACACCTGGTGTAGGCAGCGTGACTGTGTGGCCTCTGAGACCCCCCCCCACTATGGCAGTTGTCCGCTGAAATGACCCAGTGGCCAAAAAATGCAGGACACTGAGCACCTACTCCAAGGTGCTCAATGCTTGGGGGCACAGGGTGGGGGATGTAATGTCATCTTCCCACTCCCTGACCAGGTCTAGGATGATATGAGGTGGAAACCTATACCTGCCATAGACCTGGTCGTCAGGCATCCCAAAAAGGCTGGTCCGGGGCCAAAAAATGCGGGGCTTGGCTATTCTTCTCCTCCTGCGGTGTCCCACGATCAGTGCTGCGACATATGGGGGCATTCATCGTAGCTGTATATACGTGTTTGTTGTTGCACACACTTTTATACCATGCACAGGGACGCTTCTGCTTGCCTTCGTGTGGCAGACGTGTTGACGACTGTGCGCATCTTTTAGCATGCGTGGGTTTCCCGTATTCGATTCCATGAATACGTGTTGTTCGCATGCATGTGGGCATTCTGTGTATTTCCCTGCAGCACTTCCCCAGTTACGCCTTCTTTTTCACGCGTTGTTCCCCATTCCGCGTCTTATGCCTCGTGTCCCGCCCCCTTTTTGGTATGTGTGCTGACATTGTGCGATTTTTGCTGTGCGCGCCGCGCACGGCATCCGGGATGTTGCTGTGACGTGTGCGCCCATGCGCGCCACGCTCGGATTTGGTGCACATCCCGCAGTAAACACACGCAGGCCCTTCCATGAATCGCAAGCGTGCCCGTGCGCTTGCTTTTTCACGCTTGCGCCAAGATTTTCGGCGTACATTTGTTCTATGAATCGGCCCCTCAGTGAGATGTAAATTCATTCCAACCTAAAATACTGTTTTGAGTTGTGTGTGCAATTATATTATGATTATAAAGAGAAGAACGCCGAATGAGCAGAATGCTTTCTGCTCATTCGCCGTTCTTCTCTTTAAAATCATAATTTCATTAAATTGTACCCAAAGCGTTTCTATAGAAATAGTTAACATTGAGCTATGATATTATGACGTCAATAGCAGAGCCTATTGAGGATATGTTGGTTAATGTGCATTCTTTGAAGGCCATATCTTTTTAATGTATAATGCAAGATGAGAGCAAGTTTAAGGAGTAATTTAAGTTTAAAGAGTCATTTCTATTTCCATAAAAAAGAGTGCACAGAGATATTAGTATGTCATTTTAAAGATGAGGGGTATTTATTCAATGGAACACAAAACATTTTCTCACCTTTGGGTGGGTGAGTCAAAGTAAACTGCATTCCAAATGGAAAACATTATTTCCCTAACCTGAAACCTGTAGCCGAGCCCTTATAAGGATATTGTAAACTGCACACATATCTACAGCTGATAAAACTAAGAGGCCGATTCATGGAATAATTAGCGCGGCGCAAGTGGGCAAAAACGTGCGATTCGCAGTGGAATAGCGAAAATCGCAGTGCAATTGCGAAAATCGCACGAAAAGCAGCGCACGTCGATTCATGGAAGGCCGTGCGAGAGAAAACCAGCGGATGTGCGATAAAAAAGTGCACGGCGCACGTTGGCGCACAGGCCATCTAACAGCGTGCGCCAGGTCACAGCGAAAATCGCACAGGCCACAGCGAAATTCGCACATAGCGCGCCGCACGCAACAAAAGTAGGCGGAACACGGGCGTAACACTCGGAATGGGGAACAACTTGCCAAAACGTGGGCGTCACGGGGGAAGTACAGGGCACAAGTGCGCGGAACGCCCACACGCTCGCCTACAACACGTATTCATGGAATAGAATAGGGGAAAAAAGCGCACGCTCAAACCAGCGCACAGGCACAAACACGACCGCCACAAGAAAGCAGGCGGTAGCGTCTCTGCGGCTGTAAGAAATGTGCGCCAAAAGGTGCGCCAACAAATAGCACCTATATACTGCCATGATGAATGTCCCATACTGTGGCCCTCCAGGAAAAATGACGTGCAAAGGGGTACCCACAAACACGGACACCCGCTGACAAAAAATAAGTGTGCGTGTATACCGGGGTGCGCGGGAAGTCTAACACGCAATTTCAGCTGGGTACGTGCATCACAGGGGTTCGCGTGAAGTTTCACACGCGATCGGGCCTGGGGGAGCGGGCTACGTGTATATCAGGGGTTCGCGTGAAGTTTCACACGCGATCGGGCCTGGGGGAGCAGGCTACGTGTATTACAGGGGTTCGCGGGAAGTTCCTCACGCGATCGGGCCTGGGGGAGCGGGCTACGTGTATTACAGGGGTGCGCGGGAAGTTCCACACGCGAATAGCCTGGGCGCGTATATTTCAGGGGTGCGCGGGAAGTTCCACACGCGAATAGCCTGGGCGCGTGTATTTCAGGGGTGCGCGGGAAGTTCCACACGCGAATAGCCTGGGCGCGTGTATTTCAGGGGTGCGCGGGAAGTTCCACACGCGAATAGCCTGGGCGCGTGTATTTCAGGGGTGCGCGGGAAGTTCCACACGCGAATAGCCTGGGGGCGCGTGTATTTCAGGGGTGCGCGGGAAGTTCCACACACGAATAGCCTGGGGGCGCGTGTATTACAGGGGTGCGCGGGAAGTTCCACACGCGAATAGCCTGGGCGCGTGTATTTCAGGGGTGCGCGGGAAGTTCCACACGCGAATAGCCTGGGCGCGTGTATTTGAGGGGTGCGCGGGAAGTTCCACACGCGAATAGCCTGGGCGCGTGTATTTCAGGGGTGCGCGGGAAGTTCCACACACGAATAGCCTGGGGGTGCGTGTATTACAGGGGTGCGCGGGAAGTTCCACACGCGAATAGCCTGGGCGCGTGTATTTCAGGGGTGCGCGGGAAGTTCCACACGCGAATAGCCTGGGCGCGTGTATTTCAGGGGTGCGCGGGAAGTTCCACACGCGAATAGCCTGGGCGCGTGTATTTCAGGGGTGCGCGGGAAGTTCCACACGCGAATAGCCTGGCCGCGTGTATTTCAGGGGTGCGCGGGAAGTACACACGCGAATAGCCTGGGCGCGTGTATTACAGGGGTGCGCGGGAAGTTCCACACGCGAATAGCCTGGGCGCGTGTATTTCAGGGGTGCGCGGGAAGTTCCACACGCGAATAGCCTGGGCGCGTGTATATCAGGGGTGCGCGGGAAGTTCCACATGTGATTTGACAGTGTGGGTCCTCCCAGGTGTACCCTGTACACCCTCCACGGCCCCTGCAGGCAGCCCACACCACAGGGGACTACCCTGCATCCCTGGTCATGTCCCGCAGGCAGCCCACCCACCATGGCCATGCCCCCCAGCAAAGGCACATGTCTCCTTGAACTAATGAACACCAACTCATGTCCCCTTGCACCCCCACCCCCCAGCACTGTGGGGCACCTGCCAGCAGGCCCCCACCCATGTCCAACTCATGTCCCCCACCACCCCCACCCCCCAGCACTGTGGGGCACCTGCCAGCAGGCCCCCACCCATGTCCAACTCATGTCTCCCACCACCCCCAACCCCCAGCCACCAGGGTCATCCTCCACCAGGCCCCCACTCATGTCTCCCACCACCCCCACCCCCCAGCCACCAGGGGCACCCTCCACCAGGCCCCCACTCATGTCTCCCACCACCCCCAAACCCCAGCCACCAGGGGCACCCTCCACCAGGCCCCCACTCATGTCACCCACCACCCCCACACCCCAGCAGTGCAGGGTCACCCTCCACCAGGCCCCCACTCATGTCACCCACCACCCCCACCCCCCAGCCACCAGGGGCACCCTCCACCAGGCCCCCACTCATGTCTACCACCACCCCCACCCCCCAGCCACCAGGGGCACCCTCCACCAGGCCCCCACTCATGTCTCCCACCACCCCCACCCCCCAGCCACCAGGGGCACCCTCCACCAGGCCCCCACTCATGTCTCCCACCACCCCCAAACCCCAGCCACCAGGGGCACCCTCCACCAGGCCCCCACTCATGTCACCCACCACCCCCACACCCCAGCAGTGCAGGGTCACCCTCCACCAGGCCCCCACTCATGTCACCCACCACCCCCACACCCCAGCAGTGCAGGGTCACCCTCCACCAGGCCCCGACTCATGTCACCCACCTCCCCCACCCCCCAGCCACCAGGGGCACCCTCCACCAGGCCTCCACTCATGTCTCCCACCACCCCCAAACCCCGGCAGTGCAGGGTCACCCTCCACCAGGCCCCCACTCATGTCTCCCACCACCCCCACCCCCAAGCCACCAGGGGCACCCTCCACCAGGCCCCCACTCATGTCTCCCACCACCCCCACCCCCCAGCCACCAGGGGCACCCTCCACCAGGCCCCCACTCATGTCTCCCATCACCCCCACACCCCAGCAGTGCAGGGTCACCCTCCACCAGGCCCCCACTCATGTCACCCACCACCCCCACCCCCCAGCCACCAGGGGCACCCTCCACCAGGCCCCCACTCATGTCTCCCACCACCCCCACCCCCCAGCCACCAGGGGCACCCTCCACCAGGCCCCCACTCATGTCTCCCACCACCCCCAAACCCCAGCCACCAGGGGCACCCTCCACCAGGCCCCCACTCATGTCACCCACCACCCCCACACCCCAGCAGTGCAGGGTCACCCTCCACCAGGCCCCCACTCATGTCACCCACCACCCCCACACCCCAGCAGTGCAGGGTCACCCTCCACCAGGCCCCCACTCATGTCTCCCACCACCCCCACCCCCCAGCCACCAGGGGCACCCTCCACCAGGCCCCCACTCATGTCTCCCACCACCCCCAAACCCCAGCCACCAGGGGCACCCTCCACCAGGCCCCCACTCATGTCTCCCACCACCCCCAAACCCCAGCCACCAGGGGCACCCTCCACCAGGCCCCCACTCATGTCTCCCACCACCCCCACCCCCCCAGCACTGTGGGGCACCTGCCAGCAGGCCCCCACCCATGTCCAATCCATGCCCCCCTGCACCTGGGTCCCAACATTCCCCAATCATGTCCGTAATGCCCATCCTCCCCTGCCAAAAGGCCCAACCAACTATCACACCCACCCACATATCAAAGGCAATTACATGTTACACCCCCAATTTAAATAATGCAATTGAACACATGTCTGTCACACACAATGGCTGCAAGTGAATGACAAAACACCCAACATGACATGGCTGAAAGCAATGAGATGATACGACACATTGAAGATTAAAAAAATAATATGTATTTAACAGCAAGTAGAATGGAAATGAAATAAGAAAAAACACAAAGCAAATCAAACAAAACAAGATGAATGTCCAAGAAAATAATCTGAAAAATGAAAATAAGCCAATGAAGAAGATCATCCTGGGTCCATGAGCCCTACCAAATTAAACCTAACTATGACTACTAACTAAAACGTGAACTATATACAAAAAAGTGGTGCATTGTCCAATCGCAACCAAAAAAAAATCAAAAACACAAAGGAAACCTAACCCTAACTATACAACTATATACAAAGGCAGCGGGCTATTCGGACGGTTCACTGGTTGTTGTCATGGGCCAGGGCATCATCGAACTCCTGGTCAATGGCTTGGAGGCGGGCATGTTCCCTGGCCCCGAGGTCCCGCAGGGATAACGCAGTGTCAAGCTCAAACTCCCTGCGAAGACCCTCGAGGCACTCAGCCCGCCTCAGCGCCCTCCGCATGGAGTCCTCCGCCCTGACCATCGTGAGCCGTTCCTCCTCTGCCCGCTGCCGCTCCGCACCTATCCGCTGGCACAACCGCTCCCACACGGAAGCCACTCCCATTCCAGGGTTCTCCTGCCCTCCGGCCGATGCCTGCACCCCTGATGTTGATGGCCCCGAGCCATGATGCCTCCCACGTTGAGCCTGCTGCTGCCTCCGACGCAACTGCCTGTGCCAGCACAACGGCATCCAGGCTGATGGAAACCACCGACGCCGTCGTGCACGTGCCCTGCCCGATGATGCCGTCACATCCTCCATCTGCTGGGGTCCAGTTGCTCTGGTGTCCACCCCTGCTGGATCTCTGACTCCCGACTGTGGCAGGGATGGGATCCCCACCGAGCTGGCTGCATTGGTCGGGGCAGGTCCACAGGGGGCCCTGGTGGCATCTGGGCTGGAAGACGGCAAGGAGAACGACTGGTGGATAGCCTGCACAGAGGAGGAGAGGGCCGCCACATTGGCCAACACATGCAGGAAACCCCCGAACATGGCCGATCCCAATTGGGCCACGTCGGCACGGTGCACTTCGTGATGACGTGCGTGCTCCTCCCGGGAAGCACGCACGGCATCACGAATCACAGCCGTGCGCATCGCGACCCCAATCAGGACCTTCTCCGCACGGCCAGGGGTTCCCACGTCCGCAGGTGGAGGGGAGTCAGGTGACATGGACATCCCCTCTACCTGCGGACAGGCCTGGGGCGGGGCATCCCTGCTGGTGCATGGTGGTGCACTCACAGGGTCAGGGACAGCGACATGCACAGTCCCCTCCACGGTGACCTGTGCTGCCTCCTGCCCCTGGCCCTGGACTGCACCACTTGCACCAGCAGGGATGCCCCCACCAGGCCCCATGTGTGCCCCAGTGGCGGCCTCCTCCTCCTCTGTGCAAACCACCAACCTGGATGGCTCCTCACCGTCTCCCACCGTAGCAGGCCCCTGTGGGGGCTCACCCACCCCTTCCGCTGCAGCCGTGGGGGCATCCGCGCCGCCTTGCTCCACAGCGCCGTCTCCGCCCTCTTCTTCACTAGCCGCTGCGTAGAGGGAGACAAAGAACACAAGCATCAGGGCACTGTACAATGGTCCCCTAGACAGGAAGCAATAGCAGATGAGCACCACTGTCAAAGTACACTTCCATCATGTCCCTCCACAACACATGGGTCAGTCCAGGCAAAACACACACAGTAACAGGCATGGTGCATGCCATGGACATTTCCATGCATGTCCAATGGACTCTTGAAACATTCAATGATATGTAACTCACATGCATCATGGCTCATGCCCATCACATGCACACACTTCACCTCAGTCACATCCATCTGGCCCCAAACACACCAAACACAGCGGATACAAGGGTAATTTGGCTGCTTTACTGAATCTCTGCATTGTCACACACATGTGTCATGCATCCATGGCATGCACAAGTCACAGACACGCAGGTCAGGCACACAGACATGGCTACCATATATGTACCTGGCATCAGCACCCATCCCTCACCCCCACCCATGTCCAGGTACAGAGACTGGCATGCTCTCATGTTCAAAATCTGAATAGGGCTCCCCATGCGGCATTTCAACACATGCAACAACCATGTGCATCACACATCACTGGTCGCACATGCATTACCATGATGTCCCTGCACACATACATGCATACATGGCCTATGGCACACATACAGGCAAGTATCATAGAACCAGCACACCGCAACATGCCCTGTCTCACACATTAATGCATGGACACTTACCGCTCAACTACAGACGGGCCTCCCTCTCAAGGATCTGGGCGTGGAGCGCTGGGCGTACGCGTTCCAGGACCCTCATCTGGATGGAGCTCATGCGGCCCCGGCCCCCCTCCACGAGGCGCCGGGCCTTCACAAGGGTCCTGGACCTCAAGTCCTCCCAGCGCTTCTTGATCTTCAGGACGTCGCGGGTTGCCACCCCCTCCGCGTTGATGGCAACCACACAGTCGGCCCAGATCCTCTGCCGTCCTTCCTTGCTGGCGCGGGACGATCCAAAGAGGGCATCATACTGCCCCAGGACATGCTCCACCAGGACACCAACTTCGGTGACAGTGAAGCTGGTGCCCCTCTGCCCCTCTGGCCTGGGGTTGCCACTGGTGCCAGATGTGGAAGTGCCCGACATGGCAACCCCAGAGGCAGGTGTGGGTGGGCAACTGGGTCCTGGGGCTGGGCTGTGGAGCGATGTAATCCCAGTCGGGAGTCTTCAGTTCCAGCAGGGGTGGACACAGCAACTGGACCCCTGCAGATGGCTGATGTGCAGGCACCAAATGGCAGGGCACGGTGGCAGCAGGCAGGCAGGCAGGCAGCAGCAGATGGCACGTGGGAGGCTGCTCGGGGCACTGGGGGGCAGTAACTCAGCCTTCTGGGCAGGAGCGTGGTCTTCCGTGTGTTTTCGCGTGGCCAGCTTGATACGGAGTGATTTGGCACGTGAAAATCCTGCACGTCAGCGTGAAATCCGAGGAAAGGCCCTTAGCGCGTAAGCGCGTCAGCACGCATACGCGATTCTATTGGACCAGAGTCCCTCAGCGCGTAAGCGCGTCTGTGACGTGACCCGCACGGGTGTTCCCCACTCAGCACGTGATGACGGGGCACACGTGGAGATACTGCACGTCAGAGTGTCATCGCGTGTAATTGGACAAAAGTGCGCGTACACGCGATTGGCCTATGTACGTGTATTTAATGGGTGCGCGGCCACTTACACACGCAAGTACGTCAGCGAACCTGTATCCCGTGGTGCGTGTGAATTTCCACACACTATTGGACTGGGAACTGGATTCCAGGGGTGCGCGGGTCACACGCTGTATCCCGTGGTGCGTGTGAATTTCCACACGCTATTGGACTGGCAACTGGATTCCAGGGGTGCGCGGGTCACACGCTGTATCCCGTGGTGCGTGTGAATTTCCACACGCTATTGGACTGGGAACTGGATTCCAGGGGTGCGCGGGTCACACGCTCGCCTAGAACACGCGCAAAGCATAAAATTGCAGACTTTAACAATAACAAGCTCAGACGCCATGATGAACATACCGTTCCTAGCAGCAGTGGCAGTGGGCTACCAAAGGAGGAGGAGGAGGATAGTCAGGGCCAGAATATTCACACCCAGAACCAGCCTTTTCGGGATGCCTGATGATCAGGTGTATGGGAGGTACAGGTTTCCACCACACATCATACTGGACCTGGTGAGTGAGTGGGAGGATGACCTCACATCACCCACCCTGTGCTCCCAAGCACTCAGCCCCCTGGAGAAGGTCCTCAATGTAATGTACTGCACTTCTTAGCCACTGGATCATTTCAGCGGACAAGTGCCATAGTGGGTGGGGTGTCACAGGCCACCCAGTCACGCTGCCTACACCAGGTCTTGAACATCATGACTGCACGCCCATCAGTCCGCAGGCACATATACCTGCCCAGAACACTTGCAGAAAGGCATGCTGCCGCCCTGGATTTTTACGCTGTGGCACGATTCCCCAAAGTGCTAGGTGCCATCGACTGCACCCATGTGGCTCTACGTCCCCCCAGGGCATCTGAGCACATCTATAGGAACCGCAAGCACTGGCATTCCATCAACGTGCAGGTAGCATGTAATGCCAAGGGAATCATCACCTCAGTATATGCCAACTATCCCGGCTCCACCCACGACAGCTTCATTTACCGAATGTCCACCCTAAGCCGGGACCTAGAAGCTGGGCGGCATGGCGATACATGGCTGCTTGGTGAGTATGTATGCCACTGCACATGCATGCATGTTGGATACTGAGCAAGGTCACAACCCCACCAATGATACCAATCACCACCTCCACAGGGGACAGCGCCTACCCTCTCAGCCCCCACATGATGACGCCAATTCGGAACCCCACCACGCCACCCCAGGTAAGATATAACACAGCCCACATTACAACCAGGGGCATAGTGGAGCGCACATTCGGGCTGCTAAAGTCACGCTTTCGCTCCCTTGACCGTTCTGGCGGGCAGCTGTTATACGCTCCCCCAGTAGTGTGCAGGATCATAGTGGCAGCATGTGTCCTGCACAACGTTGCAACACGCCGGGGCCTGGCCGTGGACATGGTGGTGGCCCCACATCCCCAACCATATGCACAGCCGCTGCGCATGGGAGGGGAAAGGGCACGGGGGGAGGCAGCCCGTACACAGCTAGTGGCTAATTACTTCACATAGAAATCACACCCCTGTGGAGTGCACACTGCCCTGGCACATTCCATCTGACAATCAATGATGACTCAACCTGACACTGATCCTGAATGTCTGGAGAATGAACCGGGAATACCATGTCAGCCTGAGATTGTTCACCTGGAAGTGTCACAATGTGTGCATCCCTACCCACACAGACACCACCAATGCAGTTTTGTGAAGTTACACATTGAAGCAGCTAAAATGAATACCCACTTGCAAAATGCAACAAGAGGACAGTGCCATGTCAGCCAACCCAACCCCAGCACTGCCACACGACACACCGTGCCATGTCATGCTAATTGCAGGTAAACAAAGTAATCCCCACAACATGACATCAGTCTCACTATGTACAGTGGCACTATTAGAAACCTGCAACACCTGAAATGCTCACAGCAATGCCGGACCAACAACATACTTGAGCACGTAGTACCATTAACATGACATCACAAATGTTACATATTAGTAGTCTCACCACCTGGAAATGCCTGCACTCCCACCACTACCAACTGTGCAGTGTTGTCGCCATGTAGAGTTGTAGGTGCACTGCTGCCAACATGGTCCCCATCTCCAGACTAGAGGTCCTTGTGTGGACATGAGGAAGGGACCTGCAAATTGGGAGGTAGACACAGAAGAAGAGTTACACATCAATGCAACATGCAGTGTACAACACAACAGCAATATGCACTATGAATGTATACACAGTATTTACTACAGACTGGCCACACAGCTCATGGGAGTCCAACGTCACTGTGTAATTCACTGTCACTTGGGCACACCCTTTGCAAGCCCATGGAAACGGGAAGCAGGAGGGGTGTGTGTGACTCAAACCCAAGCATCTGAACCAAATACATTACAAGCCTGCATGTGCCCAGCCACAATGCAGCGTATGCCCACAGGAACCACGGAAGCCAACAGATCGAAGCCAACAGATCATCCCAAAAAAATTGGGAATAAAAGAAATCAAAATAAAAATAAAAATAAGAAACAATCAAAAATGGCCATTGATGGGCCCGGGGGGGTTGGGGAGGCCACCCAGGAGGTCCGAGGACAGGATGCACACCAGAACCCACCTGCATGGATCCTGGGAAGATAAAACACCTCCATGGGCTCATGGCCCACACGGCTACCCTATTGTGGGAGTATCACTGCTGTCGCTATTATCACCCTGTGCAGCTGCATCCGGAGGTGGTTGCACTATGGGAGGCAGCCCACGCAAGGCCCTAGTCTGCTCCTCCATGGCTGCAAGCATGCGGGTGTGGTAGGTCTGGTTCTGGAGGATGAGTGTGCGGAGGTCCCCATGCAACAACTCACGGGATGCCCGGACCTCCGCCCTCGTTGCCTGCATCTCAGCTGAGAGCGTACGGGTGAGACGCTCCAGCTGCTGTTCTGTCCTTTGGTGTGTTGAAGCCTCAAGCTCAACAAGAGTCGTCCTGAGGTGAAGGAGCTCCTGCCTCAGGGCTTCCCTGTGGCCCTGGGACTCAATGGAGATGGCCTCCTGCAGAGTCGCCAGTGCCGCCCGCCTGTCCCTGTTGGACCCCAACATGTCCTCCCTGTGTGACTGGCAGATGGAGTCGGTTGCCTGCTCTAGTCGCTCCATCAGCCTTTCTGGGGGGACAATGGAAGTGGCCACCCTATCCATGGCCTGAGCCATCATCTCGGATGATGCAGCCTGTTGGGTTGCCATACCGTAAACGGATTGCTCCCATGCGGTATTGCCGGGTGGTGTACGGCCACCACGTCGGCGGGCACCACACCTGTCTGGGGCAAGGCGAACTGCGCCTTGCTGTGCCGGCACTGCCTGAGGCTGCAGGACTGCATTCCCCCTCTGATCTGCTGGCCCAGGAACAGGATCAGATGTCGCGGAGTGTGACCCTGCATCCGTAACCACCGAAGGCGTAGCTGCCAACACTGACATCCCCATGGAGGGTCCTGACCCTGGTGCAGGTGGGTGAGACAGAACAGAATCCCTCCCTGGAACACTCACCTGCGACAGCACGTAGGTCTCATCCGAATCAACACCTGAGTACAGCTCGGGGGAGGTGCAGCCAGAGACACCCCTTGAGAGCACGACCTGCAGCACTTGTGGGTTCTCCCCCACCACCACACCACGTCCCTCACTGGTGGTTGGTCGGCCCTCGGACCCCTCCTGGGTCTGCACCATCTCCACAACCCCAGCACTATCAGGTGCGTCTTCCCCTGCAAAGACATGAAAACAAAGAAATGGAAACAGGCATTAGCACCATGGCACACAATGAGGGCTGAGAAGCAAGAGAACCAGTACTTGATTGACACATGTCCCACATGACTAAAACCCTCCCATGCATGCACCCTCACTGCGTATGAAGTGCAGGCAAAAGGCACACACTGATGACACCAAGATGGAAGATGAACACATTTTCTGCATGCTGCCTGGCAGTGGCATCACACATTGGCCTGTGATTGCCAGGTGAAACACACATGCCATCACACAGATGGCATGTACCATTGCAATTGAGTGAAGATGGAGAGGAGGGCAGCACCTATTCATTCAGTCCAGTTCCCGCATGTAATTGCTTTTCTAATTCTAACAGGTCAGATTTTTCACCTGGAGCTGCCAGTCTGAAATGGTCCAATTGCACAGGGACATGTGTGTACAAATGATATCCAGGTAACAAAGTCACTCCACTTTACCATACCCATGTCAGACATGTGACTAGTGGACAGCGACATGCCTAGTGAAAGTGGTGGAATGCAAACAAACTGACTGAATGAACAGTGAAAAATAAGCTAATATGTTGTGGCAAGGTGACACTTCAAGGGCAACTGGCGTGCAGTTGGCCTAGATGTCTACTGTTGGCAGAAGGGATACTGCTATGGCCAAATGCAGCTGCGCAGGAAGGATTGCATGAAGCACATGGCTGACCCATACGACTCAGGCGCACACACTCTCACCTGGCACACAAACAGAAGCCCTCACACACACACCATGCACATGGATGACACACACATGCATGTGCACTCACCGGACAATGCCTCGTAATCAGCCAGATCTCCCACGCCTTGGATCTGTTCCTCCGTGACGTAGGTCCCAGCGACTGACTCATGTGGAGTGAGTTCCATGTCTACTACTGGAGACCCACCTCCAGTCACTAGAGTTGCGGCATGACTTGAGGCCAGCTTACTCTTTGCCCTGCGCTTTAGGTCATTCCAGCGTTTATAGCAATCATTGGCTGTGCGCCTCACGATTCCAAGGGCACTTACGATGTCCGCAACGGTCTGCCAGTGTGCCTGGCGTTGTGCAGGTGTGGTCTTGGATCCTGCAACAATGACCATCTCGTTGTCATGTCCGGACACATACTCGACAAGTGCATTCAGTTCGTCATCCGTGAAGCTGGGCTTCCTGGACGGGCCGGACTGTGTAGCCGTGTCTGGGGCATCAGCCTGTGCCGGACGAGCACTCTTCCTCTTCCGCTTGGAAGGTGGTGGTGATCCTGAGTGTCCTGCGCCGCTCTGGACACTAGGGGCAGGAGCCCTGGTGGACTCTGTATCAGGAGTGTGGGATTGCACACTCAGCATGGGAGTTGGTGCAGGCATTGGGTCTAGTGTGATGGTGTCAGGGGGAATGTCAGCAGCATGGACTAGGACCGACACTGTCCTGGCTGGGTGTGTGAGGGCTGGGGTGGATGGAGCCGCAGCTGCCCCTGCAGCCTCTCCACCCTGCCTCCTTGGTGCAGCAGATGACCTTGCTCCCCCAGATCCACGTGGCATGATGGCATCAACGTGCACCAGCGCACGTGTCGTAGCCCTGCTAACCTGGAAGTCAGCCATGGAGTCAGCCAGGTCTGGTGCCACAATGGGCTGGTCCAACAAGGGCTGAGCATGGATGGTGTCAGCCACATCAGCCTCAATGGGAGGGGGGAATGGGGGGGGGATTATGGGTGCCCGTGACTGGTCCTCCACACATGGGGGGACAGGCTCACCCTGCAAGTTACGACCACGTCCCCTACCGGATCCACCACGGCCACCACTTGTGGCTCTTCCACCTTTGCCACCCTTACGGAATCCTCGCCTCCCAGCCATGGCACTGATGTTAATGTGCGTATGGGAGTGGATGTAGACTATTGTCCTGGGCAATTGGGGGTCAAAGGGGTTGGGTACCAGATGGTAATTGTACCCTAGTGCTCTAGCAAGGCTGAATGTAACCCCTGGGGAAAGATGACGGGTCACGCAACGCACAGGAGGCCCAAAAAAGGGAGATGACGTGCACGCAACCCCTCCTAGACCACGTGTGCAGAAAGAAAAACCTGCACTACGCTGTGGCACCCAGAAACACAAGAATGAACGTATGCGTGTCACACGCAGCCTAGAATGACCTCTGAAGGGGTAGGCTACACACGGGGCAAGCACAGATGTTAGATACGTGCGTGACTCACCGTCTGCCTGGTAAACGAGCGTGTAAAAGGAGCACGTTTGGTTGGCAACACCCCCGCCAAAAGAAGATTTGTACGCTGTCTGAGGAGACAGGACAACAGTAGAAGGGAACACTGTTTGAGGGAACAGGCCCAGGTAAACCAGTAAAAGCGAAAGAAGAGAAAAATCTGTCAGAGGTAACAGGGAATACGAACTTGAAACGCTGTGAAGTAAATCGCGTGTGAAACGACAAGAAGTACAGAATTCACCCACTCGCTCTCCACGAAAAGCACGTACAAGGAAGTGGTGTTCTACGCGTACCTTTTATACAGGCCCACACGTCCAGCGTCACTTACGCGGCATGTACGCGCTAGGGCCATTTCCTCCAATTACACGCTTTGTCACTTCTGCGTGTACGGACATTTCCTCCAATTACACGCTTTGTCACTTCTGCGTGTACGGACATTTCCTCCAATTACACGCTTTGTCACTTCTGCGTGTAGGGACATTTCCTCCTATTACACGCTTTGTCACTTCTGCGTGTAGGGACATTTCCTCCTATTACACGCTTTGTCACTTCTGCGTGTAGGGCCATTTCCACCAATCACACGCGATGAGACTGTGACGTGCAGTCTTTCCACGTGTGCTCTGTCATCACGTGCTGTGTGGGAAACACCCGTGCGGGTCACGTCACAGATGCGCTTACGCGCTGAGGGCCTTTGGTCCAATAGAATCGCGTATGCGTGCTGACGCGCTTACGCGCTAAGGGCCTTTCCTCGATTTTCACGCTGACGTGCAGGATTTTCACGTGCCAAATCACTCCGTACCAAGCTGGCCACGCATAAGCACACGGAAGACCACGCTCCTGCCCAGAAGGCCGAACTACTGCCCCCCAGAGCCCCGAGCACGCTCCCACCTACCATCTGCTGCTGCCTGACTGCCTGCTGCCCACGTGCACTGCCATTTGCTGCCTGCACATCAGCCAGGGGTGCTGTTGCTGTGACCACCCCTGCTGGTACCGAAGACTCCCGACTGGAATTCCATCGCTCCACAGCCCAGCCCCAGGACCCAGTTGCCCACCCACTCCTGCCTCTGGGGTTGTCATGTCGGGGCAAACACCATCTGTGACCACTGACAACCCCCGGCCAGAGAGGCAGAGGGGCACCAGCTTCAGTGCCACCGAAGTTGGTGTCCTGGTGGAGCAAGTCCTGGGGCAGTATGATGCCCTCTTCGGAAGTTCCCGCGCCGACAAGGAAGGACGGACTCGGATCTGGACTGACATCGTGACTGCCATCAACGCGGAGGGGGTGGCAGTCCGGGACTTACAACATGTCAGGAAGCGCTGGGAGGACTTCAGGTCCAGGACCCTGAACAAGGCCCGGCGCCTCTTGAAGGCAGTGGATGCCAAGGGGCGCCGGGGCCACTTGTCGGAAGAACAGATGGGGGTCCTGGAACGCATATCCCCAGCGCTCCACGTCCAGGTCCTGGAGAAGCAGACCCGTCTGGAGTCGAGCGGTGAGTGTACATGCATCCTGATTGTGAGCAGTGCGTGTGGTGATTATTCGGTATTGTGCAGGTTTCACATCTGTTTGTATGGGGTCGAGTATGGGTGGGGGTGTACATGGCCGTGGGGCTGACACATGCGAGGGCTGTAATGTGTGAGACATGGATGGTGCTTGTGTGTGTAGGCTTGCATGGCAAATGCAGTTGTGCGTGCACACATGTTTGTATGTATGTGTATGTAAGTAGACATGTCTGTGATGTCACGCATGTATGTTGTATTGGGCTGCATGTATGAGCACTGTGTACATGTGCATGTGTGTGTATTTGACAAGGGTGCAACAGTGATGCAACATGGATGCATGTGACTGCGGTATGTGTAAGCCTGATTGGCAGATGTGACATGGATGCCCGTCTGAACAGTGCGACACTTGGCCGAGGTGTACACATGCATGCAAGTGTGGTGGTGTGTGTACATGTGTGGTGCACTTCCTGTGTTGCATGTGATGTCTGGGTCAACTTTGGCTGCTCATGCTGTTGTATGTGTATGGATGGTGGTGGCAGTTGCGATATGGCTGTGGTATGGCTCATGTGTGCGAGTTGCAATGACATGTGTGTTGGGGATTGTGATGACATGTCTGAGGTTTGCCAATGCCACTCATGTGCACTGTCATGTGTGTATGTGTCCATTGTACAGTGCCCTGATGCCTGTGTTTTGTTTCTCCCTGTCTGCAGCGTCAACTGATGAAGAGGGCTGAGAAGGTGCTGTGGAGCACAGCGGCGGGGATCCGACCGCCAGCCGGAGACGCAAGGCCCGGCTCCCCTCCCGTGTTGTCATCTCGTCGGGGAGTGAGGAGTCCGGTGCCGCGTCCCAGGCCGCAGCTGCCGGGGGGAGGTCCAAGAGGCGGAGGTTGGAGTTGGACTCCTCGGCAGCAGAAGGGGCAGCTGGGACCCCACAGGGCCCAACAGGGGAAGATGGCACGGAGTCATCCAGGTTGGTGGGGGGTCTGGTGGAGGAGGAGGCCGTGCAAGCACCAGAGACGGGGTCTGGAGGTGGGGATCCCACTGGTGCTAGTGGTGCAGTCCAGGACCAGGGACAGGAGGCAGCACAGGCCGCCGCGGAGGTGCCTGTGTGCAATCCTGTCCCCGATCCTGTCCCTGCATCATCTTGCACCAGCAGGGATGCCTACGTCCAGACCCGTTTCCAGGCAGGGGATTAGCTGACGTCAACTGGCCTTCCTCTGCCTGCGGACGTGGCTATCCAGGTCCGGGTTGAGCCTGTCCTGGCTGGTGTGGCGTTGCGTCAACGGGCCATGCGAGGTGACCTGCAGTCTTTTCATGGAGAGACTGCACGTCATCTCGAATGGCTCGTTGACCACGTCAGCCTGCTGGGACAGGTGACCCAGGCCGGATTCCTCCGTCTGATGGGGCTTGCTCCGACCCCCTCCTCAACTGGACCCCCTACGCGCCAGTCGTCCTCTGTGCCATCTTCCCACCCATCAGTCACCTGGGTGCCCTGTGGAGCTGCCTCTGACGGTGCGGCCAGGCTGGTGGAGGAGGCATCCCTGCCACAGTCGGGAGTCGGTGGTCCAGCAGGGGTGGCCACATCAACAAGTGCACCCCAGCCGGCGGAGGATGTGCAGGCAGCAGGAGGCAGTGCACGGGCAGAGGCAGAGCAGCAGCAGCAGCAACATGGTGGGAGCCATGAAGGCTCGGGGCTTTCGACATCGGAGGGGCAGGCATCGGCCGGAGGGCAGGGGGACCCAGGACAGAGAGTGTCTTCCGTGTGGCAGCGGTTGGGCCACGCCATAGGTGCGGAGCGGCGGCGGGCGGAAGAGGCGCGGCTCACAATGGTCAGGGCGGAGAACTCCATGCGGAGGGCCCTGAGGCGGGCCGAGTGCCTCGAGGCAATCCGCAGGGGGTTGGAGGAGGACACAGCGTCGTCCCTGCGGACCCTAGGGGCCATGGAACTGGACCGCCTCCGGGACATCGAACAGGAGTTCGATGATGCCCTGGCCCGGGACACCACAGAGTGAGCCGCTGGACTTGCCCGCCGCCTTTGTATATAGTTCTTTAGTTTTAGGTTTCCTTTCTTTCGTATTATGATTTGGAGTCAACGGACACTGCTCCACTTTTTGTATATAGTTGATTTTTAGGTAGATTTTTTAGTAGGTTTCCTTTGTTCAGTTGGGCTCATGGACCCTTGTTATTTTTGTACATAGTTCTTTATTGCATGGAGATTTTTTTACATTTGACTTTGGACAACATTTTTTTCAATTTGGATTTCAAGTTTCATTTTTTCATACGGACATGCAGCTTACTTTTTTCTCATTCACATTGTAGTTAGTTTTCTTTCTTTAGCATTCTTATTTTTTTTCAATACAATTTTGTTTGCATACTTCACTGTGTGGTATCATCTCATTGGTTTCATGCATGTCATGTTGTGTGTTTTCCCATTCAATTGCAACCATTGTGTGTGACGGACATGGCTTCATTAGCTTCATGAACATTGGGGGTGTAACATGTGATTTCCATTTCCATGTGGGTGAATGGGTTACTTGGTAGGGCTTTTTGGCTGTGGAGGCTGACCATTACGCACATGATTGGGGATTGTGAGGACCTGGTGGGGACTGCCCATGGTGGCAGGGCGGTGGGGGGTGGTGGGAGACATGATTGGGGGCCTGGTGGAGGATGCCCCTGGTGGCTGGGGGGTGGGGGTGGTGGGAGACATGAGTGGGGGCCTGGTGGAGGGTGCCCCTGGTGGCTGGGGGGTGGGGGTGGTGGGAGACATGAGTGGGGGCCTGGTGGAGGGTGCCCCTGGTGGCTGGGGGGTGGGGGTGGTGGGAGACATGAGTGGGGGTCTGGTGGAGGGTGCCCCTGGTGGCTGGGGGGTGGGGGTGGTGGGAGACATGAGTGGGGGCCTGGTGGAGGGTGCCCATGCACTGCTGGGGGGTGGGGGTGGTGGGAGACATGAGTGGGGGCCTGGTGGAGGGTGCCCATGCACTGCTGGGGGGTGGTGGTGCAGGGGGACATGGGTGGGGGCCTGGTAGAGGCTGCCCCTGGTGGCTGGGGGGTGGGGGTGGTGGGAGACATGAGTGGGGGTCTGGTGGAGGGTGCCCCTGGTGGCTGGGGGGTGGGGGTGGTGGGAGACATGAGTGGGGGCCTGGTGGAGGGTGCCCCTGGTGGCTGGGGGGTGGGGGTGGTGGGAGACATGAGTGGGGGTCTGGTGGAGGGTGCCCCTGGTGGCTGGGGGTGGGGGTGGTGGGAGACATGAGTGGGGGCCTGGTGGAGGGTGCCCCTGGTGGCTGGGGGGTGGGGGTGGTGGGAGACATGAGTGGGGGCCTGGTGGAGGGTGCCCATGCACTGCTGGGGGGTGGGGGTGGTGGGAGACATGAGTGGGGGCCTGGTGGAGGGTGCCCATGCACTGCTGGGGGGTGGTGGTGCAGGGGGACATGGGTGGGGGCCTGGTAGAGGCTGCCCCTGGTGGCTGGGGGGTGGGGGTGGTGGGAGACATGAGTGGGGGTCTGGTGGAGGGTGCCCCTGGTGGCTGGGGGGTGGGGGTGGTGGGAGACATGAGTGGGGGTCTGGTGGAGGGTGCCCCTGGTGGCTGGGGGGTGGGGGTGGGAGACATGAGTGGGGGTCTGGTGGAGGGTGCCCCTGGTGGCTGGGGGGTGGGGGTGGTGTGAGACATGAGTGGGGGCCTGGTGGAGGGTGCCCCTGGTGGCTGGGGGGTGGTGGGAGACATGAGTGGGGGCCTGGTGGAGGGTGCCCATGCACTGCTGGGGGGTGGGGGTGGTGGGAGACATGAGTGGGGGCCTGGTGGAGGGTGCCCATGCACTGCTGGGGGGTGGTGGTGCAGGGGGACATGGGTGGGGGCCTGGTAGAGGCTGCCCCTGGTGGCTGGGGGGTGGGGGTGGTGGGAGACATGAGTGGGGGTCTGGTGGAGGGTGCCCCTGGTGGCTGTGGGGTGGGGGTGGTGGGAGACATGAGTGGGGGTCTGGTGGAGGGTGCCCCTGGTGGCTGGGGGGTGGGGGTGGTGGGAGACATGAGTGGGGGTCTGGTGGAGGGTGCCCCTGGTGGCTGGGGGGTGGGGGTGGTGGGAGACATGAGTGGGGGCCTGGTGGAGGGTGCCCCTGGTGGCTGGGGGGTGGGGGTGGTGGGAGACATGAGTGGGGGCCTGGTGGAGGGTGCCCATGCTCTGCTGGGGGGTGGGGGTGGTGGGAGACATGAGTGGGGGCCTGGTGGAGGCTGCCCCTGCACTGCTGGGGGGTGGGGGTGGTGGTAGACATGCATTGTTGATCAGTAGTGCAAGGTGACATGTGGGTTGGCTGGGGGGCATGCCCATGGTGGATGGGCTGCCTGCGGGACATGAGCAGGGGTGCAGGGTAGTCCCCCGTGGTGTGGGCTGCCTGCAGGGGCCGTGGAGGTTGTGGAGCATACACCTGGGAGGACCCACATGGCCAATTCACGTGTAGTACTCCCCAGAACCCCTGAAATACACATACCCTGCAGAAATCGCGTGTGGAACTTCCCGCGCACCCCTGGAATACACATACCCTGCTGAAATTGCGTGTGGAACTTCCCGCGCACCCCTGAAATACACATCCCTTGCTCACACTGGGCCAATCGCGTGTGGAACTTCCCGCGCACCCCTGGAATACACGAACCCTGCTTGCACGGGGCCAATCACGTGAGAGACTTCACGCAAACCCCTGAAACACACGTAGCCCGCTCCTCCCGCCCGATCGCGTGAGAAAGTTCACGCGAACCCCTGTAATACACGTAGCCCGCTCCCCCAGGCCCGATCGCGTGAGAAACTTCACGCGAACCCCTGAAATACATGTAGCCCGCTCCCCCAGGCCCGATCGCGTGAGAAACTTCACGCGAACCCCTGAAATACACGTAGCCCGCTCCCCCAGGCCCGATCGCGTGAGAAAGTTCACGCGAACCCCTGTAATACACGTAGCCCGCTCCCCCAGGCCCGATCGCGTGTGGAACTTCCCGCGCACCCCTGAAATACATATCCCTTGCTCGCACTGGGCCAATCGCGTGTGGAACTTCCCGCGCACCCCTGGAATACACGTACCCTGCTTGCACGGGGCCAATCACGTGAGAGACTTCACGCGAACCCCTGAAATACACGTAGCCCGCTCCCCCGGCCCGATCGCGTGAGAAAGTTCACGCGAACCCCTGTGATACACGTAGCCCGCTCCCCCAGGCCCGATCGCGTGAGAAACTTCACGCGAACCCCTGAAATACACGTAGCCCGCTCCCCCAGGCCCGATCGCGTGAGAAACTTCACGCGAACCCCTGAAATACACGTAGCCCGCTCCCCCAGGCCCGATCGCGTGAGAAACTTCACGCGAACCCCTGAAATACACGTAGCCCGCTCCCCCAGGCCCGATCGCGTGAGAAACTTCACGCGAACCCCTGAAATACACGTAGCCCGCTCCCCCAGGCCCGATCGCGTGAGAAACTTCACGCGAACCCCTGAAATACACGTAGCCCGCTCCCCCAGGCCCGATCTCGTGAGAAAGTTCACGCGAACCCCTGTAATACACGTAGCCCGCTCCCCCAGGCCCGATCGCGTGTGGAACTTCCCGCGCACCCCTGAAATACACATACCTTGCTCGCACTGGGCCAATCGCGTGTGGAACTTCCCGCGCACCCCTGAAATACACGTTCCCCGCTTGGCGTTTGCTGTTTGCCAGCCCGGTGAACTGGTCCAGGGTTAGCGCAGCCCTTTGCGATGATTTAGCGATTTTGATGGCTTTTCCTTGCGCGAGGGCGTTCTTGGGGGCGTAACTGGCGCTGCTGCAGGGTCGCTGCGATTCTCTGCGCCACGGCTGGTTTGGGAGCCTAAAATCCATGAATACGCTGTGCGCGGAAATCGGTTTTAGCGCACGTGCCTGGCGCAGTCAATCGCACGCGGACACTCTGCGCCAGCCGCTTGCGACACTTTTCTGCGAAATTCTATGAATTACCCTGTATATCTACAATGGAAGCAAGAGAGTGGAAACAGTTGTTTGATTCTAGCATGAATGCGTCTTTTTTAGGAAACGAAGGATTTTGCATCATGGGCAAACGTAACATCATGTGTAATTTGGAAATATTTTAAAGTAAGGGAAGTATTGAAATATTGACTGATAACCAACAGAAGTGATGTTTTAGCAGTCTATTGTAATTTAGAACTTAATATAGATGCATAAATGATAAACTTGGCACCGAGGGGAGACATTTTGGCAATTCGCAACAAGGAAGTGTGTGTGGAGAAACATCAAGACAAAACTTCCAACATATCATGATTGAATGCCATGAAACACGTCTTTCTGTTGAAGTCTTAAGAATGCTGAATGATGTCAGTTTATTAGTTTGTGAATAGATTGCAGTTTGGAAATAAGCAGTATATAAGTGTTCTATATTCGTGTTATATATTCTGTTATAAGTATTTATTTAGTGTTCTGCAAATGTTATTTGTTTTTAAAGTTTTTTTTTTCTTTTGTAACATCGATTTTTTTGTGAAAAGTCAATTGCATCGACTAAACCACATTAATAATTTAAAAACAAATAACTGATCATGTAAATTGTATTTGTATGTGAGAAATACTGAGATCAATGCAGGCAGATCCCTTTCAATTTTGTAGACCGTCTGTCTGTAATTGTGTAATAATGTGTTAACTTAACATGCATAAAGCTTGGGACCAGCTTGATTTTGACGCTACCTCGAATTTCTTTATTTAAATACATACATTTTTTGAGCAAAATGCTTCTTTCTTGCCCCGAAACATCAGGTGTGACTACATATGAGGGGTATAAGATGGGGATGTCCACTTAATGAGCAACTTAAATATTAACCTATTAACTGGAATACATCTTTTAGACTGCAACACTTCACATCCTGGTTGTCTCCCTGCCAGAGGACACACATGTCTTCCTGTACTCTCTGCAGCCTTTGACACCATTTCCCACATCATTCTCCTAAACATCTTATCCCCCAGGATGAAACTTTCAGGCACTATTGTCAAATGGTTCACCTCCTTCCTCACTGATAGGACACACTTTGTCTTCGTGTTCCCCTATCAATCTGACCACACCCCAGTCAGGTACAGTGTTCCACAAGGATTCTTCCTATCTCTCCTCCTCTTCAACCTACATTTTGAATCACTCAGATAGAACATTAACAACTACAATATTCAAATTTTACCAATACACAGATGACACAAAAATATACTAACAAATCTCATCTCCCTCACAATTCCACTTGGTCAAAAGCGGTTTCTCTACCATCACCACCAGAATGACTAACAACTGCATACATTCAAAAGGGAACACCTCTTGATCTGTCCACCCATACACAAACCCAACCTCACCCCCTGGATCAAATAAATGACCACAGAGAATCGACACATAAACCTTGCCACACTTGTCAAATCCCCAAGCTTCACCATCGACCCCCACATGTTCTTCACAGACCACATAGTTGCATCACCAAAACATGCAGTCTAGAACTTCACCTCCTCTCCAAGACACATTCTTCCCCCAGATGATTTCAACACTGCAGTCCAAGCACCGGTTGTCTTCGAGGCAGTCTACATAATTGCGACCCTAATTGGACTCCCCAATATCACCTTCTCCCTCACCCTCTCCCGCTGGACGCCATACAGAAAAGGTCAGAAAGACTCTCCATGTCTTTATTTCTTTTTGCATTTATGGCAGCACGCTGAACCCTCTGGTATCTAGGTGCGAGTTTTGTTCTACGGTGGCCAGAGGCATGGCTATTCTAACAAGAAGGCTGTGAATGTGATTCGGTAGCAACCCAAACAGTAGTAGTACAACATCCAAAATAAAGGGACTGTCCAAGCAAGGTTCTATAAAAAATAGATGTACTTTAATGAAACTCACCATCTGAAAAAATAATGAAATTGGAAAACACCACACAAAACCCACCACTGAAGAAAGAACACAGAGTATTTACAGATGGAAAGATGTAGCACTCTGGGTCATGAATCAAGGGTGCAAAGGAAGTAAAAAGCACAATATCTGTAAAAGGATATGTTCTTGGATGTAAAAAAGGGAATTAATTCCCTAACCAGTCTCTAGCGCCAAAACTGGACAGATGGGGCAGTTATAAGTCAATAATAATTTTTTGTAGTTTGTGGCGGTTTGACGATGTAGAACAATGCTTTTACATGCTGTTTGGTTTGACAAGGTTCAAATGCAGCGGTCAAGTTGTTCTAAATGGGGAACAGTATTGAGCAAATGCCAAATAGGTGCTTGCTGTGCTTCATATGCAATGATTGAAGAAGTGTGGACCATGAGGTCTACCGGGGTCAGTTCGATAGTTGCTTTGACTGCAAAAATGTTGGTGACTCGATGCGGGCTATTATTTGATCAATTTGCTGAAGTGTTGGAGGGGCTGCGGATGTTAAAGGCCACCAAGGTCGGTTCAACGGCCAACTCAGAGAGGCTGGAGACTGGATGAATGGTCCAGTCTGAGCGGTTTCATGCAGCAGTTGGGGATTGGGATTCAATGGTTCATCAGGGTCAGTTTGACTGGCGATGAAGATTGGCAGCAAAATGCTAGCAGGTCGAATGGCAGTTCACAGGTGGCACATGCAAATAAGAGACTTAATGCCAATAAGAAAGAGATACTTCGCATTGGGACACCTGCTACCTGTTTCCTTCCCACTCTCTGGCAACCCTCCTTGGGTCCCCTCCGCTTACCCTCTAGTGAGGCAAAACACCATGAGGTCATCTTCTACTCCTCTCCCTCATTCTTTCCGCACATCACAGACCTTGCCAAAAAGTTAAACTTTCAACTCCACCTCCTCTGAGGCATTTTCCCTTTCCTTACCTTTCCCCAGAAGCTCAATGCATCCAGAGCTCTGGTCCTCTCTAGTCTGCACTACTGACACAGCCTCTTGTTTAATCTGCCTTCGTCCTCCCTTTGCCGTCTTCAACTTATCCAGAATAGGGTTACAAGACTTATCCTTGTCCTCAAGCCCAGGGGCCGTATCTCTCCAGCCCTAAAATTACTCCACTGGCTCCCAGTGACTGCAAGGATCAAATTCAAGACCCTTTGTATCATCCACAAGGCTATCTGGGGCCTGGGACCCCACTACATCCATCTTTCTCTCTCTAAATGCCCCCCTGCTATAATTCTTCGGTCCTCTACCTCCAACTCTATGCAGATCAGATGTTTCTCCAAGCAGACACTGGGAGGTAGATCTCTTTCTTCAGGAGGAGCATCTCTCTGGAATGGCATCCCTGCCCCCCTCAGACATGAGATGGATCTCCTTAAGTTCCGAAAACTTCTCAACACTTTCCTTTTCCCCTCCTCCTTTTCATTCCCCCTCCCATGCTAATGCCCTCCTGCCACTGTGACTGGTGTTTGGTCCCTTATGAGTATTACAGGGGTGAGGACCTACTTGATCACTCTACTCCAGCCCCCAAACCAGCACTTGCCCTTGTGCACCCTTCCCAGACTAGCCTGAATCTGGTCCACCCTGTTCATCGCACTAGTTCTTCCCTTTCCCCTGTTTGCCACAGCACTTTCCCTCTGTGGCTCCCTTAGTACTTGCTCAGCCCCCTGCGCCTGCCTCTTGCACTTTCCACTGTCACCCCTTCCCCCATCCCACCCTTTCCGTCCTGACCTTCACCCTCCCCTTGCACTTTTGTCACTGCACTGCACGGTCAGAATGTCACAAGGCATAGTATGACTGTTTACTGCTGTTTTTTTCTCTCCCCGAGCCGCCCCCTTTCTTTCTTTCTTGTGGCACCTGGAAACACTTGTGTATAGGTGCCATACAAATGTCCAATAAAATAAAATAATTAAATAAAATAGATTGAGCTGAGGCAACAACGTGCTCAGCTAGCGGAGTGCAACACTGAAAAGGTATGAATGTGCAGCTCAGTAGTTCGGGTAAAACAGCTGTGTTGTTCTAGACGGAATGCTAATGTCAAGCAGAGTTTGAACAGGAGCTTGTGTGGTTCAAAAGCGAGGTATG